>NC_090381.1:28647077-29318200 GCF_036365525.1 Heterodontus francisci | reverse complement strand
ACAGGAGCAGGGATGTCTTGCTGCACTTATACAGGGCCTTGGTGAGGCCACACCTGGAATATTGTGTGCAGTTTTGGTCTCCTTATCTGAGGAAGGATGTTCTTGCTATCGAGGGAGTGCAGCGAAGGTTTACCAGACTGATTCCTGGGATGGCGGGACTGACAAATAAGGAGAGATTGAGTCGTTTAGGATTATATTCACTGGAGTTCAGAAGAGTGAGGGAGGGTCTCAGAGAAACCTATAAATTTCTAACAGGACTTGACAGGGTAGATGCAGGAAGGATGTTCCCAATGGTGGGGGAGTCCAGAACCAGGGGTCATAGTCTAAGGATATGGGGTAAACCTTTCAGACTGAGATGAGGAGAAATTTCTTCACCAAGAGAGTGATGAGCCTGTGGAATTCGCTACCACAGAAAGCAGCTGAGGCCAAACCATTGCATTCTGCTCGGCCATTTGATTAAGGATAATGTGGTGATGAGGTAATGTAATCAATGCCCCACTTCACACATGTTTCTGAATGATTTGCCCGTGTACTGAGGATCATTGTCTCAGACAATTTCTTGTGGCATCCCAAACAAACTGAAAATGGCACTCAGTGTTCTGGCAATGGCTACGTTCGACGTATTGTGTAGCTGTCGAATTATCGGAAACTTGGAAAATAGTCCATCACTAGTAGAAAATCATAATTATGAACACTAAATAGGTCTGTAGCAATTCTGGTCCATGGGTGTGATGGAATCTTGTGAAGTATCAATGGCTCCTTGTGCTGGCTTGGCTGATGTGCCTGACATGTCTCACACATTCTCATAGTCTTCTCGGATCACTGCTGATCCCTGGCCAGTATACAGTTTCTCTTGCCAGACGTCTAGTGCACTCAATGCCTATGTGAGCCTTCTGCAGTTGTGTAAAAATGTCTGCTTGGAGTGACTCAGGTATTAGAAACTGTCTACCCTTGAATATAACACCTCTGAACATTTCTAATTCATCTCGGTAGGCTCAAAATGGTTGGAAGGTTTCCTGGACTTCTTGTAGTGCATCAGGCCAACCTTCAATTATGGTTTTCCAAAGTGCCTGGAATTGGAATTGTTGACATTTGTGTTGCCCAAAATTAATCAAATCGACTTGTAACACATTCGACTTCTGTATCTAGTGTTGGAGGGTCCATTGATGGAATTACATCCTCTCATAGGTGTAAAAACTACTGATGGTATTGAACCGGTCTGGGTATTTAGATTTCAAGTCGAGGACTGACTCAATCGGGTTGTTCTTGATATCTGGTATCCCCACTGGTACCTTGTTGATCCCATGAATAGTAATGAGCTTCAGATCTCTGCATGCTGTAGGCCTGCTATAGCTGGACTTTGTGTATCAACAAGACAAAAGATCTGTGACGACCAGGCCGATTGATTGTAGCTCCAATGCAATGAACCCCGGTGATCCATTCTATCCAGTTAACTTAGCTGTAGTTGGTTGCACCAATGCATTCCAATGTTGGATGTATGTATCCTTCACGATTCTTAGGGGAAGATATTGGCGCTCACCCCAGTGTCAGTTTTGGCTGTCAATGCATGCTTTCCAATCTTCCTAGGACTCACAATATTAATGGTTGAAAATGCTTCCAGTGGTGTGATTGCATCTATGGACCTGGTGATATTTACAATGTGGAATGCTTGCTCGCTCTCCTTTGTAAGAATTTAGCCATCATTGTTGTCCATGCTCTCTGCTGTGTTCGTGACTTCACATATGTGATCATCTCTATGCCTGGTATGCCTGTGTTGCTGACAGTGTGCTGTATATTTCTTTACTTGGTTGTGGCTTGCGGGGACTTCTTGCCACAGCTTCTGTACTGGGTTTCTTACATTGATGTGCACAATGCCCTTTAATACCATATGACTTACAGTGATCCTGTTATACTGGACAGATGCTTGGTGAATGAAGAAGTCCACATCTTCCACATGGCTTGTTCAGGTTCGGCATCTTGGCTACAATAGCTGGACCCACACCTAGTGCTTGCAAATTCGGTTGGCCTGCAAGGAGACTTCTTATTTAAGGAACCACAACTTTGCTCTTTGTTTGAAAAGTTTGAATTTGGAAAGAATATCCGCTGCTTTCCAATTCATACATGGGAATTTTACTGACAACTTGCTCATGTTCCTGGGATTTTCTGTGATTTCCTACCGAGGAAGAAGCTTTCCTACTTTCCTTCGCAGGAAGGTTTCAATGTGCTGCAGATCTGCCTGCAGTACTTAACTTGCCGTGCACTATTTGTGAATTCTATGGCACTGTGAGTCTGTGGCACTGCTGATCCCCTTTATGTGCTTTATAGGCCCCGCACACGAACCAGTGTTTTGGTGCGAATGGCACCACAATGCTCTAAATAGCTGTAATGGCCACAATGGCTCTTTTTCTAGCCTTTTAAGCTTGCCTTAGGAATCATACAGCAATGGCTCACACAATGGGTTTTTTCAGCCTTTGTTATGGCCTGATCCAAATTGACTGATCGCATCCATTTACTACCGATCTGGTGGCCCTTTGTACAGTTACTCACTGTTCCCAATGGAGTCCTGCCTGCTGATAGTGCTTCACCATTTGGAGCTCTGTTGACAGCTTCTGCTTCCCTCATAGAGTGCTGGTGTAGCCCCAAGTTGAATCTGATGCTCTCCCAATGTGTTTTAAAAGCTCAAAGTCTTTGAACGTCATATGTTGCCACCATATTATGTTTCCTTCTATTCTTCAAACACAAACTCACCAATCACTCAGGTAGGACTGCTAAACTAACCTGTGAGTTCTTTATTCAAACTTTACAATAGTATATACACATTGATGGAGAGCTTTTCCCAGTATGTTTTGCTTGGTCAACTAACACATTCCAACAACTGTGTCATGTGACAGATGGCATCATATCCTGTCTGATGATGTATACAGATTATGGACATACCCACATAAAGACACACTACAACAAAACCCACAAAGGTGTACCACAATTTCTACCTTTACTTAGTTGTAAGTTCATTCAGAGCCTGAGGGTGCTCCCACCATACTCCAAACTGCCTAGCCATCCAGTCCATGCAAAACTCTGGAATGTCCAACTCTGAGACAAATCAACAGTGGGTCTATCTGAACACAAAGGTAAAGCAGTCTTATTAACCTTTTTAAGCTACATTTGATTTTCTTTCCTTCAGGGCTTGGCTTTCCACCTCTGAATCCTCCAAGTCTATACCATCCTCTTCCAGCTCTTCCAAAGCGTCGACAAACTCGCAGTCTTTCACTCTTTGGTCTAGCAAAGTCAAGTATAATTTTTCATCCATCATTTTCTCTATCTTCCATTGCTTCCGTAGCTGATTTGGCATCTTCTTCTGATAGGAAGTCCGCAAACCTTTTGATCTTCCAGACTCTTTGTCTGTTGCAGTTCTAGCGCTCTCAGCTCCTTCAAAGGCTTCTTTTAAAGTTTCTTCAGTTGCATCATCAGAAAGGCCATGGGAAAACAATGTCTTGCTGGGACTATCACCACTACTGTGCCCCTGGTTTCTGAAATCCAACCTCACAGTTCTCTCTTCAATTTCTGTAATGTTGTGGTTCTCAAGAGCTTCTTTAGCATCCTCAATAGATTCAAATTTCGCAAATGCAAACCCTTTTGCTCTGCCAATGATGCTTTTTCAAACATACTCTGCAGGGTTTCTTCTGTTGCAGAATATGCAAAGTTATTTATAATGACTGCATCAGAACCTGGTTGCATTTGTTTACCCTTTACATTTAACATACTGTGAGGAAAACATGCTATATTGAATGAGGATTTTTAATTCATAAGTTGGAAACCTACATTAAACTTTTGAAAAGGAAAGCTGGAATCCTAAGAAAGGACAGTGAGTTAAAGGAGGACCTGGAGGGTTCCCAAATCGAACCCCCTACTGTCTGGTTAGCCAACACCAAAATGTTAGGAAAATTAGACACTGTACTCTCCTACTTAAATGCAGAGCAAAGAGAAGCCCTAATAAGGCTGCTCACAGCATTTAAAGAAATCTGCAGGGACACACCAGGCTGCACAACCCAAACCTTACATGATGTGGATGTAGGGGAGACCCCTCGCATAAAACAGAACCCCTACTGCCTAGGTCCCAGGAAACTGACCCAGGTTTGGTGGGAAATTCGGTATATGCTGGGAAACAAGCTGATTGAACCCAGACAGAGCAGCTGGAGTTCCCCAAGTTGTGCTTGTGACCAAGCCCAATGGCTCCACAAGTCTCTGCATTGATTACAGGAAGGTTAATGCAGTGTCCAGAGCTGATTCCTACCCAATTCCCTGCCTGGAAGACTGTATTTTTAGAGTGGGGAATACCACCTACATATACAAGATAGCCTTGCTAAAAAGGTTGAGGTTCCTTTAACACACTGAGCCAAAGAGATCTCAGCTTTCCTCACCCCAGATGGCCCATTCCAGTGGCAAGTGATGCCCTTTGGATTAAGGAATGTCTCAGCCACCTTCCAAAGGCTGATGAACCAGGTAGTGGCTGGCCTACCCAACTGTTTAGTGTACCTTGATGATTTGTTGGTGTACAGACCTGGGGGAACTCCCTAGACCAGTTCAAAGCCCTTTTCCGAAGGTTACAGTCAGCTGGCTTAGTGGTAAACCTTACAAAAAGAGAGTTTGCTAAAGCTCAAGTAACCTATCTAGGGCATGTTGTAGGTCAGGGGCAAGTGCTGCCCAGAGCAGCAAAAGTACAGACGCAGGTAGATCTTTCTGTCCCCACTAGCAAATGGGAAATAATGCAATTTTTTGGGGATGTATGGGTTTTACTGCAAGTTTGTCCCAAACCTCAGCTGTCAAACTATAGCTGCCCCAGTGACAGACTTACTGCAGAAAAGAGCAAAGGTAGTGTGGTCCAGAGAGGTGCCAAATCGTTTTTGAGAGGCTAAAAGCCATTCTAACCAATGAGCCAGTGCTTGGAACTCCGAATTTTAATAAACCCTTTATAGTGGCAGTTGATGCTAGTGACTTAGGGGTGGGTACAGCCCTGCTCCAAGATAATGAGTCAGGCATTGAGAGACCAGTTGGGCACTTCTCCAAAAAATTAAACCAACACCAAAAGAGGTATTCTACTGTGGAAAAGGAAATGTTGCTGGCTCTCCAGCATTTTGAGGACTATGCCCAAAAAGGATATAGAGAGACTATAGTCTACACCAACCATAACCCCTGAACATTTGTGGAGAAATTCAAAAATCAAAATGCAAGGCTATTTCGATGGAGCCTGCATTTACAAGACAACCACTTAAAAATTACCCACATTGTAGGAAAAAAACAATGTGATTGCTGATGTGTTGTCCAGAGACTAACTCAATGCAGAATCCTCCCAGAAAAAAATTAAACCAGAGCCTAGCTATGGCAGTGTGAGTTTGAGAAGTGAGTGTTTGAGAATGAGTGTGTGTGTATAGTTTCTGTTTTTTTAAGCCTATGACCTTCTGTCATCACATTTCATTCTGCATGGTGGGGAGGTGTCAGGAAAACATGCTATGCTGAATGAGGATTTTTAATCCATTCATTTGAAACCTACATTAAACTTTTAAAAGGGAAAGCTGAAATCCTACATGTAACTTTTAAAAAGTTGTCAGCTAAAGTGGCCACTACAATTTGCATTGAAATACCTCACATTCCAAGGCATCAAAGTTGAGACACATGTCTAAAAAGCTTCCATCCAGGACAATGGCTTGAACAGTTGATTAAATTATCTGGTACCACCCTCATTAGCAAGGTATTCAAAGCCATCTTGGAACATTCACTAGTGGAGATGTACCTCCAGGGGATAAACATTGAAACAGTATGACCTAAGAGAGATTTGGGATTCTTAGACTTTGGATCTCATTAAAGTAAAAAAAAAGAATACTGAGAGAATCATGTGGCATTCTCCCCAGGCTGTGTGAACTTGGAGTTTTTGTTACACACAGCAGACAAGCTTTGAGAGCTAACCAGTGCAAGACCCCAGTGGGGCTGTCTCTCTCTCTCTCTCCTTCTCTCTGGGTAACATTGCAAGTTTCGAAAACTGTCTGTGACTGTGGAACATCCAAGTCTACCGTTGCTACAGAGACCCTAGGCCACCTATATCACTGTCTCCAAGAAACCCCTGAACCAGTTGGTCCAGCTACGAGTGCACTTCTACCAGCCAGAGACTTCAGAACCACAAATTCAGCTGGAAGCCAACTGAATTAACAGACCCCACAGACTGCATATTATTTTAATTTGTTCTGGACTCTAATCCAACCAAACTATTCTTCATTTCCTTGTAACCTATTTGTGTGTGTGTGCTTCTCGTGTGTGTGTGTGTGTGTGTTTGAAAGTTGGAGCGTAGTTCATTACTTACACTTAGATCGGGATTTGATTTTAAGTACAATAAACTAACCTTTTGTCTAAACTCAGAAAAGCTATCTGATAGGTTCTTTTATGATCATTGCACGTAAAGGGTTAAACACTCACTGAATTGGTAAACACATCCACTGTTTAAAAAGGAATAAATCCTGTTGTGGTCTAACAAGGAGAGGGACAAGAGGGGAGCCTTTCAACCCATCCTCACCTGAGCGTAACAATACTCTTATTGCCAGTGAAATCAATGGCCATGCCCTCAACTACAGTGCCTTGTTTCTGTTCCAATGCTGTATCTACAGGTGTTTTATTTTCAAACTCAATATAAGCAATGCTCTGAGTCCCTGAATCATCATGAGAAGCAAGGATTCTAATGCCAATAACATCTTTAGGTAAAAAAGTTCTTCCTCAAATTCCCCTTAAACCTCCTGCCCCCCACCTTAAACTTGTGTCCCCTCGTAACTGACCCTTCAACTAAGGGGAACAGCTGCTCCCTATCCACCCTGTTCATGCCCCTCATAATCTTGAACACCGCGATCATGTCACCCCTCAGTCTTCTCTGCTCCAGCGAAAACAACCCAAGCCTATCCAACCTCTCTTCATAGCTTAAATGTTCCATCCCAGGCAACATCCCGGTGAATTGCCTCTGCACCCCCTCCAGTGCAATCACATCCTTCCTATAATGTGGTGACCAGAATTGCACACACTACTCCAGCTGTGGCCTTACCAAAGTACTATACAACTCCAACATGACCTCCCTGCTTTTGTAATCTATGCCTCGATTGACAAAGGCAAGTGTCCCATATGCCTTTTTCACCACCCTATTAACATGCCCTCCTGCCTTCAGAGATCTATGGACAAACACGCCAAGGTCCCTTTGTTCCTTGGAACTTCTCAGTGTCAGGCCATTCATTGAATACTTCTGTGTCACGTTACTCCTTCCAAAGTGTATCACTTCACACTTTTCAGGGTTAAATTCCATCTGCCACTTTTCTGCCCATTTGACCATCCCGTCTATATCTTCCTGTAACCCAAGACACTCAACCTCACTGTTAACCACTCAGCCAATCTTTGCGTCATCTGAGAACTTACTGATCCTACCCTCCACATAGTCATCTATGTCGTTTATTTAAATGACAAACAATAGGGGAGCCAGCACAGATCCTTGTGGTATGCCACTGGACACTGGCTTCCAGTCACTAAAACAGCCATCTGTCATCACTCTCTGTCTCCTACAGCTAAACCAATTTTGAATCCACCTTATCAACTTATCCTGTATTCCATGTGCATTTGCTTTCTTGATAAGTCTCCCATGTGGGACCTTGTCAAAGGCTTTGCTGAAATCCATGTAAACTACATCAACCGCACTACCCTCATCTACACACCTGGTCATATGCTCAAAAAATTCAATCAAATTTGTTAGGCATGACCTCCCTCTGACAAAACCATGCTGACTATTCCTAATCAAATTTTGCCTAAGTGGAGATAGATTCTCTCCTTCAGAATTTTCTCCAATAGTTTCCCTACCACTGACGTGAGACTCACTGGTCGCTTTCAATTATAAGGCAAAGAAACCAGAACAAACAGGCTTTCTTATGTTTAAAGAAGAAAAGTTGAACTTTATTAAACTTAAACTCTAATTTGGTTAACGCCTATGGATACACGACGCACCCACGCTAGCATGCATATGCAATACACCCATCCAAATAGAGACTGAAAAGAGCAGAAGAAAAATAAAGTGGAAATGTTTGAGGCAATACCTGAAGAGTTTTTGTTATGGTTCTTCGAGCACACTGTAGAGCCCTTGATTATAGGTAGATCTTTCTTTTCGGTAGGGCCCAGTATTCTTCTTAAACCTTGTTCGCTGTAGGAGACTTTTCTCTCTTGGGGTTCATGTGTCTCCAGTGGATTCAGAGGCTTGTGAGAAAGAGATGGGTGCAGACAGACAGACAGGAGGTCTTCTTCCGTCCAAGGGCATTCTGCTTTCTGCCCAAACATTTTGTACAAATTCAAAAAACTCAGGCTGCCCAGCAGGTTAGTCATGTGACTAGCTGGTTTGACCATGTCGGTTTGTGTATCCAGCCATCCTAGCAGACAACCTGGAATGCAAGCTCCCACACCTTCAATTTCTGGTGATCAAAAGTCCATTGTGGGTTGAATGTCAGGGAATGGCTGCTTTGTTCTTCCAAACACTATCTGTTAGTATGCAAATATTTTTTTCCCAGCCAAGGTCTGGCAGTCCTTGTAACAGGCCTTCTCTTCTTCCCAGCAACAATTTGAAATTTGATGTCCATGTGGCGAAATGAATATGCCTCATTCTTGGCAGGTGGGGGCCCAGCATGACATTGTGTAATTTCACTCAAGCCATCAAAGCTCATTATGTTTTTACAATCATCTAGTTCATGGTTTATATTAACATTTTTAGAGGTCACTTGTAATTTTGGGGAATTAAATTGGTAGATGTAAGGTAATTGAAATTCTGTCATAGGAAAAATATTAGAAGCTATTATTAAAGATGTTATAGCAGGGCACTTGGAAAAATTCAAGGTAATCAGGTAGAGTCAACATGGCTTTGTGAAAGGGAAATCATGTTTAACCAATTTATTGGAGTTTTTTGAAGAATTATCATGTGCTGTGGATAAAGGGGAACTGGTGGATGTATTGTACTTAGATTTCCAGAAGGCATTTGATAAGGTGCCACATTAAAGGTTATTGCAGAAAATAAAAGCTCATCATGTTGGGGGTAACATTTTGGCCTGGTTAGAATATTGGCTAGCTAACAGGAAACAGAAAGCAGGCATAAATGGGTCATTTTCTGGTTGTCAAGATGTAACCAGTGGTGTGCCACAGGGATCAGTGCTGGGGCCTCAACGCTTTAAAATTTATACAAATGACATGGCTGAAGGGACTGAAGGAATGGTTGCTAAATTTGCTGATGACACAAAGATAGGTAGGAAAGTAAGTTGTGAAGAGGACCTAAAGGGGCTACAAAGGGATAGAGATAGGTTAAGTGAGTGGGCAAAAATATGGCAAATGGAGTATAATGTGGGAAAATGTGAAATTGTCCATTTTGGCAGGAAGAATAAAAAAGATTCATATTATCAAATGAGAGATTGCAGAGCTGTAAGACGCAAAGGGATCTGGGTGCCCTAGTGCATTAATCCCAAAAGGTTAGTAAGCAGGTGCAGCATGTAATTCGGAAAGCTAATAGAATGTTATCGTTTATTGCGAGGAGAATTGAAGACAAAAGTAGGAAGGTTATGCTTCAGTAATACAGGGCAATGGTGAGACCACATCTGGAGTGCTATGTACAGTATTGGTCTCCTTATTTAAGGAAGGATGTAAATCTGTTGGAAACAGTTCAGAGAAGATTTACTAGACTGTTACCTGGAATGGGCGGGTTGTCTTATGAGGGAAGGTTGGACAGGCTGGGCTTGTATCCGCTGGAGTTTAGAAGAGTTAAGAGGTGACTTGATTGAAACATATAAGATTCTGAGGGGTCTTGACAGGGTGGATGTGGAAAGGATGTTTCCTCTTGTGGGAGAATCTAGAACTAGAGGGTTACTCTTTAGAAATAAGGGGTCGCCCATTTAAGACAGAGATGAGGAGAAATTTTTTCTTTCAGAGGGTCGTGAGTCTTTGGAACTCTCTTTCTCAAAACGCGGTGGAAGCAGAGTTTTTGAATATTTTTAAGGCAAAGGTAGGTAGATTCTTGATAAGCAAGGGGGTGAAAGGTTATTGGGAGTAGGCGGGGATGTGGATTTGAGGTTATAATCAAATCAGCCATGATTTTGTTGAATGATGGAGCAGGTTCGAGGGGCCAAGTGGCCTACTCCTGCTCCTAATCCATATGTTCGTATGAATTCAAAAGGTTGCAGGGCCACCCAATATATTTACAGTTCAAAGATCTTTCCATGTGTTCTTAGAGTCAGAGTTACAGGGACGAGAACCATAAAACAGCAGGTGGACTCGTTTCGTTGAGGAACTAAAGCCAGTAAGTCAGAAGAGAATTGCTTGTCTTTTTTAGCAATGTGAATGATTCATATTGTTATCCAGAATCAAAGAGATGTTTTGGAGTTGGAGGTAATTAGCTTAAATTTCTATCTGGGACATCCAAAGTGTATTACATTGCTATGGAGATAGATGTTGCAGGGAGATAGATGCCTTTGATCAGGTGTTTTATCTCTGCTCTCTAACAAAAAGTCAGTTGGTGTTTGGAAGCAACTTGTACCAGGCAGAGAGAGAATTTGCTGGAAGTTGGGAAGGAGCAGAAAGGCCATTGGGAACCAAGGGTTATGCTGATTTGAGTGAGGCCCATGCTCAGGCTGGGGCAATCCAGATTTGTGAGGTGTTGAAGGAGAGCTGGAGGGTTGACATAACTGAATGCTAGAGGGAGAATCCCCAAGATATCTCAGCTTGGTAGATGGGAAACTAAGGAAAATCAAGGTGAATTCCTAAGAGCTGTGGTATGCTTTGGATTGGTCCCAGGAGAAGTGAACAAACCTCCAGGATCCTGTAAGGTATAGGGGAGCCCTTCGGTGGAAGTAAAAGTCAAACAGGGAGTATTCTGTTGAGATTTTAATTTTAAAGTATCAGTGGTTACAAAATATAGTGTAAAGTTCTGGTGAAAAGTCACTGACCTGAAACGTTAACTTTGCTTCTCTCTCCACAGATGCTGCCAGACTTGCTGAGTATTTCCAGTATTTCTTGTTTTTATTTCAGATTTCCAGCATCTTCAGTATTTTGCTTTTATTATAGTGTAAAGTTAATAGTGCTTGCTTTGCTTAACTTGTACAGTAAAGCTATTTTGTTTAAAATGTGAAATCTTGTGGTAATTCTTTCAGTAATAACTGAGAGTTCAAATTTCTTTTTAAAAAGTGACTGGTCTTGTCATGCTCACACAAGGAAAAATTATGATGAGAGCATCCTTCAGTTGCCCAAACTCATAAGACCTCAGCTAGAAGTCTCAGTACAGTCACATCCTGATCAATATACTCCTTCTATTCCTGAGCTGTAATATTAAACCCATAGCTATTAGTAGAGCCTTCAAAGTGGATCTTCAAGGCCTCCAAAAGCTCCCAAGTCTTGCTTTTCTCCTCCTCAGTTAGATCAAGAGTACAATACAGCTTGTAATACTTCTTCCCCATCAATGATAACAGAGTTGCTACTCTTATCTGTTCAGGTTTCTTGTTCAACTCTCTGGCAATTTCATAATTCTACCATTGAGACGGGAAGAATTGCCAATTCCCTCTCAAATCTTCCTTCATGTCCCTCGAAGCTGTTACTGGAAAATTTGAAGCCATAATGACACCCAGTTATTGATGTCCTGTGCAAAGTTGCTTTGTTTTAAACTCTGATGTTTTGCACATCTGCTGTCTGACTTATAGTTATCAAAATCTTCTCAAATCCTGGGTACTCATTTCTCACACCATGTTTCATGTGGTGCATAAGATAGCTACTGCCCAAAATCTTTATTTACATATCATGACATCAGCGGCCATGTGTACAGCAAGGCAAAGTACAAAAGATATTTATCCAAACAGTGAGGAGTGATTATATAAATGAGGTCTGTATTTCCTGGAATATAGGCCAGGTCATTCAGATGTCACACACACTGGCATTGCGATGATACAACAACCATGGACTAACTCTGGAGAGTTAAGAAAAATGGACTTTGTCTTTAAAAAATGACTTTTATTTTTTAAAGTGAACAATGGTCCAAAATGGCCACTGAAGGAAAAGGGATTGACCTTTTGTATTGTCAGGAAACCCCCCTCACCTGCCAAAACTGAGGCAGACATTATTTCGCCACATGAACAAAAACTTAAAATTGCAATCCCCTGACTGGAAGGACATTTGCATAGTAACAGACAATGTTGAAACAACGGGGACCCAGCAATTGCTTCTCCAATACATAGAAGAGGTCAGACCAGTTTTAGTCACATGACTATGGCTGTTACAGAGAATTTGAACTTCCAACAAAGGATTTTGAAGAGACTGTTCCATGTCAGGAGCTAGTGACATGACTAGCCTGCTGGGCAACCTGGGAGTTTTTTTTGCATTTGAACACTCAACAAAAGGATTTGAACCGAGACAAAGCCGTGTGCTCATGGAGTAAAGATCTCTCCTGGGACAGAGAACATCTCCTCTCCTGTCTGCCTGCCTTCATCTTTTCCCATGGAGCTGAAACTTGTGAAAACACGTGAAACTAAAAGAAAGAAAGATTTCCTATATGAACAAGGTTTTAAGGAGACTACTGGGCCCCAATGAAACACAAGAACATATCTTCAATCAAGGACTACAGCGAGCTCAAGAAACAGTAACACCATATTGCCTCAAACTGTTCTACTTATCTTTTCTTCTGTTCTTATCTATTCCTTTCTGCATGTTTATATTGCATGTGCATGCTAGCGTGGGCATGTCATCTATCCGTAGGTGTGAACCGTATTAGAGTTTGAGTTTAAGGTTTAATAAAATTCATCTTTCTTCTTTAAACCAAAGAAAGCCTGTTTGTGCTCATTTCTTTGCCTTATAATTAGAAAGTTGTGAACAAAGATTCACGAATGGGGAGCTCAAAATACAGTGTGTTTAAAATTAAACCCTGTTACAATAAGACCAGGTGAAGATGGCAAAAGACCCCGAGACGCATTACTCAGCTGGCCATAAGAGTATATTCAAACTATCTGACAAAGACAAAGGACAAATCTTCAAAGCTAAGAGGTATCAATTGAACCCATCCTACACCTCTCCTAAAACATTCCATAATTGAATGTCTTCTTCTGAAACAAAGAAATGTGATGTAGCCACATCCTGGGCCATTGTGTGGTTACCATGGGAAGAGACGAGAATGACTCCTAACAGGAGGTGAGAAATAAGAGCTTTACCTTAAAAAAGTCAACCAGAGAGAGAGAGAGAGCGAAATAAGCAATATCATAACAGCTTGGGTTCTGGACAAGCCAGAAAGCCCTGCTGCAGAATCCGACATCAACATTAGACAATAATGAAAGCTAGAAGTAACCAACCTTCTTCAACGGAACCTTCAATCAAGAGAGAAATCTACAATCATCTCAGGCCTGCATCCATAAAGAACTTTATTTCCAGGAGAATTCAACAGGTTTATTGTAACCTTCCCCCGACACTAGAAGTTACCTTCCTTTTTCCCTTCTCTTTCTGTCTATTGTGTGTGTTTGTCTGTGTGCGAGCGAATGCGTGAGTTGATGCAGTTGTGCCAATTTCGGGATAAGGCATTTTGATCAATATACAATTGAATTTCTGTTTTTAAAACCTATAAGAAAACCTGTCAGTGTGCTTATTTGAAAAATAAAACAACAAGGGGTTAAACTCTAATACAAATACACTTTCTGCGGTCAGGTGGGAAGTTAAATAATGAGAACCACCCACATCGCATGACATGGTCGTAACAAATTGAGGGCTTGAACCACAACCTGACCCACTAGACGAATGAGAGATTTGGAAAATGGTAGGAAAAATGACCTCTAAAATTATGAGGAAATAAACAAACACGTTTTCTTGTATTCTGTTTTTTCTCTACGGTGTGTTATGAATGTGCATTTATTTTTTGTTAATTTTTTTGAGGACTCATATTTAAATTGTGGAAATGGATTCATTTTGGAAGGCTAAAGATTTCATAAATGCTGGGCATTGCTTTATTTGGGAAAACTGAAAAGACTCCATGGATGTGTTTTTACAAGGGTGACTGAGAGGTCTTGTTTGAAAACAATCTTTTACCTGAAGTCACATGCCTTAAGGTCAATAAACAACAGAAACCTTGGTGACCTGGGAAGATGTTTACGAAGAAGTGACATGCCAAGATTTATGAGGGTGAGGAGGTTCTGACTGGCTGTTTGTGGTTTCGCTTCAGCGATTTTGTTTTGGTTCAGTTGGGGTATGGACTGTGTTGGAGGCATTTGAAGATTAACCTGCCAAGAGAAAAATACCTACCTCATCTCTTCCTCTTTGGAAAAACCCTCTGATCCCAGTGAGTGAGAGCTAAAACCCTGATGCCATATTTCTCCTGGAATGCCTACCAGAATAATTCTCTACATCTCCGGAATGAACTGCTTTAGAAAAGATCCCAGTGACCTGTCTACATGACTGTATGCCATTTTGGGACTCAACATATCATCTATTTTTGTCTTCAAGAATTAGCAAGTATTTGGCCAAAGTTTTTTTTTGGGGTGGGGGGGGGGGGGGGTCTTTTTTTATAAAAGGCCTCTGCAGAGAGAATTTCTTTATTTTTCCAGTGTGTGTGTGTTAGTTTGTGTGTGTGGCATTTAAAAAGGGAACTTTCATATTTTAATCCTTGTGTTAATGCTTTGCTTTTTTTTATTCATTTGGGGGATGTGGGCTTTGCTGATTAAGCCAGCATTTATTGCCCATCCCTTATTGCCCTTGGGAAGGTGCTGGTGAGCTGCCTCCTTGAACCACTGCAGTCCTTGGGATGTAGATACACCAACAGTGCTGTTAGGAAGGGAATTCCAGGATCATGACCCAGCAAAAGTGAAGAAACGGCGCTATAGTTCCAAGTCAGGATGGTGTGTGGCTTGGAAGGGAACTTGCAGGTGGTCCCATCTATATGCTGCCTTCTAGGTGGTAGAGGTTGTAGGTTTAGAAGGTGCTGTTGAAGGAGCCTTGGTGAGTTGCTGTAATACATCTTGTAGATGGTACACACTGCTGCCACTGTGCATCGGTGGTGAAGGGAGTGAACGTTGAGGGTTGTGCATGGGGTGTTAATCAAGCGGGCAGCTTTGTCCTGGATGGTGTTGAGCTTCTTGGGTGTTGTTGGAGCTGCACCCATCCAGGCAAGTGGAGAGTATTCCATCACACTCCTGACTTGTGCCTTGTAGATGGTGGACAGGCATTGGGGAAAGAGTAGATGAGTTACCTGCTGCAGAATTCCCAGTCTCTGACCTGCTCTTGCAGCCACAGCATTTATGTGGCTAGTCCTGTTCAGTTTCTGGTCAATGGTGACCCCAAGGATGTTGATAGTGGGGGACTCAGTGATGGTAATGCCATTGAATGTCAAGAGGAGATGGTTAGATTCTCTCTTGTTTGAGATGGTCATTGCCTGGCACTTGTGTGGTGTGAATGCTACTTGCAATGTTACTTCATTACTGGATAAGTCTTGTTTTATAATAAACTGATAATTTTGTTGTTTATTAACAAAACCGGGTTGGTGTATCAGGTCGTAACAGGTGCTAGAAACAAAAGAGGTGGCCACATTTAATGCTAAGGAATTTGTAGAGCAGGGGGAGATGTGCCATGATAAGTTAAACAAATTGGGATTGAAGATTTAAAAAGCTTAGCTATAGAGGTGTGAATCACTTTCAGACAAAAAGTTTAAAAAAAACTGAACTATTGAAAAGTCTAACCAACCATTTTAAACTTATCCCTGAACTAGAAGAGGACAGCATGTAACTAGAGCCTGAAAAAAAAATCATTCCAGCTAGAATCCAGTTGCAGATGAAAAGGGAAGAAATACAGTTTCAGAAGTAAAAATAGGAAAAAGAGTTTCAGTTACAAAAGGAAAAAGAGGAAAAAGAATTTCAGTTGAAATGAGAGGAAATACAATTGCAGAGGGTTGAGACTGCAAACCCAAAATGAAAATGCTACCAGCCACTCAAACCTTATTCCCCAATACAGAGCAAAGCTTTGATGTGCTGAGATACTTCAAATTTAGTTGGGAGGAAGTTGTGTCATATTTTATCTCATTTGAGAAATTAGATACCTGACTAAAATGGCCAAAAGAACTTTGGACTGTCCGATTACAAGGCGAGTTCGTGGGCAGATCTTGTGAGGCTTTTTCCCGAAGAGTGTTCCTCTGATTCTGAACAAAGTAAAACTGCAATTCGAAATGCTTTTAAGCTGATACCAGAAGCATATAGACAGAGATTCCAACACACCCGGAAAAGACTCATCATACTTACACTGAATTTGGAAGAATGAAACGTATGGCCTTTGATTGCTGGATACAATTTCTCAAACTCGAACCCTCATGAAAATTTGAGACAAGTGATGTTGCTGGAAGAATTTGAAAATAGCATCCCAAATAGTATAAGAACCTAGATCGAAGAATAAAGTGTCACAAGAGTAAAGGAAGCAGCTAAATTGGACGATGATTATGAATTAATACACAAATCCCTGATTCCAAATAAATTTGGGTCTTGTAACTGGTACAAGCTAGGGAGAGATAGCAGGGATGCAGGAAAAACAGAAATGGGCTTGAGAGAAAAGGAGAGCAGGGAAGGTAAACCTGACCAGTCTCCAACTTTTAAAAGAAGGAACGCAAGGGATAAACCAATAGGAATCTGCCCGACATGTTTCCCAGTGTGGCAAATCTGGGCAATTGTTGGTATGCCAAAAAAACAGCAGGAAGCGCTGCAGTCAAGCCCATGTCTGTGGTTTTGAATGTGGTAAGCTTGTGTTCTAGTATAACTCAAGAGCAGTGCACATATCAGAACTTTTTGCACAACAGAAAAATGACTCCTTTTGTGTTCCAGGCACCAGACAAGGAGACAACCATCTTCAGGGATACGGGTTATTTTCAAATCCTACTGGCAGCCAAACTGACAGAAATGCCACCGGAAAGCAGAACAAATATCACAGTATTAGTAAAAGGGCTTACTGTCAAATGCTTGAAGGTTCCCTTTGTTAAAATTTACCTACAGAGCAAGTTGGTCACCAGGGTAGTGACAGGCAGAATCATACTGCAGGGGGTAGACCTATTGCTGGGCAATGATTTGGCAGGAAGCACAGTATTGTACCCACAGGGTCCAGAACAGTCCACGGAGACTGGAGAAACTGAGGAGAGAAAACAAAACTCATTTCAGCTGCAGAGGGCTAGGGAAGTCTCAAAAATCCCACAGGGGGCAATAGAGCCAGAAGAATTTAAAAAGACCGAGATAGATCCAAAAAGATTTTAAAAAGTTAAGATAAAAGACACAAAGGTTGTAAGAAAAAGTCTTCCTCACACAAAGGATGATAGAAGTATGGAACTCTCTCCCACAAAAAACTGGAGATGTTAACTGAAGTAATAACTTTAAGTCTGTGATTAATCTCATTAAATGGCTAAACAGGTTCAAGAAGCTGAATAATCTACTTCTGTTTCTTTGCATGTGAAAATGATTAAACTTCATAAACAAAAGAAACTGAAATGACTGCTATGAACATTTAGTGGTATTTATGTATTATTATTTCTCTTGGAAATCAAGTTCTCACTGGATGCAGGCCTGAGATGTTTGTAGATTTCTCTCCTGATTGAAGATTCAGTGGCACTTCAACTAGGTAAGGCATCTCCCTCGCTCTGGGTTTTCCTGTTTTGGAACTTTCCTCGTCCCTATTTAAATCTTTAAAAAAGGTTTCGGCTAATAATATCTCAGTTGTTTTTCTTTCAACCTTTGTAAATTATCTTAGCTTTTAAAAACTTTTTGGAGAAATCTGATGGTAAATAACCAATTCATTATTAAAACTAATCTATTCATTGGTGTAACTATCTGTACTCAAGCCTAAGGCATGAATCTCCTCTCCCTGGCTGCTTCACCAGAGATAGTGATCAGTACGGAGGTAATTGAGATAGAAGTTCTCAGATCCTGACCCTATCTGTTGTGAAAGCTACAGCCAGAGCTCCCCACTCAGTAAACTTTAACTCCTTGTGCTGTTCATATTAATGGAAAAAAAATTATACAACATGAGAGCTCTGAAGCAACTGATGACAGCACTAATAAATGTGAGAAAGTGACTGTGAGCAATGAAACTGCTATGGAGAGTCTATGAACAGGAGAAATTATGTAGGTGAATTTCAACCTAAAAAAGGGTGGGTTTGAGTCGAGTAGGGGGTTGAAGTCTGAGAAATCTCTTTCTTGACTTGAACCCAAATCCAGATGCCTACCTGAGGACCCTCCGCGATTGAGCACTTCCCCAAATTACCTTCACCCCGAGGCTTCCGAACCACCACGAGACCCCTGAAATCTGATCCTTCCCTCTGCACTGAGGCCCCCGATCCACCCCCTGAGGCCTTCAAATCCCTCTGCACAGGCCTGTAATCCCCCTACCATGGGGATTCCAACCTCTCCTTCCTCAGGCTTTCGACTTCACGCCTTGGGATCTGCAGCCCCCTCCCTGATTGACCCAACTCCTCTCCCCACCCAAATCGAACCCCCTCCCTCCACCCTCGGTCGAACCTCCTTCAATAAACCCTCAATCAACCCCACCCAATCAACTAACCCCCATATCGAAACACCTTTGATCAATCACCCGCCTCCCCTCTCCCCAAGTGACCTCCACTCTGAACAACCTCTCTGATTGAATCCCTCCTCTTCCCCTACAATTAAAGCTCTTCCTGCCTCCCCCCAGTCGAAACCCTTTCTTCCCCCAGTCGATCCCTGCTGTTTAAATCCCCTCCAATCCACAACCCTGCCTTCACTCTGCGGTTGATACCCTGCTCGCCCCATTCCCAAGCAACCCCCGTGCCCCTACCCTGGACTTAGCTGCCAATGTGGCTTTCACTGACTGGCTCCCCTTCCGACTGGAGTTCCAGCCAGCTAATCAGGTAGGGAATCGATTGGTGTTATCACTGACTCGCTTTGAAGTGGAAACTCCACAGCGTGTGGGGGGAATCCTGAATTGCAGGTTACCCATGACTTTCAGATCAACCTGCTCCTTGTGATCAAGAGACGTAAACATTTCCCCCATGGCCTGTACCTGTAGCAGGACAGTATGAGTTACTGAGTGTGTTACTGCTGCCTCATCAGTGGCAAATATTCAACTCAGTAGGTTACTCAACTACTGAGATCCACTGACTTACACTGTGAGGAGAGGTCACCGTGGGGTCATTTTCAACTTCACCACCCGGCTGTAACCTGACACAGCAGATCACACGTCTGTTGGCGAACCAACTGAATTTTCATCCCTTCAGGTGGGATGCCAGAAAATGACTCAACTGAGTAAGCTAACTCCCAGGATCGCTACAGGCATTGCGTGCACTGCTCTGCAGTTTTTGACAGGCAATTGCTACTAACCTAAGAGATGCATTCCTGTAATATGCGTATTTCAGAGGAGTGTACACAGGCTCCACGCCTTTACAGCTCTCTGTATACTTGGGCATTAAATACAAACATAGGCAATGCTTTGTAAATGCTTTATCATGATCACACACCTAGATTTCAATTGAAAATTAAGGCAAAGTTCAAATAGAAAACTTCAGCAAAATGGAGTGCCGTTGGAACCAGGCATGAACAAACAAACCTTAATTGGCTGGAACTATTTGAAACCAGATAAAAATTCACAGCAAAGATTTCAAATTCAATTCACTGAGCCTTTGCTCAGTGCTTCGATCTCTCACATTTAAGTTAGAAGGTTGTGGCTTCAAGCCCCACCTCAGAAACTATGAGCACATAATATAGGCTGTCACTTCACTGCAAAACTGAGGGACTGCTGCACTGTTGGAGGTGTCGTCTTTTGGATGAGATAATAAATTGAAGCCCCGTCCAGCCTCCCAGGTGGATGTAAGAGATACTGTGACACTATTCAAAGAACAGAGGAGCTCCCTGATGTGCCCTGCCCACAATATTCCACAACCAACATAATGAACACACATTACCTGATCATTATTTGATTGCTTTGTGCAAATTGGCACAATTCCCTCCATTAAAGCAGTGATTTAGAGTTGTATCAAACTACGGCAAAAAAGTCTAATAAGAATAAAAATGGAAAGACCACAACGCATCAATCTAGGCACTGGACATGACAAAGACACACTCAGCCCAGTAAACCCTGCACAGTCATGCTCAGTAACATCTGGGGATTTGTGCCAAAATTAGGAGAACTGTCCCATGGATCAGTAAATAACTTTCACCCAATGTCCTTGGGTGATCATTGGGGATGTAATGAGGGGGCATGATCGGGTTTGCTGTCCATCCTGGGGTGGATGTTCAGGGACCTTGGCGGGGGATAATGTTAGAGATCGCATGGTTGGGGTGGGTGATTTCAGGCCTGGGAGAGGAGGGATCGGAGGCCTGGGAAGGGTTAGAGTCCGAAGGGAGAGTGATTGAAGGCCCGAAGGGGGAAGGAGGTCAGACCATGTGGTGGGGGGTGGGGGTGGGGGTGGAGATGGTGATCCCTGGGTGAGGGGGAGGAGGGTCCTTGGGAGACTACCCAATCGCGGAGGTTCCTCAGCAGACACCTGGAGCCAGGAGGTAGGTATAAAGGCACTTACATTCTGGGTCCTCCAAGTCCTTACCTTGGTGAAACTATCAGGCTTCTAGATGCTCGGGGAATCTGGCCAACAGCAGTTAAATTCCAAAAATAGGATGGTAATGAGCTTGGCTGCCTCATTATCAGATATAAAGTTCCAATCCACCTCCTTGGAGCGGGTTGATCCCTTGCCCATGTTCCGCCTCAGTTAAAACCAGAAATGGGAGGATTGGAGGTGGATTTAGAATCATAGAATCATAGAGAGTTTATGGCACAGAAAGAGGCCATTGGCCCAATGCGTCTGTGCCAGCTGAAAGACGTTCCCCCCATTCTAATCCCACCTTCCAGAATTTGGTCCGTAGCCCTGTAGATTACAGCACTTGAGGTACATATCCAGACACCTTTTGAATAATTTTAGGGTCTCTGCCTCAACTACCCTTTCAGGCAGTGAGTTCCAGACCCCCACCACCCTCTGGGTGAAAAAACCTTTCCTCATCTCCCCTTTAATCTTTCTACCAATCACTTTAAGTCTATGCCCCCTCGTCCCTGACCTCTCGTCCAAGGTGAATAGACCCTTCACCTCCACCCTATCCAGGCCCGTCAAAAGTTTGTGCATTTCAATCAGATCTCCCCTCAACCTTCTCTGTTCCAAGGAGAACAACTCCAGCCTATCCAATCTTTCCTCATAGCTGCATTTTTCCAGTCCCAGCAACATCCTCGTAAATCTCCTCTGTACCCTCTCTAGTGCAATTACATTCTTTCTGTAATGAGGTGACCAGAACTGCACACAGTACTCAAGTTGTGACCTAACCAATGATTTATACAGTTTCAGCATAACCTCCCTGCTCTTATATTCTATACCTCGGCTATTAAAGGAAAGTATTCCATGTGCCTTCTTAACCACCTTATTGACCTGTCCTGCTACCTTCAGGAATCTGTGGACAGTTACTCCAAGGCCCCTCACTTCCTCTACACCTCTCAGTATTTTCCCATTAATCGTGTATTCCGTTGCCTTGTTTGACCTCCCCAAATGCATCACCCCACACTTCTCCGGGTTGAATTCCATTTGCCACTTTTCTGCCAATCTGACCAGACCATCAATATCTTCCTGCAGCCTACAGCTATCCTCCTCGCTAACCACCACATGGCTAATCTTTGTGTCATCTGAAAACATCTTGATCATATCCCCCACATTTATGTCCAAATTGTTAATACACACCACAGAAAAACAGGGGACCCAGTACTGAGCACTGCAGAACGCCACGAGAAATAGCCCTCCAGTTGCAAAAACACCCGTCATCAATTATCCTTTGTTTCCTGCCACTGAGCCAATTTTGTATCCACCTTGCTGCATTTCCCTGGATCCCATGGGATTTTACTTTTTTAACCAGGCTGCAATGTGGGATCTTGTCAAAAGCCTTGGTAAAATCCATGTAAACCACACAATTTGCACTACCTTCATCTATCTTCCTTGATACTTCAAAAAATTCAATTAAGTTGGTCAGACAAGATATTCCCTTCACAAATCCATGCTGACTATCCTTGATTAACCTGTGCCTTTCTAAGTGACAGTTTATCTTGTCTCTCAGAATAGATTCCAGTAATTTTCCCACTACTGAGGTTAGACTGACTGGCCTGTAATTATTCAGTCTATCCCTCGATCCCTTTTTAAACAGAGGGACAACGTTAGCAGCATTCCAATCCTCCAGCACCATACCTGCATCCAGTGAAGACTGGAAAATGTT
This sequence comes from Heterodontus francisci, assembly GCF_036365525.1. Taxonomy (NCBI): domain Eukaryota; kingdom Metazoa; phylum Chordata; class Chondrichthyes; order Heterodontiformes; family Heterodontidae; genus Heterodontus; species Heterodontus francisci. The sequence goes on along the minus strand of NC_090381.1, from coordinate 29,295,893 downwards.
TTTGATCATGAAACAGATTTTGCAGACTTTAATACCATCAACTCCTGACCCCCCCTCCACCCCCACCCCTGCTCCACCTGACACAAAATCACTCATTTTTTTAGGTTAAAATTCCCTCCATTGACTCCAGGCCCCATGAAGTCACATGGCATGTGGTCAAAGATGGGCAAGGAAAACTGCTGTTTACCACCTACCACACTCCCTCGCTTGTGAATCAATGCTCCTCCATGTTGAACACCACTTGGGTGAAGCACCAAGTGTAGCAATGGCACAGAATGCACTTTGGGTGGGGAACCTCAAAGTCCATAAACAAAAATAGTTCCGTAGCACCACTACTGACTGCGAAAGACATATCTGCCAGATTGGGCCTACAGCAGGTGATGCGAAAACCAACACGAGGGAAATCCCGACTTGACTTCATCCTCACCAATGTACCTGTCGCAGATGCATCTGCCAATGATAAAATTGGTAAGAGTGACCACTGCATAGTCTTGTGCAGATGAAGTCCTGTCTTCACACTGAAGCCATCTTCCAGCTTGTTTTGTGGTACTACCATCATGCTAAATGGGATAGATTCAGAACAGATCCAGCTGCTCAAAACTGGGCATCCATGAGGCACTGTGGGCCATCACCAGCAGCAGGATTATATTCAATCACAATCTATAACCTCATAACGCAGCATATCCCTCATTCCACCATTACAATCAAGTCAGGATATTAAATGTGGTTCAATGAGAAGTGTAGGAGAACATGCAAGAATCAGTATCATGTATACCTGAAAATGAGATGCCAACTGGGTGAAGCTACAACACAGAACTACATGCATGCTAACAGTGAAAGCAGCTTGCTACTGATAGAACTAAGTAATCCCACAACCAATAGATCAGATCAAAGTGCTGCAGTCCTGCCACTACCTGTCATGAATGGTGGTGAGCAATTAAACAGCGAACGGGAGGAAGAGGTTTCATCAACATACCCATCTTCAAAGATGGTGGAGACCAGCACATCAGTGGAAAAGGTAAGGCTGAAGTATTTGCAACAATCTTCAGCCAGAAACATCAAGTACATGATCCATCTTGGCCTTCTCCTCAAGTCCCCAGTATCACAAATGCCAGTGTTCAGACAATACAATTCATTCCCTATGATATCAAGAAAAGGCTGAGCGCACTGGATACAGCAAAGGCTGTGGCTCCTGACATCATCCCAGCTGTAGTACTGAAGCCCTGTGCTCCTGAAGTAGCTGCATCACCAGCCAAGCTGTTCCAGTGCAGCTACAACACTGGCATCTACCCGGCAATATGGAAAATTGCCCAGGTATGTCCTGTCCACAAAAAGCAGGACAAATCCAACCTGGCCAATTACCGCCCATCAGCAATGAGATTTAAGGTGTAATCGACAGTGCTTACAAATGGCACATACTCAACAATAATCTGCTCACTGCTGCTCAGTTTGGATTCCACCAGGACCAATTAGCTCTAGAACTCATTACAGCCTTGGTCTGAATATGGACAAAAGAGCTGAATGCCAGAGATGAGGTGAGAGTGACTGCCCTTGATATGAAGGCAGTCTCTGACTGACAGTGATATCAAAGAGCCTCAGTAAAATTGAAGTCAATGGGAATCAGGGGAAAAACTTTTCACTGTTTGGAGCTATGTCGAGCACAGTGTTCAGTTGTAGTGTACGAGACTTATCTTTGGAAAGAAAGGGGATGTTGTATGATTGCTTTAAAAGTGATGTCCCTTTAAGAATTCAGTATGTTAATGAGCTAAGTAGCAGGATGCAGTCATATGACTAGAAGCCATAGTCACTCTGCACTCGAACAGCCTGGACAAAGTTTTTGTATATAGTTTGCTCTGCACTGTATGTACTAGTTTAGCTGTTAATAAACCTAGGGATCTTCAAGGAACTGGAATCCATATACCTCATTGTGCTGTTTAAGATAACACAATGAAACTTATGACTTGAGCATAAACTTAACTGGACCAGTCATATAAAAAGTTTGACTACAAGAACAAGCCAGAGGCTGGGAATTCCATGGTGGTTAATTCACTTCCTGACTCCCCAAAGCCTTCCACAATCTACAAGGCACAAGTCAGGAGTGTGATGGAATACTCTCCATTTACCTGGATGAGTGCAGGTCCAGCAACAAAAACAACAACTGGTATTTATAAAGCACCTTCAACATAATATAACATCTCAAGACACTTCATTGGAGTGTTATAAAGAAAAATTTGATGCCGAGTCTCATAATAGGATAAAAGGGTAGATAGCAGAATTACAGAATGTACAGTTAGCTTGGAGGTTTGTGGGGCTGGAGGAGATTACCAAGATAGAGAGGGGTCAGGCTATATAGGGATTTGTAAACAAGGATGCGAATTTTAATATTGAGCCTAGCCAGGAGTTCATTGGAATAGTTAAGTCTAGAGGTAACAAAGGGATGAATGGGGGTTTCAGCAGCAGATAAGCTGAGGCGGGGTAGAGCTGGATGATTTTACAGAAGTGGAAATAGGTGGCCTTAGTAATGGTAAGGATATGTGGTTGCAACACTTAACACTCAAGAAGATCAACATCGTCTTGAACAAACCAGCTAGCTTGATTGGCAACCAATCCACCACCTTAAACATTCACTCACCCCACTAATGGTGCACAGTGGCTGCATTGTGAACCATCTACAAGACGCACTGCAGAAACTCACCAAGGCTTCCTTGACTGCACTTTCTAAACCTGCAACCTCCACCACCCTGAAGAACAAGAGCAGCATGTCCACGGGAACACCACTGGCTGCAAGGTCCCCTCCGAGTGACACACCACCCTGACTTGACAATCATTCATTGTTCCTTCATCATCACTAAGTCAAAATCCTCGAACTCCCCACCTAACAGCACTGGGGATGTACCTACCTACAGCACACAGACTGCAGCAGATCATAAGGCAGAAGATCTTAAAACATGCCTGCGACACCCACATCCTATGAATGAATAAAAAGGCTTCAAAAGCACTTATTTGGCTCTGAAGTGCTTTGGACCATCTTGAGATCATGAAAGTTGCTATTTAGATACATTTTTTTCTGTTTTTTCTTTCTTCTCGCCTTTGTGGGTTCAACTATCAGTGGGAAACAACAGAAGCTGACACTGCTGGTTTAAAAATCACCTGCAGTATCTCAACCAGCGCTCCCAGTAAGGGCCATTCCTTCCTGCTCTGTCTGCCTCAGCTGCTCACTGGTTGAACCTTCAGAGCAGCCTCAATGATAAACTAGTTGTTTAGTTTTAAGCAAAATCACATTGAACAGGCCCTATTATTCTTCATGAAATCACATAAATTCAAGACTTTATTTTACTGGCTTCAGTATATAATATTGTTGTTATTTTATAACAAGCACTGACCTCAATCACCCAAGTGATTACTTCACTATTTATATTTGAGAAACACTGAAAGAACAAGTTTGCGGAACAGGACAAAGGCCACAGAACAGTTTTGACCTACGCTGAATATGTCTACTTTGTATTATTCTAAATACTGCTGTCTGGATAAGAGTGTAAAAGGAAACAATGGGATATGACAGAGCAAAGACCATTTCCAAAATGACAAGAAGAACTTAACAATGTTCAAAAGGAAGGATTTTAAAAGTCGTCAACACCCACCTTTTGAAATGCGTCTGTGATCCAGAGAGTCTGTGCTGTGTGTAAGGATGGCTGGTAAGGACTTGTTTGTTTCACAATCGGGAAGGACTGTTTCTGCTAGCACGGCTGTGTCTTTCAATAGTAGGTGTGTCTATGCCTTAAAATGATATGACAGAGCTCGGTAGAAGAATATTGTTTTCCACTTCTGAGACCAGAGAGTAACATTTCAGGCAAATAGCTAAAACTTTCAAATATATTAATATAAAAAAGCAGAATGTAAAAGCATAATGGGGCAGACATTTGGCATACAATCCTACATGAGATATTTACATTACAGCAATCATTCACACACTGCTGTAGCTATTTCCTACTGGTGAGAAAACTGCAAAATAGCTGCTGAATACAGCATGGGTTTCATTTCAGTAACTGACATGGGGAATTGACCTCAGCCACCATCACCACAATTATGACAGTGACCAGCCTCAGTAAGCATGTTGTGTCCATTACAGTTTGACCGCTATTGAAGACCACAGGCTGAATTTAATGGGCCCCTTGGGGACAGACTAGGAGACTGGGGTGGGGTGGGGGGTGCCATAGAATTGCGACGGGAGGCAGGAGGCGGAAGGCCCGTCGCCTTCCTGTCACAGCAGAATTTAGTTGGGGGCGAGATAGGCCGAAGATGGCCTTCCCGTCCAGAGGCCAATAGAGGCCCTAAGAGGCCTATTATCAGCTACATAAGGGCCTCTTCCTACTTGTGGGGAGGTCACCAGTGAAATGAGACAGACAAGCCTGCGGCCCTAACCACAGTGAGGGACCCCTCAAAAAATACCACCATAGATGTGGCAGAAGTAGAAAAAATTCCTGGAGGTTATCAGTTTTTTGTTTGAAATGGAAAGGTGCTTCTGTACTCTTCTGATGAGACAGGCAAGTCCCCTGTCTTGCTCAGAGATACAGGGGCCACTCAATCTTTAATGCTGGTTAAAGGCATGACCTTTGCACCAGGGAGCTCACTAAAAGTGAAGGTTCTGGTCAAAGGCATTGAAGGAAGGTTCATGTCCATACCCCTGTATCGGGTCCACTTGCAGTGTGACCTAGTCTCTGGACCAGTTACAGTAGGGATTGTTCCTAGTCTGCCTGTAGCTGGAATAGATTTGCTACTTGGCAATGATTTGGCTGGAGGTCGGGTGGTAGCAGCCCCAGTAGTTTTAGACCAGCCAAATGAGGCCAAGGAGACAGAACAAATACAGGAGGAAGTTCCTTGAATATTCCCTGACTGAGTGGCAGCTAGAACCATGGCTAAGCAAGCTCCAACAGGCGAGCTGAGCCAGTAATTCAGCCAGATGACCCCAAGGTCTGGCTGGCTGGGACATTTTATGGAGATTTAGGGGAAGAGAAGGAAGTATATAGTAAATCATCTTTAATTGAAGCCCACCAGGCAGACCCTGAGCTAAAAAAATTAGAGCAGACAGCCTTTCCGAGGCAGAGGCAGAGAAAATGCCTGAATATTATTACTTTAAAAATGGAGTGATGATAAGAAAATGGAGACCTCCAAAATGACCCGAAGAGGCGGAGTGGACAGTGGTCCACCAAATTGTAGCCCCCCCCCCTCAAATATCGGCGGGAGATTTTGAGGATTGCCCATGAAATTGCCCATGGTGGCCACGTGGGTATCAGAAAGACCCAGGCCCAGATAAGCCAACATTTTTAATGGCCTCAGATCTACCGGGATGTGGATAAACTTTGCAAGACCTGCCATACCTGCCAAGTTGTTGTGAAACCACAGCCCACAATCAAACCTGCTCCACTGATCCCTATCCCTGCTTTCAAGGAACGCTTCTCAAGAGTTCTGGTCAATTGCATGGGATCACTAGCTAAAGTACGACAGGTTACCAATACCTCCTAACCATCATGGATATGGTCACCCAATTCCCAGAGGCCATACCCTTAAGGAAAATTACTGCCAAAGCCGTAGTCGAGGGGCTGACCCACTTTTTCACATGATACGTCCTGCCCAAAGAAATTCAGTCCAATCAAGGAATTAATTTCATGCCCCGAACATTCCAGGAGGTCCTACACAGCCTTGGTATTGACCAGCTTAAATCTTCAGCATACCACCCACAGTCTCAAGGGGCTCTGGAAAGATACCAATCAAACCCTGAAAACCATGATCAGGGCATATTGCTGTGATTACCCCCATTGCTGGGATTAAAGGAAAAGCTTTCTTGCTGTTTGCTACCAGAGATTCACCAAATGAATCCACAGGCTTCAGCACATTTGAATTGGTTTTTGTACATGAGGTGAGAGGCACCCCCCCAAAACTGATCAAAGAAAAATTCTTAGATCAGAGGGAGGAAACCTCATTACTAAATTACATGTCCACTTTTCATGAAAGACCTTTGAAAGCCTGTGCTGTAGCCAAAGAACACCTAAAAGTATCCCAACAAAAGATGAAAAGGCAAGCATACAAAAAGGCTGCAGCCTGAGAATTTAAACCAGAGGACCAGGTTCTGGTACAGCTCCCATTGCAAAACAAACCTCTAAAACCCAGATTTAGTGGCCAATACAGTATAGGAGAAAAGGTGAATGATGTGAATTACTTGATTAATACCCCAGACCGGTGAATAAAGCAAAGACTGTGCTACATCAATATGTCAAAACAATGCCACAGCCAAGAACCATACAGACCTGCTAGTGTGTGTCAGACAGTAACAGCAGTCGAGGAAGACAGTCCTAGTGAAGACGAACTAGGCAAACCCAGAAAATTCTCAAATTGAATGCCTGACCGTAAAATTACAAAATACAGAAACATTCAGGAGACTAGACACCACCTTTGACTATCAAGTGGTTGATTTATCAAGAATGGCAAAACAAGTTAGGCCTTTATTCATTGGAGTTTAGAAGAATGAGGGGTGATAGTGAATGAAATAGTGAAGGTCTGGAATTCTATACCCCAGAGTGTGGTGGAGGCTAGATCACTGAAAGTATTTGAAGAGGAGATAGATAGATTTTTGAAATACTGGGGAGTTGAGGGCTCATGAGGAGATGGCACGAAAGAGGAGTTGAGGTCTGGGGCAGATCAGCCATGATCTTATTGAATGGCAGGGCAGGCTTGAGGGGCTGAATGGTCTATTCCTGCTTCCATTTCTTATGTTCTTATCTCTCTGACCAGTAGAGACAGGACCTAGCAACATTGCTAAGGGAGTTCGAGGACATTTCAGGTGCAAACTGGCTCATAAATGCTTAACAGAACACAATGTAGATGTAGGAGAGACCCCATCTATAAAACATAGGCTGTATGGTTCAGGCATTCAGCCACAGACTAGCAATGGGGACAGGAAAAAGTTAATTCGGAATGTCTAGGCTGCTTGCATATTTTTATTGTATTGCTAATCTCTGATAGTAATTGTGTTACCAAAGAACAAATTAAGCTCTAAATTGTCTGTATGCCTTAGGCATCATTAATTGTAGTTCAGTGTGTAGTATGTTGATTCTGCTATGAACGGTCTATTGATGTAATTGGGAACGGTGCCGGTCAATTACTTTTAGCAAATATGGTAGGAGAAATCCTGGGTATGAAAGCTAGAGATGGCTAAAAAGGGCTGTCCAAAAGGTCCAGCACACAGTTGCCAGTTTTACAGAAGAAAGGAGAATGAAGAGCGAACAGACCAGACCAGCCCTGCTGCAAGAGTTTCAGTGTTAAACATGTCTATTTTGTATTATTCTAAAACCTGTTCTCTGAGTATCATTCCCATCACTTCCCCCATATCACCCCTTCTTCCTATGCCATCCCCATCCCCATTCCATTCCTCCCATGCTATCCCATCCCAATCCCCATTCCATTCCTCCCATGCTATCCCATCCCCATCCCCATTCCATTCCTCCCATGCTATCCCATCCCCATCCCCCATTCCATTCCTCCCATGCTATCCCATCCCCATCCCCATTCCATTCCTCCCATGCTATCCCATCCCCATCCCCATTCCATTCCTCCCATGTTATCCCATCCCCATCCCCATCCCATTCCTCCCATGCTATCCCATTCCCATCCCCCATTCCATTCCTCCCATGCTATCCCATCCCCATCCCCCATTCCATTCCTCCCATGCTATCCCATCCCCATCCCCCATTCCATTCCTCCCATGCTATCCCATCCCCATCCCCATTCCATTCCTCCCATGCTATCCCATCCCAATCCCCATTCCATTCCTCCCATGCTATCCCATCCCCATCCCCATTCCATTCCTCCCATGCTATCCCATCCCCATCCTCCATTCCATTCCTCCCATGCTATCCCATCCCCATCCCCATTCCATTCCTCCCATGCTATCCCATCCCAATCCCCATTCCATTCCTCCCAGGCTATCCCATCCCCATCCCCCATTCCATTCCTCCCATGCTATCCCATCCCCATCCTCCATTCCATTCCTCCCATGCTATCCCATCCCCATCCCCATTCCATTCCTCCCATGCTATCCCATCCCCATCCCCCATTCCATTCCTCCCATGCTATCCCATCCCCATCCTCCATTCCATTCCTCCCATGCTATCCCATCCCCATCCTCCATTCCATTCCTCCCATGCTATCCCATCCCCATCCTCCATTCCATTCCTCCCATGCTATCCCATCCCCATCCCCATTCCATTCCTCCCATGCTATCCCATCCCCATCCTCCATTCCATTCCTCCCATGCTATCCCATCCCCATCCCCATTCCATTCCTCCCAAACATTTCGCCACCCCCCCATGCTGTCCCCCCCATGCTGCCTGCCCCCCAATATCGAAACCACTTCCATGAAACACTCCCATATCTCAAGAAAGTTTAATTGAATGTAATAAGGGAATTGGGTTTTCAAAAAATTCCAGTGGCTTTGAAAACTGAACGCCACCCATGTGGACAACACTCTCATATCTCAAATTTTGATTTGATGCAATGAACGGAATTTAGGTTAAAAGCTGTGTTTCGGTCCTTTGCAGGCCCCACGTGTCTCCACATACACCATTGCAGAGACGGATAAAACATTGGGTCACAGTAGTATCTTTATTGCAACAGCACTTCTTTAAATACAGGATTTCTAGTTATTCTTTCAACAAAGACTTTCACAGAATCCAAAGTTCTGTCCCTGGAAAAAACTACATAAAGCTGTGCATGTATAAAAACATTGGGTTTAAAATGGCGGCAAAAGGTAAACGCACCCCACATGGGCATGCTCGCGTATCTCAAAGATTAATTGAATGCAATAAATGGGTTTAAAGAAAATTGCAGTTAGCGACAACTTCACTGAAACAATATTTTTCACCTCCATCAGTTTAACACCTTACTCTGAAGTAATTCTACAACTTTTTCACTCAGCTGGCCAATTAGTGCTTTCCTTATAAGATTCTTAGCTGCATGAGAGAGCATGTAATAAGAATAGGCCATCAATCCCCTGTAGTTTGCACTGTTGCTGACTGCCATGAAGACTCCACCTGCCAAGAATGAGGCATATTCATTTTGTCATATGAAACGTTAATTTTAAACTGTTGCTGGACTGAAAAGATGACTTGTTGAAAGAGATCACAGCAGTGGCTGGAAACATTTGCATTCTAAGAGACAGTTGCTTGGAGAAGACAATGGAACTGCTCCCTGATCCAATTAATCCAAATGGATTTTGATCACCAGCCACTGAATGTGTAAAAAAACAGCATTCCTCCACACCCCCCCCCCCCGCCCCCCCACCCCCACATTTAGGGTGTCTGCTAAGATAGAGAATCCATAAAAATGCAGGAGAATTTGTTAAAAGAAAGCTGTTCACATGACTAACCTGCTGGCCCAGGTTTAGTTTTGAATTGTGTTCACAGAACAGTTTGAGTCAGACTGCAATTTGAAGACAACAGAGAAGGAAGGTCTCTCTCTCTCTCTCTCCCTCTCACACAAAGACAGGGACCCATGGAAGGAAACTAAGCCTCAAGATAGAAAACCATCGAAACAAGTTTGAAAAAGTGCACTGGGCCCCAACGAGACGGCAAGATTGAACTGCAATCAAAGACTTTACATTAAACTCAAAAGACAGTAAATCAACTCCAGCGATTGCTTCAAACCTTTCCCCTTGATTCTTTTTCTTTTCTGTATCTATCTGCATGTGTGTTTATCATGTATGCATGCTAACATGGTTGCGTCGCATATTGTTAGTAGTTTTAACCAAATTAGAGTTTTAAGGTTCACAAACTTACACCTTTCTTGTTTAAATCTAAGAAAACCTGTCTGGTTGATTTCTTTACATTGGAGAGCAGTGAACAAGGATTCACTGAGGGGAAGCCAAAAACACGATGTTTTAAAAATTAAACTCTGTTATGGTAAGACCAGGTGAAGGCTGAGAGGGAATCCCTAGACCCCTTTCTCACCTGGTCATAACACTGACTCTCCCTAAAGACAAAAAGATTTGTATCTATTCTTCACTCTCTTGTATCTTTTGAATGTCCCAAAGCAATTATTTGGTGCAATTCTGTGAGATCAAGTGGCATTTTCAAGACATCATGGGTAATCTGGGAATAACCCAGCTAAAGTCCTCAGCCTATCACCCACAGTCACAAGGGGCTTTGGAGCTGTACCACCAGACCCTAAAGATAATGATCAAGGCATACTGCTATGAGTACCCCCATGACTGGGACAAAGGGCTGGGATTTCTCATGTTCGCTACCAGGGACTCATTTAATGAATCCACTGGCTTTAGTCCCTTTGAATTAGTTTATGGACACAAGGTGAGAGGTCCCCTTAAACTAATCAAGGAGAGGTCTTTAGAGCACAGGGACTAACCTTCCATGTTAGACTACATCTCCATGTTCCACTACATCTCCATGTTCCGTGAGTGGCTCTGTAACCCATTTGTGTGTGTATGTTTGTGTGTGTGTGAGAGAAAGTCGGAGCATATTTTATTATTTTACTTAGATCAGTTTAAGTACAATAAAGCTAACCTCTTTCTTGGTTAAACTCAAGAAAACCTGTCCAATTGGTTCTTTTTATGATCATGGTGTGTAAACAGTTAACCACTCACTGAATTGGCAAGTAGATCCAGGTCAAAAATAAATAAACCTTTGACCCTTTCCCACCTGAACATAACAGTTGGGAACATGGTATCCTGCAGAGGTTGTGAGGATATGTGACCAGCTCAGATTGTATGAGCTCCAGACATCCAATGGTGCGATTCTCAGATCGAACTGAAGTCAACTCAGAGAGATGTACGACAACAGTATAAGTGACAACCCTTTGAACCACGTTCAAAGACAAATCTGTCGATGAGTGTACAGAGACTATGAGCTCAGAGGAAGAACATGCTAACCAGAGTTCTGAGTCGCCAGAATCTCATAGGAGTCTTCAAGAAGAGTTCAGCTCTGGGAATAGGTTTACGATAACCAGGCGGGAACAAATAAACAAACCTTCTCTACGTTTTAGGGCGTGCTAAATTTGCTTACATGTAAATAATGTTTTGTTTTAATCATGTATAGTTAGTCCGAACTGCAATATTATTGTATATTGTACATATGTTTTTATCTTTGGTAAAAAATGGGATGTTGTTGGACCATCTTAAGAGCTGCAAGTAAAGGTCACTGAAGAAAGTGATGTCGTGTCACAAATGACCAGGGAATTGTGGGTGCAGCCCGATATATATGTTTCAGTTAAGTATACTAAAATCTACATTTAGATATTACTTGCAGTCTTGTGAATATTACAACAGTTCACACACAAAAGGGGCAAGTAATATTACAGAGTGATGTAGGAAGAATGGGTTTTGATTCATGGGGCACTGACACCAGTACCAGGAAAAGAGGGAGCTGTTCCATTGGGTTGGGCTCCACTTAAACCAGGCTAGGATCAGTGTCCTGGAGAATTGTATATCTAGGATTATGGATAGGGCTTTAAACTAAAAAAGTGGAGGGAGGGGTCAGATGAAGGGCGATTTAGAAATCTAAAACGAAAAGTCAAGGCAATAGAGTAGTGCAGCGATTTGTGTAAAGACAAGCAGAGTGGGACGAGAAGGGACAGAGAGTTTAACGTAATAGTGCATCAGCAAATAAGGTCCAAGCAAAGAATAGTTGTAAAGAAACGTTAAAGGCTCTTTATCTGAATGCACAAAGTATTGGCAATAAGGTAGATAACAAACGGGACAAATAGAGATAAATGGTTTCGATCTCATCATCATCACAAAGACATGGTTACCAGGTGATCACAGTTTGGAAATAAATATTCCAGGGTACACAATATTTTGAAAAGACAGGCAGAACTGAAAAGGGGGAGGAGTAGCCCTGATTGTAAAGGATGAGGTAAAGACGTGAGTGAGAAAGGATCTTAGTTCAGAAGATAAGGAAGTAGAATCAATAAAGTTAGAGATTAGGAATAAAAAGGTTAGAAAATGCTGGTGGAGTAGTTTATAGGTCCCCTAACAGTAGTTACACCACTGCACAGAACATTAAGCAAGAAATAATTGGAGCTTGTAACAAAGGCAATGTAATAATTGTGGGGGACTTTCATCTTCATCTCGACTGGACAAATCAAATTGGCAAAGGCACAGACTCGGTGGGCTGAAGGGTCTGTTTCAGTGCTGTATCCCTAAATAAATAAAAAAATAAAAAATCTGGACGATGAGTTGGTAGAATGCCCAGCACATCAGTGCGAAAGATAAGGCTGAAGCATTTGCAACAATCTTCAGCCAGAAGTGCCGAGTTGATGATCCATCTCGGCCTCCTCCTGAAGTCCCTAGCATCACAGATGCCAGACTTCAGCCAATTCGATTCACTCCACGTCATATCAAGGAACGACTGAAGGCACTGGATACTGCAAAAGCTATGGGCCCCGACAATATTCCGGCAATAGTACTGAAGACCTGTGCTCCAGAACTTGCCGCGGCCCTAGCCAAGCTGTTCCAGCTACAACACTGGCATCTACCCTGCAATGTGGAAAATTGCCCAGGTATGTCCTGTACACAAAAAGCAGGACAAATCCAACCCGGCCAACTACCGCCCCATTAGCCTACTCTTTATCATCAGTAAAGTGATGGAAGGTGTCATCAACAGTGCCATCAAGCGGCACTTGCTTAGCAACAACCTGCTCAGTGACGCTCAGTTTGGGTTCTGCCAGGGCCACTCAGCTCCTGACCTCATTACAGCCTTGGTTCAAACATGGACAAAACAGCTGAACTCAGGCGGTGAGATGAGAGTGACTGCCCTTGACATCAAGGCAGCATTTGACCGAGTATGGCATCAAGGAGGCCTAGCAAAACTGAGGTCAATGGGAATCAGGGGGAAAACCCTCCGCTGGCTGGAGTCATACCTAGCACAAAGGAAGATGGTTGTGGTTGTTGGAGGTCAATCATCTGAGCTCCAAGACATCACTGCAGGAGTTCCTCAGGATAGTGTCCTAGGCCCAACCATCTTCAGCTGCTTCATCAATGACCTTCCTTCAATCATAAGGTCAGAAGTTCGCTGATGATTGCACAATGTTCAGCACCATTCGTGACTCCTCAGATACTGAAGCAGTCCGTGTAGAAATGCAGCAAGACCAGGACAATATCCAGGCTTGGGCTGAAAAGTGGCAAGTAACATTTGCGCCACACAAGTGCCAGGCAATGACCATCTCCAACAAGAGAGAATCTAACCATCTCCCACTGACATTCAACGGCATTACCATCGCTGAATTCCCCACTATCAACATCCTAGGGGCTACCATTGACCAGGAACTGAACTGGAGTAGCCATATAAATACCGTGGCTACAAGAGCAGGTCAGAGGCTAGGAATCCTGAGGCGAGTAACTCACCTCCTGACTCCCCAAAGCCTGTCCACCATCTACAAGGCACAAGTCAGGAGTGTGATGGAATACTCTCCACTTGCCTGGATGGGTGCAGCTCCAACAACACTCAAGAAGCTCGACACCATCCAGGACAAAGCAGCCCACTTGATTGGCACCCCATCTACAAACATTCACTCCCTCCACCATCAACGCACAGTGGCAGCAGTGTGTACCATCTACAAGATGCACTGCAGCAATGCACCAAGGCTCCTCAGACAGCACCTTCCAAACCCGCGACCTCTACCAACTAGAAGGACAAGGGCAGCAAATACATGGAAACACCACCACTTGAAAGTTACCCTCCAAGTCACACACCATCCTGACTTGGAACTATATCGCCGTTCCTTCACTGTCGCTGGGTCAAAATCCTGGAACTCCCTTCCTAACCGCACTGTGGGTATACCTACCCCACATGGACTGCAGCGGTTCAAGAAGGCAGCTCACCACCACCTTCTCAAGGGAAATTAGGGATGGGCAATAAATGCTGGCCTGGCCAGCGACGCCCACATCGCATGAATGAATTTTTTAAAAAATGCTTTCCTTTCAGTTTCCTGGAATAATATGTGGTGAAACCAACTCGGGATAAAGTTATCATAGATCTAGTATTGTGCAATGTGCAGGTTTCATTAGTAATCTCATAGGGGCGAATTTTACTGGCCCCCCCATGAAGCCAGGTGTCATGGCAGGGGGTTCTGGAAAAAGCCTCCGGGAAAGGCCCGCAACAGATCTCGACACTGGGAAGGCCCCACCCCATATTGCCGGTGGGTGCAAGGCCTTGTGGCGGCCCCCCCGCCACTCAGCAATGGGAGCATGATTTAAATATTTAAATTAATGAATTAATGACCTACCTGCTCCCATTGGTTGTCCCGCTGCCGTATTCCGGCTGTTTGCTGGGATTCCCACGCCTTTGGATCTCTGACCAACTGGTCTTGGGGGTGGCGGGAAGGAGTATGGTTCAAAGTTTGTAAATTCTGTTGTGCGGGGGTGGGGGGGTGGGGGGCGGGGGGGTGGTGGCTGTGGGGAGAGGTCGGGAACGCAGTGTAAGTTTTTTTGGGGGGGGCGCGAGGACAGGTAATAATTTGTTTTGTCATTGGGGGCAAGGGAGAGGGATTGAAACTTTTGTTAAGTTTTTCATTTTTAATTTACACTGCCTGCAACTTTAAACATTTAAATGAATTGTAAGGGCTAGAAGCCCTTTACACCGTTGCTAGGAGCTCCCGCCCCCTCCCACGTCATCGGCGGTGGTGGGGGGGCGGGGGGGCAGCGGGGTGTGCAGTCCGCCCTGGCCATGGAAGTGAGCCACCGCCCTAAACATCGCCGCAGCTCCCTGGAATAAATTTTGCTCGTGTGCCCCACCAACTTGGAAGCTTGCCGCAGAGATCGGTGGTGAACGGGTAAAATGAAACCCATAGGCTCTGGGAAAAAGTCATCATAATACAAGTGAAATCCATAATAAGTTTGAAATTGACTTACTCAATGGGCCCAAGCAAAAATTTTCAAGTTAATTAAAGCCAATTACATAGATATGAGGGGAGAGCTGGCTCAGGTTCATTGGGTAAGGCTGCATTTGCTGACAACGCTATCGCTAGGGGCGCTGTTGTGGCACATGCGCAAATGCACACAATGGCTGGAGTGAGAGAATGAACGAGCCGGGGCCGGGGAGCGGGCCGGGGATCGGGCCGGGGAGGGAGTGGAGCGGGCCTGGTAGGAGCGGAGCGGCCGGCGAGTGGGCGAGCAAACGGCCTGGTGATGGAGGGAAGCGGAGCGGCCGGCGAGTGGGCGAGCAAACGGTCTGGTGATGGAGGGAAGTGGAGTGGCTGGAGACAGCAGCGTGAGAGGGGGAGGGGGGGGGTGCATTTTTCTACGCATGCGCCATAAATTTGCAACGGCAAAAGACTTACCAAACTTACCCGCACCCGGCGATACCAAGGTCTTCGGCCGCTCGCTCTCCGCGGCTCTCTACGGCCTCTCGCTTCCGGCCCCCTCCATCTAGCCATTCTCTCCAGCTGCAGATCCCCCATCCAGCCGCTTTCTCCCCTACTTCTCAACTGTACTTCAGGCATTGCAGCTCTCTGGTCCCTGCCTTTTGCATCCCTCTCTTCA
Source organism: Heterodontus francisci (assembly GCF_036365525.1). Lineage (NCBI taxonomy): Eukaryota > Metazoa > Chordata > Chondrichthyes > Heterodontiformes > Heterodontidae > Heterodontus > Heterodontus francisci. Next base: position 29,280,349 of record NC_090381.1, on the reverse strand, counting down.
GGAGCTTCTGAATTTAACTCCCTCCCACTACCCTCTCACATCCCCTCTCTACATCCCCCCACCTCCCCCCACCTCCCCCTCTCCCCCCCACCCCTTCACAACCCCCTCCCTCTCCCCCCTCACAACCCCCTCCCTCTTCCCCCCTCACAACCCCCTCCCTCTTCCCCCTCACAACACCCCCTCTCCCACCCCATCCCTTCACAGCCGCCTCCCTCTTCCCTCTCCCCCCCACCCCCTCATAACGCCCACCACCCCCTCATAACCACCCCCCCGCCCCCCAAGGACCACACCACAGTTGAATATCTGAAGTGCAGTTGTAAAGTCGGGAAAATAACATCAAAAACCTCAACAATTCCAGGTTTAGTTATTGAGAAATTTTATTAAGTGCATTAAACATTCGAGGCACTGCTGTGCATGGATACATGAGTGTTGTGTTGCCAGCATTCCAGTGAAACAGACAGGCCGAGTCTCTGCTATGCAGAACTAAAGAGATTGTTCCTGGAGAACCTTGTGGTGAATGAACGCGTGGCTCTCTATTCCACTACTGTATTGTCCATGTGAAGAAGGCAAAGTCACAAGAGTCTGAGCTCAGTCTGTTCTTGGTGAATGTTCCCCAAATGCATCCCAATGTGCGCTCCCACTTCATCCATAAATGCAAGGTTCCTTTCCACATCGTGACAAGCTCCGCAGCATGATCCAGTTGCCTTCGTTGCTTGAATGCTGACCTTAAGTCTCAAGGATTGTTTTCTCAAGGGCATGTTTTACGTGAAAAGAAATAAGGAAAGAACATCAGTGTCAGAGCTTCCCTCCTCCAATGAAATTACTGTTGAGAATGCTTTATGTTCTGCAGTAAAGGCATGTACTGATAACACCGCCAATGAATCACTTAGTACCCACCTCAGCTGTAGGAGTCAGGATGATGTTACTGCCCCTATCTCGTGATGGTTCAATGCTGCTCTCAGGGACAACATGAATGATGTGAGGGTGCTGGAAAAAGAAGCACATTTCTTTTGGACTATGAACATAAAGCAGGCCATTTAGCCCAGCTGTTCCCTGCTAGTGGTTATGCTACTCGTGCGTCTTCCCATCCATTCCCATTTAATCCTACCTACTACTATCAGCATCACCTTCCATTTCTTTCGCTCTTATCTACCTTTGCCTTCAAGCAACACTGAGGATGGAGAACGGTGTGGCTGCACTCCCACCTCACCAGTTGTGTACTCAGCAAGAGCATTCACATTTGTGCTACCACTGGACACGGCATGCTTGTTTCTTTCAGTGCTCAGTCTCTTCTTTCTGAATGTTCCCCAAGTGCTTGACCGCTTTGGACGCCCTCTCTGCTTGACAGGCAGCAGCTGGCAATTGCGGAGTCTCACCAGGCTCTGCATGGTTGTTTCAAGGGCGGATGGGGAAACAGGTGGCTGTGTGTCCATGTGCACGGCTCTAATGGGTGCAGGAACAGAGCAACTTACAACAGAGACTGGAGCGCATGTACTGCCTGCACACAGCCCCAGACAATGGAAAGGATTTTAGTGCAGTGCAGTGGACTGGAGCACATGCAATGCTCCAGACAATGGAAATGTTTTCAGAGCAACTTACAACAGGGACTGGAGCGCATGTACTGCCTGTACACAGCCCCAGACAATGGAAAGGATTTTAGTGCAGTGCAGTGGACTGGAGCACATGCAATGCTCCAGACAATGGAAATGTTTTCAGAGCAACTTACAACAGGGACTGGACCACATGTACTGCCTGCACACAGCCCCAGACAATGGAAAGGATTTTAGTGCAGTGCAGTGGACTGGAGCACATGCAATGCTCCAGACAATGGAAATGTTTTCACAGCAACTTACAACAGGGACTGGAGCACATGCAGTGCCCCAGACAATGGAAATGTTTTCAGAGCAACTTACAACAGCAGAGCTACTTACCTTGGAACTTACTTTCTAATAAAAATGAAGCAGACTGAAATCTCCAAAACGACTAAATAATTGTGATAAAATGCGAGAAAATGCCCGATGAAACCTCTCCTCCTTCCACTTTCAGAAACTTGCGCCGAAGCTTTGACGCATGCGTGAATACCCGTTGGCGTTGCATAAAGCGCATGCGCAGAGGCGACCAGGCGCGTTGTCCTAAGAAGCACACCTCACGCGATGTCGTCATCGGCGCATGCGCTGACCAGTCCTGGCAAGCCGGAAAGCAGCGCATGCGCAGAGAGCAGGAGACCGTCTGCGCATGTGCGCACTGCGGCGCAGCCTGATGACGTCAGTGGCGGGCTGCATTGTCAGGAATCACTTTGATTGGGTAAATAGACGAGATGATATGGCAGTAAATATCGTAAAGCAGTAAAGCAGTAGGTAGCTAAGAAACTGGATGGGCTGTAAATTGATCAAGAGGCAGTATTAGATCAGCAGATTATGCTTAAAGTTGATAAGTCACCAAGGCCAGATGAGATGCATCCAAGGATACTGAGGGAAGTAAGGATGGAAATTTCAGAAGGACTAGCCATAATCTTCCAATCCTCCTTAGGTACAGTTGTGGTGCCAGAAGGCTGGGGAATTGCAAATGTTACACTTTTGTTCAAAAAAGAGTGTAAGGATAACCCCAACAAATACAGGGTAGTCAGTTTAATCTCAGTAATGGGAAAGCTTTTAGAAACAATAATTCGGACCAAAATTAACAGTCATTTGGACAAATGTGGATTAATTAAGAAATCCAGCATTGTTTTGTTAAGGGCAAATCATATTTAGCTAATTGGCTTGAGTTTTTTTATGAGGCAACAGAGAGGGTTGATGAGGTGGATGGTGTACATGGACTTCCAAAAGAAAAAGTGATAAAGTGTCACATATCAGGCTTGTCATCAAAGCTGAAGTCAATGGAGTAAAAGGGACAGTGGCAACATGGATATGGAGTTGGCTGAGTGCCAGGAAACAGAGAGTAGTGGTGAACAATTGTTTTTTGAACTGGAGGAAGGTATACAGTGAGGTACCCAGGGTTTGATGTTAGGATTAAAAATAGAAAGTGCTGGAAATACTGACCCGGTCTAGCAGCATCTGACAGTGGAGAGATAAACAGAGTTAACGTTTCAGGTTCTGCCATTCCACCAGGGACTAAGGTGAGATGATTCTACTCAACACGTTTAATTAACACATTCAAAACACATTCAAAAACACATTTAACAGGCACATTGTACAAACACATTCGAGGGCGGGGGGTGCAGTCCGCCCCGACCATGTAACTGAGCCACCGTGCTAGATATCGCCGGGGCTCCATGGAATAAATTCCACGCGTGCACCCCGTCAACTTGAAAGCTCACCGCCGAGATCGGTGGCGAACGGGTAAAATGCAACCCATAGTCTCTTATGACCATAGTGAATAACTTCACACTTCCCAATATTATATTGGGGAGGTGGTGGTGTCGTGGTAATGTCACTGAACTAATAATCCAGAATCCAGGCTAAAACTCTGGGGATGCAGGTTTGAATCCCAACACAACAGGTGGTGAAATTAGAATTCAATTAGTAAATCTGGAATTACAAGCGAGTCTAATGATGACCATGAAACCATTATTGACTGTCAAGTGTTGCAGATAAGCATTTTGGGGAGGTGGGGGGGGGAAGTGGGAAAATTTTGCATTTAATTGTTATGGGAGCAAGGGGCAATAGGTTATAATGTGGTACATTGAGCGGGTATTCCTTTAAAAATTTTAATGAGCCAGCGGGGCTGGTTGCCCTTTAAAAATGGCCCCAGCGCCTGCGCACAGGCAGCTGACACCATTGCCAGCATCGCAGAGCCCACCCCCTCCATGTAATTTGCGGGGGGTAGCCTGACGGGCTCATTATCATGGGCTGCCCCGAGGAAGTTTGCGGCGGCATGGCAGTGTGAGGCCCTCATGTCCATGCCGCCAGTTTTTTTGCATGTTGCCGCTCTTAGTGGCGGGAGAAGAAAATCCAGCCCAAACAAGGTGTGAAGTAGGCACATCATAACAGAATGATTCCCATTCAAATGTCAAACAATGGTCATGATTATCATATCTTGGCCATTTTGTGGTCACAACAGGGGAGAATGCCATGTGTCTCTAACAGAAGCTAATATGAGAGATTTTTACCTTAAGAAGCCCTACTGCTAATTCCACACTTCAACGTGGTGCAGCAGAGAACTGAAAGTGACCCATCACCTCCAATCTGAAATCTTAACCACCAGAAATCTACAACACCTCAACAAGTCAAGCCTACAAACAACCCAGACCTGCATCTTTAAAAAAGACTGTTCCTACTTGGAAAATTCAACAGGTTTACTGTACAGCACGAACACCTACCACTCCTTGAATTCTTACTCTTTACGTTTTATCTATCTTCTCTTAAGAGTGAATGTGAGAGTGAATGCGCGTGAGTGTTGTGTACATTTTGGGAATGAATATTGTTCAATAAATAGTTAATCTTCTGTTTTAAACTTACAAGAAAATCTGTCACTGTCTGTTTATTTGGCAAGTAAAACACTCAGAAGCAAATTCATCATTTTAAACAAAACATGATTGCAGTCAGTTGGGAGGTGAACAGTGGGAGCTGCCCATACCCCTTATCACATGTCCGTAACAGGCATCAGTAGCCATCTTATAGGACTTGCTGAAATTTGGGACTGCCAATACTGGGTCATTTGTTAAAACTGCCTTCAACTTTTTGAAAGCTAGCCAACACCGCTCTGACCACATACCTTTACATTTTTCTTCCACAAGTCAGTTAAAGGTGTAACTAGGATGCTGAAATTTAGAACAAATTTTCAGTAAAACCCACACATTCTCAGGAAAGGAAGGACTTCCCTCTTTGTTTTCAGAATGGGGACATCTACCAGGGCTTGCACTTTTGCTGCCCTTGACAACACCCGATCTTGGCTTACAATGTGCCATAAATAGTTTACTTTAGGCGATTTTGCTCTTTGCTAAATTGGCCATTTGGTGAGCTTTCTGTAAACCCTTAAAGAGTTCCCTTAAATGGTTCAAGTGTTCTTCCCAATTATCACTGTAAGCTGGCAGGTCATCCCAGGTAGATGACACAGTTGTTTAAACCAGCTATCACCTAGTTCATGAGACTTTGGAAAGTTGCTAGAGCATTCTTTAAGCCAAATGGAATAACTTTACATTGAAAAAGCCATCGGGGGTAACAAATGCTGAAATTTCTTTTGCTTGTGTGGTCATGGGACATGCCAGTATCCTTTCGGTAAATCAATTTTACTACTGTAGGTGGAGATTCCTACTTGTTCGATGCAGTCCTCAATACAGGGAGTTGGATAAGAATCTGATTTTGTTACTCCATTGACTTTGTGGTATTAAATGCAAAGTCTGGTTGATCCATCGGGTTTGGGTACTAGTACAATAGGGGATCGCCAGCTGCTTTGGCTGGGTTCAATTAAGTTGTCCAGCATATATTGGACTTACTTGAGGACCTGGGCCAATTTATTAGGGCTCAATCTGCATGAGTCTGTTTTATAGCTGGGAACTCTCCTAAGTCTATATTGTGTATTGTTAGGGGATGTGCAACCCGGTTGGTCCCTACAAATTTCCCCGAACTACATTAGCAGCATTGCTAGGTTCTGTCTTTGCTGGTTAGAGAGATAGTCGAATATGGTGTCCTGTCTCCTTAATATTTCTGAATTTTCCAATTTTATGGTTGGGGGGTGGGGGGGGGGGGGGGGTGGGGGGGGTTCAGTTTGAGAATTTTCTGGGTTCTCTTCCTTGCCTAGTTCATCTTCATTAGGGCTGCCTTCCTCGACTGCTCTTAGTGCCTGACACACACTTACTGGTCTATCTGGTTCCTGGCTGTGGTATTGTTTTGGCATATAGATGTGGCACAGTCTTGCTTTTCCTATTGGTTTGGGGTATTAATCAAGTAATTCACGTCATTCACCTTTCTTGCTTATACTGTATGAGCTACTAAACCTGGCTTTTAGAGGTTCACCTTGCAATGGGAGCAGTACCAGAACCTGGTCCCCTGGTTTAAATTCTCAGGCTGCAGCCTTTTTGTCTGTGTTCCTTTTCATGTTTTGTTGAGCTGCTTTTAGGTGTTCTTTGGCTACAGCACAGGCTTTAAAATGTCTCATGAAAAGTAGACATGAAATTTAGTAATGAGGTTTCCTCACTCTGATCCAGGAATTTTTCCTTGATCAATTTCAGCAAGGCCTCTCACCTCATGTACAAAAACCAATTCAAATGTGCTGAAGCCTGTGGATTCATTTGGTGAATCTCTGGTAGCAAACAGTAAGAAAGCTTTTCCTTTAATCCCAGCAATGGGGGTAATCACAGCAATATGCCCTGATCATGGTTTTCAGGGTTCAATCAATGCCAAGGCTATGTAGGACCTCCTGGAATGGTTGGGACATTAAATTAGTTCCTTGATCAGACTGGATTTCTTAGGGCAGGATGCATCGTGTGAAAAGCTGAGTCATCTCCCTCGACTATGGCTTTGGCAGTGCTTTTCCTTAAGGCTATGGCCTCTGAGAATTGGGTGGCCATATCCATGATGGTTAGGAGGTATTGGTAACCTGTCCTAGTTTACGGTAGCGGTCCCACGCAATTGACCAGAACTCTGGAGAAGCGTTCCTCAAAAGCAGGGATGGGGATTAGTGGAGCAGGTTTGATTGTGGACTCTGGTTTCCCAACAACTTGGCAAGTCTTGCAAAATTTAACCACATCCTTGCGGATTTGTGGCTAGTAAAAGTATTGGCATATCTAGGCCTGGGTCCTTCTGATACTCACATGCCCAACCACAAGGATTTCATGGGCAATCCTCAAACTCTCCCTACGATATTTAGAGGGCACTACAATTTGGTGGACCACTGTCACAGGTCACTGCAGAGATGTCCATTTTCTCATTCTTACTCTATTATTAAACTAATAACATTTGGGCATTTCCTCTGCTTCTGCCTCAGAACAGGCTGTCTGTTCTATTCTTTTTAACTCAGGGTCTGCCTGCTTGGCTTCAATTAAAGAGGTTTTACTATATGCTTACTTCTCCGCCCCTAAATCTCCAAAAAGTATTTCAGCCAGCCAGACCTTGGGGTCATCTGGCTGAATTACTGGCTCAGCTCGCTCTGTTGAGCTTGTTTAGCCATAGGCCTATTTACCACACAGTCAGAGAATATTCAAGGGACTTCCTCCTGTACTTGTTCTGTCTCTTTTTCCTAATTTGGCTGGTCTAAATCTATTGGGGCTGCTACCACCCGACCTCCAGCCAAATCATTGCCGAGCAGCAAATCTATTCCAGCTACAGGCAGACTAGGAACAATCCCTACTGTAACTGGTCCAGAGACTAGGTCACACTGCAAGTGTACCTGATACAGGGGTATGGACATGTACCCACCTTCAATGACTTTGACTAGAACCTTCGCCTTGAGCGAGCTCCCTGGTGGAAAGGTCATGCCTTTATCCATCATTAAAGACTGAGTGGCCCCTGTATCACTGAGCAAGACCATGGACTTGCCTGTCTCATCAGAGGGGTAGGGGGACACCTTTCCATTTAAAACAAAACCTGATAACCTTCAGGAATCTTTTCTACTTCTGCCACATTTATGGCGGTATTCTTTGAGGCGTCCATGACTGTGGTTAGGGCCATAGGCTTGTCTGCCTTGTTGCTTTGCTTGGACAGCCTTTCCTGGGCGAGCCCTGTGAAGTCCTACAACATTTACTGGCTTCCCCTTTAACTTCCAGCAGTCAGCTCTCACAAGCCCTGTTTGCTGCAATAGGAGCACATAGGTCTGTGGAAGACATTCCTGACCTCTGTGCCTTGTTTCCTTACTGGTGGAGGGTTTCTTGCATTCTCATTTTTGGTTCCTTTTTCACTAGCACCCAATCTTTTATCATTATCCCATTTTCTGTCCTTTCTGGACATCTAGGGATTATAGTGGAAGAGTTTTCCTTGAAAGGAGGAGTTATTTGTAAGCTCATATTCATCTGCTATTGCAGCATCTTCTTTTATCCTAGTAATTCTTTACTTTTCAAAATGAGTCTTTATGTTAAGAGGGATGCAGTTTTTGAATTCTTCGAAAAAAATTCTTCTTTGGTGTTCTGTCTTTCGGTAGGTTCTTGCCCCATTCTTACATCTGCCAGTCTACGGCCTTTTTCTTTAGATAATCATATCGTCCTTCCTTCACCATATCTAGCATTGCTAGTCACTCCATTTCTCATTGTCATTTACCCTCCATTCTCCATTCAATCACTGTTTTCAGATAATATGACCAATCCAGTCTTGTTTTTCCCTCTTCTCATGATTTCGATAATGGAACGAGTCTCCTTGACTCTTTTGAGCACTTTGTCATTTGTCACCCTCTCTGACCAGCTGATCTTTAACATTTGTCTCCAGAACCACGTCTCACACACTTCTACCTTCTGGATGTCTGCCTTGCACAGGGTCCATGTCTCTGTATAGGAGCACACTCCATAGAATGTTTTGATGATTCTCAATTTCAGGTTGATGCTCAGCCCCTTGGTTAACAACTCTTTTTGTCTGTTGAATGCACTCTTTGCCATTTCAATTCTCGATCTTATCTCTCTCGTGCATTTCCCGTCTTCTGTCAGTATGGTACTAAGGTATTTGAACTCTGACACCTTTTCCAGTTATTGTCCATTTACTTTAATATCTATCTCCAATATGTTTTCTCCCACCTTTGTCACTTTTGTCTTTTTGATATTAATTTTCATCCCATATTCTTTCACCACCCTGTTCAAAGAATCCATCATTCTTTGAAGGCCTTTCATAGTGCCTTGTCATTATTGCCTGGTCATGTTTAGTTTAGTTTAGTTTAGAGATACAGCACTGAAACAGGCCCTTCGGCCCACCGAGTCTGTGCCGACCATCAACCACCCACTTACACTAACCCTACTCCTATTACTAACTCCACATTCCTACCACATCCCCACCTGTCCTTGTATTTCCCTACCACCTACCTATACTAGGGGCAATTTATAATGGCCAATTAAGCTATTAACCTGCAAGTCTTTGGCACGTGGGAGGAAACCGGAGCACCCGGAGGAAACCCACGCAGACACAGGGAGAACTTGCAAACTCCACACAGGCTGTACCCAGAATTGAACCCGGGTCGCTGGAGCTGTGAGGCTGCGGTGCTAACCACTGCGCCACTGTGCCGCCCTAATCTACAAATCAGACTGCTTGTAATAGATGACTAGAATTATCTCTCTCAAATTTTCATGGGAGAGTTCTAGTTTTAGAGATCACATCCAGTGATGGAAATCCATGTGTTTAAACTCTTTCAAATTCAATGAAGGTTTGGGCAGGTCTTTTCCTAGCATTTCAAAACTGTTGCTGATAGGCTTCAGGGACTAACTTGTATGCATTTAAGATAACAGTTTTAGTCTGCTCATAATCGGAAGAGCTTTCTTCTGATAATATAATATGAACTTCACGGGCTCTACTTACCAATTTGCTTTGTAAGAGAAATTAATATTCTTTTGGCCATCTTAGTCTGGTAGCTATTTTTTCAGATGAGATAAAATAGGACTCGACCTCGTCCTCATAAAATTTTGGCACTAATCGTGAGTGTCTCAAAACATCAAAGTTTTGCTCTGAATTGGGGATAATGTTGAGTTGCATTCTCACCTTGCGCTTGCAGCCTTTCTAACTCAAACTTTCTCGCTGCTGCCTCTCTTTCCTCTCTCTCCTGAAATTGCATTTCCTCTCTTTTCAACTGAAATTGCATCGCTCTTTCCTCGTTTCTTTCTGCAATGCCAATTTTCACAGGGCAAGTTTCTTGCCTGCTTGGATTTTAGCAAGGGATATTTTTTCAGACTCAGGTTCCATGCCTGTTTCCTGTAATTCTAGAGTGAGATCAAAATGGCTAGCTAGATTTTTCACTATTTCAGGTTTCTTTGTTTTTTATTTGTAAGTGTCTCCCAGCTGGGCAGCTAGAGTTTTTAATTCTTCAGTACTTGATTGTTTTAACTTACCATGGGATAGGTCTCCCTGCTCTGCAAACTGTTTAGGATTAAATGAGGTCATGTCTTTTGTTTCTAGCATCAAGAGAAGAAAAGAATGATACGAAAAAACCTGTTTGTTCAATTTTCCACAGTTTTAGAGGTCAAATTTCCTCCCGTTTCCAAATCTCTCATTTAACCTGATTGTTCAGAATCCCAGCTTCAAGCCCCCAATTTATTACAGAGGTGGGAAGTGGTGTGGGTAACTTCCAGTTTTCACCTCCCAACTGACCACAGTAGTGTTTTGTTAAAAATGGTGCGTTAGTCCCAGAGTGCTTTAGAGTCAAATAAACAGACAAACAGCAGGTTTTCTCATAGGTTTAAAAAAAAACAAGGTTAAATTTTATTTAAACAGCAAACCCTGAATTGTTCGCAACCTTCACCCACTCACACATTCACATATACATGCATACACAAGAATAGATAGAGAGAAAAGGGTAGGATGCAATTAAAGTCCAAAGTGATATAAGAGTTCATGATTCACAGAAACCTGTTGAATCTTCTTGAGAGGAAAGTCTTTTCAAAGGTGCAGGGCTAGAGTTTGTAGTCGCGAACTTGCTGAGGTGTTGTAGATTTCTGGTGGTTAAAACTTCAGACTGGAGCTACTTTTTAAGTTCTGTGCTGCAGCAAGCTGAAGTATTGTATCAGCAACAGGACTTCATCCTTGTGCTGCACCGATGTCAGAGCCTTTGCCTGGAACTGGCTTTCTGTGGTCTTGTCTTAATCTCCCCTCCGTCTCCAGAAGGCTACCTTTTTAAGGTAAAAATCGATCACATTTGATTCTCTGTCAGGTGACACAGGGCCATCTTCCTGTCTTCCCTAGTGTGACCACACAATGGTCCAGGATATGGAAACCATTGCTATCTTGTAGTCTGAATGGGGACCATTCTGTTACAGTGGTGCGACTTCATTCTCATTCATCTTGGTTTGGGCTGTGGAGTCAGTTTGTCTTTCAGTACCTTTGTTAGCCCTGTTCCTGTGGGTAGGAGTCATTAACATATAATGTGTCCCTTTCAATTTCAATGGGTTTTCCCCAGAGCTAATTCAGAGGTCACCTGACCTCTACTCCATTTTGTCTGTGGTACAGATGCACCCATTTTCTTATGCTTCAGCTTACCAGTTGCCTTTTTATTGTCATAATTCCTCCAGTTCATTGCTTATTTCATCACAGCTCCTTCTGAGCATGATACAGTTAACATAAAAGGGAATCCAAAAATCTTCTACCAGCATCTAAATAGTAAGCTGGTAGGGAGAGGCAGGGTGGGCCCTATTAGGGACAAAGAAGTTAGCATATCCTTAGAGGAGCAGAGCAAGGCTAAAAAACTAAATGAGTATTTTGTATCAATGTTTACTAAGGAAGAGGATGCTGACAAACTATTTGTAGATGTGGAGATAGTAGAGGTAATGGATGCGGTGAAATTGATGCAAAGGATGTACTGGAAAGGCTGCCTATGCTTGAGTGAATAAGTCACCAGGTCCAGATCGCTTGCATCCCAGGTTACTGAAGGAAATGGGAGGGAAGATAGCAGAAGGGCTTGCCATAATTTTCCTATCTTCCCGAGATACAGGCAGAGGTGCCAGAGGATTGGGGAGTGGCAAATGCGACACCCTGCTCAAGAAAAGGGTGTAAGGTCATTCCAAGTAACTACAGGATGGTTAATTTCAGTGGTGGATAATGTTTTAGAAACAATAATCAGGGAAATAATCAACAGACGTTTGGAGAGGTTTTGAATTACTTAGGGAGAACCAGTGCAGATTTGTAATAGGCAATGCTTTACGAATCTAATTGAATTTTTTGATGAAGTAATAGTGAAGGTTGATGAAGGGAAAGCAATGGATGTTGTCTGTATGGATTTTTGGAAAACGCTTGATGAAGTACCATAGAAAAGGCTGGTTAACAAAATTGAGGCTCATGGACTAGGAGTCAATGTCAGCTTGGCTAAAAAAATAGCTTAAGGACAGAAAACATCGAGTCATGGTAAATGGTTGCTTTTCAGACTAGAGGATGGCAGGCACTGGTGTTCCCCAAGGTTCAGTGCTGGGACCACTGCATTTTTTGTTATATGTAAATGATTTGGAAAATAGAATACAGAGTAAAATTTAAAAATTTGTCAATGATACCAAACTTGGAGATGTGACAGTGAAGATGATACCAATCGACTACAATAGAACATAGATAGGCTGGTGTGTTATCTCTCTGCTTAACACAAACACCCCAACCACACGAGAAGGATTGGTAACTCAAATAAGTAGGTTCTTTATTTGAAGAGGTGAAACTATGTACAACAATAACTGGGAGATTAATGAACACATCTGATCTCTAGGACTGCTCTTAACTTCTGCCCAATGATTACCTGGGCATATACATTGCATAATGTCTGGTGATGGACTGCTGTTTTAGACAAATCCCTTATAGGTATAACACATCATCCTCCTTTTCTTTAACTTGAAGTTGTATCCTTAAACAATCAGAACCATTTACATTACATCAAGAGAAAACTGGTGTGTTTCAACATGTGATTGTACAAAGTGATAAACTTATGAGTCTCTAAAGCGTAGTGTTAGTTTGCTGATATGTCTGGACTTGGTTACTGTGAAGTTGGTTTGAGAGCATTGTATGTTTTCATAATTCTGTAGGAGTGTTGTGCTTGGATCTTGTCTTAGATCGTGTTCCACGTATTTGGGCTACTTGGTATTTCTTGTTCTGGTACTTCTCTAATTTGTCATTGATTTCTTCACAATGTCATGCTGTTGGGTGTTCGTACTTGGTATGAATTGTAGTTCTGGACAGCTGCTCATAACTTCTGCTGGATTCCATGTTCCAGCAGTTGCGTGTTGTACCTTTTGTCCAATATTTAAGTTGGGTTATTCTTTGCCCGCATGCTGGTCGTATGCGTCTTTCATCTTCCACTGTTTTTCAATGAACATGTCTCGTATTCCTGGAAGTATCAACAAATAATGACTGGGAAGGGTTGTTCACACTTGTCTACTGAACAATAATTCTGTTGGTGAAGGAATGGCTTCATTGAGCGGTGTTGCTCTAAGGTGTAGCATTGCACCATGCAAGTCATGTTTGGTTTGTCGACATTTAATGATTAAGGATTTTACAATACATACCATATGTTCTGCCATGATATTAGAACTGGGATAGTGTGGTGATGAGGTGGTATGGTGAACTCTCCACTTTTCACCCATTGCCTTGAATGGTTTTCTAGCATATTGGGGTCCATTGTCCAAAACAACTTCTTGCAGTGCTCGAAATAGGCTAAAAATTGCACTCAGCATATCTGCAATGGCTGCTCTGGATGTGTCGCGTAACTGAAGGATAATGGGAAACTTTGAGAAGTAGTCAGTCACATCTCCATGGATGCTGAAGAGATCAGTTGCAATTCTGGTTCATGGATGTGCAGGTACTTTGTGAGACAATAGTGGTTCTTTTTGGTGACTGGGCATGTAGCCTAGGTATGCCTCGCATTCCCTCATTGCTGTTTTGATGTCTTGATTCATCCCTGGCCAGTATACTGTTTCTCTAGCCAGTCTCCTGGTTCGATCTATCCCCATATGTACTTGGTGCAATTGTTGTAGGATGTCAGGTCTAAGGGATTCCAGAATAAGGACTTGCTTGCCCTTGAAGATAGCACCTTGGGATATTCTGAGTTCACCTCTATAAGGCCAAACTGGTCTTAAAACCTCTGGAACATCCTGGAGGGACTATGGCCATCTGTCAATCACAATCTTTCATAACTGTTGTAACATGGGATCATTGGACATTTCTTGTTGCATTTGCTGGCATTTATACTGCCTGAAACTCATGAGGTTGACATGTAAGACATCTTCTATTTTGGAATCAATGAGCTCTACCTTCAGATCTACGGAAACATCTGGAGAGGGCACGAATGGGTGGAAATGCCATTGGGGGGGCTGGGAAAATGCATTCCAACATCATGAAATTATGTTTTGGTGCAATGTGACTTACCTGGCCCTTTAATTTTTAAATGTCCATGAAGGACTGTAAGCCCTTAAAACTGGCGCCACGCCTGGGACAGCTTGCCTGCCCCCTGCACATCATTGTGGGGGGTGGGCACCACGGCCATGCAAATGAGCTGCTGCGTTTGAAATCGCGACAGCTCCATGATGCGGTGCCCTTGTGGGCGGGGCACATTTTTTATGTCCACTGCCTACTTCAGCAGGGGGCTCTTAAAATGCAGGCCCAAAATATTTGTTCAATGCTTCTGCCATTTCCTTATATCCTATTATTAATTCCCCAGACTCACTCTCTAGAGGACCAAATCTCACTTGAGTTACTCTTTTCCTTTTTAAATACTTGTAGAAACTCTTACTATAAGTTTTTTTTATTTCTAGCTAGCTTTCTTTTATACTCTAATTTCTCCCTCATTTTATTTAGTCATTCTTTGCTGGTTTTTAAATTCTGTCCTATCTTCTCACCTACCACTAATCTTCGCGGAATAGTACGCATTTTCTTTCAATTTGATATTACCTTTAACTTCCTTAGTTAGCCACGGATGGTACATCCTTCTCATAGAGTTTATTTTTCTCACTGGAATGTATATTTGCTGAGAGTTATGAAATATCTCCTTAAATGTCTGCCACTGCTTCTCTACTGTCATCTCGTGTAACCTAATTTCCCAGTTCACTTTAACCAGCTCTGTCTTCATACCTTTGTAATTGCCTTTATTTCAGTCTAAAACACCCTCAAACTGAATGCGAAATTCAATCATGTGAATCTTATGAAATATGAACATTGTCAGAGGTGGGTGGGGGGGGGGGGGGTGTGGGTGGGGGGGGTGGGGGCATGAAAAATGGCACATAATGATGTCGGCTCCGGCCCCCGATGTCAACACACCTGAATGTTTTTGACGTACGGCGGACGGCAAGCAAGATGGGGACTCAACTCACCATCCTATAAAGGCCAATTAAAGGCCAATTTAGGTATTTGGAAATCCAATTGACTTCCATTGTACATGCTTTGCAGCATTTTGCAGGATGCACACGGGGCACACGGGTGGTCGGAGCCTCAGCAGCTTTAAATGAGCGGCAGCTGGGCGGCAGGTAAAGGGGCCCGAAGGACTCCAGTGAGTGAAGTTGAGGCTTCAAATTAAAGGAGAGTGAATGGAGAAGGGCAGAAATCATTGGCTCACTTATGTCCACTCGAGCAAGTGGTCCTCCTAGCAGGGCCACCTTGGAAGATATTTCTAAGAGGGGGTTGAGATTGCGTGTCCTCTCAGCAAACACTGGAAAGTTGCTCCTATTATATATTCAGCGCTCAGGTGCATGTGTCTTGTCCATTCCAGAGGAGGATCCTCCTGCAAGGAAGAGATCTGGAGAAGGAGGGAGAGACAGGCAGGTGACTAAGGACAACAGCGACCTGCTGCCCACCTGCAGGTGCAGCCTCGTGATGTGCAAGGGGCAGAAGGCCACTGAGTGGATTGGACGCAAAGAGCTGCGGGGTGACAAGGTTACGCAGTAGGCAGGATGTACCAGCAGCAGACAACTTTCCTCCAGATGTCAAAGTGCTAATGTCTACGATGACTGCGCCTGTCCCAAGAGACTGAATTTTTGTGCGATATGATAGTGGCGGAAGTCAGCAGCAATTGCCTAGGTGGCCAATCCAATGCCGGTGACTCTCAGAGTCTTTGTCGCGCTGAATTTCGACACCTCAGGCTCATTCCAGGGTGCCACTGGAGATATGTGCGGCATGTCTCAATCAGTACATCACTGCCGATGGTTGTGACTGATGCCCTCTTCAAGAGGACCAACCAATACATCAAGTTTACAAGCGAAGTAGACAGTCAGGCCAAGGGAGTCTGAGGCTTCAGTGCCATCGCTGGATTCCCCCAGTCCAAGGGATCATTGTCTGAACATGTGTGGCCATCAGGGTTCCCATAGGCCAGCTAAGTGCCTTCATCAACTGGAAGGGATTTCATTCCCTCAACATCCAAGTCAACGGGACCACCTCCAGCGGATATTGCATGTGTTAACATTCTCCAGCACTTCCAGGTGCCACAGCTTTTCAACTCCTCTGCAAGGATTGATATCGGGAGTCAGGGGTTATCCGCTAAAAAGATGGCTGATGACACCAGTGAGGAATCCACGGACTGAGGCAGAGGACTGCTACAGCACGAGCTACAAAATGACCAGAGCGACTATTGAGCAGATCATCAGATAAGATTTAGAAGCCTGGACCGCTCAGGTGGCGCACTTTAGTATGCACCATCAAGACTCTCCTGGACTGTGGTTGGCTGCTGTGCCTTGCACAACCTGGCACTTCAGGGGGTGGAGGCCCTGGCTGCTGAAGACATCTTAGACCACGAGGCATCCTCAGACAAGGAGGGTGAGGAGGATGCCAAAGAGGAGCCACAGCATCCTGACTGGCTTGCAGGACCACTTGGAGGATCTCAAGAGTTGGGTGCCAGGGAGGGTCGAGAAGCTCTTATATTTAGGCATTTCTCCTGCACTGAAGCACATCAGCCATCTAATCCACCAAAGATCCACATTCCAGGCTCACTGCAGTCACTCATGTCTTCTCGAAGCCCAGAACCACTCATCCATCAGTGCATAGTTCTTCACTGATGGTCCATCTGATCAGCAGACACTCCATGGTCAACCTCAACCAGTCCCTGAGTCACCATCTCCCACATGTGCATATCACAAAGGCCACCATCACTGTATTGAGACAGTCATAAGCAAAAAATGACATTTAATAAAGGTTTACTACACCATTGAACATGCCACAAAAATTGAATTCACACCCGTGAAGCCCAAGTGCAGTTACAGTGATTTTGTAAATCTTTTTGAGTTGTTATGCTCACGAGAAGTGCAACGTTGAAAACACAGAACCAAACAGAAGAGTTATAAAAATTGGAACAATTTTCAAGAGACTGGTATATGAGCTGTCAACAAAATGGAGGACAAGACACATTGCCCTCAGCATCTCTTGCACTCAAATCCACATCCATGTCTACTAAGACTGTACACCAATTAAGCCCCGTCTGCAAGGAAATGTGACAGATATTATACCTGGATGTGAGCTTTACTCAAACACAATGAGACAAGACCTTTCTCAGATTTCTCATCTATGAATAACCTCCATTACAATGGAATGTGAACCAACCCCATCTCCTCAGAATGGGACCATCATCAAGGTTATTATACAGCCCAGCTGGGACTTAAACCTGAAGTCACATGGGCAAAGTCAACCCTTGTAAAATTTGCCTTAAAAGATAGCTCTCTGGAGAAAGAGAGGGAGAGATCACAAGAACATCACTGAAATAGTCTAGCCAGTGGCTGTGGAAAGTAGCCCAACCAAGCAAGGAAGGAACTCTGCTGCTAATTCTACACTTTGACTTGGTACAACAGAGAACTGAAAGTGAACCACCACCTCCAATCTGAAATCTTAACCACCAGAAATCTACAGCACTTCAACAAATCAAGACTACAAACAACCCAGGCCTGCATCTTTAAAGAGACGTTTCTACTTAGAAAATTCAACAGGTTTACCATAAACCACGAACACCTACCACACCTTGAACTCTTACCTTTTTCTTCTATCTTCTCTTGAGAGTGCATTTGAGAGTGAATGTGTTTGTGAGTGGTGTTGCAAACATTTCGGGGAATGAATATTGTTCAACGCATAGTTAATCTTCTGTTTTAAACCGACAAGAAAACCTGTCACTGTCTGTTTATTTGGCAAATAAAACACTTAGGGCTAACTCATCATCTAATACAAAACACGATTGTGGTCAGTTGGGAGGTGAACAGTGGGAACCACCCACACCCCTTGCCACCTGTCCATAACAGAGTGCTCCTACTTGTGCTACCCCATTGCTGTCAGCTGTGGTGGATACAGACTGCCAACCAAGCTGCCCCATAGCCTGGGCAGCCGTCCTCTGGCTGCTTGAGAATGGGAAGAGCCCAGCATGCTGAGGGACTCCTGAACAGTTGCAGGAGCCTCCTCAGTTGCCCTGGAAACTTGAGGTACTGGTGTCACTGGAAGAGAGGCTGAGGAGCTGCTTTCCGCATCTCTCTGCCTGAGAGGAGTTCCCAGATGCAGATTGCTGTTGCTTCTCTGCCATTGTGAGGCACACGTACCTCCCTGCTAACCTGAGAAGGACGAGAACCTGGTGGAGGCTCCGGGCACCTCATTGCCCTCTTGCCTTGCCACTGATCCCTCGTGCTCAGCGACAAGGCGATAACATACAGGTTTGCATGCATTTCCAGCATCCACTGACTGGCATGCAAGGATGTGGCTCTCCAGGAGAGTCACTAATCTCTCAATGGAGGAGGTCATGTGGGCAGATGTGAGGGCAAAAGCAACACTCATGGCCTGGATGGACTCCTCCATTGTCCATAACAGGGCATGCATATCCTCTGGAATCTCCATCAGATTTTCACATACCTCACACTGCACTTCCAGCATCTGCCACCTTACAGACTACTCTAGAGGCTGGTATCAGTCTGGGGCTTAGCATGGTTCTGGTTTCCCACGGTCCTCTGAGTGTCAGAGGCCTCAGCTGTCACAGCCTCCAACAGCTGGTCTGGAACTTGTGCAGTGCTGGTAGCAGTTTGTGACCCCAAATCTCTACCCACACATTTGCCCACCAAGTTAACAGCAATTTATCTGGTGGAGGGTGCGGGACGAAGATATTCCACTGCACCCTCTGAGGTCTGCTCCTCCTCCTTAGAGATGGATGGATGTCGCCAGAGATGTCGCCTGGCCATTGTTGGGATTCACCTGCAGGAGAAAACAGAAAGATCAGGCCCACGCGACACTACAGACGGAAGCACACAGAGTTGGAGTGTGCAACCATCCCTTATGCTTGCCTGTTGTTCCCCCATGCCCATTACCTGAGGGACTCACCCTCTTCAATAGGTGCTCCCGCCTCGCTGTGATGAATCGGCCTCCCTGCTTGCAAACCAGCTGAAGCGCCTCTTCCTCCAATGGCATCAAGATGGCTATCAGGGGGATGCCACCACCGGCCTGTGCCCTTTCTCTGACATTCTGGACCCTCTTCTCCTGTGAAGACACATGAGATTTGTTTCAATGCTTGGACTACAGAGACCACCTGCTTCGCACACTTTCTGCAGCCTCTGGGGCCAGTGTCATGCATGTGCTAGTCTGGCACTCGGCTGTACCCTTGTGCGGGTCGGCTGTGCCAGGCAAGCGCCCTCTGACAGAGCTGCAACCATTCCATCCATCTGGTCCCTAATCAGCCCCACTCCTCCTTTTACCAGCCTTTTACCATTAATATGCCTATAGAAGACTTTTGAATTCGCTTTATTTTATTAGCTGCCAGTCTCTTTTCATACTCTCTCTTTGCTTCTCTTATTCGCTTTTTTACTTCCCCTCTGAACCTTCTATAATCTCCATGGTTCTCAGTTGTATTTTCTGCCTGAAATCTATCTAAGCACACGTTTTCTTCTTCATCTTAATCTTTCATCATCCAGGGAGCTCTGGATTTGTTTGCCCTACCTTTCCCCTTGGTGGGAATATACCTTGACTATGCCCGAGCTATCTCTTCTTTAAAGGCAACCCATTGTTCAGTTACCATTTTACTTGCCAACGTTTGATACCAATTTATCTGGGTTAGATCCAATCTTACTCCATTGACGTTGGCTTTCGCCCGATACTTCGGCTTGTCCTTGTCCTTTTTGATAGCCAACCTAAACCAATGTTGCAACAGTAGAGATAGTATTCTGGAAGAAGGGAAGACAAATGATCCGAACTACCCTAACTGAGATACAAACTGATCTTGTGATCTTGATTGACATTTCAATGTTTGAACACTTATACTTAGTGTAAGCAGCCATTATATAGTATAACTGACTGCTTAGATGGGCAGTCAACAATAAAGTTTTTGGAAAGACGAAACTGGGACTCCATTCATCTGCAGCACATCTGGGTTGCACCAACAGCCAGTAATTATTGCCTTATTTATTCTCAGCATTACTGACACCAGGTGCTGAGGAAATAGCCTTAGTGAGGCAGATCTGGTGTGTGATCCTGCCTGCCCTCTCTTATTGGTCAGGAAACCTGGAAGCGGGATGCTAATGCCATGGCTGACTTCAAACAGTCATGGAAAAGCATGCTCCTGCAGTGATCGAGCTCCCAATCCCATACAAATCTCTATGTTACAGCTGGGACTAACAGTTGAAAATTTTGCCTTTTATCTCCTCATTCTTGATTCCCCCAGCAGAGGAAATAATTCTCTGCATTTACCCTAACAAATTCTTGTCACATTTTAAACATACTGATTACGTAAGTCCTCAATCTTCTATACTGAAGGGAATGCAAGACAAGTTTATGCAAACTGTGCTCATATTTTAACCCATTAAGTCCCGGCAGTATCAGTCTGGTGAATCTGTGCTGTATCTCGTCCAAGGGCAATACATATCTCCTGATGTGCAGTCCCAAAGCTGAACACAATAGTTGAGATGGGGTCTCACCAATGTTCAAAAAACTGATTCATACTGTCCTTCCCTTTGTAATCCAGGAGCCTTGAGATAAAGGTCAAAGTTCCACTAGCCTTTTTGATTCTTTTTTTGAAACTATCTGCTAGCTTTAAATGATTTGTTTATTGGATTCACAATCCCTTTACCCCTTTACAGATTCTGGTTTCACACCATTTGGAAAATATCCTGATTTATCTTTCTTATGTCCAAAGTGGATGATTTCACACTTGTGCACATTAAACTCAATCTGCCATTGTTTTGTCCATTCACTTAATTTAATATGTCCCATCTGCCCCTCCTAATTTAGTGGCATCTACAAAATTCAATATGAAACTCTCCAGTCCTTCATCGAAGTCATTGATAAATTTGGTGAAGAGTTAAGGCTGCAGCACAGATCCCAGGGGAACACTGTTTTTCACATCTTTCTTATCTGAGCACCTACCTTTTATCCCTACTCTCTGTCTTCTACCTAGCAACCAATTCCGAATACAATTCAAAAGCATACCTCCAATTCCATGCACTCATGCAATAATAACTATTTGTCGCATACATTTCAGTTTATTTTGTTTCTGAACTTTAATGATGTGTTCATGTGCAGAGAGGTTTTCTGCACCAGTTAATTATCCTTCTGCCAGCTTTAAAACAAAGGCTGTTTTCCTCCTGAAATGCTCTGATGTTATGCAATATGAGCTGCTCAATAGAAAACAAACATGTGTCAACATGTTGAGTTGCATGTTTTCTAGTTGATTGAATCTCAGTTCCACAAATGGACTGCTGAATCTAACAATTCAAAAGTGAAACAGGAAATGTTGAGAACTCTCTGCAGGTCAGGCAGCTTTTATAGAAAAAGAAAAAAGTCAACATTTCAAGTATAACATTTGTGGAAACTGGAAGACATTACAGGTAAACAGTTAATAAGAAGGAACAGAGCAAAGGAGAGGGGATGGAGGATGAACCACAGGTGGAAAAATGGAAAATGATAACCTATAAAATGTTTGGGCTGAATTTTGTTCTGTAAACAGGTGTCCTGGTGGATACTGGAAGGTGGGGGGAAACCCCGCCTCAGCCCTACTTCGGACCCCCATTGCAATTCCGCAGGGGGCAGGTGATGAAGTGGTAAGTGCTCGAAATGGGTAAAGCCCTATTACCACACCACCTACTGATGTCACAGGTAATTACAAAGGTACAATTAACACTAAAAATTACATAGGAATGACTTTCAGGTAGCAGGACATCCTGATTTTAATTATAAATATGTATATAATCACTAGGGGGCAAAATTCATTAAGGCCCTTTGCCAGGCGCTGGAATCACAATGCGCGATCACCCCTTGGCTGGCCCAATTGAGGCAGGCAACTTGCAAACATTGTGCTGCCTCCTCATCTAAATATTAGTGTGAAGCCAAGAGGCATGGTTAACAGGCAGCCCAACATCATGCGTGGCTACCATATTGCACAGCTTGCCTGGACCTCTTCAAAGCAGCCTGCCCCTCTTAAAGTGGAGCTGCACCCATTATACAGAAGATGCTGCATTATTAGAAGGAAAAGCACAGGAAAGGTTGCAACTGGCAAGAGACAGCTCTCAGGTTTTTTAGTGTAAGAGGTATTAGTCCAGGAGGTGAAAAGGAAGAGAAATACCATGTTTCCATAGGGGGGCTGGAGGCCTCCAAAGCTCACCCTAAGAAGGGAATGGGAGTAGTAATAAAAACAAAATACTGTGGATGCTGGAAATCTGAAATAAAAACAGAGTGCTAGAAATGCTCAGCAGATCTGGCGCCATCTGTGGAGAGAGAAACAGTTAACACTTCAGGTCTGCGGCATTACATCAGAACTGGCAAAGGTTAGAAAAGGTTTTGAGCAAGTGAAAGTGAGGAGCAGGGGGAAGAAGAACAAAAGGTTGTGTGATGGGGTAAAGGACAGGTGAGATTAAATGACAAAGATGTTGTGGAACAAAGGAAAGGGAATGCTAATAGTTGTAATAAAAGATAAAGCATTAGTCCAGAGGGAGTGTTAAAGGCAGAATAATGAACAGCTCTGTCCAAAAGCACAAACATGAAACAGGAGTTAAAGACAGGCACGTGGTTAAAAAGTAAAGTAAAATAAAATAAAGGCTGCAATTGCTGACAGCGCAACCACTAAGTGGCGCTGTACTAGCACATGCACAAGTGCAGCCTGTTCCACTTAAATGTCACAGACTGTGACGTTAAGGCAGCTGCCAGGACTAAAGATGGCGCTGCTCAAATAATCACAGAATGACAAAGTTAACCTATGGCAGCACACAACAAAAATCTAAAATATAGCACCTCTGATAGTGCTGCAGAATTCTAATTGTTTTCAGTGCCATTCCACTCTGGCCACTTGCTCCCTGTCCCCTGCTTCCTTCCCACACTGCACAGCCCTAAGAAGCAAGGCGATGTAGGAGCACGTGGCAGAGAGGAGGGAAGCGGCGTCGCCTTGAGCTAGCGTCTGGAGGGATGGGGGAGAGAGTGGGTGGTGGGGGGAGAGAGCGGGTGGCGGGGATGGGGGGGGAGAGGTAGGGTAGGGGATGGAGCGGAGCGGCCTGAGAGAGTAGCGGGGTGGGGGGGTGGGGGGTGGCGAGTGGAGCAGAGCCAACCAGGCGCGTTGCACGACACACGTTACGTGATGACGTTGTCGGTGCATGCACTAACCAGTCCTGGCACATACAGAGAGCAGGAGCCCATCTGCGCAAGTGGGCATCTTAGCGCTGTCTGATGACATCAGTGGCCGGCTGCATTGTCAGGAGTCACTTACAATGGCAAGCAACCAGAAGCTCGGGGTCATGCTTGTGGACTGAGTGGAACTGTTACGCAAAACGATCACCCAATCTGCGTTTGGTCTCCCCAGTGTAGAGGCAGCCGCATTGTGAGCAGTGAATACTGTATACTAAATTGAAGGAAGTACAAGTAATTTGCTGCTTCACCTAGAAAGAGTGTTTGGGCTCTTGGTTGGTGAGGAGAAAGGAGGTAAAAGGGCAGGTATAACACCCTGCGATTGCACGGGAAGGTGCCATGGGAAGGGGATGAGGTGTCGGGGTTGTTGGAGGAGTGAAAGTGGACCAGGGAGTCGTGGAGGAATGATCCCTTCAGAATGCTGAGAGAGGGGGGAGGGGAAGATGTGTTTGGTGGTGGTATCATGCTGGAATTGGCAGAAATGGCGGAGGATGATCCTTTGGATGTGGAGGCTGGTGGGTTGGAAAGTGAGGAGAAGGGGAACCCTGTCGCGGTTCTGAGAAGGTGGGGAAGGGGTGAGGGCAGAAGTGCAGGAAATGGATCGGACATGGTTGCGGGCCCTGTCAACCACAGGTAGGGGGAATCCTTGATTGAGGAAAAAGGAAGACATATCAGAAGCGCTGTTGTGGAAGGTTGTATCATCAGAACAGATGCGTTGCAGGCGGAGAAACTGGGAGAATGGAATGGAGTCCTTACAGGAAACAGGGTGTGAGGCAACATAGTCGAGGTAGATGTAGGAGTCGATGGGCTTATAATGCATATTAGTGGACATCTTATTACCCGAGATGGAGACAGAGATGTCAAGGAAGTGAAGCAAGTTCAAAGATGGCCCATGTGAAGGTGAGAGAAGGGTGGAAATTGGAAGCAAACTTGAAGTTTTTCAGTTCGCCGAACTAGAAATTTCCCAAAGCCCGCTTCAAGGATGCTTGCAAGTGTGACATGAAGGCCATCAACAAACGTGCACCAAGGGAAGACACCCCACTTAAATGGATTGTTTGCTGCATGCCCATCATCTTTCATAGATGGAAGGATGCCAACCAGCCATTTTCTCAAGGGCAATTATGGATGGGGAATAAATGCTGGCCTTGTCAGCGATGCTCACATCCCAAGAATGAATGAATTAATCAAAAGTGCTGCCAGCCTCATACCCACCTCTTGCTGCTTCCAGATACCTCCAGCTATTTGGCTGTCGCAGGGCTGTCACCCAAGATCATTGCAACACAGATAATGACATTCTTCCCTCTCTCTTGCTGGAAAAGGTGGCCCATAATCCAAGGCAGCATTGCAGACTGGCATGGGACAGGCACACCTGCAACACCTGATCCATCTGGAGGATTAATGCTCTGCATCATGGGGTCAGCTGCTTCTGGCTTCACCGAGAATGTTCAGAATGATGATATGTTCAAATCCCAGCTCACCCTCATCCTGTTATCTGACATAAAGTGCAAGCTGCAGATAGTATAGCCATGACTCTCCTGATTTCTACCCCAATGCCCCTCCCTCACCTCTTCCCTCCCCTTCTGCATTTATCCTTTGAGATACCCAAGAACTGGTACCTGGCCAGCTTCAACAGCATCATGATGAATGTGGACAGCTACAACTGACATCTGATGAAGAAACACCTGACAATCAGAGCCACCAAGTCAGACACCGGCACTGCACAAACTTTAGAGGAAAATATAGAGTTGGGTTCAGCTCTTGTTGAGTCACCGGACATGAATGGGCAGCCCTAGGCCAGGGGGAAAGGATACTTCACTGGACCGTGAGATGATGGATGAGTTCTGCTGCAGATGAGGTGGTGTACAAGAGAACGCTGATGGGTATGCACACCGCAATGCTTGGTGCATTGGCACAGCTGCCAGAACCTATTGTTACTGTCAAGGTGCATGGACGAGTCCAGTTCCAACATGACACAGGGCTTTGCACAGAGCTTGGAGCTCATCTCCTCCAGCATGGAAATGGTGACCAAATCAACACAGCAGTTGCAGACCCAGCCATAATGCAGTGTCTGGGGGCTGATGTCTCAGCTTGCATTGCAGCACAGGCAGAAGCCACCCAAAGTCTCAGTGCTGAAGCGGAAGCTCAGACTGAGGTCATGAGATCCATGCTTGGTGTCATGTAGGGTCAGACTGCTGCCATTGCAGATAGCAGATCTCAAAGCAGCTGGCAGGCTCTCACAGCAATTCAGCAATCTGTCCTCCAACAGATGTCTGCGATTGCTGAGGTGATGCCCTGGAGGACTGGCAGTAGCTCCATGGTGTGTGTGCTTGCTGCCCTCTCTCAGGATGACAGCATTGGTTCTCTCACCTCTGCCTCTCTGCCAGTGTACTTGCTGTTGCCTTTCAGCCAGCTGCCAACCATGTTGAGGTGATACAGTCCTAAGCCAGGCCCACAAGGCTCAAGGCTGCTCAAGGTCATCTTGCAAGACCATATTATCAAGCAAAGCCCCTCACCTGCCAAAATTGAGGCACACATGATTTTACCACATGAACATTAATACTTAAAATTGCAAGCCCCTGACCGGGAATACATTTCCATGGTAACCGACAGTGTTAGAACAAGGGACAAAGGGCCATGCTCTGACTCATTCAACTAACAATGGAATTTTGTTTACCAGACATTGAAGGTGGGGGGAGCTAGCATTCCAGAGACTGCTAAGGTACAATCCACAAACCTTGCAGGAGAGACTGTTCAATATAAGAAGCTAGTTACATGACTTATCTGCTGGGCAACCTGGGAGTTTTTTTGAATTTGCATGCACGTATCACATGTGCATGCTAACGTGGGTGCATCATATATCCGTAGGTATTAACCATATTGGAGTTTAAGTTTAAGGTTTAATAAATTTCATTTTTTTCTTTCTCTCTTCTCTCTTTCTCTCTCTTTGGCCTCCTTGTCTCGAGAGACAATGGGTAAGCACCTGGAGGTGGTCAGTGGTTTGTGAAGCAGCGCCTGGAGTGGCTATAAAGGCCAATTCTTTGAAGACCATATCTTCAATCAAGGACAACAGTGAGCTTGAGAAACAGCAACAAAATATTGTCTCAATATTTCTACTTATCTTTTCTTCTGCTCTTTTCTGTCCCTATTTGCATGTGCGTATCGCGTGTGCATGCTAGCATGGACGTGTCGTATATCCGAAGGCGTTATCTGTATTAGAGTTTAAGTTTAAGGTTTAATAATTTTCATCTTTCTTCTTTAAACCAATGAAAGCCTTATAATTGGAAAGTTGTGAACAAGGATTCACAAAGAGGGAGCTCAAAACACAATGTGCTTAAAATTAAATCCTGTTACAATAAGACCAGGTGACGATAGTAAGAGACCCCTGGACACCTTTCGCACCTGGTCGTAACAATATGCTGTCTCCCCCAGTGAAAGTCAGCAACCTTCCACTAGGCATGCTGCAGCCACTGGGATGGCACCCCATAGGAGCACTAGGGTAGGCAAAGGAATCTGCCAGACAAGTACTAAGGGGATGCACAGAGTGAATAGATTTGTTTTGTATGGATCATTGGAAGTCTTGTTGGATAAAATTGCTATGGAATTTTTTTTGTTGGTGGCTTATATATCAGAATTTTAGTGAAGTGGACGCTGTGATGGTAAATAACAGATAGATTGAAAGGTGTGGAATTACTGTGATGTTGGGACGACATCTTAGAGGAACCAGAGTCTTCATATCCGCCCATGGACAACCCACCCGAGGTGAAGGGGTCTTGATGTGCCTGTCCTGCCTCCTTTTCCTTATCCTCTTCCTCCCAAGGTGGTCTCTGAAAGTTCAGTGCCAAGGGCAGAGACCTCATGATAGCTAGGTTGTGGAGGACACAGTGACCACCATGAACTTCGACACATTAGAGATACAGCACTGAAACAGGCCCTTCGGCCCACCGAGTCTGTGCCGAACATCAACCACCCATTTATACTAATCCTACACTATTCCCATATTCCTACCAAACATCCCCACCTGTTCTTATATTTCCCTACCACCTACCTATACTAGTGACAATTTATAATGGCCAATTTACCTATCAACCTGCAAGTCTTTTGGCTTGTGGGAGGAAACTGGAGCACCCGGAGAAAACCCACGCAGACACAGGGAGAACTTGCAAACTCCACACAGGCAGTACCCGGAATCGAACCCGGGTCCCTGGAGCTGTGAGGCTGCGGTGCTAACCACTGCGCCACTGTGCCGCTCTGGGGAGTACTGGAAGGTGCCCTGTTAGAGGTCCAGGGGGTTGAACCATTGTTTCAGGAGGCCAATGGTTTGCTCCACAACATTCCTTGTTGCTGTCTGGCTCTCATTATAGGTGCACTGAACTCATGTGGTCTGGTGGTGGAGAGGATCATTAGCCAGGTGTATACTGGGTATCCCATGTCACCCAGCAGCCAGATTCTGGTTCATTGTGGTGGCCCAAATATGCTGGGTACAACCGACTTCCCTTTCAATAGTGCTAATGGTGCTGGATGGCAGGTGCATGGAGGGGTTGTCTCCCATGCAGCTGACTGCACAGGTCCACTTAACATGTGTGATTAAGAGAGGGCGGTCCAAAATTTCAAGTTATGTGCGAACTCAGCATTAGACTCTGTTTGATGCCATTATCCTCCCAGTCTGCATGTTTCTGGCGTAAGCATGTCGCATGCACCCTAGCACCCTGTCAGTCAGGTCGGCCAGGTAGGCCATGCAGGAAGTGGCCAGATGTGTTCCGGCTGACATTTTTTCAATTTGGGGCTTCCATAGCACCTTCACCAGCAGTGTTAAGGATCCCAATTTCAAAGCCTTAGGGACAGATTTTATTGCAATGACGCCGGTCCTGCCATTGGGACCAGGAAAGGTGCATGGCACATCGGAGGCTGGTGCGGCCGGCTGCACGCAATCCAATGATGACCACCCAATTAAGAGCCTTGAAGTGCAATTGCGTGTTCAGATTTGGGCTCAGCGGAATAGAGTCCAGCATCAGCTGAAGACCCGGCAGGTTCTAGCAGTATTTTAAAGGACTGCCAGCTCTGCACTTAATCTTGCAGTCAGCGGGCCTGGGAGAGGAAGAGGTCAAAGAGGCTGCAGAGAGATGCTGGTGAGTAGACCCTGGGTGGCCTACGCTTCCTTGATGTCGCCCTCCAGGTGCTCCTACTGGCTGCCAGGGAAAGGAGGCATATTCTATTCCCAAGGTATGGGAGGAGGAGACCTGGCAGTCTCACCAAACAGGCTGGCTGCAGGTAGCTGAGGAGGTCAACAGCCGTGGGATCGCCCCAAGGACCTGGATCTAGTGCTGCAAGCAGCTCTATGACCTCATCTCGGCAGCAAAAGTCAGTGCCTTTTAAAGCCTTCACCTCTTATGAGAGTATCTGGCAAAGCAGGATGGGTGCATTGGGTGGAGAGGGAGTATCCTATCAGGTGTGGGCAAAGGGTCAGGGGATTAATGCAAACTGACTGCACCATGGCGAAGTGGCCCTGAAAGGAGGCAGCTTGTCTTTGCAGACCCTCGCGAGGTCCCTGGAAAGGGGCCATGAGCAGGAGGCATCTGTGTGCTCCCATTAATGGCAGCAGGAGTACCACTAGCCTATGTCTTGGGTTTGTTCTCACTGGGGGACCGTCAGCTTCTATCTCTCTGTCTGTAGGAGAAGATTGCACACAATTGGAGACAATGGGCAAAGACCTGTGGTGGGCTGCCCATTCTCCATTTCTTGACCCTGATGGAGGAGGAGGCCATGGAGCTGGCTGGACCTCAGGATATCTGGAGTATCATGGATGGAGAAGCAGGGGCACCTTCCCAATACAGTGAGTAAGGTTTCCATGGCGGGGAGGGGCGTGGGGGTATATCTGCAGCAATGGAGCTATGCTGCTCATCAGGCAACCAGTGTCTACAGTAGTCTTCAATGTAGGGGTGTGTGCTATGTTGGGTGGGGAGGCCCTTGGCCCTTACATGTCTCTTCTCTCACGCAGATTAAACAGTACCTACTCAAGGAGCCTCCGAGACTGTAGGAGAGCCTGCCATCTCTGAGTGGGAGGAAGGCGCCTCAGAGGGTGCAATATCACGTCATACCCCTGCACCCTCCACCAGCGCAGATACTCTCATATCAGTAGGTTTGCGCTTGCAGTAAGTTTGGGGTACACAACCTGGTGAGCACAGCACTGACACGCCCAAGCAGCTGAAGGAGGCAGTGACAGCCCAGGCCTCTGTCAGTCAGAGGACTGACCCCAGGCCCGTAATGTGCTTCTCATGTTGGCAGCTTCACAGGAAATGCTGCAGCGAGAGGTTAAGCAATATCTGGTAGAGATGACAGAAACAATGCTGCCCAATCATGGATGATGGAGGAGTCCATCCTGGCCTCGAGCTCAGCATTGTCCCTGACTGTTGCATGAGTGGCATCCTCCATTGAGAGATTGGCAGCTCTGATGGAGAGCCACATCCAGCTGAGCACTAAGTGTCTGCAGGACATTAATAGCAGAGCTGCATATCCTCATCTTGACCATGAGCTCAAGGCAGCAGTGGCAAGGCGTGAGGGGGCCAGGGGACCACCAGGTCCTCTGCACTGTCAGATCAGCAGGAAGGCAGAAGTCTGCCTTACGAGGGACGAGAAGCTGGGAGCTGCTTTCAGGGTGCTCCTGGTGCTGGCAGCAGCTCCTCTGCCCCTCTGCCAGTGATGTCAGGTCCTCCTTCATCCCTGCCGACAAAAGATGGTACTACTTCTGTGCAGGAGGCCCTCAGCATGTCAGGGGCCTCCAGGTCTAAGGCATCCAGAGGACTACCACCAAGATCATCCCTAGCAAAGGGGCAACAAGGTCAGCAGCCTGCCTCCACATCTGCTGACAGTGCAGTCAGAGAACCTCGAGGGATTTCACGCAGGAAAATAAAGAAGAACACATAGATCACGCGGTTATCACAGGTGATTGTGTGCTTTACATTGTTGTGACCAAGGCGGGAGGAGTGCACTGTCTTTCTCTAGTTCCACTTCTCCACAGGTCACAACATATATTTAAATGTTTTACCCAGTTACTGATGCGGCCAATTATATACTCTATTTTAGTTTCAGCAGAAAATCCACCAATCAGATTTCTTTAAGAAACGACAAAAGTATTAATTTATTACAAAACATGACTTAGTCAATAAAGATGCAAAGCTTTAACACAGTTTGAAATATGACAGTAAACATATATATTCTCTTCTAAATACACAACGGGCACATATGCACCCACACACACACCCCGGTTAAAGGCAAAATAAAGATGCTTTGGCAAAAGTACTTACTAATTCTTGAAGAAAAAGGATAGAGTATGTTATGTTACAGAGAGCATACAGTCTGGCATCCGAGTATACGTAGACAGGTCACTGGGATCTTTTCAAAAGCAGTTTGTTCAGGAGATGTCGAGAGGAAGTCTTCCAGAAGCTTCTCAGGAGATATGTGGCATCAGGTGCGACAACTGTCACACACTGGATTTTTTTTGCAGGGTTTCTCAGAGAAGTGGAGAAAAGATGAGCTGGGGGTTTCTTTCAGCAGGCAACAAACCCAACTGACTCAAAGCAGTATTCAAAAATGAAACCCACTCTTGAGCACCGTAAATCTTGACATGTCACCTTAGGGCGGCACAGTGGCACAGTGGTTAGCACCACAGCCTCACAGCTCCAGAGACCCGGGTTCGATTCCGGGTACTGCCTGTGTGGAGTTTGCAAGTTCTCCCTGTGTCTGCATGGGTTTTCTCCGGGTGCTCCGGTTTCCTCCCACAAGCCAAAAGACTTGCAGGTTGATAGGTAAATTGGCCATTATAAATTGTCACTAGTATAGGTAGGTGGTAGGGAAATATAGAGACAGGTGGGGATGTTTGGTAGGAATATGGGATTAGTGTAGGATTAGTATAAATGGGTAGTTGATGTTCGGCACAGACTCGGTGGGCCGAAGGGCCTGTTTCAGTGCTGTATCTCTAATCTCTCTTGTCAACAACTCCCGTAGTCAAAAGGCACTTCTTGTTTACTTCACTGAAGACATGTGACAATGTTGTGCAATGTTGTTTTTAAACAGAGTCCTTCCAGTGACCGTTTAAAAAAGTCCAGCATCTATGGAATCACTTCAGTCCTGCAATGAATCGAACTCCACAATTCTAAAACACAAGTCCTCAAAAAATACTTCGAAAATGGAAGCACTTTTGTAAAAACATGCAAAGGGCATGGTCTGCTGTAAAGCTGAATAACTCGTTTCCCTAAAGCATAGATAACCTTCTTCCTCTTCCATCAGGCCTTTGGCTCTTTGTTGCTACTCAGCCTCTGTCAGGAGACTGGAGACAAAACATTATGCTGCATCATCTCTGGACCCTGGCCAGCTCAGCGCTGCGTGAATGATCAGTGAGCAGGTGCCGACTGAAGGAAGGAATAAAGGAAGGCGACAACATGGCTGTATAGAGGTAAGTCTTTATTGGTCAAGCTCCAACTTTTTTTTATTTATTCATGGGATGTGGGCATCGCTGAGTAGGCCAGCATTTATTGCCCATCCCTAATTGCCCTTGAGAAGGTGGTGGTGACCGCATTCTTGAACTGCTGCAGTCCATGTGAGGTAGGTACACTCACAGTGCTGTTAGGAAGGGAGTTCCAGGATTTTAACTCAGCGACAGTGAAGGAACGGTGATATAGTTCCAAGTCAGGATGGTGTGTGACTTGGAGGGGAACTTGCAGGTGGTGGTGTTCCCATGCATTTTCTGTCCTTGTCCTTCTAGTTGATAGATGTCTTGGGTTTGGAAAGTGCTGTCTAAGGAGCCTTGGTGCGTTGCTGCAGTGCATCTTGTAAATGGTACATACTGCTGCCTCTGTGCGTCGGTGGTCGAGGGAGTAAATGTTTGTGAATGGGGTGCCAATTAAGCAGGTTGCTTTGTCCTGGATGGTGCCGAGCTTCTTGAGTGGAGAGTAATCCATCACACTCCTGACTTGTGCCTTGTAGATGGTGGACAGGCTTTGGGGAGTCAGGATGTGAGTTACTCGCCACAGGATTCCCAGTCTCTGACCTGCTCTTGTAGCCACGGTATTTATATGGCCACTACAGTTCAGTTTCTGGTCAATGGTAGCCCTAGGATGTTGATAGTGGGGGTTTCAATGATGGTAATGCCCACATCCCATGAATAATGTCAAGGGGAGATGGTTAGATTCTCTCTTGTTGGAGATGGTCATTGCCTGGCACTTGTGTGGTGTGAATGTTACTTGCCACTTATCAACCCAAGTCTGGATATTGTCCAGGTCTTGCCGCATTTCTATATGGACTGCTTCAGTATCTGAGGAATCACGAATGGTGCTGAACATTGTGCAATCATCAGCGAACATCCACACTTCTGACCTTATGATTGAAGGAAAGTCATTGATGAAGAAGCTGAAGATAGTTGGGTCTAGGACACTACCCTGAGGAACTCCTGCAGTGATGTCCTGGAGCTGAGATGATTGACCTCCAACAACCACAACCATCTTCCTTTGCGCTAGGTATGACTCCAGCCAGCGGAGGGTTTTCCCCCTGATTCCCATTGACCTCAGTTTTGCTAGGGCTCCTTGATGCCATACTCGGTCAAATGCTGCCTTGATGTCAAGGGCAGTCACTCTCACCTCACCTCTTGAGTTCAGCTCTTTTGTCTATGTTTGAACCAAGGCTGTAATGAGGTCAAGAGCTGAGTGGCCGTGGCTAAGCATCACTGAGCAGGTTATTGCTAAGCGAGTGCCGCTTGATAGCATTGTCGACGACAACTTCCATCACTTTACTGATGATTGAAAGTAGACTGATGGGGCAGTAATTGGCCGGGTTGGATTTGTCCTGCTTTTTGTGTACAGGACATACCAGGGAAATTTTCCACATTGCCGGGTAGATGCCAGTGTTGTAACTGTACTGGAACAGCTTGGCTAGGAGTGCAGCAAGTTCTGGAGCACAGATCTTCAGTACTATTGCTGGAATGTTAAAGGGCC
Organism: Heterodontus francisci; assembly: GCF_036365525.1. Taxonomy (NCBI): domain Eukaryota; kingdom Metazoa; phylum Chordata; class Chondrichthyes; order Heterodontiformes; family Heterodontidae; genus Heterodontus; species Heterodontus francisci. The sequence goes on along the minus strand of NC_090381.1, from coordinate 29,247,225 downwards.
CATAGCTTTTGCAGTATCCAGTGCCTTCAGTCGTTTCGTGATGTCATGCGGAATGAATCGAATTCGCTGAAGTTTGGCATCTGTGATATTGGGGACTTTAGGAGGAGGCTGAGATGGATCATCAACTCGGCACTTCTGGCTGAAGACTTTGGCAAATGCTTCAGCCTTATCTTTCGCACTGATGTGCTGGGCTCCCTCATCGTTGAGGATGGGGATATTTGTGGAGCCACCTCCTCCAGTTAGTTGTTTAATTGTCCACCACCATTCACGGCTGGATGTGGCAGGACTGCAGAGCTTAGATCTGATCCGTTGATTATGGGATCGCTTAGCTCTGTCTATCGCATGCTGCTTACGCAGTTTGACACACAAGTGGTCCTGTGTTGTAGCTTTCCCAGGTTGACATCTCTTTTTGAGGTATGCCTGGTGCTGCTCCTGGCATGCCCTCCTCCACTCTTCATTGAACCAGGGTTGGTCTCCCGGCTTGATGGTAATGGTAGAGTGGGGGATATAGAGTCAGAGTTTTAGAGTTATCTAGCACAGAAACAGGCCTTTCGGCCCATCATGTCCGTGCTGGCCATCAAGAATCTATCTATTCTAATCCTATTTTCCAACACTTGGCCCGTAGCCTTATATGTTATGGTGTTTCAAGTGCTCATCTAAATACTTCTTAAATGTTGTGAGGGTACCTGCCTCTACCACCCCTTCAGGCAGTGTGTTCCAAATTCCAACCACCCTCTGGATGAAAACATTTTTCCTCAAATACCCTCTAAACCTCCTGCCCCTTACCTTAAATCTATGCCCCTGATTATTGACACCTCCGCTAAGGGAAAAAGTTTCTTCCTATCTATCCTATCAATGCATTTCATAATTTTGTATACCTCAATCAGGTCCTCCTCAGCCTTCTCTGCTCTAAGGAAAACAACCCTAGCCTACCCAGTCTCTCTTCATAGCTGAAATGCTCCAGCCCAGGCAACATCCTGGTGAATCTCCTCTTCATCTTCTCCAGTGCAATCACATCCTTCCGATAGTGTGGCGACCAGAACTGTACACAGTACTCCAGCTGTGGCCTAACTAGCATTTTATACAGCTCCAACATAACCTCCCTGCTCTTATATTCTATGTCTCAGCTAATAAATGCAAGTATCCCATATGCCTTCCTAACCACCTTATCTACTTGTGCTGCTGCCTTCAGTGATCTATGGACAAGTACACCAAGATCCCTCTGACCCTCTGTACTTCCTAAGGTCCTACCATCCATTGTATATTCTCTTGCCTTGTTAGTCCTCCCAAAGTGCATCACCTCACACTTCTCAAGATTAAATTCCATCTGCTCTGCCCATCTTACCAGCCCATCTATATCGTCCTGTAATCTAAGACACTCACTATTTACGACACCACCAATTTTCATATCATCGTCAACTTATTGATCATACCTCCTATATTCACATCCAAATCATTAACGTATACTACAAACAGCAAGGGTCCCAGCACCGATCCCTATGGTGCACCACCGGGCCATGAGGTTACAGATTGTGGTTGAGTACAGTTCTGCTGCTGCTGATGGCCCACAGCGCCTCATGGATGCCCAGTTTTGCATTGCTAGATCTGTTCGAAATCTATCCCATTTAGCACGGTGATAGTGCCACACAACACAATGGAGGGTATCCTCAATGTGAAGGCAGGACTTCGTCTCCACAAGTACTGTGCAGTGGTCATTCTTACTAATACTGTCATGGACAGATACATCTGCAGAATGCAGTTTGGTGAGGACAAGGTCAAGTATGCTTTTCCCTCTTGTTGGTTCCCTCACCACCTGCCGCAGACCCAGTCTAGCAGCTATGTCCTCTAGGACTCAGCCAGCTCGGTCAGTAATGGTGCTACCAAGCCACTCTTTGGCGATGGACATTGAATTCCCCCACCCAGAGTACATCCAGCACCCTTCCCACCCTCAGTGCTTCCTCCAAGTAGTGTTCAACATGGAGGAGTACTGACTCATCAGCTGAGGGAGGGTGGTAGGGGGTAATCAACAGGAGCTTTCCTTTCCCATGTTTGACCTGATGCCATATGATTTCATGGGGTCCGGATTTGATGTTGAGGACTCCCAGGGCAACTCCCTCCCGACTGTATACCACTGTGCCGCCACCTGTGCTGGGTCTGTCCTGCCGGCAGGATAGGACATAGGGGATTGTGATGGCAGTGTCTGGGACATTGTCTGTAAGGTATGATTCCTTGAGGATGACTATGTCAGGCTGTTGCTTGACTAGTCTGTGGGACAGTTCTCCCAACTTTGGCACAAGTCCCCAGATGTTAGTAAGGAGGACTTTGCAGGGTCGACAGGACTGGGTTTACCATTGTCCTTTCTGGTGCCTCAGTCGATGCGGGTGGCAGGACATTTGAGAGAGTGGTTCACAAGCATATGGGATCTTGGGCTTCATAAATAGAGGCATTGAGTACAAGAGCAGGGAAGTTATGCTGAGCCTTTATAAAGCTCTGTTTAGACCCTGACTGTAGTATTGGGACCAGTTCTGGTCACCACACTTTAGGAAGGATGTGAGGGTTCCTGAGAGGTTGCAAAGGAGATTTACTAGAATGGCGCCTGGGATGGAGGATTTTAGTTACAAGGTTAGCTTGGGAAAGTTGGGGTTGTTCTCCTTAACACAAGAACACAAGAAATAGGAGCAGGCGTAGTCCATTTGACTGTTGAGCCTGTTCAGCCATTTAATAAGATCATGACTGATCTGATGTGGTCTCAACTCCACTTTCCCGTCTGCCTCCCATAACCCATGACTCCCTTGCCTATCAAAAATCTATTGAACTCAGCCTTGAATATATTCAATGATCCAGCCTCCACTGCTCTCTGGGTAAGAGAATTGCAGACTAACGACCCTCTCAGAGAAATATTTTCTCCTCATCTCAGTTTTACATGGGAAACCCCTAATTTTTAAACTGGTTTCCTTCGTTCCCTCAGGATCTTATATGTTTCAACAAGATCACCTCTCATTCTTCTAAACTCTAGTGGGTATAGGCCCAACTTGCTCAACCTTTCCTCACAAGATAACCCCTTTATCCCAGGAATCAGTCGAGTTAACCTTCTCTGAACTGTCTCTGATGCATTTATATCCTTTCTTAAGTATGGAAACCAAAAGTGTACACCAGAGTTATCCAACATACAGCCCACGGGCCAGAATCTGGCCTGCCGAAGGCATTAGCATTGATTGGTGGAATGTGGCGTATGTATCCTGGGATCGGGCCCCACAATTACTTTCAGATAGTTCAATAAATGTCCTGTATCCTGCACACTGGGCAGGAGCCCGCCTCCACTCGCCCCAACTTAAATAGAACAGTAAGTATCTGGTTGTGGGAATGGCTATTCTGGGAAATAGGGAATGGGGAATATGGAGCAGGGAGCAGGGAACACTGAGAGGTGAACGGGGAGCAGGGAGCAGGGAGTAGGGAACACTGAGTGGGAGCAGGGAACATTGAGCAGGGAACAGGGAGCACAGAGCAGGGAGTGGTGGCAGAGAACACTGAGCGGGCAACACTGAGCAGGGAGTGGAGAACACAGAGTGTGGAGCGGGGAACACGGAGCAGGGAGCACAGAGCGAGGGAGACACAAAGAAGGGGGAGAGAGAGGGGTGAGAGAGGGGGAGAGAGCCAGAGTGAGAGCCAGGCGTGCAGTTCCCGGCAATTATACGACGGGTGGTGGCAGCGATGAGAAACGGCCCGCCCGCCCCAGGCCAATTAAAGCCCTTAAGTTGACAATTAACTGCCACTCAAGGGCCTCCTCCTGTTGCTGCTGGTATTTTAGCAGTGGTGGCTGGATGGCTTAGTCCTCTTGAAAGCCTCCAGGTAAAACCTGCTGGCCTTCTTGCGGGGGTGGGGGGGGAGCGCCCTCCTAATCCAGCACACTGTGCCCCACAGAGAGTCCCTTTCATGGCAAACTGCTCCACTGCACAACACTCCCCCGCAACCCCCCCACCCCCCACCCGCCGCCACTCCTAATCGACACCCCCCTCTTGCCTTGGCGGGGCCTGGCCGATTGTCCCTGGCAAGGCCCCAAAAACTTCCCTTCTTTCCGAGCAGGCGCACTCTTGCTGCTCTTGGCTGGGTATAGTCCCAGCAGTGGCCACCGCTCCCGGGACTGAGAGCTGCCGGCCCACTGATTGGCCGGAAGCTCCATTCGGTGGGACCTGCGGCATCAGAGAGCTGGAAGTCCTGCCCAAGTCCAATTAAGTGTCTTGGGATAGTAACATCCAGGCGTGGCTCCGCAAGGCTGGTGGAGGTGGGCTCATCCCCGAAGTTTTGACTGGCATGCGGGCCTCCCGCCTAACATAAAATTCCAGCCATAGAGTCATTTATTTATGGCACAGAAGGAGACCATTCAGCCTATCGGGTCTATGCCAGCTATCCCTGGAACTATGCAGTCAGTCCCACTCCCCGGCTCAATCTCTGTAGCTCTGCAAGTCTATTTTTCTCAGGTGGCCATCCAGCTTCCGCTTGAAGTCATTAATTGTCTCCACTTCCACCACCTTTGTCGGCAGCAAATTTCAGGTCTTTTTTGTTATTCGTTCATGGGAAAAAAAGTGCTGCATCTTTTTCCCAAAACTTTCAATCTGTGTCCCCTAATGCTAGTTGGGGGGAGAGGGATGGGTGGCGGGAAAGAGAGAAAGAGAGAGAGTGCGGGGTGAGGGAAGAGAGAGATCAAGATCTCTCTTGACAGCTGGAAATCTATACAGAATACTCTTCATCGCTACTTCAAGTATGTGGGCAGAGATTGGCTACTTATGCAAGCAAAAACAATGCCAGGCATGTCATGAAATCAGTTTTCAATATAGTGACGAGAAAGTAAGCCAATAAATTAGTCTTCTCATTTAAAGTTTCTTCAGAAAAATGCACATTTGTTGTTGTTTTGACAGTAAGATAAATTTTTTATGACTTTTTCTTATATTTGCGCACCAGCCCCCTATGTAGGGCAAAATTGTAATGTGGCCCCCTCATGTGAAAAGGTTGAACACCCCTGGTGTACACAGTACTCCAGATGTGGTCTAACTAAGGTCTTGTGCAGCTGTCGCAACACTTATATAGTCAATTCTCCTTGCAATAAACACCAACATTCCAATTGCTTTTCTAATCACTTGCTGTACCTGCATACTAACTTTTTGTGATTCTTGTACCAGGCAGGAGTTGGCAGTGTGTTCATACACGGACACCAGTGTCCGTGGTAAAGGATTTTGAGGTCCATGACTGGTAATTTCAGGGATGAGTAATTTCCCATTGGCCTCTTCTTCATATCTATGTTAATCACTGAATAATTACATACCTTTCCACGACGGCCATCCCACGCTGATATTCCAGCTGGTTGCCGGAAGTCCCCTGCCAGGTATCTAACTAAATCAATGTCCAACATAGTGATGAGAAAGTCAATAAATTAGTCTTGGAGCATCTGTGGAGAGAGAAGCAGAGGTAACTTTTCAGGTCAGTGACCTTTCATCAAAACTGGCAAAGGTTAGAAATGTAATAGGTTTTCAGCAAATAAAGCAGGGATGGGGGGAAAGAGAACAAAAGGGGCGGTGTTGATAGGGCAGAGGGTCTCACAGAATAACTGACAAGGAGGTCATGGGGCAAAGGCAAAGAATGTGCTAATGGTTAGGTGAAAGACAAAGCATTAATGCAGAGAGGATGTAAATGACAGACTAATGAACAGCCCTAGCCAAAAACACAAGCATGAAAGAAATAGTGGGCAGGCACATGGTAAAAAACTGAATGATGAAACAAACTAAAATAAAAATAAAAATAAAAAATAAAAAATGGTCAGTCATGCTCTGAACTTATTGAACTCAATGTTCAGTCCACCAGGCTGTAGAGTGCCTAATCAGTAAATGAGGTGCTGTTCCTTGAGCTTGCATTGATGTTCACCAGAACACTGCAGCAAGCCCTGGACAGAGATATGGGCATGAGAGCAGGGGGGTGTGTTGAAATGGCAAGTGACAGGAAGCTCAGGTTTCACACTGAGCGGAGGTGTTCCACAAAGCGGTCACCCAATCTGCATTTGGTCTCCCCAATGGGCAGCACAGTGGCGCAGAGGTTAGCACCGCAGCCTCACAGCTCCATGGACTCAGGTTCGATTCTGGGTGCTGCCTGTGCGGAGTTTGCAAGTTCTTCCTGTGACCGTGTGGGTTTTTGCCGGGTGCTCCAGTTTCCTCCCACAGCCAAAGACTTGTAGGTTGATAGATAAATTGGTCATTGTAAATTGCCCCTAGTGTAGGGAGGTGGTAGGGAATATGGGTTTACTGCAGGGTTAGAGCTGGCGGGCAGCCATAAAGACAGGGCTAAATTGTGGCGAGTCGAAGAGACTTAGTAGTTGGCAGGAAAAAAGACAGAGGCGCAAGGGGAGAGCCAACTGTGCAACAGCCCCAACAAACAAATTTCTCTGCAGCACCTGTGGAAGAGCCTGTCACTCCAGAATTGGCCTTTATAGCCACTCCAGGCGCTGCTTCACAAACCACTGACCACCTCCAGGCGCGTATCCATTGTCTCTCGAGATAAGGAGGCCCAAAAGAAAAAGAAAGCAGGGTTAGTATTATTGGGTGGTTGTTGGTCGGCACATACTCGGTGGGCCGAAGGGCCTGTTTCAGTGCTGTATCTCTAAATAAATAAATGTAGAGGAGACTGCATTGTGAGCAGATGCTGTCAGACCTGCTGAGTACTTCCAGCACTTTTTGCTTTTATTTCAGATTCCCAGCATCTGCAGTATTTTGCTTTTATATTAATAAATTAGTCTTCTCATTTAAAGCTTCTTCACAAAAATGCACATTTGTTGTCATTTTGATTATTAGTAAGATAAATTTTTAATGCCTTTATCTTTCCAAAATTGTCTCAACAGCCCCCGATGTAAGACAAAAATTGTCATATGCTCCCTCCGTGTAAAAGTTCGGACACCCCTGCTTCAAGCCTTTAACCTTGTGTTTTAAAATAATCTCGCAGCTAAGTTATTTTAAAATACAAGTTTAAAGGCTTGTGTTATGTAAACTCATTTTAAAATGGTAAAAGTCACTTAGGGAATGTCTCAATATCTACGCCCTGGCATGTATTACTTTCACCTGGGACACAAGCTCAATGACATGTTGAAAGTTGCTGGACCTTTACTTCTATATAAATGTTGCAATTCTGCTGCTATCCATTTGGAATCACATTGTTCCAGAACTTGTATTGAGGGGAAAACAGGCAAGAAAATCCAAAGAATCTCCAGCAATCAGCACTGTACATTCCTCATGAACACAACAGTACAGTGTAATGGGACTGAGTGATATTGGCAAAAACAGGGTGCTGCTGATCCATATACAACAGTGAGTAAATAAAATGTAACCTTAATCTATGATGAACTGTCTATGATTCCTTAACACAATCTATGCTGCATTTGCAGTTTCAAAAACTGCCAGATAAGACAGAATAAAAAATTATTACATTTCAATGACCATGTTAGAAATAGTCGTTAACTGATTTTTTTTTTGCTATGATTGGATTAAAGTTTTACAAGTATGTCAAAGATCAATAACTGCAATGTGCAACATTTAAAATCCAGTTTGAGTGCAGATAATCTGTGTGGCCAATGTCATTTGAAAGTTGTTGAAAGGGAGTTCAATCACCCTCCGATTCTGCGATAGACCAGACGAGACTCAAGCTCCTTTGTTCACTGGTTTATTGCAAGCATATGCAGGGGAGACCGCACCCATACAAGATGGCATACAAACCCCCTGAGTAGTTTCAAAACATCATTCTTATACCATTTTACAGATAACCGTTTGTTTGCATTTACCAATAATTCTGTTACACATTCTTACTCTCTTATCTCTATCCAATTGTGTCTACTTGTGCACAGCTAGGTTACCCTATTACATTCTAAGCATGTATACATTATACTATCCAATCATTAGCAAGGTGCATACACGTGAAATTTTGATTCTTGTCTGGTTTTTGTTACACATGACAGCTTGTGGTTCATCAGGCCTTCTCCTTTGTTCACTGTCCTTATCTTTTTCTCCCCTTTCAGCCGCTCCCTTTTGGCTCTTGGCTCTGCCCAAGTTGGCCAAAGACCAGTGTTGAGAATTCCTCTGTTTGTCCTTTGGATGGCCAGTCATACAGACTCCTGGAGGAATCCTAAACTGCCAAACTGCATAGATTAGCCTTTCCTCTAATCTCCGTATCCCTTTCCCGTGTGCACATGGTGGGTACAGGAGCATAACCTCGGAATACCATTTTATATCCTTTTAGGGCTCTCCGCTGGTAGTGACATAGACAAATGGTCCATACCAATACTGTCAAGCTAAAAATTGTCATTACCACGCAGAGGATTTCCCAATTTGTCAGTCGCCCTGTGGTAGAGTAAGCTGAGGCCGACCTAGCCAATTGTGTTGCAGATCTAGTGGCCAGGTCTACTTGGATGCGCCCCCGTGTGATTTGTTCTCTCGATGCCCGGGTATACTGATGTGCTATCTTTGTGGCCTGCTACATGGCCAATCGCGCTACCCTGCCTGGGGTTTCATCTGTAAATTCCGTATCATCCCAAGAGGGGCTAACTATGCATCCCGTTGTTTGCCTGGGCAGGTGGAAGTGCCCTAATATAAGGGAGTCAGTCACTTGCATGCAAAACTTGGTGTTAACTAAGCATCTTAATCCTCCAAAGACCATTTCAGCCTCGCTTGTCATAAAACACCATTGCATCGGGGACATCTGAACTGCCTTGAATGAGTCCTGGATTGGGGACATTTCGAGCATGATTCTGCTGCGGTTCACAGGGGCTCTAGGGTACGACAAGTACATACAATATAATTCTTTGATTCAGCACAACATTCCTTGGTACTCATCCAAATCGTGGACTTAACATAAGACATGGGATCCTGCTCTAAACACCCAACCATCCCTTTCTACTCCCAATTAGAGGCGTATGTTAGGTCGGGAAAATGAACCCGACCGAACCACCGTGGACCCGAGCCTGAACCGGCCCAAGTCCCTCCGCTTTTGCCCCAAGTCCGACCTGACCCGACCCAAGCCTGCCCTGAATTGACCAGACCTGAACCCGACCGGCCATCCTTTTACTTACCTCCAGACTCGGAACCTCCACGAAGCTGCCGCGCATGCGTGATGACGTCATGGTGACATCACTCGCTCACTGCGCAGACTCAGTTTCGTCCCGGACTCCCAGCTCAGGTAAGTATTCAATGAATGGCCTGACACCGGGAAGTTCCAAGGAACAAAGGGACCTTGGTGTGTTTGTCCATAGATCTCTGAAGGCAGAAGGGCAGGTTAATCAGGTGGTGAAAAAGGCATATCAATCGAGGCATAGATTACAAAAGCAGGGAGGTCATGTTGGAGTTGTACAGAACTTTGGTAAGGCCACAGCTGGAGTACTGTGTGCAATTCTGGTCGCCACATTATAGGAAGGATGTGATTGCATTGGAGGGGGTACAGAGGTGATTCACCAGGATGTTGCCTGGGATGGAACATTTAAGCTATGAAGAGAGGTTGGATAGGCTTGGATTGTTTTTGCTGGAGCAGAGAAGACTGAGGGGTGACCTGATCGAGGTGTACAAGATTATGAGGGCATGGACAGGGTGGATAGGGAGCAGCTGTTCCCCTTATTTGAAGGGTCAGTTACGAGGGGTCACAAGTTTAAGGTGAGAGGCGGGAGGTTCAAGGGGGATTTGAGGAAGAACTTTTTTACCCTGAGGGTGGTGACGGTCTGGAATGCCCTGCCTGGGAGGGTAGTAGAGGCGGGTTGTCTCACTTCCTTTAAAAAGTACCTGGATGAGCACTTGGCACGTCATAACATTCAAGGCTATGGGCCAAGTGCTGGCAAATGGGATTAGGTAGACAGGTCAGGTGTCTTTAATGCATCGGTGCAGACTTGATGGGCCAAAGGGCCTCTTCTGCACTGTATTATTCTGTGATTCTGTGAAGTATTGTATTTTTAATACTTACCAGCACAGCACTGACCCTGCATGTCCGGCTCGACCCGACCCAACTCGACTTGGACTCGGCCTGACCCGACGCGAGCCCGAAAGCCAGAGCCTGAAGATGGGCCCGACCTGACCCGAACCTGACACATGTTGTCAGGTTCCATCGGGCTCGGGTTGGGTAGCAGGCCTTTACTCCCAATGACTCAAAGCGATAACTGTTGTTAAAGGAGGTTCCTGGGTGATACTCATGGGGTATTGTCACAAGAAATTTAATAACCCTGTCCACTCCTCCACTCTGGGGTTGAGTGACCACTAGCTCTCGTCGTTCCTGGCGTAGGTTTATGAGATTCAGTTGGTATATCAATTCAAACATGTGTCCGGGGATGGTTCTAAACCTGATGTCTCCTATATCCAAGTTTATTCCCTTTATCAAGTCTCGGGCTAATATGTCGCATGCCCTTCCCCTGCTTTGTGAGTCGCCGGTATCAACTAGCCCTTGATTGGTAATATTTAGTGCTCTCACCAGTCCTTCGCCTTGTATCTCAATAGCAGTCAGGGCATGTTCTGTCCCATATGCATTATACCGCAGTCCTTTGGATGTTTCAGCCACTATTCATGACGGGTAATTGTTTACATCATGGATCTGAGCAGGGTTTATTACTGAATTTGTGCGCCCAAAGAGTCCCCCTACATCTCCCGCCAAGCTCCTTGTCCATTTTTTGCGTCTCCTGATTCCCGGGGTAATTCGAGTCTTGTAATCCCCAATGAGCTGTACTAACCGATATCTAGCCCATCTGTCTGAACTCTGATGATCCCTACATGGTCCCTGTAATATAGTCACCAGCTTCGTGACTTTGTAAGTCACTTCGAGAGGTACCATGGTAACGTCATGCAATAGGGGTTTAGCCTTCCCTACCTAACTATCTCATCTGGAGGGGGGGTTTGTCATCCTAGGACATTGAGTCGGCCTTTGATACCCACAAGTACTCAAGTTATAACATTGTGTATCATAACAATCATGCCTATCTATGACATATTTACACACTTCCCAACAATACTGGCCATCAAGGCCTGGTTCCCAACGAAGGGGGGCAGATCAGTCCATCTGGCTGTGATGTTTACTTCATGAAGGTTGGTGCTGTCTGCGTTATTTGTTCGACATCCATAATACCATTTACCCAATCCAGTCACATTATTTTGGATACATTTACGGTTTGGTTCCCAGACTTTCGTCTGGTGTGTCTGAGTGATGACTTGGTCCGTAATCCAGGTATTCGGCTTCTTTACCCATTCCCCAATCCCTCATCTGGGGAGCTGAGCATAATGTCCAGGATGCTGACAGGTGTTGTTCTGCACATGTACCGTCGCTGCCTCCCACATCTCTACCGATCCACTCAGGTTAAGGAGATACATGCAACAATGTTAACAGCGGCTCCCATCACCCGGGTCATCGTTAGATTTCTCAGTTTCTATATACAGTTTCAACTGTGCATAATGTTTCCATTTACTTCCTGTTTTCAGACCTCTGAGTGCACACATATCACCTGTCATAATTACCTTATATGGTCCATGCCATCGGGGTTGACGTCCGCCACATTCTGGACCCATTCTGACCATTCCCTTATCTCCTACCTGCAGAACCTTCTGTTTTTCCAACTGCTGATCCAATTCTATGTCCTTAGCTGCCTGTCTGTCCTTAACCTCTTGTCTCAGCTTGTGTAGCTGTTTACTAATTTCTCTGACATACTCTCGGATTGTGCCTTTAAGCGGGCCTGCGTCCGTCCATCCGACCATTATTCCTTCTGGTAACTGTATTGCCCGTCCTGTCATTAGCTCAAATGGTGTAAATCCCGTATTCTTATTTGGGGTGGCCCGTAGGTGCATCAGAATGCTGGGTAAAACTGTTGCCCAGCTATTCCCTGTTTCTTGTATTGCTTTAGCTATTAAGGTCTTTAAGTCTTATTCATTCTTTCTAGTATTCCAGAACTTTGAGGATGACAGGAGATGTGGAATTTCTGTTTTATCCCCAAAATTCCTTTATTAGCTCTTGCATCAGCCCAATCTAATTGCCAATTCCCATTAATTATAATTCTATTTCATTCATGAGCCTTGGAGAAACTGTACAGTCATAATACTTTAAAACAGGAATCAAGCATTCCCATTTGATACCTGGCATTACGATATTTTGTTTTTTTCCCCCCTCTATCCTAGATGACATTTTAATTTCTTAAAAGTAACTTGCTAAATTACACTGGATTTTCAACATCTCGGTTTATTCCAAATTCAAATAACAGTGTAGCTGGAGCGACAGGCGTTTATTAATGTTCCATTTAATATCTCCCCAAAAGAAACTTTATCTTTTATACTTAGGAACCACCTAGATTGCTTTTGTTTTTTGTTTTCTAAAACTTTGATTGTCCTGTTAAATGTCAGATAAAGTTCCCTTTGAGTGCTTTAAAGAACCACTCATTTCAATTTAATTTTGTTTATCGATTCCAATTTCTTATGCCCAGACTTGGTGGTATTACATTTTGTTTTACATTAAAGACAGAAGTGCTTGCCACTATCTCTCCTTCTCAAGCACTTTGTCTCATTGATAAAGATGCAGTGACATTTGTTGTCTGCAGTTATGTTCTTAAATTCTTAAAGCTGCTGGATCTCTTGTTGCGGCATCAGAATCCATTGTGGCTCTGTCCCAAAGTCCAATGGGTTAATTTTTTTTTCAGCAATGCAAAATTAAATGGAAAAGCAATAGCTGCAGCAAGGTTAATTTCTTTGCTTATCTCCAAGGGGGCGGAGCAAAACATTATCAGCTGCGTCACATTGCGTAACCTTTTTATTTTCCCTGATCGAAAAGAACTAAACTCCTTTTTAAATTGTTTTTAATGGTATCTTTAGGGTTTTAAAACAACAAAATCATTAGTAACGTTATCAGCTTCAAAGGAAACCATCTCCATTAGAGAAGCACTAGTTTAGATTAAACTCCCATTGTTTCCAAACTTTTAGCATCTTTTGTAAGAGGTTTCTAATCGAAGGATTTTTTTTATAACCACCAAGATGATTCCAAATTCCAGTTCACGGCAATAAACATTTAAAAGTTTTTCTCAACTTAACAGGTTAGTTAACCTTAATAGTATAAACTCAATTCAGACTTATTAACTGATAACACTTTTTAACTACACACAGCACATGCTTTTTTAAAAAAGATAGGTAAATTACGCTATTTTTCTTGTTCTTTCTTCAGGCGCCTTTTCAAATGACTGTAATAGATTCCTAGAGTCGTATAGCAGAGAAACAGGCCCTTCGGCCCACCGCGTCCATGCCGACCATAATGCCCATCTATACTAATCCCACCAGCTTGCATTAATTCCATGTCCCTCTATGCCTTGCTCATTCAAGTACTTGTCCAGATGCCTCTTAAATGTCGCTACTGTTCCTGCCTCCACCACCTCCTCAGGCAGCTCATTCCAGATACCCACTATTCTTTGTGTGAAAAATTTACCCCTTTCATCCCCTTTAAACCTCCTCCCTCTCATCTTAAATCTATGCCCTCTCGTTTTAGTCACCCCTACCATGGGAAACAGACTCTGGCTAGCGACCCTATCGATGCCTCTCATAATTTTATATTACTCTATCATGTCCCCTCTCAGCCTCCTTCACTCCAGGGAAAACAGACCCAGCCTTTCCAATCTTTCTTTATAACTCAAGCCCTCCAAACCAGGCAACATCCTTGTGAATCTTTTCTGCACCCTCTCCAGCTTAATCACATCTTTCCTGTAGTGCGGCGACCAGAACTGCGGCCTAACCAACGTTATGTACAACTGCAACATGACGTCCCAACTCTTGTACTCAATGCCTCGGCCGATGAAGGCAAGCATGCCATATGCCTTCTTCACCACCCTGTCTACCTGTGTTGCCACTTTCAGGGAACTATGCACTTGCACCCCAAGGTCTCTCTGCTCAACAACACTCCCCAGGGCCCTGTCATTCACTGTAAATGTCCTGCTCTGGTTTAACTTCCCAAAATGCATCACTTCACACGTGTCTGCATTAAATTCCATTTGCCACTCCCTTGCCCACTTTTCCAGTTGATCTATATCCTGTTGTAACCTTAGGCAACCTTCTTCACTGTCCACTATACCAACAATTTTGGTGTCATCTGCAAACTTACTAATCATGCCCCTTACATTCACATCCAAGTCATTAATATATATGACAAACAACAGAGGGCCCAGCACCGATCCATGCGGCACACCACTGGTCACTGGCCTCCAATCTGAAAAACAAGCCTCCATTACCACCCTCTGTCTCCTATCACCAAGCCAATTTTGTATCCAATTTGCTAGCTCACCCTGGATCCCATGTGTTCGAACTTTCTGGACCAGCCTACCATGTGGGACCTTGTCAAAGGCCTTGCTAAAGTCCATATAGACAACGTCCATCGCCCTGCCCTCGTCAATCCTCTTGGCCACCTTCTCGAAAAACTCAATCAAATTCGTGAGACATGATTTCCCACACACAAAGCCATGCTGACTATCCATAATCAGACCTTGCCTTTCCAAATGCATATAAATCCTGTCTCTCAGAATCCCTTCCAATAACTTTCCCACCACTGATGTAAGGCTCACCGGCCTGTGGTTCCCTGGCTTATCCCTGCTGCCCTTCTTAAATAAAGGCACAACATTAGCTAACCTTCTGTCTTCCGGTACCTCACCCGTGGCTAACGATGATACAAAAATCTCTGCCAGGGCCCCGGCAATCTCCTCCCTTGCTTCCCATAGCATCCTAGGATACACCTGGTCAGGCCCTGGGGATTTATCCACCTTAATGCGCTTTAAGCCTCCAACACCTCCTCCTTTGTAATGTTGATATGCTCCAGGATATCGCTGTTCCCTCCCTTGAACTCACTAGCTTCCATGACCTTCTCCACGGTAAATACAGATGAGAAATATTCATTTAAGACCTCACCTATTTCTCGTGGCTCCACACATAGATTGCCACACTGATCCTTAAGGGGACCTACTCTCTCCCTAGCTACCTTTTTACTCTTAATATACTTATAGAATCTTTCAGGATTCTCCTTTATCTTACCTGCCAGGGAAACCTCATGACCCCTTTTTGCCCTCCCAATTTCCTTCTTAAGTGTAGTCCTACATCCCCTATACTCCTCGAGGAACTCGCTCGATCCCAGCTGCCTATACCTGACATATGCCTCCTTCTTTGTCCTGACCAGACCCTCAATATCCCTTGTCAACCATGGTTTCCTAAACTTGCCAGCCTTGCCCTTCCATCTAACAGGAACATGCTGGCCCTGAACTCTTCCTATCTCACTTTTAAAAGCCTCCTACTTGCCAGACGTCCCTTTACCTGTAAACAGCCTCTCCCATTCAACTTTTGAGAGTTCCTGTCTGATGCCATCGAAATTAGCATTCCCCCAATTTAGGACTTCAACCTGAGGACCAGTCCTATCCTTTTCCATAACTATCTTGAAGCTAATAGAGTTATGGTCACTGGTCCCAAAATGCTCCCCTACTGACACATCAACCACCGGCCCATCCTCATTTCCTAAGAGGAGGTCGAGTGTAGCCCCTTCTCTAGTAGGGCCATCCACATACTGCTTCAGAAAACTATTCTGGACACACTTAACAAATTCTTCCCCATCTGATCCCTTAGCACGAAGGCAGTCCCAGTTAATATTAGGGAAGTTAAAATCACCTACTATTACAACTCTATAATTCCTACACCTATCTGTGATTTCCCTACATATATGCTTCTCCACTTCCCTCTGACTATTGGGGGGCCTATAGTATAATCCCATCAAAGTGATCACCCCTTTCTTATTTCTAAGTTCTACCCATATGGCCTTGCTGGACATTCCCCCCGGGATATCCTGTCTAAGTACTGCCGGGATGTCCTCCCTAATCTATAGTGCATCTCCCCCTCCTCTCTTACCTCCACCTCTGTCATGCCGGAAAGATTGGTACCCCGGAACATTGATCTGCCAGTCCTACCCATCCCTCAACCACGTTTCCGTAATAGCTATAATATCACAATCCCATGTACCGATCCATGCTCCGAGTTCATCTGCCTTACCTGTAAGGCTTCTTGCATTAAAGTAAATGCAGTTTAGCCTAGTAATAAAACCAAAAACTTAAGAAAAAGTTATTTAACATTCTTACAACAAAAGATTTAACACCAACTTCTTACACAAACTTAAATTTTTCCCATATCACGTTTGCTTATCCTTCCCTCCCTTAAAACAATATCCAATTTCTGACATTTGCTACTTAAAAACAGTCAGTAAAACATGTCTTCAAGTTTAAATTGCAAAATAAAGCAATAGCAGCTTTTAAATGTTGGTCCAATTAAAGCATTGCTTTAAACTTCAAATTGGATTTCTGCCAGTCATCTTCAGACTTTCAAGGCTGAAGCTTATCTCTTAGAAAATTGTTCATTGCCTTTTTACAGTTGCAAAACCAACTTTTAAAATAGAACTAAAACTTTAACTTAAAATATAATTACATTTTATATCCCATTCCTGGGTGCACAGTCTTAAATTGAAATGAACACACTCAACAATCATTTTTCACACTCATTCAATTACAAACAGCTTAGAAAATTGATTCCTGTAATGGGTTATGAATTCAAAGTACCAAAATCTCTGTCAAATTCCCCATCCCGATGCCAAGAAACACACACAGGTTCAACAGGTTCACAACCAAAACATGACTCAAGGTTCCCACAAAATATGCACATGTAAAAATAGAACAAGTAACAGACTCATGCTTTCAACATTAAAACATGGGTGGCACAGTGGCGCAGTGGTGAGCACTGCAGCCTCACAGCTCCAGAGACCTGGGTTTGATTCTGGGTACTGCCTGTGCGGAGTTTGAAAGTTCTCCCTGTGACCGCGTGGATTTTCGTCGGATGCTCCGGTTTCCTCCCACAGCCAAAGACTTGCAGGTTGACAGGTAAATTGGCCATTATAAATTGCTCCTAGTGTAGGTAGGGAATATGGGATTATTGTAGGATTAGTATAAATGGGTGGTTGTTGGTTGGCACAGACTCGGTGGGCCGAAGGGCCTGTTTCAGTGCTGTATCACTAAATAAAATAAGTAAAACAAAGAGTTAACGATGGTCAGTTCTACAGAACACAAGCTGCACATCTCAAGGACATTCATTTCATTCGTGGAGGCATCCATCACTCATACATTCGAATCTAAAGACACAGTAACTTGCTTCCTATATTTTTGGGCGAGGTGAAGATACATAGTCCCATCGCCTCCCCACTCCACGATAAACTCGAGTTCCATTTTCTCAGCTGCCGCCATTTTGAATACCTTTCAATCCGGGAAACAATCGTTCCCCGGGACACACTCATCCCAACTTATTTGTGCACTCGGGGATCCAATCATCCCCCCGGGATCCTAGTCACCCCCACCTGAGTCTCAGGTCTAAAGTTCAGACACACCCTGTGGGCCTCCGTTCTAGTCTGACGTAAACAACAGGAGAGATTCTTTCAAATGAAACAATACTCACCAGATTATTGTTTTCGCCTTCACAGAGTAGTTGGTATCCTGCCAACTACACCACTGAAAGAGAGTTCAGTCACCCTCCGATTCCGCGATAGACCAGACGAGACTCAAGCTCCTTTGTTCACTGGTTTATTGCAAGCATATGCAGGGGAGACCGTACCCATACAAAATGGCATACAAGCCCCCTGAGTAGTTTCAAAACATCATTCTTATACCATTTTACAGATAATGGTTTGTTTGCATTTACCAATCATTCTGTTACACATTCTTACTCCCTTATCTCTATCCAATTGTGTCTACTTGTACATAGCTAGGTTACCCTATTACATTCTAAGCATGTATACATTATACTATCCAATCATTAACAAGGCACGTACACATGAAACTTTGACTCTTGTCTGTTTGTTTTCATTCATGACAGCTTGTGGTGCATCAGGCCTTCTCCTTTGTTCACTGTCCTTATCTTTTTCTCCCCCTTCAGTTGTCTGTGCCATATAATTACATTATGTTAAAAGTACATCTTTGCTAATAGATGATAGATTTGGCTTAGACATTAATTAGTTAGTCTGGAGTACAATCTTACAGATAATGACTGAACATTTTGTAACAGAATAATACATGCAGTAATAACCACTCAACATTTGCAGAAAAGCTTTTTGTGAACAATTATCTTGTCAGAGCTGAATTTGAATCAACAGTGATCGACTGAGTTATGGACAAAAGTGAATTTAAGAGAATCACTTTATTGGAGGAACTGAAGGGTGCTCTTTATTTGTAATTGTATTTATCTAATTTTGTCACATGCTTTGGTGAGAAAATGATATTTTATCCATGAGAGATTCTGTGGTTTTTGTACTTTAGACTCCATGACCTGGTTTAACAGCCTGTCAAAAAGAATAAACTACTCTTGGATGCCTATCGTTAATCTCCCTGTCCTTTCCTGTCCCACTCTGCTTTTCTGTTTTACATGACTCTTCTGAAGTACTATTTGCTTCACCCTATAAAACTCTCCTGATTTGGAGATCACTGCCCTTTTGTTGGTTGCCCTGGCTTTAGACACATACTATAAGCAGGTGGAGAGGTTGCACAAACTGAGACCATCATGGGTTAAATTGTCTTGTGACAACAACAGTGTGAGAAATGGTCCAGCTTCCTATTACTGTTTTTCTACTGCCTCACCTCAATGACCACAGTAACAATCTTCTCCTTGAGTTTCATGATTTATTGGATGAATTTTCACTCCTGACACAGTGTGAATCCACAGAGGTCATTTGACTAGGTCCAACCACCACCCTGTGACATGGTGTAGCTAGTTCTATTCTGTCAACAAAAGTAAATTGCATTAGCATTGCATACTATTTTGCTTGCTACCTAGCTAATACAGTTGTGCTGCTCCCCATTGATGTTTGCATGCTTTGCTACTTTATTTATAGGGAGAAATGTGTTTTAAATCGGACTGTGTTTTGATGGCATTAGATTGGCCATACATTTATTTACAGCTTAATTGCCCCCATGTCCTTGGCTGAGTCAATAATTTTGGCAAATGTCCATGGTGCAACATGTCGGTGCCTATCTCTGGTACCAGGATACCCAGATCCTTCTGTACCATAGAATTCTGCAGTCTCTCTCCATTCAAATAATATGCTGCTTTTCTATTCATCCTGCCAAAGTGGACAAGTTCACATTTTGCAACATTATACACCATCTGCTAATTTTTTGCCACTCACAAACTAATTATATCCCTTTGTGTCCTCTTGACAGCTTACTTTCCTACCTATCTTTGTGTCATCAGCAAATTTAGCTACCATAAAGTCGATCCCTCCATCCAAATCGTTGATATAGATTGTAAATAATTGAGGTAAAAACAAGAAATGCTGGAAATACTCAGCAGGTCTGGCAGCATCTGTGGAGAGAGAAGCAGAGTTAACGTTTCAGGTCAGTGACCCTTCTTCAGAACAGGACCTGTCAGCCTTTAGTTCTAATAGTTTTCCCAGTACCTTTCCCTCGTGATTATGATTGTTTTAAGTTTCTCCCTTTCTTTTACCCTTTGATTTTCAAGTATTCTTGAGATTCTTTTGTGTTTTCAACAGTGAAGACAGAAACAGACAGTGAAGACATTATTAATTTCCCAGTCTCACTCTCTAAGAGACCAATGCTCACTTTAGTTACTCTTTTCCTTTTTAAATACTTGTAGAAAATCTTACTATCTGTTATTATATTTCTAGCCAGCTTTCTTTCATACTCTAATTTCTCTATCCTTATTTTTTAGTCATTCTTTGCTGGTTTCTAAAATCTATCCAATCATCTGGCGTACCACTAATAGAACCATACAACCATAGAAAAATTACAGCCCGTCGTATCCATGCCGGCTGAAAAAACTAGTCTCCCAATCTAATCCCACCTTCCAGCACCTGGTCCATAGCCTTGCCGGTTACAGCACTTCAGGTACATGTCCAGGTACCTTTTAAAGGAATTGAGGGTTTCTGTCTCCACCACCATTCCTGGCAGTGAATTCCAGACACCTACCACCCTCTGGGTGAAAAAGCTTTTCCTCATGTCCCCTCTAATCCTTCCACCAATCGCCTTAAATTTATGCCCACTGGTAATGGATCTCTCCGCTTGGGGAAACAGGTCCTTCCTGCCTACTATATCTAGGCTCCTCATAATTTTGTGCACCTCAATTAAGTCACCCCTCAGCCTCCTCTGTTCTAAAGAAAACAACTTTAGTCGATCCAATCTTTTCCTCAAAGCTGCAACTTTCATGCCCTGGCAATATTTTTGCAAATATCCTCTTTATTCTCTCCAGAGCAATTAAGTCCTTTCTGTGATGTGGTGACCAGAACTGTATGCAATACTCCAGCTGTGGCAGAACCAACATTTTATACAGTTTCAGCATTACATCCCTGCTTTTGTATTCTATTCCTCAGCCAATAAAGAAAAGCATTCTATATGCCTTCTTCACCACCCTATCTACCTGTCCTGCCACCTTCAGGGACCTGTGGACATGCACTCCAAGGTCTCTCACATCTTCTATCCCTGTCAATATCCTTCCATTTATTGTGTATTCCTTCTCTTTATTTGTCCTCCCCAAATGCATCACCTCACACTTCTCTGGATTGAATTCCATTTGCCACTTTTCCGCTCACTCAACTAAACCATTGATATCATTCTGGAGTCTACGGCTTTCCTCTTCACTATCAACTATACGGCTAATTTTTGTGCCTTCAGCAAATTTCCCAATCATGCCTCCAACATTTAAGTCCAAATCATTAATATATACCATAAACAGCAAGGAACCCAACACTGAGCCCTATGGAATGCCACTGGAAACTGCTTTCCATTTGCAAAAACATCCGTTGACTACTACCCTTTGTTTCCTGTCCCTGAGCCAATTCTGGGTCCAACGTGCCACATTCCCCTGTATCCCTTGGGCTTTAATTTTACTGACCAGTCTGCCATGCGGGATCTTGTCAAATGCCTTACTAAAATCCATGTAGACCACATCCACTGCACTACCCTTATCAATCCTCCTTGTTACTTCCTCAAAAAACTCAATTAAGTTAGTAAGATATGACCTTCCCTTAACAAATCCATGCTGACTATCCCTGATTAATCCATGCCTTTCTAAGTGGAAGTTTATCCTGTCCCTCAGAATTGATTCTAACAATTGACCCACCACCGAGGTCAGACTGACTGGCCTATAATTATTTGGTTATCCCTCGCACCCTTTTTAAACAATGATACAACGTTCGCAGACCTCCAATCGTCTGTTACATCGCCTGCATCTAGTAAGGATTTGAAGATGATCCTAGCGCATCCGATGTTTCCTCCCTGCCTTCCTTTAACAACCTGGGATGCAATCCATCCGGCCCTGGTGATTTATCCACCTTCAAGGATGCCAGACCCTCTAGTACTTCCTCTCTCATTATGCTTATTGTATCTAAATCTTTAACTGCAATGTCTGCATTAACCCTCTCCTTTGTGAAGACAGAGACAAAAAACTCATTAAGAACCCTGCCCACATCTTCTGCATCCACACATAAGTTCCCTTTGTACATCTCTGATAGGCCCTACCGTTTTCTTAGTTATCCTCTTTCTCTTAATGTACTGATAAAACATCTTTGGGTTTTCCTTGATTTTACCTGCCAATAATTTTTCATGTCCTCTCTGTTTTCTAATTTCCTTTTTTATTTCACTGCTGCACTTTCTGTACTGCTCCAGGCTTTCTAAAGTGTTAAGATTTTTGTGCTTTCTTTTTCTGCTTTAACTTACCCTGTAAGCTTCTAGATAACCAGGGGGCTCTAGATTTGGCAGTACTACCCTTTGTCTTTGTGGGGACATGCCTACACTGCGCCTGTAGTATCTTGCTTTTGAATGCCTCCCACTGGTTTGCCACTGATTTTCCTGCAAGCAGCTGTATCCAGTCCATTTTCACCAATATTGTACACTTTTTCTTTCAATGTGATACTATCCTTAATTTCTTTAGTTAGCCACAGACGGTGCATCCTTCTCATAGAATTTTTCTTTCTCAATGGAACATATCTTTGCTGAGAGTTATGAAATAGCACCTGAACTGTATGCCACTGCTTCTACACTGTCCCACCTTTTAATCTCCTTTCTCAGTTTACTGTAGCCAACTCTGTCCTCATAACCTTGTAATTGCCTTTATTTAAGTTTAAGATACTAGTCTTATACCCACGCATGAATATGAACATAATTCCAACATGTTATGATCACTGTTGCCTAAAGGCTCCTTTACCATGGGGTCATTAATTAATCTTGTCTCATTGGATATTAACAGGTCTAAAATAATCTGCTCCCTGGTTGGTACTGGAATGTACTGGTTTAAGAAATTGTCCTGAATAGACTCTATGAATTCATCTTCCAGGCTACCTTTGCCAATCTGATTCATCCAATCTACATGAAGATTAAAATCACCCATGATTATTGCAGTACCTTTCTTAGAAACCCCCATTATTTCTTTCTGTGTACTCTGTCCTACAGTGCAGCTACTGCTAGGGAGCCTATAAACTATTCTCATACCTTTGTTACTTCTTATCTCTACCCAAACTGATTCTACATCTTAATCTTCTGAACTCTCTACTACTGTCCTAATATCATCCTTAATTAATAGAGCTACCCCACCACCTTTTCCTAGCTTCCTATCCTTTTGAAATGTCAAATATCCTTGAATATTTAGGTCCCAGCCTTGGTAATCTTGCAACCACGTCTCTGAAATGACGATCAGGTCATACACATTTATTTCGATTTGTGTTATCAATTCATCTGTTTTGTTACAAATGCTGCTTGCATTTATATACAGAGCCTGTAATTCTATCTTTCTACCATTCTTGCAAACTCTGGCCTTATCTGCAGGTGCACTCTTCAGTTTATATACTCCATCCCTTCCTGCCACAATCAGGTTTTCATTACCCATATCACCCTGCTTTATTGCCTTGTCTTTCTCTTTAATTTTCCACATCTCCCTCACATGATCCCTCCCCACCACTATTTAATTGAAAGCCCTCTCTACTGCCCTAGTTATACGTCTCATCAGAACACTGGTCCCCACATGCTTCAGATGAAGACCATCCCATTGGCACAGGTCCCACTTTCCCCAGTATTGGTGCCAGTGCCCCAGGAATTGAAACCCATTTCTTCCATACCAATCTTTGAGCCACACATTCAACTCTCTAATCTAATTTATCCTATACCAATTCACTCATGGCTAAGGTAATAATCCAGAGATTATTACCTTTGAGTTTCTGTTTTTTAATTTAGCCCCTAGCTGCTCATAATCCCTAAGCAGAATCGCTTTCCTAGTACTATCTATGTCATTGGTACCCAATCTCCTTAGAGTAAAGGAGATTGAGGGGAGTTTTAATAGAGGTGTACAAGATTATAAGAGGCATGGATAAGTTAGATAAGAAAAAACTGTTCCCATTAACTAATGGTATAAGGACTAGGAGATACAGATTGAAGGTTTTGGGTAAGAGATGCGGGGGAAAATGAGAAAGAACGTTTTTAACCAACGGGTGGTAATGGCCTGGGACTCGTTGCACACAAGGGTGTTGGAAGTGGAGACAATCAATGATTTCAAAAGGAAATTGGATGGTCACTTGAAGGAAATAAACTTGCAGGGCTATGGCAATCGGGCAGGGGAGTGGGACTGATTGGATTGCTCCATGGAGAGCTGACATGGACTCGATGGTCCGAATGGCCTCCTTTTGTGTCATAAAATGAGGTGCCTTCCCTGCGGCCATGGGGGACAGGGGTGCCTCCTTCATGGGCAATCTATAGCCTATGGATGACCCCCGCTGGCAAAACCTCCACTGCCATGGAGCCCACGCCATCCACCATCCCCCGGACTTGACGCCCAGGCTCTTTCCTTTCCCTTCGCAGGCATGTTCCGGACTGCTCTCGCCGACCCCGCCTCACTTACCTGAGGTCTGAGGTTTCAGCACTGGTCATGGGTCCAAAGTCTCTGCAGTACCGGCAAAGGCCACTGCTCACAGTGGTGCTGCCTTTACAGCTGAGCTGCTGGCCCTATAATTGTATGGCAGCGCTTGGACATGGCATCCCTGTCTTTAAATAGATGGAAATCCCAGCGTGGGACACTTAGGCAGCCAAATGACGGAGGATCACTCCAGGGTGGCACGAAAAGACTGAGGCAGGGCTCCCCCTGTCTTTTTCGCCCGGCGCTGGGAGTCCCACCTCCTCCACAAAATCCAGCCCTATGTCTCTAAATACCCACAGCCTGAATTCCAATTTTAAATTCTGCTCTAATCTTATAGCATATTTCTCAAATGTCACTGTACCACCCCATAAGAAATCATTAACAAGCACCATCAAGATGCCTGAGAGTTTTCCTTTATATTATCGTTATGAACCCTTGGGAGACCACCAACAAACCAAAAGGATCAAATCACTGACTGACCTCAATTTGGGAACCAATAACCAAACAGACAGGATTTCACTTTTTAAAATTTTAGTTTAACACTCAAGCCAAAACCAACCTAAATTATACATATAAAAGTCACATGTTAATTCGCAGATGCAGCAAAGATCATCCTTATTAATGCTCTGAACAGGCTTATCAGAAAGATGGTGCTGAACAGTTCCACAATACAACAAAATCAGGAACTTCCTCAGGTAGTTTTAATTCCTGTCCTCCAGGCTGCAGATACAGAAGTAACGATGTCCCATCTGTCGATAGCGAGCAATGCAATCTTCCCCTGAATGGTTTGGTCTTGTTGCCTCTTGAAAAAACTTGGCCTCTCCCACAACCGTCCTGATGTTGTGATTCTGTTGATATCTTCTAAGTCACCGAAGACAACTGCCGTAAGTCATTCACCAATGGTTAGCCCTTAGTCCGTTCTTCTCTGCCTGCAGTCAAAACAACTATTCCAGCCTGCTGCTTTTTGTCTGTTTCAAATGCAAGCTGCTTCTCCAGAAGCACAAAAACCTGCAGCTCCCAGCCTATCGCTTTAAACAACTCACAGCTTTGCTGCAGGCTTCAACCCCCCCCCAGAGTCTTCTTGTGAAAACTGAAACCTAAGCTCTATTCACATGTTTGTTTGTTTTGGTAACCTGGTTCTGACCTCCCAGAGCATTGAAGCTGCTAGTTACATTTTCAAATCAGTGTCTATCTCAAAATAGATAATTTTGAACCTGAAGTCATAGCATCCAACAGGTCAGCTACACAGAACGCACTCCACGCATAAGGACTCCATCAAGAGCAGGTCAGAGGCTGGGAATTCTGTGGTGAGTAACTGTCTCCCCAATGCCTGTACACCATCTACTAGGCTCAAGTCAGAAGTATGATGAAATACTCTCCACTTGTCTGGATGGGTACAGCTCCAACAACACTCAAGAAGCTCGACACCATCTGGGACAAAACAGACCGCCTGATTGACACCCCATTCACCGCCTTCAACATACACTCCCTCCATCACCGATGCACAGTGGTAGCAGTGTGTACCATCTACAAGGTGTACTGCAGTAACTCGCCAAGCCTCCTTTGACAGCACCTTCCAAACTTGTGACTTCTCCCACCTAGAAGGACAAGAGCAGCGGATGCATGGGAACAACACCACCTGCAAGTTCCCCTCCAAGCCACGCACCATCTTGACTTGGCCTATATCGCAGTTTCTTCACTGTCGGTGGGTCAAAATCCTGGAACACCCTTCCTAACAGCACTGTGGGTCTACCTAGACTGCAAGGACTACAGGGGTTCATGAAGGCAGCTCACCACCACCCTCTCAAGGGAAATTAGGGATGGGCAATAAATTCTGGCCTAGCCAGTTATGACCACATTCCACTAACGAATAAAAAAAAGTTACCAATTTAACATTGCTGGATCTGCATTAAATTGCGTACAACCTATGTTCAGCAAAACAAATTACCCTGAAAAATACCATACACTGGAAGCATCATTCAGGCCATAGATGAATTTGTTTTGTTTCCACTGTTTTCCTTTTGCATTTGTTGTCTCTTTGGGCAGTTTCAGAAATATTTCTCTCTGAAAAGTATTGTCCTGCAGAAACCCAGCTTTTATGTCGATTGATATACACACCCATGTATATTTGGTCAAAATAGCTGAAAATATTTTTAGCATTATTTTTTCCAGTTGTGGGAGAACCCACTCTAGCATATGTATCACCAAGTGCTCTTCAGAACCCCTAGAAACTAGCTTCACTTTATCCTTATAAGTCCCATCTGCAAGGACCTTTTGCAGTACAAATCCACCTACGTGATAAGGCTTGTTGATGCTTATCTGGCTTCTCAGAATAAACCCAAACTCTCTTCAAATATCCGGGTTTCTTTGCCTCTTTTATGAATTTACCCTCAAATTTATTGGCAGTTACCAAAACTGCACGATCATGAGAACTTTTCCTCTTAGTTCTGTCCTGAAACTGTTCTGCAGCCTTTATTTCATTTTCTAATCTATTCAAGCTATGGCCTCAACTTCCATTTTAATATCTGCCAAAACTACTACTGTGCAAACTCTCTCTTACACTATTGAAGGCTCTTTTCCTGGTGATCGTTTTCTGACTCAAGAGTCACTTCCGGACTGACAACACGTGCTTACTTGCTTTCCATTTTTTCAACCCATTTTTCCACTGCATGGATCTCACTTGATGAGCATCATCCTGAGCATTCAGCCAATATTTACACTTGCCAGTAGCTTTTCCTGCATGTCCCACAATTGTCACATGCCTCCATTCACTAGACCCCTCTGGAATATATGTCACTTGAATATGCACTCTGGGCAACTGGCCTGTGGATATGATATCTCTATCCTGTGTGTCATGATCACTCACATTACCACTATCCAGCTCTTGATCTATCGCATTCTGCGCCCCAGGACCTTCATCACAAAACACATGAGCATTTGAGGCGTTTACTTCTATCAGCTGCTCAGAGTTCACGATTTTATAATTAATTTTGATTAATCATGAGGAATGAACTTTAACAGTTTGATCACCATGTTTGTTAAGTCTTACCATCACAAACTATTACCGTACCAGGGCCCCTTTGACCCTCTCCTTTATAGCATACCAAATCTACTGAATGGAACTCTGTCTCAGTAGGACTAAACCTGTCTGCCAGCTGTATAAAACGAAGAATGAAAATATTTCTGTCTTTGCCTTGTACCTTTAGAACCATGACAACTACCTCAATAAAGTCACATGCCAATGGAAGGTTTACAATAGGACATGACGGCGCCCTCCATTACTTTTTACAGATTTCACAATTTTAACCAATCGTCGCAGCTCAGGCTGAACGAATCACACTTGAAGTTACATATTTAACTTTAACAAAGATTTAACAAGCTTTAATGAAGGTTTCTTCTTACTGCTGCTACATGTGCTATCTGACCTTGCACCCCCGCAGGTCAGGTGACTCCATTTAGTCCAGAGAATTCCTTTCCATTTCTCATCCAAGTACCGTATATTATATAATACTCAAGCCCACACATCATCTGACCAAAATATGTCCATAGTTTTCCTGCTTGATGTATGTAGCTTAAATGCCATCCCTCACCAAACATACTGCAATAAATTTTACAAACAAACTTAACAAAACATTATTTTCCAAATTTTCCAAATGCCAGTTAAGCTCAGTGCACCACAATCCAGTATAGTTTCAGTCTTTTGTTCAGTATTTCACTTTCTTTCTTTTAACACATTTGCTTTCAAGGGCAGCATTTGGCGTACACCCTTTTTGTTTTGAACATGATCACAACACAAAATTTCACATCCAGGCACATGCTTGTGTCAAGATTTGCTGTTTTACAACTTAAAATTGCATTGTTTTAAATCACCAATTGTTGCTCCACACTGATTTCCAATTTCATGGCCCATCAATAAATCACACACAAAATCTTCATATCGCTTTGATGGTCTCCTCTCCTGCCATGATCGGCCCGTTGTCTCAGGAGCTCTGGTCACCATGTCAGGATTGTTGAGTGTTATCACTCCTTCTGGAACAGATGTTTCTCCCTCTTGTTACGACCGACCGCTCAAGACAAAGCCCCCAATCAAGATATACGATTCTGATTGTGGTGGGAGAAATGCACTGTTGATTCAGTCCCGTCCCTCCACAGATCGCCTAACATTTCATTTTTAAACTTTCCAAATTAAAGAAAGACCCAGCCAAATTGTACCAAATTGTACCCAGCCAAAACCCCCAAATGAGGCTAACCAAACCAGGTGTCTTTAGATCAACAGATTAACTGTTTAATTAGAAAAATTCAATTCTTAAACACTACTAAGATATAAACAACATTTAAAATAGAAAAAATTCGCGACCTTGCATATTTACGCTTCTGCTAAAGTGAAATCTTCCAATGTGGAATAGTCCAAGGTTGCTTGAAGTCCTCACAGCCGTCCGATGGGGAAAAAAAAGGTTCTTCAACAGTCGAACAGTCTGTAGTCTAATTCCAGCATTCTCTTCTTTTCCAATGATGAATTTCAACAATTACAGTTCAGTAGTTAAAGGAATTGGTTATTTTCTTCTAAGAAATTAATCTGGCTTGACATCAGAATTCTGAGAGTATAATAAATAGGGTTTAAAGAAGCCAATAGAGAGCTCTCTTTTCCTTCAGTATATGCTGGCTGACAGTTTGTATCTGTCTCTGTTAACTGTATCTCAAAAGCCAGTTTTTCAGCTAGTTTCAAATGTCAATCGGCAACAATGTATCTCTTGATCCTTAGTCTCTGAGTGGTTGTATCCCAGGGCAACCAGAATGCATTCTTTGACTCAGTCTCTGGAGCTTGTTGCCTTAAAGTAGTACTGCTCCTTTTCCAGCCTTATGGCATCCTTCCCCAGAAAACAACAAATTACAGGATCATAACACTCTGGATAGCAAGATTTCTGTCTGCCATCAGCATCACTGGCTTGGACTTCCGGATTGCTGGATGTCAGATTCGCCTCAGCTCCTATATCTGGTTCATCTGCTGCTGTGTCTTTGTCACCATGATACTTTCCCTTCTTGGCAATGACAGTGTATGACTTGGGATAATATGGTGTATCCATCTTACTCGGGCATTCCCATCTCAGCAATAATTCATCACCTGACATCACATCAGACTGTCTATCTCCTCTTCTGTGGTCTGCATAAATCTTTTCAGCATCCTTTTTCTCAGCATCATGATCTCAAACCTCCTTATCAATTCCAACATCCCTCAGCTCTGGCATCTTGGTGCATGTTTTGCATCCAAATAACAACTCAGTATGGGTTCTTTCACCTCACCATTAACACACTCCCTTTGCCTTTGTTCAATGACTTCCTTGTCAGTTAATTTTTCCTGCCCTCTGCCCAATCACACACCTTACCTTTTGTTCTCTTCCCTTCCATCCCCTCTTCACTTGCTCACAGCCTATTAAATTTCTAACCTTTGCCAGTTCTGATGAAGGGTCACAGACCTGAAACGTTAACTCTGCTTCTCTTTCCACAGATGCTGCCAGAGCTACTGAGTATTTCCAGCACTTACTATTTTTATAACAACTCATCTGGGCTCTTTCCTGTCATAGTTTAGTGTAGTTGCTCTATCCATGGCCACATATGACAACAACACCTCCTTCCAGTCTTTACCCTCAGCCTGAGCAATCCTCTTCCATTTCTCTAATGACTGGTTTTGCTGTTCCACTTCCCTATTTGCCTGTGGCCATTTAGGGGTTACTCTATGATGGTGAATGCTTGTGACTTGCATGTAATCTGCAAAGGTCTGTGCAATGAATTGTGGCCCATTGTCTGAATACAGAGTGACTGGTAGATCATCCCTTGCAAATATTTCAGTCAATGCAAACACAATTTACTCTGCTATTGGAGTTTTCATTACCACATACTCATAATAATAGCTGTAATAGTCAATCAGTACTAGTATGGACTCTCCTGATGGAAGTGGGCCTAGGAATTCAATTGCTACATCCTCCCATGGTCCAACCGGTAACAGTATGCTGCATATTGGTTCTGGTGGATCGGGTCTGCTGACAAGTTGACATCTATGATATGTTATGACAAACTGCTCCAGCTGGTGGTATCCCCATTTTAAGGCTAATTTTGGGAATATCTTGCTTGTTGACAACTCTTGAAAAACTTCATCCACAGTGGGAATTGGGTGACGCTCTCTTACTACTGCTTCATTTACCTGTCACATATCAACACAGAGTCTGATGTCACATTTGGTTTAGGCACTATCACCATGGTGTTGGTCCTTCAACTGGCTCTATGAAGTCTTGGTTAATCAGCTCCTTGATCTTTGCCTTAACTTTCCCTCTCAGACCAAATGTGTTCTGCATACAGGCTGAGCTACAGACTTCACATCCTCGTCAATGGTTAATCTCAGTTGGCAGTTGTGCAAATCCCCAATTCCTTGAAACACTGGTCCAAACTCCTCTCGAAGCTCCACATAGGATTTCACAGAATTCACTTTCAATCCAATGTGAAGACCCCCAAGACTTGGCCAATTTCTCGACTCAGAAGAGGCTCCCCATCTTCCTCAATCGCTACAAATTCTGCCTCCACACTCTGATTCCCAGCTCTCACACTCGCCGTGAAACACCCAACAGTTTGAAGTGGGGTTTTAGATGTGCAAGGATAAAGCTTTTTGACACATTTTCGAGACGTGCACATGGTTCTCTCTGTCTTCAGTTCCTTCCACAGTGCTCTGTTGATGACATTACTGTCACTGCCTGAATCTACAATAATGCTCATTTCAATACCCCAACAATCACTGGAACTTTCTCATGGTTGCTCCCATTGACAGAAAACATGTACCTATGATTGCTATTCGTGTCTTCACTCTCCGCATCTTCAACTCGTCTCACAGTTGTACTACTTCCATCTTTCTTTCCTTTACATGGTTGCCAGGCTTCTCACTCTGTTCAGCTTTGCTTCTGCACTTCTTGGCAAAATGGTCTTTGCCCCCGCATTTTCTGCATATCTTTCCCTTGGCAGGGCAGCAATCATCTCTTCCATAGTGCCTGAAGTTGCGACATCTGAAACACCCTCTCTCAGACTTTTGCTGTTTACATTTACACGTCCCTGGATTCCATTGCACCACTTGGTTAACCTCAGATTTTGTTGTGCTGATGGTGGAGGTGGGGCCAAGTTTCATGCTGTGAACTTGTCCATCCACATCTTCAAATGCAGCTGCTACTTTTCAAAGTGTCATCCAATGTTGTCACCTCCACTTTCTCGTAGCCTATGCCTCAACCTATCTGGCTTGCAATGTTGGACCACCTGATCCATTATCTGGTTATTCAGATCAGTCACAACATAATTGCATCCAGCTGAGATCTGCCTCAAAGGGGTCACAAGTTGGGCTACTGTTTCCCCCTCTTTCAGCCTCGTTTGATGGAAAGCATGCATTTGGAATGTGGTATTTGGCATCATCACATAATGGTCCTTCAAAGCTTTCATTGCACGTTCATAATCCGCCTTTTCTCTGACGTCAGGCAGCATCTTGAAAGTCTCCCTCAGCAAAGCACCAGCATTGAACAGCAGTAAGACCCGTTGCTGTGCTTTCTGTACCTCCATCGCCCCGTCCAAAAACAAACCACAACTATCAGCATACGCTTCAAACTCCTCCAGCCCCGCTTTCCATTTCACGCTGACAGTACTAGCATTACCCGTCAGATCAAACAGCTTAATTTGCCAGACTGCAGACATATAAGCTGCAGTGAATGCCATGGCACAGTCCTAAATGTCTCCATATTTACCTCTGGATTTTTTATCCTTGTTGCCAATGTCACAATTCAGGCTGAAAGGATCACACTTGAAGTTACAGATTTAATTTTAACAAAGATTTAACAAGCTTTAATGGAGTCTTCTACTTATTGCTGCGATATGTGCTATCTAACCTTGAGGAACAACAGGGGAAGAATTTTACCAGCTCCTGGATGGCGGACTGGGTGACGGGGGGCCAGTAAAATAGTGGGGAGCCGTGCCGGGGTTAGCATAATTAAAGGACCCATTAAGAGACATTTTTTGAGGCCTCTAGCCTCCGTGTGGGGAGGCTGCCAGTTTAATGGAGGTGGCCTCCTGTGACAGACGGGGGGGGGGGTGGGGGGGGGGGGGGGCCATTGGAGCTGGTGACTCGATAGCCCAAAGAGGGAGGCGCTGGTAGAGATGGCAGCCCTCGCACCTCCAATGATCTCTCTGGAGGGATTTCCCCTCTGACCATCTGCCACCTGAATTTTTAATTCTTTTTAAACCTGTCCAAGCTCCCTCGTCTCCTGCATGTTTCAGCAGTTTCCACCTCTCCCGGTGGTGCTGCTGAGGCTTCAAAGCTGCCGGTCTTCTGATGGGGCCAGCAGCATCAGGCGCCTGTCCACCATCCATAATTTGACAGTGGGCCTGCAGGCAACCAATTAGGAGGCCAGGTTTGGTAAAATGCTGAGGCTGTCCTCCTGCCGGCAATTGCAGGCTCAGATCCCTCTTTTCACCCGTCAGTGTCCCAAACCCCATTGTAAAATTTAGGCCCAGGTTTTGTTCAGGGGATACAATAATGTCCTGATTGGATAAACTGCAGATCCATTGACTTTCAAAAAATAAGTGCCTTATCATGCTCCACATCAAGTTTCATTTGAGCCTTTTTATAAAAGGTTTATTCAACAACAAAGGTATTTCACTAGTAACTACTTCAGTACTTATAAAATGGTTTACTGCATCTATTTTACATGGACTGTCTTTAGTGATCTCAATGTATTGTCATTGCCAAACCTAAAGCACAAAGTGCTTTTATATTCCTGAACCTTGTTTACTCCTTAGTATTTAGTGAATTAAGACAACACTTTAACCATTTGTCCCACATACTGTTCGAGTACAAGCACTATTTGGTACTGCATATTAAAGGAGTCAAGTATCATGCTCATCACAGGACTAAAACTCCTTCTGGCCAGTATAATTTATTGGGATTCATTATTATCTTCATCATCTTCCTCAGAATTCTCTACATCATGTACCATTCCAAGGACTCTTCCTCGTTGCTTTGGTCTGTTCACCACTTAATGATATTTCAAATCACATCTGAAGCACCTATCAACTGTTCCTTGGGCATTCCTGGGATTTTTTGGCCCATTATTTTAGTTTCAATTTTGTCTTCTGCTGTAATTGCCAATTCTGCGAAAGATGCTTTCATCCTCATTCTTTCTGCCTTTAATCCTTCAATCCTATTGATGCCTGCAACCAGTATCTGGATTATTTCGAAATCTGGCAATTATTGAGCCTTCTATGTTTTGTGTCACTGCAGAATACCGCATTTGTTCTATGAATGCTAAAGAATATTATTGGGCTGAATTTTATTAGTGTGCCTCACTTCACAGCGGCGCACTTTGAACTCGGCGGCGTACCTGCATTGAATGGCCGCCGCCGAGCCCCGCGATATTACGCGCGGGGGCTCATTAGCATCACTGCGATGCACCCCCCCTCAATATTACATGGGGAAAGGTGGGACATCCGGCTCAGTGAGGGACCTTTTGTCAGCTGTGCAACAGGTGTTGGGGCCCTATTTAAAGTGCCCCAGCACCTGCTTCCTGACAGCTGCCAAAGAAATGCTGATTTCACTGTTGAAGAGTGGGGCTGCTGTCAATCTGGCAGCAAAGCAGAAAGTGCTGGAGAAACTCAGCAGGTCAGGCAGCATCTGTGGAGAGAGAAGCAGAGTTAACTTTCTGTGACCAAGTTCAAAGTTAAGACCCCTGTAATCCCCCCTCCCTCCTCCCTTCCAGTATGCAAATTTGAGACCCCTGTATCCCCCCCACCCTCCTCCTCCTCCTCCTCCTCTCCAGTATGCAAATTTGAGACCCCTGTAATCCCCCCTCCCTCCTCCCCTCCAATATGTAGAGTTGAGACCCCTGTATATCTGGATTTAGCTTCACTGTAGAGTTTTCCTGCTTCTGATGTCCCGTCTAGTTTTCTGTTCGTCAATGGGACGGCACGTGACGGCCGCCCGGTAAATGTAAAATGCGGAAGTGTGTAGCAAGAGGCGGCGGGATGAATAATCTGGAGAGGTAAGTAGCGTTTTACATATGCTAATTGGGGTGCTGCTGCTGAGCGGCGGGGGAGGGGGCCGCACCAAGGTCCCCACGCCACCGGTAATATGCGGCAGGCCCTACTCGACGTTGGGGGTCGAGGCGAGCATGTCCCCGCAGAATTTTACTGGCTTCCATGCCGCGACCGACAGTGTTGAGGGGCCGGTAAAATTCAGCCCACTATTTACTGTAGATGACTGGAGATTACTGTATTTAGTTAGCATTTAATATTTATAGTAGGAATCTAGCACTAGGGACCATATAGTTATAACAATTTAGTAAGGATTTAATAAGTATTTATTTATCTTAAATTAATTTATTAATTAGTGCTAGAAATGTCAGTTAGAGGGGTAAAGTGCTTCACCTGTGAGATGTGGGAGGTCCGTGATGCTTCCAGCGTTCCGGACGACTACATCTGCAGGAAGTGTACCCAGTTGCAGCTCCTCACAGACCGCATGGATCGGTTGGAGCGGCAACTGGATGCACTTGGGAGCATGCAGGTGGCGGAAAGCATCATAGACAGGAGTTTTAGAGAAGTGATTACACCCAAGGTGCAGGCAGATAGATGGGTGACCGCGAGAAGGGGCAGGCAGTCAGTGCAGGAATCCCCTGTGGCCCTCCCCCTCTCTAACAAGTATACTGTTTTGGATACTGTTGGGGGGGGGATGGCCTATCAGGGGAAAACAGCAGCAGCCAGAGCAGTGGCACCATGGCTGGCACTGTTGTTCAGCAGGGAGGGACAAAGCGCAGAAGAGCAATAGTTATAGGGGACTCTATAGTCAGGGGCACAGATAGGCACTTCTGTGGACGTGAAAGAGACTCCAGGATGGTATGTTGCCTCCCTGGTGCCAGGGTCAAGGATGTCTCTGAAAGGACAGGGGGCATTCTGAAGGGGGAGGGTGAACAGCCAGACGTTGTGGTACACATCAGTACCAATGACATAGGCAGGAAGAGTGACGAGGTCCTGCAGGGGGAGTTTAGGGAGTTAGGTAGAAAGTTAAAAGACAGGACCTCTAGGGTTGTAATCTCGGGATTACTCCCTGTGCCACGTGCCAGTGAGGGTAGAAATAGGAAGATAGTGCAGCTTAACACGTGGCTGAACAGCTGGTGTAGAAGGGAGGGTTTCAGATATCTGGACCATTGGGATCTCTTCAGGGACAGATGGGACCTGTACAAGAAGGACGGGTTGCATCTAAACTGGAGGGGCACAAATATCCTGGCTGCGAGGTTTGCTAGCGTCACTTGGGAGGGTTTAAACTAGTGTGGCAGGGGGGTGGGAACCAGAGCAGTATTTCAGCAGGTGAAATAACTGAGGGGGATCTAGTAAATAAGGCCAGTAAGACTAAGAGGAAGAGCAGGCAGGGAGATGTTGCGGAGCACAGCGGGACTGGTGGTCTGAAGTGCAGTTGTTTCAATGCGAGAAGTATAACAGGTAAGGCAGATGAACTTAGAGCTTGGATTAGTACTTGGAACTATGATGTTGTTGCTATTACAGAGACTTGGTTGAGGGAAGGACAGGATTGGCAGCTAAATGTTCCAGGATTTAGAAGCTTCAGGCGGGATAGAGGGGGATGTAAAAGGGGTGGGGGAGTTGCATTACTGGTTAAGGAGAATATCACAGCTGTACTGCAGGAGGACACCTCGGAGGGGTCGTGCAGCGAGGCAATATGAGTGGAGCTCAGGAATAGGAAGGGTGCAGTCACGATGTTGGGGGTTTTCTACAGGCCTCCCAACAGCCAGCGGGAGGTAGAGGAGCAGATATGTAGACAGATTTTGGAAAGGTGTAAAGGTAACAGGGTTGGCGTGGTGGGTGATTTTAACTTCCCCTATATTGACTGGGACTCACTTAGTGCTAGGGGCTTGGATTGGGCAGAATTTGTAAGGAGCATCCAGGAGGGCTTCTTGAAACAATATGTAGATAGTCCAACTAGGGATGGGGCCGTACTGGACCTGGTATTGGGGAATGAGCCCGGCCAGGTGGTCGAAGTTTCAGTAGGTGAGCATTTCGGGAACAGTGACCATAATTCCATAAGTTTTAAGGTGCTTGTGAATAAGGATAAGAGTAGTCCTCGGGTGAAGGTGCTAAATTGGGGGAAGGCTAATTAGAAGAATATTAGGCAGGAACTGAAGAATTTAGATTGGGGGCGGCTGTTTGAGGGTAAATCAACATCTGACATGTGGGAGTCTTTCAAACATCAGTTGATTAGAATCCAGGACCAGCATGTTCCTGTGAGGAAGAAGGATAAGTTTGGCAAGTTTCAGGAACCTTGGATAACGCGGGATATTGTGAGCATAGTCAAAAAAGAAAAAGGAAGCATTCGTAAGGGCTGGAAGGCTAGGAACAGACAAATCAGTTGAAGAATATAAAGACAGTAGAAAGGAACTTAAGCAAGGAGTCAGGAGGGCTAAAAGGGGTGATGAGAAGTCATTGGCAAACAGGATAAAGGAAAATCCCAAGGCTTGTTATAGGTAAATAAAGAGCAAGAGGGTAACCAGGGAAAGGGTTGGCCCACTCAAGGACAGAGAAGGGAATCTATGTGTGGAGCCAGAGGAAATGGGCGAGGTACTAAATGAGTACTTTGCATCAGTATTCACCAAAGAGAAGGACTTGGTGGATGATGAGCCTAGGGAAGGGAGTGTAGATAGTCTCAGTCATCTCATTATCAAAAAGGAGGAGGTGTTGGGTGTCTTGCAAAGCGTTAAGGTAGATAAGTCCCCAGGGCCTGATGGGATCTACCCCAGAATACTAAGGGAGGCAAGGGAAGAAATTGCTGGGGCCTTGACAGAAATCTTTGCATCCTCATTGGCTACAGGTGAGGTCCCAGAGGACTGGAGAATAGCCAATGTTGTTCCTTTGTTTAAGAAGGGTAGCAAGGATAATCCAGGAAGTTATAGGCCAGTGAGCCTTACGTCAGTGGTAGGAAAATTATTAGAGAGGATTCTTCGGGACAGGATTTACTCCCATTTGGAGAGGCAGCATGGTTTTGTGAAGGGGAGGTCGTGTCTCACTAATTTGATTGAGTTTTTTGAGGAAGTGACGAAGATGATTGATGAAGGAAGGGCAGTGGATGTTATCTATATGGACTTCAGTAAAGCCTTTGACAAGGTCCCTCATGGCAGACTGGTACAAAAGGTGAAGTCACACGGGATCAGAGGTGAGCTGGCAAGATGGATACAGAACTTGCTCTGTCATAGAAGACAGAGGGTATCAGTGGAAGTGCTTTTCTGAATGGAGGGATGTGACTAGTGGTGTTCCGCAGGGATCAGTGCTGTTTGTAGTATATATAAATGATTTGGCGGAAAATGTAGCTGGTCTGATTAGTAAGTTTGCGGACGACACAAAGGTTGGTGGAGTTGCGGATAGTGATAAGGATTGTCAGAGGATACAGCAGGATATAGATTGGTTGGAGACTTGGGCGGAGAAATGGCAGATGGAGTTTAATCCGGACAAATGTGAGGTAATGCATTTTGGAAGATCTAATGCAGGTGGGAAGTATACAGTAAATGGTAGAACCCTTAGGAGTATTGACAGGCAGAGAGATCTGGGCGTACAGGTCCACAGGTCACTGAAAGTGGCAATGCAGGTGGATAAGGTAGTCAAGTGCCTAGTGTGATTAAGCACACTACAGCCTGCCGGACTGAACATTGAGTTCAATAATTTCAGAGCATGACAGCCCCCCATTTTACTTGCATTTTTAGTTATTTTTTCTTTTTTTCTTTTTTACATTTTTTACAATCCTTTTTTTTGCATTTATTTCATTTCATCTTAGTTTGTTCAGTTTGCTTACCCACTGTTTTTTTTCAGGTTTGCACTTGCTGCTGTTCAATTTTCAGTCCGTTAACACCTAATCTGTACTAATGCTTTGTCTTTCAACACACCATTAACATATTGTTTGCCTTTGCTCCATGACCTTTTGGTCAGCTATGTGGCCTTGTCCAATCTACACCTTCTCCTTTGTTATCTCTTGCCCCACCCCCACCTCACTTGCTTATAACCTGTGACTTTTCTAATATTTGTCAGTTCCGAAGAAGGGTCACTGACCCGAAACGTTAACTCTGCTTCTCTTTCCACAGATGCTGCCAGACCTGCTGAGTGGTTCCAGCATTTCTTGTTTTTATCCCTGTCCAAATGTGACAGCTTAGCTCAGTCCATTAATTTAAATGCTCGTACTAATCCAAGGATCCCCAACTGAATGTTGTCAGTCTTGTATACAAGCTGTTCAAGTCCATGATATATTATTCTATGGAATGACCATCTGTTTTCTGAAATCTGTCAAATTCTATGCATTCCTCAGAGGAATTTAACCCATCATCTTTCCCGCAGATTTCATCCAAGAACTCTCATGGAAGGACCAAACCTTCATCACTATTCATTTGATGGACATCCATCTCACATTATACTTCATTTCTGATTTTATTTCTTGTAGGAAGCAACAACGTCAAGGCCTTACCTTGTTTTCTCTTTAGTCGGGAGGTAACACATGCCTACAGATCCACTTCATTCTCCCACTAGTTATATGGTTCAGACTCGGAGACTATCAGAAGGTAATCATACCCTGACAATTTACACTTGCTTTTTTCTATTTTCCACATGGCCACAATGATTTTAGTTTGCTGTTTGAAAAAAAGTTTTCTTAGTTTGCAACCATCTCCTTTGGCAACCATCCTCTGCTACTATTTAATATTCCAGAAAGACAGCTGGTGAAGTACTGGAGACAATATTTACTCACTTTTATAGCATTTTTTACAGAGATATACATAACCAACATGCACCTCCTAAATCAGCCACCACACTTTTAGTCTGTTCATATTTACATGGGCACAAGTGAATCCCCAGTATCACACACATCAGAAGTGCAATGATACAACATTCTTGGACTAACTCTGAAGAGTAATGAAAAAAATGAACCTTTATTTCAAAAAGTAAACAAAGGTCCAAAATAGCCACTGAAAAAAGGCCTTTTGTGTATCCAAACAGTCTGACAAAGACAAAGGACAAATCTTCAAAGTGAAAGGTTTAAATGAAATCCATCTTACACCTATCATAAAAACATTCCAGAATTGAATGTCTTCTTCTGAAACAAAGGAGGTGTGAAGTAGCCATGTACTGGGACATTGTGCGATCACCATGGGTAAAAACAGAATGTCTCTGACTAGGAGGTGACAAGTGACAAGTTTTACCTTAAAAAAAGGCAGCCAGAGAGAGAGGAAGAGAGAATGACCCAGAAGGTGAAGCTACTTGTAACAGCTAGAATTCCAGCAAGCCAGAAAGCACATGCCCTGCTGAAAGAATCCAACATCTACGTTATACAGCAGAGAAAGCTATAAGTTGATCCACCATCTTCAACAGAACCTTCAACCAAGAGAGAAATCTACAATCGTCTCAGACCTGCAACCATCTAGAACTTGAGACTCAAGAGAATTCAACAGGTTTATCGTAACCCTTCTCCCCCACTAAAACCCACCTACTGCTTTCCTTTCTCAATCTGTTTCTTTGTGTGTGTGTGTGTTTGCGTGAGCGAGTGAATGCGTCAGTGAATGCAGTTGCGACAATTTTAGTATGAGGTGTATTGATCAATAAACAGTTAATCTTCTGTTTTTTTAAAACCGACAATAAAATCTGTCTCTGTCTGGTTATTTGAAAAATAAAACACCAAGGAGCTAAAGTCTAATACAAATACACTTACTGCTGTCAGCTGGGGAGTTGAATAGTGGGAACCACCAACCTCACACCACATGGCCGTAACACCAGCTTGAGGTCAAAAACTGCATACAATTAAATACAATTAACATAAAATTAACATTTATAGCCTCTGATTTATCACCCAAGCCATGTTCAAATTGGTGTAGGGATACACAAATTAGTGAGGTGCACACATGGCTGAAGGAGTGCTGTCAGAAAAAGGGGTTTCATTTCCTAGGACACTGGTACTAGTATTAGAGTCATAGAGTTATACAGCACAGAAACAGGCCCTTCGGCCCATCGTGCCTGTGCCAGACATGAATGAACCACGAATTGGGACAAGAATGAACTGTGCCATTGGGGTGAGCTTCATCTGAAACAGACTGGGATCAGGGTCCTAGGGGAAATGATAAATCAGTGGTCCCAAGGATTTTAAACGAGTAAATGGGGGGATTGGCTTCAGGTTAAAAAGATAATATAATAGTACAAAAACAAACAATAGGTACGAAAGTAGAGTAACAGTCAGAAATTATGCTTTATGTCATTCAGGAAAAGGGAAAACTAGAAGATGTAAAGTAATTAAACCAAGATAGAGAAATAAGAAACGTGTGAGTAAAACATATGAGCTAAAGGACAGATTACGGGTGTGGCCTAAATAAGCTGTATACAAACACACAGAGTATAAGGAACAAATTGAATGAATTGCAGATGAAAATTCAACTTGGAGACTAAGACATGGCTACAAGACAGTCAGGACTGGGAAACAAATATACCAGGTCCTAAGATCTACAGGAAAGAAAGGAAAATGTTTGAGGGGGAGGAGTAACCTTAATGATTAAGGATGAAATCAAATCAATGGTCAGAGAGGATATAATGAGAGGTAACAGGCAGTGAAGCTTTTATGGGTAGAATTAAGAAATAGGAAAACATTTAAGACCATCGTGGAAGTTGTGTATAGACCCCCTGGTAGCAGCTGTGAAGGTGTTTGATTGTATAAGTGCA
Source organism: Heterodontus francisci (assembly GCF_036365525.1). NCBI lineage: Eukaryota > Metazoa > Chordata > Chondrichthyes > Heterodontiformes > Heterodontidae > Heterodontus > Heterodontus francisci. The sequence continues at coordinate 29,206,510 of NC_090381.1, read as the reverse complement.
GAGTAGACAAGCACGTACATAAGCAAAGTAATTTAATGGAGGATTTTCTCTTTCATATAGATTAGGAAAAGCAGATCAGCCTGTGTCAGAAAGATAGTGAACTTCTTGAGTGTGTCTGGACAGTTTTTTACCACAATGGGGCGAATTTTACAGAGCCCCCGACATCGGGGGTCGTGGCGGGGGGTGGGGGGCGCTGGTAAATACCTCTGGGAGAAATCCGCAATGGGTCTCGATGCGATATTCGTGCCGGTGGCCGGCGCTCCCGTGTCGGGGATCCGGGAATCCGAGGCGAAACACTGGTGAGTGGGGGGGGGGGGGGGCAGGTAGATTTTCAGGATGGGAGTGAGGGGGGGAGCGGGGTCAAATGTATCTGATTGATCTAGGGGGTGGTGGGAAAGGGTAAAGTTTAAAGTTTATGAACTTTCCGGGGAGGAAAGTCGGGAGCACAAAGTAAATATTTTTTTGGGGGGAGGGCAGGTCAAGTAATGAATTTGATGATCATGGGGTGGTGGTTGGGAGAGGATGAGGATAAATGTATTTAATTTTTTAGTTATTTTTCTTGAAACATTTAAATTAAATGGAAGGGCTGGAAGCCCTTTCGAAAGGGTGTTGGCGCCTGCACAGTGGCTCCTGACACCTTTGCCAGGGACGGACCGCCTGTCATCGGGGGGGGGGGGGGGTGGGGGGGGATGGTCCACCCCGGCCATTTAAATGAGCCACTGCGCTGAATATCGCGGCGGCTCCGCGATGTGCGGTCCACATGGGCGGAACTCCATCTTTGAAGCTCACCGCCGAGACAAGTTCCAGCCCAATATTTCTTAGAACCAACAAGGGGTCATGCCATATTAGATTTATTAATGAGTAATGAGCCAAATTTAACTCCCTGAACATTTATCTAATAATGATCATAATATGTTCAAGTTCAATTGTAATGTTTGAAAGGGAGAAACGTGAAACAGCTGCTCCCATTCTAGATTTAGGGAAAGCTGACTTCAATACAAGCTCAGGGAAAGGCAGAGACCTGGGCGGGGGGTTGGGGGGTGATGGTCCTCCAGTGAGAGGCACTTTGACAGCCACTGGCAATGCCCAACTGGTCCACTGGGAGGGAGGTCTAATTTCAGGAGGCTGCAATGAGCTGTTGTGCAAAACTCAACCTTTCTGAGAGCACTGGTGCTCAGACATGTCAAGGGAGTTGATCTTCTGCCTGTAGACTCTGTGTTGAAAGTCTCGGCTCCTTGGAGCTAGATCGCTGTGTCTATCCCTTCTGCCCTGTGGAGGAGCATGTACCTGAGGAGAATGCAACTGGTTCTGCTGCTGCTGATGCTGCTCCTGCTGCAGCTGCTGGTGCTGTTAGTGTTGCTGCTGACGATATTTTTTTTCAGCAGGGCAAAGTAGACCTGCATAAGCTGCTCCAATATTGGGGTGAAGACAGATAGCAGGGAAGTGCAGCAGAAGGTGAGTGAAGTGCTAGAAGTTGGCAATCAGCTGTCAAGCCGTGAAAGCACTGTCTGAGAAGGAGTGCTGTAAGAAGCAGCCTTTTCCCTGGCCATGGCTGAATCTCCTCAGTTTTACTGATCAAAGGCTTCCCAGCCTGTCAGTTGCACTGAAGTAGCTTTCCACACTGTGGACTCTCCTTGGTGACCCTGGTGAGTTTCAACAGCTCAGGAGATAGATCTGCTGCCTGTTTAAATTCAGAATCCTTGGTTGAAACAGAACATAAATGCTTATTGTAATATTTAAATACCTTACCAGACAGCTACATGGGTGACCCCATTTCCCTTCAAACCTGCCGATGTGAAACCTGGAAGAGGGTGGGTTGATGTCAGGCTTCCAACCTGATGTCAATTTTATGGGATTAAACTCCCCACACAAACCCAAATCTGCCTCCCCTTCCCTAGGAAAATTTCCCCTGTTAACTCTGCATTTCTCTCTACAAATGTTGCCTGACCTGCTGAGTATATCCAGATTTGTTGTTTTTATTTCAGATTTTCAGCATCTGCACTATTTTACTTTTATGTACAAATTCCAACTGCTCTCCTTCCTCCTTCTTTCAACATGCTAGGAGCTGATTTCCTATCCATTAAAGTTAATTTATGAGGTGGATGTGAGCAATTTTGCAATGTGATATCTTGTGACACGTCAAGGATCAGCACATGGGAGTTCTGATCACTAAGTGCAGCCTTTCTGGCTGCCACATCACAACAGTGACTGCCCTTCAAAAATTTCATTATATATGAAGCAACTTGATATGATAAGATGCTCTCTAAAAGTCAGGAATTTATGCTAAACTTTATAAATCACTGGTTAGGCCTCAGCTTGACTATTGTGTCAAAGTTTGGGCAGCATACTTTCGGAGAGATGTCAAGGCCTTGGAGAGGGTGCAGAGGAGATTTACCAGAATGGCACCAGGGATGAGGGACTTCAATGATGTGGGGAGACTTGACAAGATGAGGTTGTTCTCCTAAGAGCAGAGAAGGTTAAGGGGAGCTGTAATAGAGATCGTCAAAATTATGACAGGTTGTGATAGAGTAGAAAGGGAGAAACTGTTTCCACTAGTGGTAACCAAAGTAGACAGATTTTAGATATTTGACAAAAGAACCAAGGGGAAATAGTTTTTTTTTTAAGCATCAAATTGTAATGATCTGGAATACACTGCCTGAAATGTTGGTGGAAGTAGATTCAATAGCAACTTTCAAAAGGGATTGAAAAGGAAAAATAATTAGGGCTGTGCAGAAAGAGCAGGGAAATGGGACTAATTGCAGAGCTCGCTCAAAGAGGTGGCACAGGCACAATAGGCCAAATTAACTTGTTTTCTGTGCTGTAAAATTCTATGATTCTTTCTTCATTACATGTTGTTTCAGAACATATCCAAGAATGTGAAGAATCCTTCCCTCCCACTCTGAGTATTTTTACACCTGGATTAACACTGTACTGGATTTGAACCCCACTAGTATCAAATGGAAGTGGTAACAAGCCTGACCTTTTGCTTGTCATTATCCGGCCATGGGATGTGGCTGTCACTGGCAAGGCCAGCATTTATTGCCCTTTGCTAACTGTCCTTGAGAATATGTTGGTAAGCTGCCTTCTTGAAAATCTGCAGTCTGTATGGTGAAGGTACTCCCACAGTGCGATGAGGGAGAGAATTCCAGGAATTTGACCCAGTGACACTGAAGGAAACGTCGATATAGGTCAAAGTCAGGATGCTGTGTGACTTGGAGGGGAACTGGAGGTGGTGGTGTTCCCATGCTCCTGCTGCCCTTGTCCTTCTAGGTAATAGATGTTGTGGGTTGAAGAGGTGTAGTCAAAGAAACCTTTGTGGGTTTCTACACTGAATCTTGTAGATAGTATACACTGCTGCCACATTGTGCCAGTGGCATGGGGAGTGAATGTTTCAGGTGATGTTTGGGATGCCGATCAAGTGGGCTGTTTCTCATGGATGGTGTTGAGCTTCTTGAGTGTTGTTGGAGCTGCAGCATTCTGCATCACACTCCTAATTTGTGCCTTGCAGATGGTGGACGCTTTGGGGAGTCAGCAGCTGAGTCACTTGGCACAAAATACCCTGCTTCTAATCTGCTCTTATAGCCACAATATTGGACTACCCAGGCCTGTCGAATGGCCTTTAGACTACTTTAACAATGAATTACTAAAAGAAAAAAAAGAGAGCAATTATTGTAACTCTGAAATGAAAACAGGAACTGCATTGTGCTGCTAGGCCAGATGATCTCCCACTTCCTTGCTGTAAAGCCAGTAGAAACCCCCAAGAATCAGTGAGCATCCAGCATACTGGTTTCCAATAGGAGACTGGGGAGAATATCCACAGGATTTCAGGGTGCTGCTTTTTTAAACCATCAGCCATGTTTTCTTTGCAAATAGCCCCTGTTATGTTTCCTTTTTTTAAATAGCTTCAGTTGTTCTTTTTTGAAGAGAAAATTTTAACTGAAATTGCAATGGAATTACATTCAATGTAAAAGAAATTCGATGCGTGGGCAGGGGGACCACGCAGGGAGGACAAGGAGGGCAGGGTAAGCTCACAGCGCTGGCACACAAGACAGCCCTGTTTTGGGTGTGTTGTTCTGGTCACCTAGTGATAATTATGCACTCTTCATTACGGACTTTTGAAATGTGTTTTAAAGAAGTGTGAAATAATAAACTGAACCCCTTCATTTATTGGTTAAAAAAAACTAAATTGTCAGCTTGACCAATAACAGAATGCATGATGGTCTTTGCTTATTGCACAAGAAGTTTGGAGAGAGAAACGTGTTTGTCAGGAAGATAGAAGGGAATCTTCTTAAAATATAAAACCTGAATAACAGATAAGGAAGCAATGCTGTAATTTGCAGAGATATGGCAGTAAGGCCTGCAAACTAAAAAGAGAGGTTGTGATATTTAAAACACCCTGTGCAAGGTATGATAATGAAACAGCAGATTTAGGAAAGAAACAATATAAAACAGCCCATTCTGCAAGGCATTTTCAGGATAACAACAATGCAAGGTCCAGATATGGAGGCGTAGGAGAGGAACCTGCATTTGTACCATGACACAGAATTTGATCAATTCCTTGTTTTGAGCTGTTCTCGCTAGAATAAAGATTGTATGAGAAGTGAATCCTTTCCTTCTGGAAAAAAACTGTTATTTTAATGTAATTAAATTCTCTAAACTTAAAAAAACTGCAGTGTTTCGTTTGATTCTTCGCCTTTTGTATTCTGAGCAAAAGAAAAAAGTAATCTGCAGATTTGGTGCTGTGAACGTCTACACCAGGCCCCAAACTAGCAGGAGACATGAAGGACAATTCATTCACAAAGGTGCTTGCAGCCACTGAAGTACTTCTGAAGTGTTGCAATGTAGGAAATGCGGTGACCAATTTGCACACAGCAAGGTCCGATAAACAGCAATGTGATATGACCAGAAAATCTATTTCTGTGATGTTGACTGAAGGATAAGTATTGTCCAGAACAGTAGTCTTCAAAATAGTACTATGAGATCTTTTACATCCACTCGAGGAGAACGTTGCATCTGAAAGACGGCAGCTCCGGCATTGCAGCATTCCCTCAGTATGGCACTGGAGTGTCAGCCTTGATATTTGTGCTCAAGTCCTGGAGTGGAAAATGAACCTACAGCCTTCAGACTCAATGGCAAAAGCAATTCCAACTTAGCAATCTCCAAGTTACACAGCATTATGATTTCAATATATATGACCATTCCTTTACTGTCAATGGGTCGATACCTTGGAATTCCCAACATGACACCAATGTAGGTGCCTCATCACCAGAAGGACTGCAATATTTATAGGAGAAGATCCAGCACTGCCTCTTCTGGGCACCTTGAGATGGGAAAAAAATGTGACCTTGCCCATATAACTCAGAGCACAATAATAAATTGACGAAATTGGCCTTGAAATTACATAGGTTTTGATCCCAACCACTGCATCAGACCGTACCCACTGACAGCCCCTGGTGCTGATACTGCTGAATCCCACAAGTTTGTTGGTGGTGGGGGGTTGAGGAGCAGCTTACATGCACTTCGGGTATACCTCGAGTGCCTGACAGCCCCATTCTTCAGCTATACAAAACCCTGGTTGTTCTCTTTACGCATATCCATTGTAACTATTAATATTAACAGAATTGCAGAACAATCAACTGATCTCAGCCTTTCAACCAGAATGATGAATTAGGAGTACTGTCCCTTTCACCCATTTTCTATTTGATCTGGAGAGCTTGTAGTTCAGCTGGAGCACTGTGTTCCGTTCTGGGCACTGCACCTTTGAAGGATATATTGGCCTTGGAGGGTGTGCAGAATTGGTTTACTAGAATGGTACCTGGACTCCAAGGGTTAAATTATGAGGTAGGATTATACAAACTAGGATTGGTATTCCCTGAAATTTAGACGGTTAAGGGGTGATTTGATTGAAGTTCTTAAGATATTAAGGTGGGCAGATAGAGTGGATGCAGAGAAACTATAGCTGCTGGTTGGAGAGTCTAGTACTTGGGGCATGGTCTAAAAATTCGAGCCAGACCTATCGGGAGTGAAATTAAGAGCATAAGAATGTAAGACGTAGGAGCAGGAGTAGACCATATGGCCCCTCGGGCCTGCTCCATTGTTCAATACGATCATTAGGAAACACTTTGATGCAAAAAAGGGTGGTAGATGTTTGGAACTCTCTTCTGCAATCAGTAATTGATGCTAGTTCAATTGTAAATTTTAAATCTGAGATTGATAGATATTTGTTATTCAAAGGTATGAAGGGAGATGGGGTATAGGTGGGTATGTGGAGTTAGGTTGCAGATCAGCTCTGAACTCATTGAACAGTGGCAGATGCTTAGGGGCGAGATGGTATAATCCTGTTCCTATATTCCTATGACTCCTGAGCAGTCGAACTCACTGTATAAACCGGAACCTGGCGTATTCGAGCCCCATCTGGCTCTCGTATCCACATTCCACTGGAGTTGTGGTGGGAATGAGCCAGAAAGGCTGAGTAATTTTGGCTCCGTTGCCTGTTACAAAGAAGTCGTAAGAAGTTGTAAGAAGCATACTCCTGACCAACCTGTAGTGATGGCATGGGTAACAAATCTGTTGTAGTTATTTTTAAAGATTTACCATGATTGGAGGATGATGTAAGTGATGTTTTAATTTTTCAAACACATTTGATGAAATACTTATCATAAGATTTGCAGCTGAACTGCAAGCTGTCCAGGTCAAATAGAAAATGAGTTAAACATTTAGATAAATAATGGGAGAGTACTTCTAACTTATCATTCCTCTTGAAAAGCTGAGGTCAATTGATGATTCTGGGATTCTGTTAATATTAGATTAGATTAGATTAGAGATACAGCACTGAAACAGGCCCTTCGGCCCACCGGGTCTGTGCCGAACATCAACCACCCATTTATACTAATCCTACACTAATCCCATATTCCTACCAAACATCCCCACCTGTCCCTATATTTCCCTACCACCTATCTATACTAGTGACAATTTATAATGGCCAATTTACCTATGAACCTGCAAGTCTTTTGGCTTGTGGGAGGAAACCGGAGCACCCGGAGAAAACCCACGCAGACACAGGGAGAACTTGCAAACTCCACACAGGCAGTACCCGGAATCGAACCCGGGTCCCTGGAGCTGTGAGGCTGCGGTGCTAACCACTGCGCCACTGTGCCGCCCTATATTAATAGTTACAATGGATATGAGTAAAGGGAGTAAAAAAAAAGCATTTAAACTTGCAAATTATGTGAGATTTCATCAACGTGCAGAATAATCAGAATGAAAGGAGTAACATTCAAAAAGATTGATAAGGATCCAACAAATGACAGTTAAATCAGAAATATTATTTAATAGACAGTAAAAAATATTGTCTCTGAAATCCCACAATAAAACTGCTATTTTGCAGGATGTATACATCAGGATTTATTTATGTCTAGGGTTTATTAGCAGATGCACTAATTATCTTCATTCAAATTTCCCAATATAAAGCAATTCAGTCCATGTTAATTAAGATGCCATTCTTCATGAATAAAGTGCAGCATTCGTTTAACACCATTCTCCTCTTGGTTAATGAAAGATGTACACAAATGATGACAACTGACAAAAGGTTATCAATAAAGACTATTTTATTTGCTACTTCTCCAAAGTTCAAGAAGACATGGGGTCGATTTCAAACTTTTTGACTTCAATGGAGTGAAAAATCAGGCATGGTGTATAATGGGTGGATGATCCACTCCAGACAGTTTACCACAGGGTGATCAAGGTTAAGATCTACCAATCATCTTAAACTTTCTGTATATTCAATTGATCTGTATATATTATTAATCCCACTTTAAACAATGTAATAGTGTCAGCATACTTCCATTTGCTGATTTAAAACATTGCAGAAAACATGTCTTGTTACAGCTGTGTCTCTGTGATATGGCAGAGATTTCCAAATTAACACCATTTAGATGCTGCTTTTTTCAGGCCTGTACCTGACTGCAGCAAGTATTTTTTGGTTATGAGGGTATAACCCTAACTTGTTTTATTTGTCAAATGAACAGCTGCCTTGTGGGCGTCTCGGGAGAGACCACGGCTAAGGGAGTAAACCCTAACAGAAAATCCGGAGTGGAACCCCGTAGGCGGTCATGTGTCACCTTTGGCATGTTTCCGGCAGTTCCTGCAGCCATACCGGTGCCAAACGTCGTGCTCTGCACTCCTTTGGACCCCACCAGAAAGGCCGAGAGGGGGGTTTTGACGCTTGGGCAACTCTCAACCTCCATACATTCGCCCAGGCATGCGCCATGGAGAGGTCACTCCATAGTTGCCTCACAGCGACTGACACCACTGACCACCTCTAGGCGCTTACCCATTGTCTCTCGAGACAAGGAGGCCAAAGAAGAAGAAGAAGAAGAAGATATTCTGTATATTCAATATTCAGTTGATCCAATTGAAAAATGTCTCCAAATTTATAAAGTAATACCCACTTTCCCATTTGCAATACCATCATTGATTTCATTTACTTTAGGCTTTGCATATTTTCTGAATATTCTTTTATAGTTTCTTTGATAAGTACCTTCTTCATCAGGGATTCTAATTTCTGCAGAATTAATCAAAATGTTGTTAATCATGTCCTTTAAACATTTGCATCAACGCTTTATTCTGGTTTCACAGCCAGGCCTGTGAAGCTTCTAAATGGCTAAATGGCTTTCAAGGGTATTATAAATCTTTACAAACCTTAGAATTGCATCAGTTTGATTTGTTTTTCAGTGTTAATCATCAGTCATTAACAGTTATACAGGTTAAGAGTGCTCTTGTATGATACATGGGCCATGCTATGAATTATCTATATATTGAGCCAAAAGGTATACTCCAGATATATAGGATGTAAGGTCCAATGACTGGTGACATGGGTCCTGAAAAAATATCTTGTGTAAAAACGCAAAAGCTATGTTAACCTGGAAGGCAGTGCAAGAATAAAAGTAGAGAGTGGAAGTGACTTTGGCTGCCACTTGTATTTAAGTCTCAATAGTGGATGTTGACTGAAGGTCACCTTGCAGCATGTAGCAGAGCTCTATGACCATTGTAAGACATGTTCTCTCTCACAGACAAGAGGTTGATGTGCCTGGGCCTGTAAATTATGGGTTGAACAGACCAATTCTGGCGCCATTGATCTTCCAGGCATGCCTGCTTTGTCTTTTACCTCTTACATGAAATCCTGTGATGAGAAGCAATGCATGCAATGCCTAATTGTTACTGCACCTTCAAGAGATTCCTCCCCAGCAGGTGATAACATTGCAGACTTTACCTCCCATTTCTGATTGTTCTGCAATGGGCAGGAGAACACTGACATCATGGGGTGCTTCATTATGTTTGTTTTAATTAACTTTTGGTGCCTCATGACCTCACAGTGACCTTCTGTGTGACAATTATCAGTGGAAACTAGGTCAGGGGTTTTGCAAGACTTGTGAAGCAGGCTGCAAACCAGTGAGAACTCTAATTCTTCATTTTCCAACTCCTTTCCAACCAATTTTACTCACTTTCACCAACAGTAATTTCTACCCCAGAACACTATCCACAGGCACAGGCTATCCAAAAGTAAATGGGTCAAACTCATGAACGTGATACCCATTAACTGTCAGGTATCTTTCCCAGATAACAGAATTATTCCAATTCCTTTATTTCCTGAAATATTCTAACTGAGCAAAATTATGAATTAGGGCCAAAAGACATTCTGACTGAGCTGTTTGTATTTGGGTTCTCTTAGTCTATGGGGAATCAAGCACAGGATTGTAACCCAAGGGATGATGAAGGTGGAAGGTTGGAGTGAAGAGTGGGGAGAAAACGGACAATGTATATGGTTGTCAGCACATAAAAAGGACAAAGAAGACAAAGGAGTATTCATTTTGTGCACATTGTACGAATGACGATGCAGAGACTGTGACATAAGAATAAGACATATTAATATTAATAGACAGATGAAATGAAATGCAGACGATGAACCCGACTGGAATAACTTGGTAAAAGAGGCGGCTGAGTACGGGTGGGGTGAAGACTGGGACACTGACCCATCCCCTGACGGGACCAATATATGTGTAAAGAAATCACCAGGACCGTCCGCATCCCTGTCATATCCATCGTTGCCAATGGCTCCAATTCACAGTGAATATACTAATTACCTATGAAGGGGAAACTTATGAAAGGAAAATATGTGATAAAAAGGGACAGAGATACAACAATGAAATGGAGGGAATATCGATACAGGAAGGGATCTCGGGCTTCAAGACCATAATGAGACAGGTTTACAGACCCTTTACACCAGTGGAAAAACAGATGATCTTGAAAGATTTAGGTTCCTAAAATAAAAGCAAAATAACTTAGAATTTTGGAAAAATCTAGAAGAAGCAAGCGAGATACACGATACACATAAGAATGATCATCACGCTCCAGTACAAGTTAAGATGTCAAAGGGGGCATGACAGAAACTCCCAACCGAATACAGGACTGGGAGTTGGACAGGCAATGATTTACGAGAGTACAAAGATTTTTTAAAAAGTTAGAGAGACGTTGGGAGAAAGCCAGAGTAACTGGGGTGCAGTTGCAGGAATAATGCAGAAGCTGGGAGAACCATGTATTGAATATGCAGAGAGGAAGTATAATGCTTATGTTGAATACGGAGGGGTAGAGGACCCGCACAGAGATGATAGTGTCTTTCTTAAGATGCTTAAGGAATGTCTCAGTGCTAAGATTACCAGTCGGGGATGCATTCAGTCAAATCATCTCTTGGACAAGTGAGGTAGATCAGTGTGCGAGTAATACCAAAGCATCTCCACCTTCTGTGACAACAATGATACCAAGAGGACAGAGTTGCTCTGAATGTGGCAAACCAGATCACATGACAATAGATTGCCGCAAGAGAAAATCAGGAGGTCGCATTGAATGTGATCAATGCGGTAAAAGAAGACACAAAAAGCCCGATTGCTGGCAGAGAGAGGGAGGACAGAGTCCGGGAGGAAATAGGGAAGCAGGACCCCACGTTACCGGGTGTAGGGGATAAGATGACGGTCAACGTACTCCCTGAGAAACCAGGGTGGCAACCCAGGTGGAATGGACTGTATGAAGTAGTATTGATCAGGGACACATGCGTTGCGGTTGATGAGCGAGTTAAGCGCAAATGGAAGCACTGGTAACAAGTTAAACCATTTAACCGCTCATGTGATTTATCCACAGGATGAGGGGACAGACACTTCCGTATTAATTATCTCGTTGCAGGTAAATATAGATGGGCCCCAGCACGATCGTGATGCTCTGGTGTCCCACCTGGTGGTCAAGAACAGTCAAGACAAAGAAGATAACATACGACTCAGCGGGGACTATACCCAAGGGTTAACTAGCCTGGGGAGATTCTTTGACTCAATATGCCAGCACCAAGAAACTGTGAGTGAAATAACATTACATGAGAATCAAATTCTGCTACTGTGGCAGTGACGGCCACAAAAGCTATTGAGGCAGAGCCGGAATGCCCTACCCAATAAACAGGATCAGCAAATGGAGTGGTATTAATTGATGAGGGGAAGAAAGTTCCTGAGAATGTACCACACAAACTTCTGAGTATAATCCTGAATGTATCTGCTCTGGGGCTACCTGAATAGTGGTCAGGTGCAATAAGGGGATTGCATCGTATACTGATAAAGCAGGTGCTCCATCAAACACGCCGTCTGGAAGGGTTGAAAAACAACCCCAGAGAGGCTGGTGGTTCTGAAGACATCTTCTCAATGATGTATCCACAGTATTTTATACAGTAACAGGCATAGTTAATACCCTAGATTTGGCCTTCCTGGATGACAAGGTCAGGACTGTAACCCACCAGGGAAAGAACATTCTCAGGGAACAACAGCATGCAATGGAATGATCAGTTGGTTAACGATCAGGAGTTAGTGCAAGGAGACCTAGATATAGTGGGCATCCTAGAAACACATGGCAAAACCATTAATGAGGTAATTAAGGACCTCCAACTCTCTGATGACAGAACGGGTCGGGCCAAGTATGCACCATTTGGGAAGGGTGGCTTAGAGAACAAATGAAGGAGACCTTCCGGAGATACATGAGGGAGAAGAACCATCTTAGATTACAAATGTCAATTTAACTGTGAATGCCCAACAGGAGGGGGTGAATGCGATTGGATGGCAGATCTGGGCCCTGACTCAAGTCACCCCTGCAGTAGTGGGATGGGATGTGAAAAACAATGTAAGACTTGTGCTCGTTCCAGCCATCCCCGTGATTACTAAATATACTGCATGAAGTAAGGTATATAGAGTCGAGAATATAGGGTTGCATTACTAGCAGAAGCAGGTCAGGACTCAATAAGGCAGGATGCAAGTTTGCACTGGAATGAAACCTGGAACATTTTGTGGTTGGAACATGTGCAATCAGTCTCAAAAGAAACCAAATCGTGTGACGCAACCAAAACCTATAAAAGCGAATGTATCTATTTCTCGGGAGGACTCAGTCATGGAGTTTGCTCTGCAGCTGTGACCTCCCTCATGCATGTTGTATAATAAAGATGTGTGAAAACCTGACTTCCGAGTCTCCGGGTGGTAATTCGTGAAATACACAACAATTGCCATTCTGCTTAATGGGTTTATACTCAAATCAGTTTGTGTCTATAATTTAATGTGTTTACAAACTTTTTTCATGAGTTCCATACTCATAAATAGAAGGGAATCTGTGTTTGGGATTAAAACATGTTTTCATTTTTAGCCCTCAGTATTAGATGAGCATTAAACCATCCCAGATAATATTGAATAACATACAAAATAACATTATCAAAACAGAATCACAATATTATACCTTAAAAACCCAAATTCAGCAGAAATAGTTCAAAGTAACTCTGCCATAATAGAAACCCAACACCATGCTGTAGAGATTTTCAAATGTTCCTCATGGAGCAAATGGGCATTGTAGTGCTCTCTTGGAGCATTTACAACAGAACTCAATTCAGTTCACAACTGGTGAGATTTCTGTTGAGCAAAATGAAGTTGTAATGTTGGAATTTCCAGGTTCTGTCCCAAAGTGTGCCCCCATTTTGGACAATCTATACATTTATTGTCCTCACTAGTTTCAGAAATTTCAGGCCCTAAGTGACTCTGAACTATTTCTAGATTGAATTAAATTTCTGTATGTAGTTGGACAATACATCTGAAAAAGATATTCTATTAATGAACCACTTCCAGAAACAACTTTTCTCTTCTTTTTGGAATTCATATAGTTCCAGATATGGACTCCATATGTACCTGAGAAGAAGCTCTCGATGTCCTCCCTTTTCCATGGAACATAGTACTTTTCCCAGCTTTGACATGTGATTGGATAGAACCGCCTCGAGATCCATAAAGAGATTCCATTGCATTCCTTTCCAGTGACTTTCTCCAGATCATTGGACTTGCACCATCGCTTCAACACACGGGTTATCAGTTTAGGGCCTTGTTGACCCCAGGCGTGTCCAATATAATGGGCCACAAAATCTTCCATGCAGTCTAATATAAAAGGATGGTGGTTTACAGGAAATCCTATTGCTGCATTATTGAAAAATTTTCCGCCTTCTGAACAGGTAAAATTGGCAAATGGCAAAGTCTTCATTGATATAATATCAGTATCCAGGTAGATGCCACCGTATTTCCATAGCAGAGCTAACCTGCAGCCATCAGCAAGTACGTGATTCCAAAATCTTTCCAAATTTGGATTTACCTATGGATTAATGTACAGAGTCAAGAGCAATCCATAATGTTCAGTTTCAGCATATTTAAACCTATTTCTTCTCGAGTCTTTGTGGCTCCTCCTTAAACTAAAACTATTTGCAGCTACAAAACCCATTTTGCTGGGGATTCAGGTATCACCCAAAGCTACTCTCTAACCAAGATTGTAAAGAGTGTGCGATTGCTTTGATCCCCAATGGTCTCTCCCTGCAGAATTATGGGCATAAACCTGCACCTTTCCACTACATGACACAATATATAGTACAAAAAGTGTTTGTGAGGAAGGCTAGAAATAAAGAACTTGGCTACTGAGAGGATGCTGGAAATGGGGAAAAAGAAGGACACGTGCTGGCTGAAGTCATTCTGCTTCTCCTGATATTGACAATGAACCATCTTATGAAACCCTAGCACCATATCTTTAAAGGAAATTGACCATCAGTTCCGCTCCTCGGGAAACAATTCTAAACTTTCTTCCTCATTTCTCGTCAAGCTGTTTTCACCCGGGCTACTCGGAACCAGACTTCATTACAGCCTTGATCCAAACATGAACTAAAGAGCTAAAGAACCATGATTAAAGCATGTTGTGCTTGACAAGGCACTGCATGAAAGAAGCATGGCGGGTGATGGAGAGTCAGTGTTACCTATTTCTCTGCACTTGTCAAGATGCCAACAACTGTTTAGTGAGGCCTGGCAACTGCACCTGGGAATGATATTGGGATCAATCTTCTCAGGATCCACATTAGCAGAGAGGTAAAGGCCGTTCTGTATGTCTGTTGTAAGGATGCCTGCAGAATTGCTGCAGAGCACTTGCAAATCTGCAGGGACATAAACAGTCAGCTGTTGCCTGAAACTTGGCTGCATGTCCGTGCAGTCATGTGCTGTAAGATGCTGTGTAGTGGCATTGGGAAAACTTCCTTAACAGCAACAGTTGAAAAAAAATCAGACAGAACGCTTCCGACCACTTGCTGCACGGCCTACATAGTCGTCCAGATTGACAGGAAGCTAGTGTGCATATGCTGTGCCTGCACCGGATGCATGCAGAGTGTGAGGATCGTGGTGTCAAACAGAGTCTAAAGCTGATTTGGCACACAATCTGCCATTTTAGACTGCACAGGACTGTTTAACACCTCTTCTAGTCACTCCTAGCTGAACAAGTGTTCAGCTGCACAAAGAACCTCACCTACTGCCATTTAAAGGCAGTTAATCATGCCCACCATGGGCTGGATTTTACCGTAGGCGGACGGGACTTCGCCACTGGCGTAAATGTTTGTGGCGAACCTGCTTCCGCCTAGCCCGGGGATCTGACCCGCAGTTTACGGGCCCCTGGGCTTTAAGTGTCCCAAGGTGGGACTTCCATGAGGTCCCGCCTCAGTGAGCTACCAGCTAATCAGCGGGCTGGCAGCTTCTTGTCCCAGCAGTGCCACCAGGAGTGGTGGCCACTGGTGGGACTGCAGCCCAGCCAACACCATGGAGCCAGGATTTCAGGTAGGTTGGGCTTGCCTCACCGGGGGTGGGGTGATTGGTCATGGTGGCGAGGCAAGGGTAGTTGTTTGGGGGGAGGGGAGGGCATCTTTGGACCCAGGGGTGGGTTGGGAGGTGGGGGGTGGCCCTCAATCAAGCACCCTGTGCCTGACAGCCTGACAGCCATGGCACCCCCCAGCGCATGGAAAGGCCGGCTGGTATCGCTGGGTGGCCTTTCATGTCCCCAGCATGCCCGCTTGCCACTGGTAAAATAGCCGTGGAGGCAGGAGAGAGCCACCTAAGGGCCTTGACTGGCCTTGGGCAGGCGGGCCATTTCTCGGCGCCCCCCCCACCACCACCGCCCCACTGACTGCCGCAAAGTGGGTCGGAGACGGAAGTGGGGTGTGAAGGCCTCCCGGAGCCTCCCGCTCAATTCTACTCTGCCTCCACTCCACCATCTGACCCGCTGGGGCAGCGTAAAATTCAGCCCCATATTTGGGCCACCACTTTGAACCAGAAGCTGGCTGCCAGGTGACAAGGGATAGCTGCTATACACTTGGCTAATGATCCCCTCAGTCACCTGATCACGTGAGGGCAGCACACCTATAATGAGAGCCAGGCAGCAACAAGGAATGTCGTGGAGCAAACCGCTGCCTGGACCACTCGGTGGGCACCCTCTTGTACACTAGAGTGTGTGTTGATGTTCATGGTGGACTTCTGCATCCTTCTTAACCTAGCTATCACGAGGTTGCCATTCTTAGCACCAGTCCCCCTTGGGAGGAGGAGGATGAGGAGGCAGGGGGGAGGCTTCCAGGAACCCTTTGCTCTGGACAGGCTGCCTGTGAATGGATTCTGAGACCCCAGTTCCTCTAAAATGTCATTCCATCATCACAGTAGTTCCACAATTACCACCTTTCAATCCATCTGCTTCTTATCATCACAGTATCCTCTTGGCCAAAATCCTGAAATAAAAGCCACCAACAATAAACTATTCCATAACAACTTTATCCAACAACACTTCCAATAATACATACAAAACTGGACTATTGCCCCTTATACAATCCCTTATTGCTTGATTTGCAGGTGTCTTTGACTATCCTAGTGCTCCTATGCAGTGCTACCCCAGTGGCTGTAGCATGGCTGGTGGAAGGCTGTTGACTTTCACTGGGGGAGTCTGCAGATGGCCTTGCAGGACATTCTCAAGCATCTTTGGGCCTTATGGGCCTGGCTTAGGACTACACCACTCAGCACGGGGCAGCAGTCTGGACTGGCTGGCTGAAAGGCAATAGCAAGGGCACTGGTGGAGTGCCAGTGGTAGATACACAAATGATGTCACCCTGAGAGAGGATAGCAGGTTTGTGCACCACAATACCACTGGCACACACCTGTGGCAGCACCTCAGCAATCCGAACAATCTGTGGGAAGACAGATTGCTGGACTGCTGTGAGAGCCTGCATGCCTCTTTTGAGTACTGGTATCCCCACCATGATGGCAGGAGTCTGAGCCCCCACTACAGTGGAGATGTTGGGTGACTTCCGCCTGATGCTGCAATGGAAGCTGAGATATCACAGCTGTGGAAGCTACACCGCAGGTGGTTCTGCAAGTGCTATTATGGCATTGACCACCTCTTCCAGACTGTAAAGGATGGGCTCCAAGCTCTGCCTGAAGGTCGATGCCAACTTGAGCCAGACTCCTTTATGCACCTTGACCATGAGAACAGGCTGTCTGGCAGGCCTGCCGATGCATCCAGCATCACGATGTGCAAGCACCTCAGCGTCCTCCCGTATGCCACCTCATCTGAGTCCTCTGCAGCAGAAATCGTCTGTATCTTCATGCTCTGGTGAGTTGGCACATGAATTATCCTTTCCCCCCGAGCCTGGTCAACCTACCCAGTTATCTTTGGCCTCCTTATCTCGAGAGACAATGGATAAGCGCCTGGAGTGGCTATAAAGGCCAATTCTAGAGTGACAGGCTCTTCCACAGGTGCTGCAGAGAAATTTGTTTGTCGGGGCTGTTACACAGTTGGCTCTCCCCTTGCGCCTCTGTCTTTTTTCCTGCCAACTACTAAGTCTCTTCAACTCGCCACACTTCATCCCCGCCTTTATGGCTGCCCGCCAGCTCTGGCGAACACTGGCAACTGACTCCCATGACTTGTGATCAATGTCACAGGATTTCATGTCGTGTTTGCAGACGTCTTTAAAGCGGAGACATGGACGGCTGGTGGGTCTGATACCAGTGGCGTGCTCGCTGTAAAATGTGTCTTTGGGGTTCCTGCCATCTTCCATGCGAATCACATAGCCAAGCCATCTCAAGCGCCGCTGACTCAGTAGTGTGTATAAGCTGGGGATGTTGGCCGCCTTGAGGACTTCTGTGTTGGAGATTCGGTCCTGCCACCTGATGCCAAGTATTCTCCGGAGGCAGCGAAGATGGAATGAATTGAGACGCCGCACTTGGCTGACATACGTTGTCCAGGCCTCGCTGCCATAGAACAAGGTACTGAGGACACAGGCTTGATACACTCGGACTTTTGTGTTCCGTGTCAGTGCGCCATTTTCCCACACTCTCTTGGCCAGTCTGGACATAGCAGTGGAAGCCTTTCACATGCACTTGTTGATTTCTGCATCTAGAGACAGGTTACTGGTGATAGTTGAGCCTAGGTAGGTGAACTCTTGAACCACTTCCAGAGCGTGGTCGCCAATATTGATGGATGGAGCATTTCTGACGTCCTGCCCCATGATGTTCGTTTTCTTGAGGTTGATGGTGAGGCCAGATTCATTGCAGGCAGCCGCAAACCTGTCGATGAGACTCTGCAGGCACTCTTCAGTGTAAGATGTTAGAGCAGCATCGTCAGCAAAGAGGAGTTCCCTGATGAGGACTTTCCGTACTTTGGACTTCGCTCTTAGACGGGCAAGGTTGAACAACCTGCCCCCTGATCCTGTGTGGAGGAAAATTCCTTCTTCAGAGGACTTGAACGCATGTGAAAGCAGCAGGGAGAAGAAAATCCCAAAAAGTGTGGGTGCGAGAACACAGCCCTGTTTCACGCCACTCAGGATAGGAAAGGGCTCTGATGAGGAGCCACCATGTTGAATTGTGCCTTTCATATTGTCATGGAATGAGGTGATGATACTTAGTAGCTTTGGTGGACATCCAATCTTTTCTAGTAGTCTGAAGAGACCACGTCTGCTGACGAGGTCAAAGGCTTTGGTGAAGTCAATGAAAGCAATGTAGAGGGGCATCTGTTGTTCACGGCATTTCTCCTGTATCTGACGAAGGGAGAACAGCATGTCAACAGTCAATCTCTCTGCACGAAAGCCACACTGTGCCTCAGGGTAGACGCGCTCGGCCAGCTTCTGGAGCCTGTTTAGAGCGACTCGAGCAAAGACTTTCCCCACTATGCTGAGCAGGGAGATTCCACGGTAGTTGTTGCAGTCACCGCGGTCACCTTTGTTTTTATAGAGTGTGATGATATTGACATCGCGCATGTCCTGGGCTACTGCTCCCTCGTCCCAGCACAGGCATAGCAGTTCATGTAGTGCTGAGAGTATAGCAGGCTTGGCACTCTTGATTATTTCAGGGGTAATGCCAAGTCAGTGACCCGAAACGTTAACTCTGCTTCTCTTTCCACAGATGCTGCCAGACCTGCTGAGTGAATCCAGCATTTCTTGTTTTTGTTTCAGATTTCCAGCATCCGCAATATTTTGCTTTTATTATATAAGAGGTGGATGTGAGGCTGGCAGCATTGGTACATATGTGAGGGTGAAGTGGAATATCTGACTGTTAGGCATAATTCCTCATTACTAGATGTTAAACTCCAGAAAGCTTGTCATGGAAGGATAATGCTGGAGACTATCTTTAAACAGTTTCACATTTAATGTAGAGTAAAAGGGTTACAAACATGTAGCTCCTCACTCAAAACCCTCCACCAGTCTCAGGAAGTGTCTGCTTATAATTTCACAAGTAAGACCCCAATTAACACCCTCCACCTGCACATAATCACACAATTGATACACAATTAACAGATTAACACTAGAGTTTGTTGATGAGTGAGTGATAGATGTGTAGTGCATTGAGAGTGTGCAGTGGGTCATTTGAAGATGCATTCACTGACCTTGACCACCCATGTAAGGTCATTGAACTTCTTCCGGCACTGCCACCAGGTCCACGGTGCCAGCTGCTCCTATTCCTTTCTTAAGGAACTTTGAGGGCCCCCGACCCCTGCAGAAACATGGCATCTCTCTCCTTTACACTTCCTGAACTAATGCCTCCTGCACAGCATCAGAAAACCTGGGAGACTTGTCTTTTGCCTGATTCCCCATTTCCTCTGCTTTTCTTTCTCTTCAATTCTTCCACAGTCTGCAGAAGCTTCTATGCAATGTGCTGCGCCCCTTAAGAGATGCAGGCTAGTCGTGCATTGCTAGGCGACTGTTGAATGTACAGTCAGTCAGCAGGGCTTCAGACCATGCTGGGCTTCACATTAATTATTTAGGTGAGGAGGCAGCACAAAGTTGGCCTGTGGTCTGCTACAATGGAACCAGGTGCAGGGTGATCATGCATTGTGATTCCAGCAGGAAAAAATGGGCCTTAACGAGCTTTTCCCCTAAATATTATATATTTATAATTAAAATCAGTATGTCTTGCCACTTGTAAACCCATTCTTATTGCATTTTCAGTGTTAATTGCACTCATACCTGTTACCTTTGTAATTACCTGTGACATCGGTGGGTGGTGTGGCAATAGGGCTTTACCCATTTAGACAACTTACTACTTCATCACATTTACCCAGTCACACAAGCTCTGTAACTTTGTACAAAGACTAATATGATGGTATAGTCTGAGCAAATGTATGTGTGTGTGTGTATGTATGTGAAGCACATGCAGTGTGTGTTCTGCCCATTGGTACTTGAAAATTGCATTGGGATCCTATTAATACATAGGACCAGAATTTGCATTGTATTGTGAGGATCCCACCTGTTTTCAGTGGGAGCCATGGCTGGGTATCAAACTGATAGTAAGTGTGATGACAGCAGGGGGATAAGTTCTATTCTCCAATTTTGTGTGTGTTTCCAACATGTTCCCAATTGTAAATGAGTTGAGATGGGAGTGAGAATGTGATAAAAATAGTTCTTCCTGATTTCTTTCCAAAATGGGCTGGTTATAATTTTGTCCAGGCCTGGACGAAATATATCTGAGGCTATTAAGAGAAACAAGAGAATTAATAGTAGAGGAATGGAAAAAAACATCAGCTTCAACAGGAAAAAGGGAGAGCAATAGAATAGAAAGAACTTGAACTTGAAAGAGAATTGACAATGAAGAAACTTGAACTTGAGGAAAAGGAAAGAGAACGAGAAGGAAAGGAATTCGAATTAAAAAAGATGGAACTAAGACAAATGGGTGGTCTTGACTCCAGTGAAAGTTTTGATGGGGAAAGATCTGACCCCAGCTGGGAACCAATGGAGAGTCGTTTAAATTGATGAAAGCTCTCCCTAACTTTGAGGAAAGGGACATAGAGGCATTTTTCATTTCCTTTGAAAAGATAATCAGACAGATGAAGTGACCAAATGAAAATTGGACACTGCTTATGTAAAACAGGTTGATGGGCAGAGCTCATGGCGTTTATTCCATGCTTTTTGAGGAGGCTTCTGTAGATTATGAGATAGCAAAAAAATTTTATTCTCGCTTACTGGCAGAAATTTTGGAACCTCCGAAGATTGTCTGTACAGATTTATATAGAATTTGAGAGGGTAAAGCAAATTAATTTTGATCATTGCATACGGGAACTAAAGGTAGAGGCCACATATGAGAACCTTAGGAACTAATTGTCTTGGAAAATTCACTCCCTCCATTTGTAAGAACCCATATAGAGAACCAGAAGGTTTCAACAGCCAGACAGGCAGCGGAAATTGCTGAGAATTACGAGCTTGTTTATAAGCCTAAACCCTTTGTCCGTCACCCCCACAAACCCAAAAACAATAGAAGATGGGAGGGTATAGGAAGGCAAGTAGCTGGGGACAGGAAGGGAATGCCCCAAGATCTTCCCCTCAGGCTAGAAAGGAAGATACTGAGGGTGTAAGTGCAAGCCTAAGTGTTACCATTGTCACAAGGTGTGACACCTTCATGCAGAATGCTGGAAATTGTGGGGTAAACTCATGGAACGTATAGGGTACACAAAGCCAATGCAGAGAAAGGGGTCCTGAATGAGAGTACAACAGATCAGGCTGTAGCACTGACTGCAGGTGTAAGGCTAAATACAAATACCACTGTGAGTACAGGGGTCGTGAACAGGATACCTGAGCGTTATAAGGAATTCTTGTCTAAAAGAAAAGTAACTCCTTATCTGTCAAGTGAGGCAGGTAAACCTGTAGTTATACTTAGGGATACAAGAGCCACCCAAACTCTTTTGCTCCCGCACTATCCCCATATCCGTTGATATATTTAATACCTAGAAACCTATCGATCTCTGTCCTGAATATACTCAATGACTGAGTTTCCACAGCCACAGGTAGAGAATTCCAAAGGGTTGTCACCCTCTAAGTGAAGAAATTCCTCTTTATCTCAGTCCTAAATGGCCTACCCCTTATTCTGAGACTGTGCCCATTGGTTCTAGATTCCCCAGCCAGGGGAAACATCCTTCCAGCATCGACCCTGTTGAGCCCCAGAAGAGTTTTGTATGCTTCAATGAGATCACCTCTCATTCTTCTAAACTCCAGAGAACATAGGGCCAGTCTCCTCAATCTGTCCTCATAGGACAATCCTGCCATCCCAGGGATCAGTCTGGTGAACCTCGTTGCACTCCCTGTATGGCAAGTATATCCTTCCTTAGGTAAGACGACCAAAACTGTACACAATACTTCAGCTGCGGTCTCACCAAGGCAGCAAGACTTCTTTACTCCTGTACTGAAATCCTCTTGCAATAAAGGCCAACATACCATTTGCCTTCCTAATTGCTTGCTGCACTTGCATGTTAGCTTTCAGTGACTTATGAACAAGGACACCCAGGTCCCTTTGGACATCAACACTTCCCAATCTCTCACCATTTAAGACATATTCTGCATTTCTGTTTTTCCTACCAAAATGGACAACTTCACATTTTTCCACATTACATTTCACCTGCCATGTTCTTGCCCATTCTCAGCCTGTCTAAATCCCCTTGAAGCCTCTTTGCATTCTCTTCACAACTCACATTCCCACCTAGTTTTGTGTCATCAGCAAACTTGGAAATATTACATTTGGTCCCCACATCCAAATCATTGATATAGATTTTAATAGCTAGGGGGCCCAAGCATTGATTCTTGCAGTACCCCATTAGTCAAAACCTGCCAACCTGAGAATGACTTGTTTATTCCTACTCACTGTTTTCTGTCCGTTAACCAACTCTCAATCCATGCCAGTATATTACCCCCAATTTCTGTGATCCCATGTGCTCTAATATTGCTTACTAACCTGTCTGGGACCTTAGCGAAACCCTTCTGAAAATTCAAATACGCTACTGGTTCCCCATTATCTATTCTGCTGGTTACATCCTCAGTCAAACATAATTTCCCTTTCATACATCCAGTTTGACTCTGCCCAAGCCTACCAATATTTTCTAAATGTCCAGTTATCACATACTTTATAATAGATTCGAGCATTTTCCCTGCTACTGATGTCAGGCTTACAGGTCTGTAGTTCCCCATTTTCTCTCTCCCTCCTTCCTTAAATAGTGGGGTTACATTTGCTATCTTCCAATCTGCAGGAACCATTCCAGAATCTATAGAATTTTGGAAGATGACCACCAATGCATTTGTTATCTCTACAACCACCTCGTTCAATACTCTGGATGTACATCATCAGATCCAGGGGATTTATTAACTTTCAGTCCCATTAATTTCTCCAGTACTACTTTTTTTACGAATACCCATTTCTTTCAGTTCCTCATTCTCGCTAATCCCTTGGTTCCATAGTATTCCTGGGAGGTTTTTTGTATCTTCATCTGTTTAGACAGACACAAAGTATTTGTTTAGCTTCTCTACCATTGCCTTATTCCCCATTATAAATTCCGCTGTCTCTTCCTGTAGTGAGCCCACATTTGTCCTTGATAATCTTTCCCTTTTCACATATCTAGAGAAGCTTTCACAGTCTGTTTTTGTGTTTCTTGCTACTTTAGTTTCATATTCTATTTTCTCTTACTTCATCAGTTTCTTGGTCCTCCTTTGCTGCATTCTAAAATGCTCCCAATCCTCAGGCTTATTACTTTTTTGACAACTTTATAAGCCTCTTCCTTTGATCTAATATAGTCTTTAACTTCTTTTGTTAGACATGGTTTGATCACCTTTCCTGATGGGTTTTTGTGCTTCAAAGTAATGTAAATTTGTTGTAAACCATGTATTAATTCTTTAAATGCTCGCCATTGACTATCTACCATCATACCTTTTCATGTAGTTTCCCAATCTATTACAGCCAATTTGCCTTCATACCTTCGTAGTTTCCTTTGTTTCAATTGAAGACCCTAGTTTCGGATTGAGCTACATCACTTTCAAACTTGATGTAAAATTCTATCATATTCTGGTCACATGATGAACAGGGTGAGAACAATTGGCATCTTTGATCTTCAACTTTACATTTTAATTTAAAATAATGTAAATTGCGACTCAAAAACCAACTATAAACAGGATTGTTCAAGCAAATCCAATAGTCAGCACTACTCATTCAGTTAGAAACAGATATATCCACCATACAGTTTAGAAAAAGGAAGCAACAAAACCACTTTCCCTTCTCAGAGAATATTCCGGAGAGATTGATCGAATAAGACTGGAAATGTTGAACAACAGAATGCTGGTGCATCACGGGATACTAGGCTATGTTTTACTGAACCATGTTGAACAAGAGATATTCTTTGAGATCCAAGAGTAACTTTGTCTTCCAGCTATTCTGTGGGGATTTAAGGCAAGACAGAAATACAAAGGATATTGGGATGTGACGTGTTAGTGACAATGCATGTAGTAAAGGTGTGCAGCTCACCACCACATTCTCAGCTGCAATTGGGGATGGGCAATAAATGCTGACCTTGTCAGCAATGCTCACATCCCATAAACAAAGAAAAAGAACACAAAGTGTGATGGACCTACATATCCTTAAGGGGCAGATGCCTGATTAAAGGCACCTCTGGCACAGAATATGCTGCTTTGTTGTGTAAAGAAGTGCTGAACCAACAGGATAAACTGATAAAGAAAAATATGATGAAACAAGAAACAGACTTAACAATGAAAAGTGGAGAAAGAAAAGACTGATATTAAAGGACCCCTGAAGCACCACTGGCTGAGGCTGTGTCACCAATGAGAAGAGAAGGCACACCTGGAGACAGAGTGGAATTAGCAGACTTGAACAACAATGCAGGAAAACCAAGAAACATGCGGCATCAAAGTGGATATAAGGAGGCCCTTGGGCTCGCCTGTGTTGCAAGCCAATAGTGGAGTCAAAGAAACTGTCTATGAGGAAGAAGATGGCATGTGCAGAGGAATCTGTATGTATTTGGCTACTGAATCTTATAGTAAATTTAGTTACTAGGACTTGTGAAATCATTATTGTTTCAATAAAGTGAACAGAAAGGAAATTACTCTGTGTCTGTGGTTAATTTTATCACTCGTCTCAGTATCTTGTTTAAGTCGAGTCTCACAGGGTTAACAGGAAATATCTACAATTCTCATCATTTCCATATTTATATTGTATGGTAGCTGCTATATTTAAAAATTAAGGTACAAATGATTTACTCATTAAAATTATTTCTACTCATTGGTTACCTTTTGATACCAGCCATTCAGAGGAGTGCCTTCAAACAGTTCAGTGGGTTTCAAAGGTAGAAGGACAACATTACGTATCGAGGAAAGCAAAGGGATACCAGCATAGTCAGGCTGTGGATACTGTGTTAAGTTGCCACTGAATCCCTTCATGAAGTAATAGATAGGTTTATCTGGGTTTAAACGAGCTGCAGCCTCCACTGAACACACCACCAATGGTGCCGGCTCCACTTTGTCAGTTGTCTCCAAAAACAGAATCCCAGTTTTAATGGTTATGTTTGAACGTTTTGGGTTAGCTTTAGTTCTCATCTGGGGTGCTTCCAAGATGTTGTTTTTAACATACTGATAGGTGTCCATGTTACACAATCTGTACAGCACACCACAAATTGTAAATGTGAGGATGAGCAGACCCGATTTATATGCAGAAACCATGGTGTCGAGCTGGGATGTTTCTTCAAAAGCTCCTGTGAAACATAAAGATGAAGAATGTTTTAGTAGTGAATGACTTCACCATTAATGCTTGTACAGATGTGAATTAGGGTTGATCTAGTTTTGTCAAATACATATAGCTATCATGTTATTGACCGCTGCAAAAATGCTGGAAAATCATGTTCTTCCAGCACATAAGAGAGAGAAACCAGGAAATTATAGACCTGTTAGCTTAACATCTGCTTTGCAGATCCTTGAGGGACAATTCCAGTCACTTCCACTTTGAGCACATATCCATTTCTCCTACTCTTTTTCACCTACTGCATAAATAATTTCCTAACCAGATGAATAATTTGCCTTCAATTCCATGAGCTTTAATTTTAGCTGACAGTCTCTTGTGTGGAACTATATCAAAATGTATTTTTAAGTCCATATCTCGTCCATAGTTGTTTGCCTGTTTACTACTCCGGTTACTTCCTCAAAAATTTCAATGAGGTTTGTTCAACATGACCAATTCTTTACAAATCCATCTTGTTTCTCTCTAATCAGCTCAAATTTCTCTAAGTGCTCAGTGACTCGGTCCTTAATTATAGGTTCCAGTAATATCCCCACAACAGCTGTTAGACTAGCAGGTCTGTAATTTGTTTGTTTTTCTCTCACACCTTTCTTAAATCATCGAGTTACATCTGCAATTTTCAAATTTAAAGAAGCAATTCCTGAATTGAAAGAGCTTTGGAAGGTTATGGTTAAAATATATGCAATTTTCTGTCCTACTTCCTTGAAAATCCTGAAGATTTATCAGACATGCCATTATTTTTTTCTAATACTAACTGTTTTTCAATATCTTTCCTTTCTTATGTTAACTTTAGTGTGTTCCAGTCCTCGATTCATTGAGCTTGATTTTCAATCCGGGGTCGGGAACTCAATGCCCAGATAATTTGCGGGTCCTGACTCACATCGTGTCTGCATCATTCATGTGACGCTATCATCATTTCCAGATGCACTAATTGAGCCCAATTAGTGGCGCCGAGCTCTGCCAGGAGGCAGGAGCTGCCTGCTGAGCATGATCGTCAAAGGCAGATGGCAGCCATACTGCAGTCTGCTGCTGCCTTGCAGAATAGAGGAGGCAGAATTTCGAAGGGTCCAGTAGAGAAGTAGCCTATTGGGAAACTAAAAGGTATTGAACTGAATCTGAGACAAAAACCCTTCGTGCCAAAACATTTTCATTATTGCTTGATGGCTTCCCGCATTGCACCTGAAAACTGTGCACTAATGTGCACCAGACTGTTCGGGCCGGATTTTTAAAGCCTGCTGCGTGCAGGAACGGGTGCAATTGCAATTTAAAGATTGCATTCTTGGAGGCCAGCACTGGGTCCCACCACCACCAGAAAGCAAAGATATTTTGAAAGGGACGATGGGTGGGAGGGAACAGCAACCCTGCATACCTCCAATTAAGAGCCTGTGGAGCTTATTGTTGAGCTCATTAACAGGATTGTTCGCAGCAGTTTTCAATTTTTAAAGGAGGGAAATGGAGAGAACACCATGTCTGGAACACGACAGGGTGTACAAGTCATGAACACTGCGGGGGCCGTGAAGGCTAAGATTAAAATAATGCAAAGGCATAAATAAAGCTCAGCTGCTCCAAATGCACCACAGCCTGGACATTGCTGGATCTAGAAGACTTGCTTTTCTCAGTTGCGAGTGGCAAGAATCTGGAGAGGGAAATGAGGCTGCTGGCATCACCTAGGCACCTGGAGGTGGCAGGGGAAGAGCTGGTGAATGCACAAAGACGAGTTGAGAGAGTTGGTATGGGAACAGGCTACACTGACATTGGACTGAGCAACTAGATTGAGCTGCAGTAGGTGCAACCTTGTGGACAGCTGGAGGCCAGAGAAGCATAGTGAGGGACTGCAAGGGGAGGAAGGTATGACCAAGAGATTAGGTGCAAAGCCCAAGAGTCAGCTCTAAATGACAGAGCACCAGTGCCGTAGGAGTCTACACCTGTCCAGGCAGATGATCTCGATGCTGCATGCTCTGACCCCCAATGACCTGAGGCCTCACTGCCCCCATGGCAGTCCCCTTCCTGCAGCCGTTAAGTTCTCAGGTGCCCTGAATTTCTATGCAACTGGTCGTTCCAGGGATCAGCTGTGAACCAAGGTGGCATCTCGCAATGAGTATCTCATCATTCCATCAAGAGGGTCACGAATGCTGTAATCCGGAGGGTGGGCGAACTACATCAACTTTGACACAGTGGGGCCTGTGCAGGCACAGAGGGCATTGGGTTCAGCCTCTGATCACTGTGACAGTCTGCTACATTCTCCATAACATGGCCCTCCAGAGAGTTGTGGACCTTGAGGACAGTGAGGGGAAGGAGCAGGAGGTAAGAAAGGAGGAGGAAGAGGGGGAAGAGGGAATTTAACACTTAACAGAGAGGTACCACTGCTGCACGACAAGGTGTCATCCGCCTGCCACCCTTCAGGAAGAAGACCTCGCTCCTCTCCTTCACTGCCTCCAGCATTAGATCCAGATCGGCATCGATCAAGTGAGGGTCTGCCCTGCCCTGAGTGCCAGGCCTCCAGCTCCCCTGTAACATCTCACTTCCCTCTGGTGCTGTGGAAGGCAGATCTCTCCCTCAGGACAACCAGTAGCCTCAATGATAGCTGCCGTGGAAATCTACATGAGCCCTGCACTTGATCAGACCCACTGCCCTTTTCAATCGCCCGGTTCTAAGAGGACAGAAAACCCGTCTCCACACCAATTCAGGCTTTCCCACTAGAAAATTACAATCTGAATCAGCTTCCCAGAGGTGGCAGGTTTCAGACCAAAAACCAGACCAGGGTCCTGTTTCCACCACCACTTTGAAATTCCGGCCCCTAGTTCTTGTTTCCTGTCTACGTCACGAAAATCCAGCCTTTGGATTCAGCTAACTGCAACTTGAACATTGCCTTCTGGTCATCCCCAGTCCAATAACAAACTCCTCTGGGAGCTTAACAGGCAGTTAATTGGAGGCGTGCGGGTTGCCACCTCACCCACCCCTATCATTGCTTTGAAAACAGCAGTGCATCCCGGAAAAGTCAGAACACTGACACACCATCTGGGAACGCTATTTTCAAAGCATGCCTGCTCCCATTATCTCCCCCAGAGCTGATTGAAAATCCCAGCCATTATTAATTTCCCTGGAATATCAGGAATATTATTCTCTTCCTTCACTTGAAGACTGACACAAATCATTCACTATGTCTGCCATTTTCTAATTTTCATTTGCAATATAAACCCCATCTGTTTTCAAAGAGCTCACTTTCCACTTGACTATCATTTTCCTCTAATATAATTTCCTTTTGTGTTAATCTTGATACCCCTCACAAGTTTCTTTTTGTAGTTCCTTTCACAGCTCGTACCATATTTTTGTCTTCCTTTTGTTGTTGTTTATATCTCTCTCAGTGCTGAGTGTGTGTCGAGCTGCTTGAGTGTTGTTGGACCTGCACCCATCCAGGCAAGTGAAGAGTATTCCATCACACTCCTGACTTGTGCCTTGGAGATGGTGGACAAGCTTTGGGGAGTCAGGAGGTGAGTTACTCACTGCAGGATTCCTAGCCTCTGACCAGCTCTTGTAGCCACAGTATTTATATAGCTACTTCAGTTCAGTTTCTGGTCAATGGTAACCCCAGGATGTTGATAGTGGGGGATTCAGTGATGGTAATGCCGTTGAATGTCAAAGTGAGATGGTTAGAGTCTCTCTTGTTCGAGATGGTCATTGCCTGGCACTTGTATGGTGCGAATGTTACTTTCCACTTATCAGCCCAAGCCTGGATATTGTCCAGGTCTTGCTACATTTCTACACGAACTGTTTCGGTATCTGAGGAGTCGCAAATAGTGCTGAACAGTCTGCAATCATCAGCGAACATCCCCACCTCTGACCTTATGATTGAAGGAAGCTCATTGATGAAGCAGCTGAAGATGGTTAGGCCTTGAACCTACCCTGAGCAAATCCTGCAGTGATGTCCTGGATCTAAGATGATTGACCTCCAACAACCACAACCATCTTCCTTTGCATGAGGTGCGACTCCATCAGTGGAGACTTTTCCTCCTGATTCCCATTGACTCCAGTTTTGCTCGGGCTCCTTGATGCCATACTCGGTCAAATGCTGCCTTGATGTCAAAGGCAGTCACTCTCACCTCATCTCTTGAGTTCAGTTCTTTTGTCCATGTTTGAACCAAGGCTTAAATGAGGTCAGGAGCTGAGTGGCCCTGGTGGAACCCAAACTGAGCGTCACTGAGCAGGTTATTGCTAAGCAAGTGCTGCTTGATTGTACTGTCGATGACACCTTCCATTACTTTACTGATGATTGAAAGTAGACTGATGGAGCAACAATTGGCTGGGTTGAACCTGTCCTGCTTTGTGTGTACAGGACATACCTGGGCAATTTTCCACATTGCAGGGTAGATGCCAGTGTTGTAGCTGTAGTGGAACAGTTTGGCTAGGGGTGCAGCTAGTTCTGGAGCACAGGTCTTCAGTACTATTGTCGGAATGTTGTCAGGGCCATAGTCTTTGCAGTATCGAGTGCCTTTAGTCATTTCTTGATATCACGCGAGTGAATCGAATTGGCTGAAGACTGGCATCTGTGAAGCTGGGGACTTCAGGAGGATTCCGAGATGGATCACTAACTCTGCACTTCTGGCTGAAGATTGATTCTGTGGCGAGTAACACACATCCTGACTCTCCAAAGCTGTCCACAAGGCACAAACCTGGAGTGTGATGTAATAATTTGCGCTTGCCTGGATGAGTGCAGCTCCAACAACACTCAAGAAGCTCGACACCATTCAAGACAAAGCAGCCCACTTGATTGGCACCCCATCCGCCACCTTGAACATTCATTCCACTGTCCAAATCTGCTACCACTCCCACCCAGAAGGACAAGGGCAGCAGCTGCAGGCGATCTACACCACCTGAAAATTCCCCTCCAAGCCACACACCATCCTGACTTGGAACTATATCACTGTTCCTTCACTGTCACTGGGTCAAAATCCTGGAACTCCCTTCCTAACAGCACTGTGGGTGTACCTACCCCACATGGACTGCAGCAGTTCAAGAAGGCTGCTCACCATCACTTTCTCAAGGGCAATTAGGAATGGGTAATAAATGCTGGCCTAGACAGTGACGCCCAAATCCCTGGAACGAATAGAAAAAAAGAATTCCTAGCCTTTGAGCTGCTCTTGTAGCCAGAGTATTTATACGGCTGGTGCAGTTAAGTTTCTGGTCAACTGTAACCCCCAGGATGTTGACGGTAGAGGATTCAGAGATGCCATTAAATGCCAAGTGGAGATGGTTAGGTTCTCTCTTGTTGAAGATGGTATGACTCCAACCAGTGGAGAGTTTTGCCCGATTCCCATTGACTTCAATGTTGCAATTCCTCCCTCCCTTTTACCCCCTGATTTTCTACTATTATTGTGACTGCGAAGACAGATAGAAAATATTTGTTCAAAGTCTCTGCCATTTATGTGTTTCCATTATTAATTCCCCAGTCTCATCCACTAAGGGACCTATGTTTACTTCAGCTACCGTCATCCTTATATACTACTTTCTCCCTTTGCTGGTTTCTAAAATTTCCCAATCTTTTGGCCTACTACTAATTTTGCCACATTGTATATCTCTTCTTTCAATTTGATATCATCCTTAACTTCCTTAGTTAACCGTGGATGGTTCATCCTTCTTGTCGAGTTTTTCTTTCTCAATGGAATATATCTTTGTTGAGAATAATGAAATATCTCCTTAAATGTCTGCCATTGGTTATCATCCCTCTTACCTTTTAATCTATTTCCCAGTCCACTTAGCCAGCTCTGTCTTCATATCTTTTGAATTGCTTTTATTTAAGACACTAGTTTCAGAACCAAGTTTCTCACCCTCAAACCAAATGTGGAACTCTATCATGTTATGATTGCTGTTCCCTGGGGAACATTTGTTTTTATTCGTTCATGGATGTGGAAGTCGCTGGCTAGGACAACATTTATTACCCATCCCTAATTGCCCTTGAGAAGGTGGTGGTGAGCTGCCTTCTTGAACCGCTGCAGTCCATTTGGGGTAGGTAAACGCACAGTGCTGTTAGGAAAGGAGTTCCAGGATTTTGACCCACCGACAGTGAAGGAATGGCGATATAGAGTCATAGAGTCATTGAGTCATACAGCATAGAAACAGGCCCTTCAGCCCACCACGTCCATGCCCACCAGAATGCCTATCTATAGTAATCCCACCTGCCTGCATTAATTCCATATCCCTCTATGCCTCGCTCATTCAAGTACCAGTCCAGATGCCTCTTAAATGTCGCTACTTTTCCTGCCTCCACCTCCTCTGGCAGCTCATTCCAGATACCCACTATTCTTTGTGTGAAAAATTTATCTCTTTGATCCCCTTTAAACCTCCTCCCTCTCACCTTAAATCTATGCCCTCTAGTTTTAGTCACCCCTACCATGGGAAACAGACTCTGGCTATCTACCCTATCTATGCCTCTCATAATTTTATATACCTTAATCATGTCCCCTCTCAGCCAGGTTCCAGGTCAGGATGATGTGTGGTTTGGAGGGGAACTTGCAGGTGGTGGTGTTCCGTCTAGGTGGCAGAGGGCGTGGGTTTGGAAGATGCTATCCAAGGTGCATTGCTGCAGTGCATCTTGTAGATGGTGTCGAGCTCCTTGAGTGTTGTTGGAGCTGCACCCATCCAGGCAAGTGGAGAGTATTCCATCACACTCCTGACTTGTGCCTTGTAGATGGTGGACTGGCTTTGGGGAGTTAGAGGTGAGTTACTTGCCACAGGATTCCTAGCCGCTGACCTGCTCTTGTAGCCACGGTATTTATATGGTTACTCCAGCTCAGTTTCTGGTCAATGGTAACCCCCAGGATGTAGATAGTGGGGGATTCAGAGATTGTAATGCCAATGAATGTCAAGCGGAGATTGGATTCTCTCTTATTTGAGATAGTCATTGCCTGGCATGGGTGTGTGGCGCGAATGTTACTTGCCACTTATCAGCCCAAGCTTAGCTATTGCCCAGGTCTTGCTGCATTTCTACACGGACTGCTTCAATATCTGAGGAGTCACGAATGATGCTGACATTGTGCAATCATCAGTGAACATATCCAATTCTGACCTCATGATTGAAGGAAGGTCATTGATGAAGCAGCTGAAAATGGTTGGGCCCAGGCCACTACCCTGAGGGACTCCTGCAGTGATGTCCTGGAGCTGAGATAATTGACCTCCAACAACAACAACCATCTTCCTTTGTGCTAGGTATGACTCCAACCAGCAGAGCGGTTTCCCTCGATTCTCATTGAGTCCAGTTTTGCGAGGGCTCCTTGATTCCATTCTCGGTCAAATGCTGCCTTGATGTCAAGGGCAGTCATTCTCACATCACCTCTTGAGTTCAGCTCTTTTGTTCATGTTTGAACGAGGTCAGGAGCTGAGTTGCCCTGGTGAGACCCAAACTGAGCATCACGAAGCAGGTTAATGCGAAGCAAGTGCCGCTTGATAGCACTGTCGATGACACCTTCAATCACCTTTCTGATGATCAAGAGTAGACTGATTGGGCAGTAATTGGCCAGGTTGGATTTGTCCTGCTTTTTGTGTACAGGACATACCTGGGCAATTTTCTACATTGTCAGGTAGATACCAATGTTGTAGCTGTACTGGAACAGCTTGGCTAGGGGCGCGGCAAGTTCTGGAGCAAAGGTCTTAAGTACTGTTTTACTGAGATTATTTATTAATCCTATCTCATTACACAGTACTAGATCTAAAATAGCCTGTTCCCTGGTTGGTTCCACAATGTATTGTTAGAAGAAACTGCCCTGAATACCCTCTATGAACACCTCCTCAAGTCTTCCTTTGCCAATTTGATTTCTCTACTTACATACGAACATACGAATTCAAGCAGGAGTAGGCCACTCGACCCCTAGAGCCTGCTCCATCATTCAATAAGTTCATGGCTGAACTGATTACTCCACATTTCCACCTACCCCTGATAACCTTCCACCCCCTCGCTTATCAAGAATCTATCTACCTCTGCCTTAAAAATATTCAAAGACTCTGCTTCCACCGCCTTTTGAGGAAGAGAATTCCAAAGACCCACAAACCTCTGAGAGAAAAAATTTCTCCAAATCTCTGTCTTAAATGGGCAACCCCTTATTTTTAAACAGTGACCCCTAGTTTTAGATTGTCTCACAAGGGGAAACATCCTTTCCACCTACACCCTGTCAAGACCCCTCAGGATCTTATATGTTTCAATCAAGTTACCTTACTCTTCTAAATTCCAGCAGATACAAGCCTGGCCTGTCCAATCTTTCCTCGAAAGACAGCCCACCCATTCCAGGTATTAGTCTAGTAAACCTTCTCTGTACTGCCTCCAACACATTTACATCCTTCCTTAAATAAGGAGGCCAATACTGTACACAACATTCACCAATGCCCTGTATAACTAAAGCATAACCTCCCTACTTTTGTATAAAATTCCCCTCATGATAAACAATAACATTCTATTAGCTTTCCTAATTACGTGCTCTACCTGCATACTAACCTTTTGCAATTCATGCACTTGGACACCCAGATTCCTCTGCATCTCAGAGCTCTGCAATCTCTCACCATTTAAATAATATGCTCTTTTTATTCTTCCTGCCCAAAGTGGTCAATTTCACACTTTCCCACATTATACTCCATTTGCCAGGTCTTTTCCCACTCACTTAACCTATCTATATCCCTTTGTAGCCCCTTTATGTCATCTTCACGACTTACTTTCCGACCTATCTTTGTGTCATCAGCAAATTTAGCGACCATACCTTCGGTCCCTTCATCTAAGTAATTTAGATAAATTATAAAAAGTTAAGCACAGATCCCTGTCGCACACCACTTGTTACATCTTGCCAACCAGAAAATGACCCATTTATGCCCACTGTCTGTATCCTGTTAGCTATCCAATCTTCTATCCATACCAATGTTACCCCCTACACGATGAGCTTTTATCTTCTGCAATAACCTTTGATGTGGCACCTTATCAAATGCCTTCTGGAAATCTAAGTACAAACACATCCACTGGTTCCCCTTTTTGCACAACACATGTAACTCCCTCAAAGAACTTCAATAAATTGATTAAACGTGATTTCCCTTTCACAAAACCATGTTGACTCTGCCTGATTACCTTGAATTTTT
Organism: Heterodontus francisci; assembly: GCF_036365525.1. NCBI lineage: Eukaryota > Metazoa > Chordata > Chondrichthyes > Heterodontiformes > Heterodontidae > Heterodontus > Heterodontus francisci. The sequence goes on along the minus strand of NC_090381.1, from coordinate 29,171,945 downwards.
CTAAATGCCCTGCTATAACGTCTTTCATAATACCTTCTAACATTTTCCCTAAGACAGATGTTAAGCTAACTGGCCTATAGTTTCCTGCTTTATGTCTCCCTCCCTTTTTGAATAAAGGAGTTACATTCACTGTTTTCCAATCTCATAGAACCTTTCCCGAATCCAGGGAATTTTGGAAGACTAAAACTAACACATCAATTATCTCACTAGCCACTTCTTTTAACACCCTAGGATGAAGTCCATCAGGACCTGGGGACGAGTTTGCCCAGAGCTCCAACAGTTTGTCAGGACCACTTCCCTGATGATCGTAATTTTCTTGAGTTCCTCCCTCCCTTCCATTTCCTGACTTACAGCTAAAACTGGGATGTTACTTGTATCCTCATTAGTGAAGACCAATGCACAATACCTGTTCAATTTATCTGCCATCTCCTTATTATCCATTATTAATTCCCCAGACTCACTTTCTATAGGACCAACACTCACTTTCTTAACTCTTTTCTTTTTTTAAATATCCATCGAAACTCTTCCCATCTGTCTTTATATTTCTAGCTAGCTTTCTCTTGTACTCTAATTTAAACTTCCTTATCAATCTTTTAGTCATTCTTTGCTGTTTTAAATATCCTGTCCAATCTACTGACCTGCCTCCCATCTATGTGCAATTATAGGCTTTTTCTTAAAGTTTGATACTATCTTTAACTCTTTTAGTTAACCACGGATGGCGGGTCCCACCCTTGGAATTTTTCTTTCTCGTTGAAATGTATCTATTCTGTGTATTCTGAAATTGCCCTTTAAATGTCTGCCACAGCATCTCTATTGACCTATCCCTTAATCTAATTTGCCAGTTCACTTTAGCTATCTCTGCTTTCTTGCCCTCATAATTGCCCTTATTTGAGTTTAAAATACTAGTCTGGGACCCATTGTTCTCTCCCTCAAACTGAATGTAAAATTCAATCATATGATCGCTGCTACCTAGGGGCGCCTTAACTATGTCATTAATTAATCCTATCTCGTTGCACAATACCAGATCAAGTATAGCCTGCTCTCTGATTGGCTTCAGAATGTATTGTTCCAAGAAATTATCCCGCAAACATTCTAAGCACTCCTCATCTAGGCTACTTCTGCCCATCTGATTTTTCCAGTCTATATGTAAGTTAAAATCCCCCATAATTATCACTGTACCTATCTGACAAACTGCCATTATTTCTTCCTTTATACCCCGTCCTACAGTGTGGTTAATGTCAGGTGGCCTGTACACCACTCCCACAAGTGACTTCTTGCCGTTATGATTTCTCATCTCTATCCAAACTGCTTCGACATCCTGGTTTCCTGAACTTAGGTCATCCCTCTCTATTGCACTAATACCATCATTAATTAACAGAGCTACCCCTGCACATTTTCCCAGCTCCCTGTCCTTCCTAAATGCCATGTACCCTTCAATATTCAGGTCCCAATCAATGTCATCCTGCAGCCATGTCTCTGTAATGGCTATCAGATCGTACTTATTTATTTCTATTTGTGCTCTCAGTTCATCTGTTTTGTTTTGAATGCTATGTGCATTCAGAAACAGAGCCTTCAGTTTTGTCCTTTTATTATTTTTGTAACCTCCAGCCTTATCTGTTCATTTACTCTTAGATTTGTATGCTCTGTCCCTTCCTGTCACAGTCTGTTTATCATTTCCCATATTAATACCTTTCTCTCTTGCTTGTCTCTACTCCTTGATTTACCTTATCTTACCAAACTTGATCCCTTGGCCCCATTATTCAGTTTAAACCCTCCTTACTTCCTTAGTTATGCAGCTCGCTAGAACACCGGCACCAGCATGGTTCAGGTGTAGGCCATCCCAACGGTACAGCCACCATTTTCCCCAATACTGGGGATCCCGCCATAGGATTTCTGCCTTTCACTCCGGACACCATCCTATTGTGTCCTATCTATGTCCCATTTACTATCAGAATTTTATATATACTAATAATTGCTATGTAACCAAACCGATGTAACTCCAATTTTCCTTGTGTCCATTCTTGTGCGCATTTTAGCTGTCACTCTGGACTCTCAGCGTCCCAAATCCCTACCCCAAACCTCTTCAATACTCAGCAACCTTCCTGATCTCTTACTACCGTCCCAGGTTTGATTCCTTCTTGGACAAGCTTACAGATTCCCTCTTTGCCTCTCTTGGCATCCTCCGAAGGGCCATTGAGGCAATCTGCTCTGCTTTATTAAAAGCAACAACCCCAAGTGCCCCATCCTACTCTCTCACCAATCTTCCCACCCAGTGCATCTGCTAGGAGCTAATTTTGCCAATCTCCTTCCCACCCAATTCACCCCTTCCACTGCACTCTTTGTGGACTCTACCAGTGGATTAGATCTCAACGCCTCTGTCTGGAACTCCTTCCAGAATGTCATTTCACTGGTGAACAAGACATTTGCCTTCCATAAATTTATTGTGGATGATTGTATCAACATAATGACCTTGACAGAAAGCTGGCTGAGGGTTTATGCCATCTTCCCCCTAAATGAAGCCTCGCTGTTCATTATATGCTCAAAGTGATCAGTGAATTACACTGCTTGTCTGGCTCTTGAAACTTTTTGGTTCTCTACATGAGTTCACACGACTGGAAGGATTGAATTTTGAAACTCTTCCAAGAGAATCAGTTCTCTAAGGTTCTCATATGTGGCTTCCAACTTTACTGCCTGTATCTAATGATCAAAATTAATTTGCTTTACCCTCTCAAATTCTGCATAAGTCTGCTCAGCCGCTCTCTGGAGTTTCTGAAACTTTGGTCAGTAAGCTTCAGGGACTAACCATATGCAGCGAAAATAGCCATTTTGCCATCTCATAATCTGCAGAAGCCTCTTCAGAAAGCATGGCATAAACCTCATGAACTCTGCCCATCAACCTTCTTTGCATAAGCAGTGTCCAGCTTTCCTTTGGCCATTTCATCTTTTGGCTTTTTTTTTTTAAAAGGAAATGAAAAATGCCTCTACGTCCCTTTCCTCAAACCTAGGGAAAGCTTATATAAATTTAAACAGATTTTTGCTGAGTCGTGGGCTGAATTCAGATTCTTCCTGACCATAATTTTCCCTGGGGTCAAGACTTTGTCATAGTTCCATCTCTCTTGACTTCCCTATCTTCTTTTTCACTTTCTCTCTGAAATGCTCTCTCTTTCTCCCTTTCCTCTTCTTCAAATTCAAGTTTTTTCATTGTCAATTCTTTTTCAGCCTAAATTTTTTTCAATTCTATTGCTATTTCTTTTTCCTGTTGAAGCCTAAGTTTTCCCATTTCTTGATCCTGCTCAAGTTTTTTCAGCTGTAGCTGTATTTTAGCGAACTCAACTGCATCACCCTCTGACCTGCTGTCTCCTTCTCTTCTTTCAGTTTCAAATGTTGGGCTATTACTTCAATTATCTCTGCTTTTTTAGCACCTGATTTCAATTCTAACTCCAATTGTGCTGCAAAATCTTTTAGTTTAACCTTGGTTAAAGTTTTCAAGTCACTGTGGGATATATTCTCCTTTCGCTGAAAATCTGCAGCAACTGCTAATGCCTTTCCAGCGGTCTAGACTTTACCCTATTACACAAGAAACCTGTTTCTTTTATTTTTCTATTTTTTTCTCTTTCAATTTATGATACTCCCCTTACAATTAACATTATCTGCATGGATTTGATCCCAACAAGAACCCCCAATTAATATGTTACAACTGAGGCAGGAGGAGTGCACTGTTAATTCAGACCCACTTCTCCACAGGTCACAGCATATCAATATATTTTCCCACCTACTAAAACACAGCCAATGGTATCTGTCCCCCAGACTAATGCACCAACCAGGTTTCTTTAATCAACAACAAAATTAACTATTTATGATAGAAACAAGTCTTAACCAATAGTGAGATAAATCTCTATACAAAAAGCTCCTTATTTTCCTGGCTCTCATGCACACATATATGCCTTAAAAAAAAAACTGGTTCACCAGAGAAAAAGGATTTTCAGTTTACAGTTGTTTCATAAGAATATTATAAATTGTCACTAGTATAGGTAGGTGGTAGGGAAATATAGGGACAGGGGGGGATGTTTGGTAGGAATATGGGATTAGTGTAGGATTAGTATAAATGGGTGGTTGATGTTCGGCACAGACTCGGTGGGCCGAAGGGCCTGTTTCAGTGCTGTATCTCTAATCTAATCTAATCTAATCTAATAGAAGGAATAATAAAATAACTCAGTTTGTCACAGTCTGTGAGGAATTTCTTTGGTTTGGTGAGGTGTCCCAGAGTCGAATAGTCAGATGTCACTCAAAGTTTCTCCAGGTGAGGTTGATGAACAGTCTGCGATGACTAGGCATTCGAGGCAATTCAACTGCAGCAGGCTTCACATAGATCTTTCATCAGGGGTGTAGCAACAGATTTTCTTAGGTTTTACAGCAGCAGGACAGCAGTAAAAGATTTTTTCAGATTTCAGGATTTCTTAATACACAGTAAGCAACAGGAACCACACTTGATGCAGGGATTCTTCAGAGACAGGAGGCAATAGGAATCTGCCACCATTGAAATACAGGATTTTAACTCAACAGATGCAGGATTCCTTTACAGAGAGAGGTAACACTTTTTCTGGGTCTTCCTCTTCGATTTCCATGCAGGCCAAAGCCAAATTTCAAATGCCTGCTCATTGTCCAACTCACTGGCTTTTTAAAGGGTCCAAAGTGAAAGCAAAACTTTCCTAAACAGGTCACATGTCCAGAAATAGAGTCACCCTTGTCATTCAAAGAGTTGGTCTGAGGTGGTCATACCTTTTGCTAGTTTCCTCGAAATTGTCTGCTTTACTGTCCTTGTAAACAAAGTCAACTTCCTTTCAAAACATGCAAACATTTCAGTTATTTGCATGTGTCTATGTCCACAGAAAAATCCTTTTTCTGTTTTTAAAAACACACAGCATTGTAAGTTTTTAATATTAAAAACAAAAACCTTGTCACATCCCATCTCGAATACTGTGTTCTGCTTTGGGCAACGCACTTCAGGAGATATATATTGCCCTTGGAGGGGTTCATCAGAATGATAACTGGGCTTAGAGAGTTAAATTATGGCTACAAGTTGCATAAAGTTGCCTTGTATTCCTTTGAATATAGAAGATTAAGGGGTGATCTGATCGATGTGTGTAAATGTGAAAAGAATTTCATATAGTAGGCGTGGAGAATTTGATGGGGAAATCAAGAACAAGGAGATGTAATCATAAAATTAGGGCGAGGCCATTTAGGAAGGAAATCAGTCAGGGCGGCACAGTGGTTCGCACCACAGCCTCACAGCTCCAGCCACCCAGGTTCACTTCTGGGTACTGCCTGTGCAGAGTTAGCAAGTTCTCCTGTGACCGTGTGGGTTTCTGCCGGGTGCTCTGGTTTCCTCCCACTGCCAAAGACTTGCAGATTGATAGGTAAATTGGCCATTGTAAATTGTCCCTAGTGTAGGTAGGTGGTAGGGAATATGGGATTAATGTAGGAGGGAATGTGATAGGGAATATGGGATTAATGTCTTTCTTTGGCCTCCTTGTCTCGAGAGACAATGGGTAAGCGCCTAGCTGCATTTAAATAATGTTCAAATAACAATCAAGAATTGTTAGTCAGTGAGATCAGGTCACACAGCAGAATCCAGGAACTGAACCTGGAAATTTCTAATCTCAGTACCTTGCTACTTGATGCGTTTAAGTGTATAAGGCAATAAATATTACAAAGTATTGTGGCTAATTTTGAGAAATTGAATGTAGAAGCAGCCAGATAATTTATATGGTACCTTGCTTAGACCAAACTTGGGATTAATGTAGGATTAGTATAAATGGGTGGTTTATGGTCGGCATAGACTCAGTGGGCCAAAGGGCCTGTTTCAGTGCTGTATCAGTCTATGACTCTAACTTTTTGATGGTGGAAATCCGGAACTCTGTCCACCAAAAGACTGTGTATGTTGCATCATGATAGCTTTCAAGACTCAGATTGACAGACTTCTGTTCGGTAAGGGTGTCAAGGCATATGGAGCTAAAGCAGCTCAGCTGGGTTGAGATATATATCAGTTACGATCTAGTTAAATAGCGGAGCAGGTTTGAGGGGCTGAATAACCTCATATTTTCCTGTGTTCCTCTGAAACAGAGGTTGGGTGAGAATAATTAATATGGCAGTTTGGAACTAAAAATGGCAGCATGTGTGAAAGGAAACAGTGATAAATTGAACTCATAGAAAGAGTCATGGAGAGTCATTTACAGCATAGAAGGAGGCCATTCAACCCGTTGAGTCTATACTGGCTGTTCACGGAGCTATTCAGTCCGTCCCACTGCCATACTCGATTCCCATAGCCCTGCAAATCTATTTCCTTTCGAACTCAATGGTTGTCTCTGCTTCCATCACCCTTGTGGGCAGTGACTTCCAGATCATTACCACCCGCTGGGGGAAAAAGTTCTTCCTCACATTCACTCTACATCTCTTGCCTGAAACCTTCAATCTCTGTCCCCTAGTCCTTGTACCATTAGTTAATGAGAACAGCTTTTCCTTGTCTAACTTATCTAAGCCTGTAATAATCTTGTACATTTCCATGAAATCTCCCCTCAATCTCCTTGTTTTTCCATACTAACCCTGCAACTAAAATTCCCCATCCCTGGAATCACTCCTTTGCACCCTCTCAAGGACCCTTACATCCTTCCTGAAACGTGGTAACCAGAACTAGATGCAATACTCCAGTTGGAGCCTAACCAGAGCTTGATAACTTCCCTGTTTTGTACTCAATGCCTCTGTTTATGAAGCCCAAGATCCCAAAAGCTTTATTAAGCAATCTCTCGATATGTCTTGCCACCTTCAAAGAACGATGTGCATGCACCCCCAGGTCCCTCTGTTCCTGCACATTCTTAAGAACAGTGCCATTAAGTATATATTGCCTCTCCTTATTCCTTCTGCCAAAATACATCACCTCACACTTGTCAGTATTACATTCCATCTGCCACCTGTCTGCCCATTCTGCTAGCCTATTTATGTCCTGTTGTAGGCGATTCATATCATCCTCACTGTTTGCCATTCCTTCAAGTTTGCTGTCATCAGCAAAGTTTGAGATTCTCGTCTGCATTCCAACATCCAAGTCATTTATATGTAGCAAACGAAGCAGTGGTCCCAGCACTGACACTTAGGGAACACCACTGTCTACCATCCTCCACTCTGAAAACCAACCATTTACTATGACTCACTGTTTTCTGTCATCAAATCAATTTTTAAAAATCAATTTGGACACTGACCTTCCTATTCCATGAGCCTCAGTTTTGTTAACCAGGCTTTCATGTGGTACCTTATCAAATGCTTTCCTAAAATCCATATAAACAACATCCACCACATTCCCTTCATCAACCTTTTCTGTTACTTCATCAAAAAATTCAATTAGATTAGTCAAGCATGATCTGCCTTTTACAAATCCATGCTGGCAATTGTTGTATGATTGCCTTTAAGAGTGATGTCCCTTTAAGATCAGAGTATGCTAATGAGCTAAGTAACAGGACACAGTCATGTGACTCAGATTCAGAGTCACTATGCAACTGTAGCACCTCGAGGCAAGTTCTGTATATAGTTAGCTCTGTACTGTCTAATAGTTTAGCTTTAATAGACCTGATGGAGATCTTCAACATAACTGGACTCCACACATCTCGTTTTTGTTGCATCAGACAACGTAAAAAGGACCTGTAAAAAGGGCTGAGGGATGAATTAATTGAGGTGTGCAAAACTATGAGGGGCCTAGACAGAGTAGACCAGAAGGATTTGTTTCCCCTCGTGGAGAGGTTAATTACCAGGGGGGTACGGATTTCAGGTGATTGGTAGCAGGATTAGAGGGTAAATGAGGAAAACCTTTTCACCCAGAGGGTGGGGGGTGTCTGGAATTCACTGCCCGGTGAAGGCAGAGACCTTAAATTCATTTATAAGTTACCTGATTAGATTGGGCAGCTAGTTTTTTCAGCTGGCGCAAACACAATGGGCTGAATGGCCTAAGGTTCTATGGTTAATTATATGGTGGAAACTGTGGTGAGAAGACAAAGTTTGAAGTTGAAGACCATGGGTAAAACAGCTCTGAAAATGACCATTCCTACAGCCACTGCAGAGAAAGTTCAAAACAATATATTGGCTCAAACAGTAAAAAAAAAGAACCTAACTCAAGCTGTAGGAGACAGAGCACAGAATGACAGGATGCAAGGAAATCGGGTGAGTCATTGTCCCGACGGTCCAGAAATCCGCGTTGCAAAAAAAGCTTTGAGGTGCTTGCAAAGTTGATTTTTCTTAAAGGCTCAGTAAAAGAAAAAAAAACCAGGGAAAACCCAATCAATAGCTCAGGCTTATTGATTATGTTAAAAGCCTCCCCCAGGCTGATAAAAGTTGGCACCATTACAGGAGGCGTCCGACAGCAAAAAGCACGGGAATCCTCCATTCATGCATCTCGCAGTTAAAGCTTTTAAAAAATCATCAAACCACTCGAGCAAGAAGACCTTTCATTCATTCAGCCAGAGTTTTTAAAAAACTCGTAAGCCCACTCAAGCGTGAAGAATTGCCTATTGAACGGCTGTATAAACAAAGTCTAGCAGAACAAATCGCTTGAAATGCCTATTGCACAGCTGTGTAAAGAGACCAGCTAGATAAACACGAGATAAACAGACAAGCACTGTTAAACACCTGTTCCTGTCAATCAAAGCAGCCAAGACAGTTTCTCAAAGAGGACACAGTGTAGAGTCCAGAACAAGTCTTAAAGCAAGTTTTAAGCAAAGGAACAGCAGGAAGATGGATAACAAATTTTCCCAGCAAGAACTGGAAAGCCTGGGATATCCTATCTGACTTCCAACTGTTCCAACAAAGAATGCTTCATAGACCAAATAATGGTAGAACCAGAGAAGCAAGCTCTAAAAGTACTGATAGCAGTTGGAAATGAGGGATTACACAGAATCAATACCTCAGGCTTATCTGACAAGGACCAGATATGGAAAGTGCTAGGTGATCAGCTCAGGTTATGAATGAATTTTAGAATTCACCACCTCAAATTGATGTTCTACAAGCAACAGCCTCAGGAATCAATAGATCAGTTCATCAGTTGATGCTGTAGTAAGGGCAATGAATACGATTTCTCAGAAGCTGAGCTGTCAGACCGAATAATGGAGCTGGTGATTGTATCAACACCCATTGAAGCATTTCAGAAAGACCACTTGGGGAAAAAGAAAGGTCACAGCATTAATACACTGCTGGAAGATGGCAGGAAATACGAAGCCATTGTAGCTGGACAAGAGCACCTGTAACCACTAGGTAGAGCCAAGAGTATCGGCACCATAACCAGGTTGCAAAGAGCAAGCAAGCTGTGTGGTAAGTGTGGTTGGTCCTGCTCACCAAGATGTTGTCCTGCATTTCAAGACCTGCGCAAGGCGTGCAGTGCAAAAGGACACTCAGCCCCACTATGCAAGAAATCTGTCTCCAAAGATGCAGCCAGAAGTCACAGTAGGACACAATCAAACAGACCACAGGAGCAGCAGCAGAACAGCAACAAGGAGAGCGCCAGAGACCTGCATAAACGTAAGCCGATACATGAAGTCCACAGTGAAATAGACCTGAGACAAGACTCAGAGAGAAGCAAATCTCAGCCAGAAGATGAACAGGCATTCCACGTTGTGAACCTGAACACATCAGGCTGATGAAGTCAAACAACTGGAAGCTTTCGCCACTATTAACATCATGTGTCCGAAGAAAGCTAGCAAACATAGACTCAAGGTCAAGATTGACACCGACGCAAGTGCAAATATCCTACCAGTCCAAATCCTCAAAGATATGTACTGGAGTCACTGGAAACCCATGATACAACCGACAACTGCCAAGTTATCTGCATACAACGGGTCACCCATCCCTTGTAGTGGCACATTAACATTGCAATGCAGATTTGGCAAGTTGGCTTGGAAACCACAAACATTCTCCCTAGCAGACGAGCGGACCTGCAGTGGCAGGGCTACCAGCCTCTAAGGACCTCAACATCGTGACCATCCACGAGGTCGCCAAGGTACCCATTATAGCAGAAGAGACCAAGGGTACCTGCATTGAGCCAGTCCATGACCTGCAACAGATGTACCTGGACAAGTTCGACACCACAGGAGATTTCAAAGGCGATGCCGTACTGCCCCTCAGAGAGGATGCAATTCCATCAATCGACCCTCCCAGAAAGTGAAGCGTACACATACAAGAAAAGCTTAAGCGTGAGTTAGATGACATGAAACGCAATGGCATCATCCATCGTGTGCATTGTCACACAGACTTCTGCAGCTCAATTACCTGCATACTGAAGAAGGATGGAGCATTCAGGGTGTGTCTAGATTCGAGACATCTAAACCTCTCCCTAAAGAGCTGCCCCCCACAAGATTCTGACATTAGAGGAATTGAGTCCCAAATTCACCGGAGCCAAATTCTTCTCCAAGTTGGATGCTAAACATGGAGATTAGTCAGTACACCTTGCTAAAGATTTTCAAGAAGCCACCACCTTCGAGACACCATTTGGAAGAATGTTTCCAGAGATTACCCTTTGGCTTATCTGTCAGTCAAGGCCTGTTTCAGCAGCATAAGGACAGAATTTTATAGAAAATGTGCCCTGGCTGCGTATGCATTGCCGATGACATTGTAGTAATGGGCGAAACCAAAGAAGAACGTGATCAAAATCTCCATTCACTGATGGCAGTAGCTCATTGCGAAGGGCTCGTTTTTAACAGAAAGAAGTGCCAGGTGAATGTAAGTCAGATCAATTTCTTTGGGTCCATTTATTCAGGGCGTGGAATCTGTCCTGACCCAGGCAAAGTCAACAATGTAAGTCATATGCGTACCCCTCAAGACAAGGAGGATTTACAGAGATGTCTTGGATTTTTCAACTTTTTGGCACCCTACATTCCAAATGTTTCTGACAAAGCATCATCACTGAGAGAGCTCCTAAAGAAAGCTGTACCATTTGTATGGCAGGAGGACCAACAGCATATGTTTGAGTCTCTCAAATAAGCATTGTCAGCAGAAACCCGTACCGTGCAGTACTATGATCCAAGGAAGAAGGCAATCCTGAAAGTCGTTGCCTCACAGAAAGGGCGAGGAGCATGTATCCTGCAGGATTGCAAACCAATTGCATTCAGGTCCAAATGTTTATCCTCAGCACAGCCCAATTACTCAAACACAGAGCATGAAACACTTGCTCTGGTGTTTGGGATCACAAGGTTCCACACCTACCCATTTGGTAAGCAGTTCATGGTGGAAACTGACCAAAAACCACTGGAGATGATCTGTTGCAAACCATTGACAAGTGCAAAACCTCGATTACAGCAGTTCTTCGTGAAAGTACAGGAGTACAAATTCGACAGCTGTTACAAGCCAGGTACCAAAATCATCACTTCGGATGCACTGAACAGATTGTTAAAGCCGAGCAAGAATGAGGAAGTTCAACTGGATCTACAAGTGGACAACATGGACATCAAGGTAGAAGATGTGCTCAAAATCAATTTATTGCATTCTGATCAGCACAAATATGACCAACTACAATCAGAAACAGCAAATGACCCACAACTGAAGACACTGTCATTATAGAAGGCTGGCCTGACACAGTAAAAGAGATGCCAGAAACCCTCTGATGCTTCTGGCCTTACAGAGATGAACTTGTTATCTCGAGTGGCGTCATCTTCAAGCGAAAACAGGTGATTGTGTCCAAAGCTCTCTGACAGGACATCTTGTCACAACTTCACCAAGGCCATATGGGCATAAAAAGAACAAGTCAACTGGCACGAGACACTGTTTCTGGCCAGTTATAAACAGTGACATTGAAAGGTTAGTGAGGATGTGCGAGGCATGTCAGAGCCACCAGCCACAACAATGCAAAGAATCTCTTCACCCTCATGAAATTCCATCAGTCCCTTGGCCCAAAATCACCACTGACCTATTTTCTGTTAATGGAGACAACTTTATCTTAGTCACTGATTATTTCTCCAAATTTCCAAGTATCAGACAGGTAAAAGACACTTCAAGAGAGGTTGTCACAGACACATTGAGTGCCGTATTCAGTCTATTCAGAGCACCTGAGGAAATAATTTCGGACAATGGGCCACAGTAAACGGGCAAGCTTTGCAGGGATATGTGGGCCAAATGGGGCGTATACCATGTGACGTCCTCACTACATTACCCTAGATCTAATGGTCTGGCTGAGCGAATGGTTCACACAGTCAAGTCACTTATCCTGAAATGTAGGACAACGAAACAATTTTTTTTGTGTTGCTATGCTCCACCTCAGAGCTACACCTATGGATATGGGTTCACCGTCACCAGCAGATATCATATTTGGCAGACAAGTGTGGACGACTCTGCCAAGACATCATCTGTCCAAATTCTCCGAAATGAAGGAGAAACTGCTTGAAAAACAAGGGAGAATGAAGATGGTGCATGACCAACACACAGGGGCGGAATTACCTCAGCTACATGTAGGACAAAAGGGCAGGATCATACACCCCACAATGAGAACATGGTTACCTGCAGAGGTATCCAAAATTTGCAGTGAGCCTCGTTCCTACGAGATCACAACACCTAGCAGAGCAGTTTTGCGAAGGAACTGTAGCCAACTAAAAGAAGTGTGCAATACTCCAATTGCTCACAGCGGCCTCAAAAGAATGCACCCTGTCTATGAGGGTGTGCTGGAACAATAGGACAACAACCAACACAGTAACAACATGCCTGCAAACCCAAAACAGCCAAGGATGACATCCTCAGAAGGTTATACCAAAACCAGATCTGGAAGAATTGTCAAACCACTGAAATGATATGCAGACTATTAAGCTTCTGCATATGTAAAGTTCACAATCTCTGTAGCTATGTAGATAATTTTGATGTTATCTAATTTTATGTGTTTTTACTTTTAGCATATGAGACTTATCTTTGGAAAGAAGGGAGATGTTGTATGATTGCCTTTAAGAGTGATGTCCCTGAAGATTTTAGTATGTTAACGATCTAAGTACCAGGATGCAGTCATGTGACTCAGATCCAGAGTCACTACATAATTGTTGCAACTCGAGGCATGTTCTGTAAATAGTTAGCTCTGTACTGTATAATAGTTTAGTTTTAATAAACCTGCTTGAGATCTTCAACATATCTGGACTGCACACATTTCATTTATGTTGCATCAGACAGCATAAAATAAAATCATGACAGTTAATCTCAAGTAACTCAAACCTCTCCAAGTGTGTGTTGATATTTTCCCTGATTATTGTTTCTCAAACCATACCCACTACTGATGTTAAACAAACTGTCATGTAGTTGCTCGGACTGTCCTTACACCCTTTCTTGAATAAGGGTGTTACATTTGCCACTCTCCAAACTTCTGGCACCTCCCCTATTTCCAGGGAAGATTGGAAGATTATAGCAAGCCCTGCCACTATCTCCATCTCCACTTCCTTTAGCAACCTGGGATCTAAGCCATCCAGACCAGGTGACTTATCTACCCTAAGCATAGCCAGCATTTTTCGTAATTTTCCTTCTCAATTTTCACCCTATCTATTGCTTCTAACCTCTCTGCTACTACTGATGTTTTATCAGATTCTTTTTCCTCAGTGAACACTGACACAAAGTACTCATTAAGTATATTAGTTTTGCCCTGCACGTTTATGCATATATCACCCTCTTTGCCCCTAATGGGCCCCACTCCACCTCTGACTACCTGCTTACTATTTACATGCTGGTAGAAGATTTTTGGGTTCCCTTTTATGTTGACTGCCATTCTATTCTCATGTTCTCTCTTTGCCAGTCTTATTTTCCTCCACCTCCCCTCTCAACTTATTGTATATTGCCTGGTTCCCACTTGAAGAATTCACCTGACATGCATTATACACCCTTTTTCTTGTTTCATCATAATCTCATTTCCCTTGTTCATCCAAGGAGCCCTGTTATTTATTCTCTTACCTTTCACTGTCACTAGAATGTACCTAGCCTGTACCTGAAGCATCCCTTCCTTAAAAACCTTTTTTCTGATACAGCTTTTCCTGTCAGTCGTTGATTTCTTTCTACCCTAGCTAGATCCCTTCTTATCGCATTGAAATTAGCACATAATGCAGGCTGTCACTTCACTGCAGAACTGAGGGACTGCTGCACTGTTGCCCAGGCCCTTGCCAATTTAGTTTAAATCCTCCCCAACCACACTAGTAAATCTCCCCATGAGGATATTGGTCCCAGTCCTGTAGAGGTGCCTCTTTCCCCAGAACTGGTCCCAATGCCACAACAATCTGAAGCCCTCCCTCCTGCATCATACTTCAATCCTCCCTATCCCCTATGTCTACTCTCGCTAGCACATGGCACTGGGAGTATTCTAAAGATTACTATCCTCAAGGTCTTGCTCTTTAATTTCTTCCCTAGCTCCTGAAAATCTGACCTTAGGACCTCAATACCTGCCCTTGCTATGTCGTTGGTGCACCACAGCTTCTGACTCACTCCCTTTCCCCTGCAGAATATCCTGCACATTGATGTCCTTTACCCTGGCACCAGGGGGGGCAATACACCATGCAGGACTCACAACAACCATTACAAAAATGCCTGTCTGCCCCCTGACTATGGAATTTTGTATAGCAACTGCATTTCTGCACTTTGCTGCTCCCTCCTGTATAGTCCCATGCCCATTGGTCCCATGGTTTAGACTGCACTCCTTCAAGGGGTTGTCACTCTCACAGTCTCCAAAGCTAAGTACCGGTTCGAGAGTGGTGCACACCCAAGGCTCCTGCACTTCCTGCCTCTTCCTACTCTTCCAGAGAGTCACTACCTACTTGAACTATCTTGAACTCTCAATGCTGGTGGGGTGACCAGCTCCTGGAATGTGTGATCCAGGAAACCCTCTTGCTCCCTGATGTTCCACAGTGATTCCAGCTGCTGTTCAAGCTCGGAAATCCTAAGGCTTGAGCTGTAGCAGCTGGAGACACTTCCTACACACGTGGTCACCCAGGGCACATAAAGTGTCCTGAAGTTCCCTTATGATGCAGCAATTGCAAGGTCGCAGCTGCCCATCCATAATTTAAGCAAAAACCCTCTATTCCTTTTTTATGCAATGTATTTAGCATCCCATTTAAACTATCAATTTTAATTACTATCTCTAATCCTGTTCTATGCTTATACTGTTATTACAACACGAACTGTTACACTCCACCAATTGAAAATCTTTAACTTCCCAGCTCCTAATTTGAACCAATACCCTTTCTGCTGGTCTCTATATATATTATATATATATGATAAGTTATGAAATCTGCCTTAGTTTTTAGTTTTTATACGAATGAACTGATCAAGTCTTATTTTATATTTGATTAACTGAGATTAAATTAAAAGTTTACCGGTATACTCACCCTGGCTGGCTCTCTGTTTCCCCGCGGTCTCTGTTGATTATGATGTCACTCTGACGACACTTTTCAATGTTTTTTTATTTGGCTCCGAGTCTCCCATTGCTTCTCTCCGAATCTTCAAGCTTTTGGCATGCTTTTGAAATCCTGTCCTTTCCCACTATTTATCTCCTCGTCATGACTAATTCCTCAGGACCTGGTGTCAATAATGCTGATAATAAATGAGGCAATTTTCAATGCCTGTTGGTGCTACAGATGAATGTAGTCCTGGTTTCATCTTTCCAAATGTTTTTTTTGTTGACTGTCCATCGAAACAGTCAGTTATACTTTGTATGGCTGCTTACACAAGGTATAAGTGTATAAACATGGACACATCACTCAAGAATGCAAGAACAGTTTGTATCTCAAGCAGGGTACTTCGGGTCACTTGATCTCCCTTCTTCAGGAATATTGTCTCTATTGTTGCAATGTTGTTGTAGAAGAATGGGCCCCTTCCTGATGAATGGGCCATTTCCTCTGGAAGGGAATAGACTGCTCTCGGCACAAGGAGCCTCCACTTAGAAAGAAACAGGACCGATGGAGGGGTCAAAAGAAGACAATGGCTCATTTAAAATAGAGGAGGTGAATACAATAATGAGGTGGCATTGCAAGAGGAGAGGATTTAGCTGTGAATTAGAAGGGGATATAAACCAAACCTCTGGGGAGACGAACCCTTTGAAGCAGATGAAACCTTAGAAGGAGATGATCAGTAACTGCTTGCTTAGCAGACAATGGACTGGCTGTTTTCTTTCTTTTCTTTTGGGCCTCCTTATCTCGAGAGACAATGGATACGCGCCTGGAGGTGGTCAGTGGTTTGTGAAGCAGCGCCTGGAGTGGCTATAAAGGCCAATTCTGGAGTGACAGGCTCTTCCACAGGTGCTGCAGAGAAATTTGTTTGTTGGGGCTGTTGCACAGTTGGCTCTCCCCTTGCGCCTCTGTCTTTTTTCCTGCCAACTACTAAGTCTCTTCGACTCGCCACAATTTAGCCCTGTCTTTATGGCTGCCCGCCAGCTCTGGCGAATGCTGGCAACTGACTCCCACGACTTGTGATCAATGTCACACGATTTCATGTCGCGTTTGCAGACGTCTTTATAACGGAGACATGGACGGCCGGTGGGTCTGATACCAGTGGCGAGCTCGCTGTACAATGTGTCTTTGGGGATCCTGCCATCTTCCATGCGGCTCACATGGCCAAGCCATCTCAAGCGCCGCTGACTCAGTAGTGTGTATAAGCTGGGGGTGTTGGCCGCTTCAAGGACTTCTGTGTTGGAGATATAGTCCTGCCACCTGATGCCAAGTATTCTCCGAAGGCAGCGAAGATGGAATGAATTGAGACGTCGCTTTTGGCTGGCATACGTTGTCCAGGCCTCGCTGCCGTAGAGCAAGGTACTGAGGACACAGGCCTGATACACTCGGACTTTTGTGTTCCGTGTCAGTGCGCCATTTTCCCACACTCTCTTGGCCAGTCTGGACATAGCAGTGGAAGCCTTACCCATGCGCTTGTTGATTTCTGCATCTAGAGACAGGTTACTGGTGATAGTTGAGCCTAGGTAGGTGAACTCTTGAACCACTTCCAGAGCGTGGTCGCCAATATTGATGGATGGAGCATTTCTGACATCCTGCCCCATGATGTTCGTTTTCTTGAGGCTGATGATTAGGCCAAATTCATTGCAGGCAGACGCAAACCTGTCGATGAGACTCTGCAGGCATTCTTCAGTGTGAGATGTTAAAGCAGCATCGTCAGCAAAGAGGAGTTCTCTGATGAGGACTTTCCGTACTTTGGACTTCGCTCTTAGACGGGCAAGGTTGAACAACCTGCCCCCTGATCTTGTGTGGAGGAAAATTCCTTCTTCAGAGGATTTGAACGCATGTGAAAGCAGCAGGGAGAAGAAAATCCCAAAAAGTGTGGGTGCGAGAACACAGCCCTGTTTCACACCACTCAGGATAGGAAAGGGCTCTGATGAGGAGCCACCATGTTGAATTGTGCCTTTCATATTGTCATGGAATGAGGTGATGATACTTAGTAGCTTTGGTGGACATCCGATCTTTTCTAGTAGTCTGAAGAGACCACGTCTGCTGACGAGGTCAAAGGCTTTGGTGAGATCAATGAAAGCAATGTAGAGGGGCATCTGTTGTTCACGGCATTTCTCCTGTATCTGACGAAGGGAGAACAGCATGTCAATAGTCGATCTCTCTGCACGAAAGCCACACTGTGCCTCAGGGTAGACGCGCTCGGCCAGCTTCTGGAGCCTGTTCAGAGCGACTCGAGCAAAGACTTTCCCCACTATGCTGAGCAGGGAGATTCCACGGTAGTTGTTGCAGTCACCGCGGTCACCTTTGTTTTTATAGAGGGTGATGATGTTGGCATCGCGCATGTCCTGGGGTACTGCTCCCTCGTCCCAGCACAGGCATAGCAGTTCATGTAGTGCTGAGAGTATAGCAGGCTTGGCACTCTTGATTATTTCAGGGGTAATGCTGTCCTTCCCAGGGGCTTTTCCGTTGGCTAGGGAATCAATGGCATCACTGAGTTCCGATTTGGTTGGCTGTATGTCCAGCTCATCCATGACTGGTAGAGGCTGGGCTGCATTGAGGGCAGTCTCAGTGACAGCATTCTCCCTGGAGTACAGTTCTAGGTAGTGCTCAACCCAGCGGTCCATCTGTTTGCGTTGGTCAGTGATTATGTCCCCCGATTTAGATTTGAGGGGGGTGATCTTCTTGATGGTTGGCCCAAGAGCTCTCTTCATGCCATCATACATTCCTCTGATGTTTCCGGTGTCTGAGGCCAGCTGAATATGACTGCATAGGTGTTGCCAGTAGTCGTTTGCGCAACGCCTAGCTGTTCTTTGTGCAGTACTTCTGGCTGCTTTAAGTGCTGCGGATGTTAAATCGCTGGGGGCTTTCTTGTAGTTCAAAAGTGCAATGCGCTTAGCGGCTATGACAGGTTCCAGCTCTTCATTATGAGATTGAAACCAGTCTGCATTTCTCTTCGCACTTTTGCCGTAGGTGGTCAAAGCTGACTCATAGATGGCGTCTCTGATGTGGGCCCACTTGGTCTCAGCATCCCCTGTGGGAGTGTTTTGAAGGGCTGTTACAAGTGAATTTAGAAATTTTTGTAACAGCTGTGGGTGAGAAATTCTGCTCGTGTTGATGCGCGGGTGGCCCTTCTGCTTGGAATGATGCAACTTCTTTGGTCTGAGTCTAACCTTGCTGCACACCAGGGAGTGGTCGGTGTCGCAGTCCGCACTGTGGAAGCTGCGTGTGATTTGAACACTGTTTAAGGCGGCTCGCCTTGTGACAATGAGGTCTAGCTGGTGCCAACGACGTGATCTTGGGTGCCTCCATGAAACCTGGTGACAGGGTTTAGTGTGAAAGAACGAGTTGGTGATGCAGAGGTTATGATAGGTACACAACTCAAGCAGTCTCTGCCCGTTCTCATTCATCCTTCCAACGCCATAGCGCCCAAGGCAGGAGGGCCATGAGTCATGGTCGGCCCCAACCCTGGCATTAAAGTCCCCCAGCAGGAATAGGTGTTCGGTGTTGGGGATGCTGCTAATGATGTTATGGAGTTGTTCATAGAACTGGTCTTTAGCTTCAGGTGCGGAGCAGAGTGTTGGAGCATAGATGCTGAGTAGGTGTACTGGACCAGAGGTGGTGAGCAGTCGGATGGACAGTATGCGTTCCGAGCCATTTGAGGGAGGCTCTATCATGCTGAGCAAGGAGTTTCTGATGGCGAAGCCCACTCCATGCTGTCTTGGTTCTTCAGGATCCCTGCCCTGCCAGAAGAAGGTGTAGTCTTGCTCTGCTAGAGAGCCACTCGCGGGGAGTGGCACCATCCTACACCTGTGTAGGGGCCCCAACAACCCCACTGCCTTGTGGGCGTCTCGGGAGAGACCAAGGCTAAGGGAGTAAACCCTAACAGAAAATCCGGAGCGGAACCCCGTAGGCGGTCATGTGTCACCTTTGGCATGTTTCCGGCAGTTCCTGCAGCCATACTGGTGCCAAACGTCGTGTCCTGCACTCCTTTGGACCCCACCAGAAAGGCCGAGAGGGGGGTTTTGACGACTGGGCAACTCTCAACCTCCATAAATTTGCCCAGGCATGCGCCATGGAGAGGTCACTCCATAGTTGCCTCACAGCGACTAAAACAACACGGAAGGCAGCAGTTACGGGTTATAAGTCCAGATAAATTGGCGTAGAAACTGGGCGCCACGGGTTGCCTTTGTCAGTGGGAGAGGTCATTGCACCTCACTGGACAGCTACCGCCCGCCTCAAACCGGGCAGCCCCCGGTCAATAAGGTTCTGTCCCGCCACAGTCTGCCTGCTTCAATGGGTGCTTGGAGCTCAGGGTCATTGCCCGAAAGGTGGACTGATACACCGCACCAAACAACATGAAAAAAGGAAAGAAGGTACCAGCCCTTCGCTTTGCAAGCTGGAACGTCAGAACTATGTGTCCTGGCCTGTCGGAAGACCTTACACAAATCAACGATTCTCGGAAGACCGCCATCATTAACAACGAGCTCAGTAGATTCAATGTGGACATTGCAGCACTTCAGGAGACTCGCCTCCCCGCGAGGACTGGCTGTAGATGAGCTTATATATTGTTTGGCTGTATTGTTGTACATAAACTGTTCTGTTACAATCCTGCCTTTTGTTGACATAAGACACCTGAAGTGATATTTATGTATGAGGAGAAATCTGATGGTAAATAAACAATTAGCTACTAAAATTAATCTATTCATTGGTGTAATTATCTGTACTCAAGCCTAAGGCACAAATCCCCTCTCCCTGGTTAGTGAACTGCGGTCTGCTTCACCAGAGATGGCGGTCAGTCGGGAGGTAATTGAGATAAAAGTTCTCAGATCCTGACCTCACCCTTCCTGAAAACTGGAGCATGAGCACTCCACTCAGTAATATTTTAACTCCAAGTGCTTTGCACATTAATTAAAACAAATCATGCAACACGAGAGCTGATAACAACCCTAACAATTGTGAGAAAGTGACCATGGGCAATGAAACTGCTGTGGAGAGTCGATGAACAGGAGAGATTATAACCTCTCCCTGTAGCAAGAAAGTGTGATTTATTGAGTGTGTTACTGCTGGCTCACCAGCAGCAAATATTCAGCTCAGTGGGTTACAAACAACTGAGATCCACTGACTTCCATTGGGAGGAGAGGTCACAGCAGGGTCATTTTCAACTTACCACCTGGGCTGTAACCAGACAGAGCCGCTTGCACGTCTGTTGTAAAACCAACTGGATTTTCATCCCTCCAGTTGGGATGCCTGGAAATGACACAATTGAGTAGGCTAACTCCCAAGGTCACTGTTCTGCAGTTATGTCAAAGTAGTTGCTCCTGAGCTAAGAGATGCGTTCCTGAGATTGTCTGATTCCATGGGCTGTGAGGGGTGTGTTAGTGTCTAATAAGTTCTGTTAATTGATGTTAAAAACCTACTGGTTGAAGGTAATAGGGTGAACAGGTGTTGAGTGTTGAAATACCAGTGAAATACCTTTGCTGTTTAGTCAACCAACTGTGAAAAAGGCTCAGATGAAATTTGATATGGAACATGATAAGGTGATTGTCTTTGGGAGATCTGTCACTTTGTCAGGACATTATCTTATTCCTTTAATGAGCCTTAACATCTCTAAGCAGGATGTTAAAGAGGGATAAATGGCATTCAGGGGCAGGGATTTAAAGATGAAAAGGCAAATTATTCCAAAAGTACATCGACAGTTTGCACATCCATCTTGTCATAGGTTGAAGATTCTGTTAAAAGATGCAGGGGTAATAGATGATGACTACACTAAAGTTATCAAGGATATCAGTAAAAAATGTGATATCTGTAAAAATACAGGATGACATCATGATATGTCATCAGTTTTTTTTATTTCCAAAATATACTTTATTCATAAAAATCTGTGAAAAATACATTGCCAAACCGTTTCAAACAGCACCAAGTCAAAAATACAAACCGTGCAAAGGTGGTCTGTTTCCTTCTAAAGAATCATGAGTTGCCTCACAACTCTTCCATTTCATTTGTCATGCCATTAACGTTTTTTCATTCGACAGCAAATGAAAATTTTCCCAGTACAGTTCGAGGGGTTTCCCATGGATCCAGCCCCTCCGTTCAGCTTGGTGGGGGGACCTTACACAGTGGTCTTTCCCCATTGAGCCTTTGTTGCGGCTGCCCCAAGCTTTAGTGCGTCCCTCAGCACGTAGTCCTGGACCATGGAATGTGCCAGTCTGCAACATTCGATGGTGGACAACTCTTTGCGCTGGAAGACCAGCAAGTTTCGGGCAGACCAAAGGACGTCTTTCACCGAATTGATAGTCCTCCAGCAGCAGTTGATGTTTGTCTCGGTGTGCGTCCCTGGTAACAGCCTGTGGAGCACAGACTCCTGTGTTACAGAGCTGCTTGGGATGAACCTCGACAAAAACCATTGCATCTCTTTCCACACCTGCTTTGCAAAGACACATTCCAGGAGGAGGTGGGCAACCGTCTCTTCCCCACCACAGCCACCGTGGGGGCATTGCGCAGAGGGGGCGAGACTTCGGGCGTGCATGAAGGATCTGACGGGGAGGGCTCTTCCCACCACCAGCCAAGCTACATCTTGGTGCTTGTTTCAAAGTTCTGGTGATGAGGCATTCCGCCAAATGACTTTGGTGGTCTGCTCGGGGAACCATCCGCCAGGATCCACCGTCTCCTTTTCCCATAGGGCCTTGAGGACATTCCGTGCAGACCACTGCCTGATGGATCGGTGGTCAAAGGTGTTTTCCTGCAGAAACTGCTCCACGAAGGATAGGTGGTACAGCACGGCCCAACTGCATGGAGCGTTCCGCAGCAATGTGACCAGACCCATCCTTCGCAACACCGGGGAAAGATAGAACCTCAGCACGTAGTGACACTTGGAGTTTGCGTACTGGAGGTCTACACACAGCTTGATGCAGCTGCACACGAAGGTGGTCATCAGGATGAGGGCGACATTGGGTACATTTTTCCTGCCCTTATCAAGAGGTTTGAACATCGTGTCCCTCCGGACCCAGTCCATTTTAGATCCCCAGATGAAGCGGAAAATGACTCTGACCGCCACAGCGCAGGAGTGGGGTATGGGTCAGACCTGCACCACGTACAGCAACAACGTGAGCGCCTCGCACCGGATGACCAGGTTCTTACCCACAATGGAGAGAGATCGCTGCCCCCACATGCTCAACATTTGTTGTACCTTGGCTACTCACTCCTCCCAGGTTTCGGTGCACGCCCCGGCCCTTCCGAACCATATCCCCAGCACCTTCAGGTAGTCTGACCTGACGGTGAAGGGGACAAAGGATCGGTCAGCCCAGTTCCCAAAGAACATGGCCTCGCTCTTGCCGTGGTTAACTTTGGCTCCCGAGGCCAGTTCGAACTGGTCGCAGATGCTCATCAGTCTGCGCACGGACAGTGGATCCGAGCAGAAGACCGCGACGTCATCCACGTACAGGAAGGTTTTAACCTGAGTGCCTCCGCTGCCTGGGATTGTCAACCCTCTTATGCTCGCATCCTTCCTAATAGACTCAGCAAAGGGTTCAATACAGCAAACAAAGAAGACCGGGGAGAGAGGACAGCCCTGTCTGACAGCAGATTGGATCGGGAAACTTTCCGATTCCCACCCATTGATTGAGACTGCGCTACTTATGTTTGTGTAGAGCAGTTTGATCCAATTGCAGATTCCCTCCCCAAACCCCATTTTGGAAAGCACGTCCATCATGTAGGTGTGCGATATCCTGTCAAAAGCCTTCTCCTGGTCCAGGCTGATGAGGCAGGTGTCCACCCTCCTGTCCCGCACATAGGAGATCGTATCCCTGAGTAGTGCGAGACTATCAGAGATCTTCCTGCCGGGTACAGTACAGGTCTGATCGGGGTGGATCACCAACTCCAGAGCAGACTTGATTCGACTGGCTATGACTTTGGACAGAATCTTGTAGACAACGTTAAGCAGTGAGATGGGCCGCAAATTTCTGATTTCTGCCCTCTTCCCCCTTCCGCTTGGAGATGAGGGTGATGATGCCTTTCCTCATGGATTCTGACATGCTGCCTGTCAGGAGCATACTCTGGTATACTTCCAGCAGGTCCGGGCCGACCCAGTCCCACAGGGCCGAGTACAACTCGACCGGTAAGCCGTCGCTTCCGGGAGTTTTACTTGTCTCGAAGGACTCGACGGCCTTTGTCAGCTCGTCCAGAGTTAGCGGCTTGTCCAGTCTCTCCCTCCTGCTGTCATCTAAGACCTCTGTGATAGATGACAGGAAGGACTGGGATGCTCTGCTGTCTGTGGGCTTCGCGTCATACAGCCCAGCATAAAAGGAATTGCTGATCCTTAGTATGTCGGACAATCAGTTTTTTTTTATTTCCAAAATATACTTTATTCATAAAAATCTGTCAATTACATTCCCAAACAGTTTGAAACATCATCAAGTCAAAAAATACAACCAGTGCAAAGGTGATCAGTTTCCTTCTATACAATTATGAGTTGCCTCACAACCCTTCCATTTCACATTTGTCTTGCCAGATACATTTTTACATTATACAGGAGACAGAAATTTTCCCGATACAGTTCGAGGGGTTTCCCATGGATCCAGCCCCTCAGTTCAGCTTGGTGGGGGGACTTTACACAGTGGTCTTTCCCCATTGAGCCTTTGCTGCGGCTGCCCCAAGCTTTAGTGCGTCCCTCAGCACGTAGTCCTGGACCTTGGAATGTGCCAGTCTGCAACATTCGGTGGTGGACAGCTCTTTGCGCTGGAAGACCAGCAAGTTTCGGGCAGACCAATGGGCGTCTTTCACCGAATTGATAGTCCTCCAGCAGCAGTTGATGTTTGTCTCGGGGTGCGTCCCTGGGAACAGCCCGTAGAGCAGAGACTCCTGTGTTACAGAGCTGCTTGGGATGAACCTCGACAAAAACCACTGCATCTCTTTCCACACCTGCTTTGCGAAGACACATTCCAGGAGGAGGTGGGCAACAGTCTCTTCCCCACCACAGCCACCGCGGGGGCATTGCGCGGAGGGGGCGAGACTTCGGGTGTGCATGAAGGATCTGACGGGGAGGGCCCTTCTCACCACCAGCCAAGCTACGTCTTGGTGCTTGTTTCAAAGTTCTGGTGATGAGGCATTCCGCCAAATGACTTTTACGGTCTGCTCGGGGAACCATCCGACAGGATCCACCGTCTCCTTTTCCCGTAGGACCTTGAGGACTTTCCGTGCAGACCACTGCCTGATGGACCGGTGGTCAAAGGTGTTTTCCCGCAGAAACTGCTCAACGAAGGATAGGTGGTATGGCACGGTCCAACTGCATGGAGCGTTCCGCGGCAACGTGACCAGGCCCATCCTTCGCAACACCGGGGACAGATAGAACCTCAGCAGGGAGTGACACTTGGAGTTTGCATGCTGGAGGTCCACACACAGCTTGATGCAGCCGCACATGAAGGTGGTCATCAGGATGAGGGCCACGTTGGGTACATTTTTCTCGCCCTTGTCCAGAGATTTGAACATCGTGTCCCTCCGGACCCGGTCCATTTTAGATCCCCAGATGAAGCGGAAAATGGCTTGGGTGACCGCCACAGTGCAGGAGTGGGGTATGGGCCAGACCTGCACCACGTAGAGCAACAACGTGAGCGCCTCGCACCGGATGACCAGGTTCATATCCACAATGGAGAGAGATCGCTGCCCCCACATACTCAACTTTTGTTGTACCTTGGCTACTTGCTCCTCCCAGGTTTCGGTGCACGCCCCGGCACTTCCGAACCATATCCCCAGCACCTTCAGGTAGTCTGACCTGGTCCTAGGAGGGACAGGTTGAGTGGTAGCAGTCCAGAAAAGGATAGGAAATGAAGTAGGGAATGTGGGTTCACAACAGCAACGACCAGAGACCAGACGAGGAGCACCACAGGAAGTAGGAGCCCTTACAATAGAGAAGCTCTATTGGCTACCAACAAGTTAGATGGTAAGTTGGTAAAGGATGCAAAACAAAAAGAGCTTGCCAGTTGGAGAGAGTTTGGTGTACACAGGGAGGTGCCAGATAGAGGATAACAAGCATTGTCTCATAGATGGATCTGGACAGAGAAACTACATTCCGATGGTACATATAAAACTCAGGCCAGACTTGTAGCTCAGGGATTTGAGGAATGATTAGGTGACCAGGAAGTTAGAATAGACTCCCCAACAGCAGGAAAAGCAAGTTTGAGGACTTTCCTACCCCTTTTAGTGACACACTCATGTGTCACTGAATGTAAGTCCATTGACATCAAAGCAGCATTTTTGCAATGGGAGAAATTTCAAAGGGAAGTATTTTTCAAGCCACCAAAGGAAGCTGGAGATATAGAAGGGAAATTATGGAAGCTAAACAAGTGAGTTTATGAGCTAAATGATGCATCCAGGGTGTGGTATTTTTCAGTTTGGTCTGTCCTACGAAAAGCTGGTCGTATTCAGCTAAAAGCAGATCCAGCAATGTTTCATTGGTACTATGAAGGAAAACTAGCAGGCATTTTCTTGATAAACATAAGCAATTTTCTGTGGGGAAGATCTGCAGCATGAGAAATGTGGTAGATCAAGTTCTACAGGAATTTAAAATTGGAAGTCTGGTTTCTGCTGCTTTTAAATATATAGGGTTGAATATTAGACAAAGTTGGGGGTAACACTAAATCAACAGTCTTACTTAGAGAATGTTTATAGGGTCCCAATAAATCTGGCCAGATCCTCACAAAAGGAAGACTCTGCAACGAAGGAGGAAGCAGACCAATTAAGGAGCTTAATCGGGCACTGGTTGTGCACACAAACTAGGCTAGATGTTTGTTGTGATATATTACAATTGAGCACCATGCTGAAACACTACTGTTAGGGAAGTGCTGAAAGCAAATAAGACATTGAAGAAATTGAGTTTAGACAAATGTACAGCACTGGGTGACCCAGAAGAAATGAAATTAATCACTTTTAGTGACGCCTCACACGTTAATCTTCCCGATGGTTATTTTTGGTGGGAAGAAATGATAAATGTTGTCCATTAGCTTGGGAATCGAAGAAAATACATGATAGTTAAAAGTACTTTAGCTGCTTGCATTGATAGAAGCAATAGATATGGGTATATATTTAGCAAGTAATTTAAAGGAACTCCTATAAGGGGCAATCAGAGAAAAACTTTCCTATAGAATGCTACATAGATAACCATTCTCTCTGGGACAATGTCTGTTCAACAAAGTGTCACAGAAAAGAGGTTGAGGATTAATCTCACAAGTATAAAAAATGTTGGAAAGAAAAGAAATATCCAAAATAAAATGGGTCAACGCAAGTCATCAGATGTCCGATTGTTTTACGAAGAGGTGCTTGTTCAAAGAAATTGTTGGATTTCCTCGAAGTGGGCTGTCTTTTAATGATGAGTTAGGAAAATGTGGGATTTTTTAAATTTTAGATCGCTTTGTAATTCTTTAAACAAGTTTTTTTTTTAAAAGGGAATATACTGTATGTTAATGGCTGCTGTTGAACATTGATGGTAGAATGTAAGCTAAAGAAAAATGTATCATTATTTTATCTCTTTTGTTTTTATATATAAACATATATAAAAATGTATTTAATGTAAAGAAAAGAAGGGGATCTTAGTGTCTAATCAGTTCTGTTAATGGATGTTAAATACCTGGTAGTTGAAGGTATTAGGGTGAACAGGTGTTGAATGTTGATTAGTTAACTGTACTCAGATGTATATATAAAGAGCCAGCCAGCAGTGGCTGGGTGTTCGGAGTGGAGAAGTAAACTCTGTGACAAGCAAGAAACAGTCTCCGCCAAAGCATCTTCGTCTCTGTCTTCATGATAAACAAGCTTGGAAGTTTCTCTAACAGGATGTAGACAGGCAACACTCCCTTACAGCTCTCTGCTTTCTGCACCTGTACATTTAATACAAGCACTGCCAATACTAGTGCATGTATAAACTGTTTATCATGAGCTATATGCCAATCTTTTCCAACCCAATTCAAAATAAGGGAACAGCATTCGAAAAGAACCATAGAAATATTACAGCACAGAAGGAGGCCATTCAGCCTGTTGTGTCCACACTGGCTGAAAAAACTAGCCGCCCAATCTAATCCCACTTTCCAGCACCTGGTCCATAGCCTTGCCGGATACAGCACTTCAGGTACATGTCCAGGTACCTTTTAAAAGAATTGAGCGTTTCTGGCTCCATCACCATTCCTGGCAGTGAATCCAGACACCCACCACTCTCTGGGTGAAGGTTTCTCCCCATGTCCCCTCTAATACTTCTACCAATCACCTTAAATCTGTGCCCCCGGTAATTGACCTCTCCACTAGGGGAAACAGGTTCTACCCGTCTAGTCTATCTCGGCCCCTCATAATTTCGTACAACTATGTTGATTGATGACCTTCAGTGGAATGCAGCAGAGGGAGTGACTTTGGAACCAGTCATTCAACAACCACACTTTAATAGGCCAGAACTGTTTGAAACCATAAAAAAATTCACAGCAAGGATTTCAAATTCAGTTTCGAGTCAACAAAGGGATCACATTGCTACTTGTATAACAATTGTTGGTTTGTCTCAAGTTGCTGATATGTCAGCCTTTGCTCAGTGCTTTAGATCTCTCACATCTGAGTTAGAAGGTTGTGCCTTCAGGCCCCACTTCAAGATACTATAAGCACATAATGCAGGCTGTCACTTCACTGCAGAACTGAGGGACTGCTGCACTGTTGGAGATGTCATCTTTCAGATGTGATGTGAAATTGAGGAACCCTTCTGAACTGCCAGGTGGTTGTAATGTAAATGATCTCATGACACCAATGGTTACAGCCTTCCCAAAATCTTCATCCGCGAAGAAATGCCAAGCCGATCCCATGAAGAACACTGCCAGTGTAGCAGCCAATATTATCCCTCAACAAACATCATGAGAACACATGAACTGATCATTATCTCATTGTTCTTTGTGGAACCTTGTTTGCAAACTGATGCATTTTCTTACATTATAACAGTGACTATACTTCAAAAGTACTTCATTGGCTGTAATTGGGGACATCTTGAAATTGTGAAATTTGCTATTTAAATGCAATTTCCTTCTTTCTTTAAAAGCAAAATACTGTGGATGCTGGAAATCTGAAATAAAAACAAGAAATGCTGGAAATACTCAGCAGGTCTGGCAGCATCTGTGGAGACAGAAGCAGAGTTAATGTTTCAGGTCAGTGACCCTTCAGAACTAGCATATTTGCCAGACCTGCTGAGTATTTCCAGCATTTCTTGTTTTTATTCCTTCTTTCTTTCTTTACCCCACAAGCAAGGAGAAAGTAAAAATCACTAGCTGGCAGACTGTAGTTTCCCCAACAGGTGCTCCTAGTAAGGGCCATTCCTTCCTGTTCTGTCTGACTCAACTGTTCACTGTTTGAACTTCAGAGCAGCCTCAATGATGAACTAGTTATTTAGTTTTAAACAGAATCATATTGAACCCTCCCTGTTACTCTTCATTGCATCACAGCAAATCAAACATTTACTGGCTTCAGCATAAAATATTATTTTATGACTAGTGTTGACATATCTGATAGTTTCACTATTTATAGCTGAGAAACACTGAACGAACGAGTTTGAGGAACAGGAGTGAGGCTGCAGATCCGTTTTCCCCTGTGCTGAAAATGTCTATTTTATATTAATCTAAATACTGCTCTTCAGGTAAGCGTGTAAAAGGAAACAATGGGATGTGACAGAGCAAAGACCATTTCCAATATGACAAGGAAATCTTAATGCTACAAAGGAAAGATTTTAAACATCACAATTACCCACCTGCTGAGATATGCCGGTGATCCAGAGAGTCTGTGCTGTGTGTAAGGACAGCTGGTGTAAGAGTTGTTTGTTTTACATATAGCACTAAACGAAAGATCAATATCAGATATGACAACACCAGGAAGCTCTGCCTTAAAAATGATGTCAGCTCAAGGGCCAAACAGGTATAACTAAAAGGAAGTTATTTTCCACTTTTGAGACCATAGTGACATTTCAGACAGGCAATTCCAGAAGCTAAAACGTCCGCAAATTATTAGCAGAATAAGGCAAAATGTAAAAGCAAAATGAGGCAGACATTTGACAGACAATCCCATCTGATACATTTACTTTCCAGCACCTTAATCAAGAATTTGTACACAATAAAATGTGTTGCCCATCTTTCTAACACCCAGCCATTCACACACTGCTGTAACTATCTCCTACTGGTGAAAAAATGGCAAAAAAAAGCTGCTGAATACAGCATAGGTATAATTTCAATAACTGATATGGGGAATTGACCTCAGCCACCATCGCCACAATTATGACAGTAGTGCAGCCCACAATGTTGTCTGACTGGGTCCTGGACCCCCCCACGCTAAAGCCTGGCTCAGGTATAAAATTAAAACACGACCCAGGCACAACCCGACAACAGCCAACCTGAACCTGACCCGAGTCCGAGTCCTTTAATTTTTTTAAATGCCCGACCCGACCCGAACCTGACAGGTATTTGGGTTTGGTCAGGTAGCCAGGCTTTAGACCAGGTGCCAGTTGTTGATGTACCTGTGTTCAATTAATATCATAAAGTTTAAAAAAAATAACAAACACTGATTTCAAACAGGTGAAGGCGCCGCGACCCTGAGCACTCACAGGGAAAAAAATCCACTTCAGGAAATCATGCAATGTAACAAACAAGCTTCTGAACTGTATCAAGTTCCGATGTCATTAACAAAAAAGAATCTCCCCGGAGATCTCAGGTTGGGAAGTTTAATGTCCCTATTTCCAGATAATTTTAAATCCTTGGGCCAAGTATAGATTAAAGCAAGAGCTCCGTTAATCATTCTGTACTTACTGCAGTTCCTGGTATCTTCCCTGGGCTTGCCAGTTTCTCCCGAACTGGATAGATTTCAGAATGTAAAGGGTTGGGTTAATTTCACTCGGGTGCTTTATGTCAGAACTTGTAGCTGCTTCTTTTCCTCCCACTCTTCTCACCTCTGATTTCTGTTTTTCCTGATCTCAGTCTTTCTCTCTCTCTCTTTCCTGCTGTCAAACTGAAAGTAGGCTCCAGACTTTGCCTTCTCGCTGTCTCTCAGGCACTCAGTTGTTTCTCCACGATTTTGCACTCTCTCACTGGCTTTAAAAGGACAGAGAACCACTCTATTTAAAAAAACACACACACACACACACACACACACACACACACGAACACACACACGAACACACACGAACACACACGAACACACACACACACACACACACACACACACACGAACTAAAACTGGCTAAATGAAACATCTAGTGAAAGACTTGTGAGGCCGGTGTGCTCTGAGCTGCTGGGGTAAGTGCGGTGGAGCATTTCACACCTCGATATTCGTGTGAGGGCCTCAGTAATAAGACCACAGCTGCCATCTGCAGGCTACCGAGATATGTTTTCAAACAGGAAGAATAGGGAAGATTTCAGAGCACTGCACATTTCCCATCTCGACCCCCTGAATGTTCATCTGAAGGTTACTTTCCGGAGCAAGGCAGCACTCTCCATGTCCAACCCGGGCTGATCCGAGTCCCAATGCTGAACCCGGAAGAGAGACCCGACCCGACTCGAATCTGACGCATGTCGTCAGGTCTGGTTGGGTTCGGGTCGGGGCAGAAGACGATGTCCGAGCAAAGACATAGGCCGGAATTTTACCATAGGCAGACGGGAGTTCGTCACTAATGTAAAAGTTGGTGGCAAGCTCACTTCTGCCTAGCGCGGGGATCCGTCCCGCATCTTACGGGTCCCCCGGCTTTCATTGTCCTGAGGCGGGACTTCCACCTGCTTGAGGGAGGAAGTCCCGCCTCATTGAGCTGCGCCACCAGGAGCGGTGGCTACTACTGGGACTGCAGCCCAACCGACCAAGGAGGATATCATGGAGCCGGGATCCAAGGTAGGTTTTGGATGCCTTACCAGGGTGATCGGTCGAGCCCAGGTGAGGCACGGGTATTAATTTGGGGGAGGGGGGGGGGCGCGTCTTGGGTCCTGGGGGTGGGTTGGGAGGCGGTGGGGGGGGGGGGGTGGCGGCCCTCAACTCTGTGCCCGATTGTCAGGGTAACCACCGGGGTGCGGAAAGGCCGGCAGGTCTCACTGGGTGGCCTTTCACATCCCCAGCATGCCCGCTTTCCATGGGTAAAATACCTGTGGAGGCGGGCAAGGGCCCTGAAATGGCCGTTAAGTGGCCACTTAAGGGCCTTGACTGGCCTGGGGCAGGCAGATCGTTTCTCGACACTCACCACCCACCCCCGACCTCCTGAAAAGGAGGCGGGAGCAGCTTGGGAAGGCCTCCCGGAGCCTCCCGCTCAATTTTACGCCACCCCCATGCCACCATCTGGCTCTCTGGGATGGTGTAAAATTCCAGCCACAGGGTGGCCCACAGTTCAGAGTTGCCTCCCTGCCGATTCAGCAGGCCGCAAGAGAAAGATGGGAGGTTCTTCTTCCCCACCGATGGCAAAAACAGGTCCTCCCACCTGACCAAGGAAGCCTGGGTGGAGATCGCAGCCATGCGGTCACCCAGTGCAACTGGGTCCAGTGCAGGAAGGGGATCAATGACTTCCTGCCATCTGCCAACATGTGTGCTCCATACTAATCACCTTGCTGAGAATTACATGTGTCTACGTGAGAGGCAGCACAACATGAGGGTAGCATTGGCTGAGTGGCTAGGGTTCTGTCTCTTCTGGACAGCTGCATGGCTGTCTCTCAGACTCAGGACACCTTCCTTCATAGTTCACCAACCTTTAACTCCTCTGACAGCAAGTGTCGGTGTGAGAGACATCAGATTCTCCAATAGGGGATGAGAGGCTGAAATGATCAGAACAGTCATGTTGATCTGTGCCGTTCTCTACCATTTCCATCCGTCCTCTAGCAGGACAAAGAGGGCCCAGAAAAGGCGGAGGACTCTCAGATGTATGTCCACTCACCTCCGCCGACGAAGAGGCCTTGGAGTGGCCGCACAATATCAGATGGGGAAATTAGAGTCCCTGCTCAAGAGAGCGAGAATTGCTTTCCATCGACATGCACATTAATGTTGGAGACCCACATTACGCTTGGTTGGCTTTAGGAGATCTGCACAGCCTAACTCTCACATGTTTGTGTTCTCTCATGTAGGTAGCCATTCGCAGGGATCTGCAACCACAGAGGGACAGCCATCCACCTCTGAGGAGGAGGACCACTATCTGGTGTTTCTTTTGCACCCTCCACCAGTGCTGATACTTTCACCTCGGTGGGTATCTGCTCAGCTTTAGAATCAGGGCCACAAGCTGGTGAGAGCACCGTACGCACGTCTGAGCAGCTGGCTGAGGCTGACAGCTGAGGCCTCTGCCAGTCGGAGGAAGTGGGTGGCCAAGCCCTTGCTGAGCCCCAGGATGATGATGAACCTCTGGTGTCAACTGCACAGGGCATGCTGGAGTTGCAGAAAGAGGTAAAGCAACATCTGGTGGAGATGCCAGAGGTCATGCGCAGCCATGAGTGGATCATGGAGTCCATCCATGCCATGAGTGCTGCCGTGTCTCAGGCCTAATTTTAAGCCACGTTTCCGTTATTGCCACTATGTCATATTTCCACATGGTTATATGTGCTTGTAGCTCACCGACCTTATTAACCACACTGTGTGTTTACACATATGCACTGTAATCCTGTCTTTGCATTCTTCATAGTCTTTCTCAGTCCACTCCAGTATAATATAGGATTAGTCCCTTCCCTAGTACTGTCTAATATTGTCACATTATGCACCTTATTCCCCAGAGATGGTCCCAAAGTCCCAAGTATCAGAAACCCTCCCTCCTGCACCATGCTTCAAGCCACACATTGATCCTTCCTATCTTCCTAGTGCATGGCACTGAGAATCCACAGATTACTACCTTCGAAGTCCTTCTCTTTAACTTCCTCCCAAGCTCCTCAATATCTGAACGTAGGATCTCAATACCTGCCCTTGCTATGTCGTTGGTACCATCGTGTACCCACCTTCTGGCTCACTCCTTTCTGCCTGCAGAACATCCTGCACCCTCTCCGTAATCAAGTTTGTCAAACATGTTTTGCCTTTAATGAATCCATGCGAACGTTCATTGATAAGCCTACACTTTTCCAGATGTCAATTAATTTTATCCCTAATTACTGTCTCTAAAATTTTCCACAACACTGATGGTAGGTTGAATGGCCTGTAGTTGCCAGGATTATTTCTTTCCCCATTTTTAAAAAGGGTATAACATTTGAAATCCTCCAATCTTCTGGTACAATCCCCACAGGATTAAAAAAAGTTTGTGCCCAGAGCCTCCACAATCTCCAAAACTCAATAACATAGGAAGCATCCCATCCGGACTGGGTGGCTTTTCTACTTTGAGGACCACATGTATGTTCTGAATGTGCTTCTTGCTTGTGTTTATTAAACAAATTTACATCTGTTCATGCTTTTTTAAAAAAAGAAACCCTGCTTTGTTCCTTTTTCGAGAACCTGATTGTGCAATTTTTATTTAACTTCCGGACACTACTGGACGATTTATATTCTACTGGGGAATCTCCATATTTCTTGATGTAACTCTAGCAGAAACAGCCTAAAACCAGTAGACACCCAGCGTAACTAATTTTACTGATGTCCTATAAGATACTGGGGAGAACCTCTACAGCATTTCAGGGTGCTGTTTCCCAGAAATCATGAGCCAGTCTCCCTTTGTTGTGGAGTTGTGTTCCCTTTGTAAGCAGCCCCAGTTGTGTTCTTTTTTTTATGAAGTCCCACTTCTACTTTTTCTGCCTCAGTTGTTTTTTTTTCACTAACCTCAGTTTTCTGCTTGAGGGAGAGTTTTCTCCTTTAACTCTGACAAACAACATTGCAACTCAGGATGGATCAATTGGCAGCAACATGTAACTTGTTAAATTTTGCTGCTCCTTTCATGTCTCCTTTTCACTGAAATTCTATTGGATCTACTTCGATTTGGTTAATGAGAGATATTAAGAAATGATGATGACTGCCAAAGATGTTGATAAAGACTATTTTATTTGTTATTTCCACAAAGTTCAAGAGGAATTGAAGTAAATTGTCAACTTTTGGATTGAATTGAGTGGAAAATCAGACAGGGTGTATACTGGGTGGTTAATCCGCTATAAGCAGCTTCCTGTCTGACGATTAAGGTTAAAATCTACCCCAATGGTTTTTAAAGTAATCATCATACACTTCTTGTTCCTTCTAAATTCTGAAAATGCTGCTAATCAATGGCTGAGACCATGACAAAATTCCTTGAAAATTATAAAGTAGCACTGATTTTCCAGTGTCCAATACCATCATTGATATCATTCACTTCAAGCTTCACATTTTGTTGAGTCTTTCCCTGCACTGATGAAATCTCTATAGTTTATTCTACCAGTAGTACTCTCCAGGGATTCTAATTTATCCAGAATGAATCAAAGTGTTTTAGTCACATCCTTTAAACATTTGCATTAATGCTTTATTCTAGTTTCACAACTTTAGTTTATTCTTTCACGGGTTGTGGGAGTTGCTGGCTGGGCCAGCATTTATTGGCTATCTCTAATTGCCGGTGGTGAGCTGTCTTCTTGAACCGCTGCAGTCCATCTGATGTATGTACACCCACATTGCTGTTAGGAAGGGAGTTCCAGAATTTTGACCCAATGACAGTAGAGGAATGGCGATATAGTTCAAAGTCAAGGTGTGTGGCTTGGAGGGGAACCTACAGGTAATGGTGTTCCTATGCATCTGCTGCCTGTTCAAGGGTTTGGAAGGTGCTGTCGTAGGAGCCTTGGTGAGTTGCTGCATTCCAATTTATAGAAGGTACACACTGCTGCCACTGTGTGTCGGTGGTGGAGGGAGTGAACGTTGAAGGTGGTAGATGGGGTGCCAATCAAGCAGGCTGCTTTGTCTTGGATGGTGTGGAGCTTCCTGAGTGTTGTTGGAGCTGCACTCATCCAGGCAAGTACAGAGTATTCCATCACACTCTTAACTTGTGCCTTGTGGTTGGTGGACTGCCTTTGGGGAGTCAGGAGGTGTGTAACTCGCTGCAGAATTCGCAGCCTTTGGCCTACTCTTGTAGCCACAGTATCTATGTAGAATCATAGAAAATTTATGGCACAGAAAGAGGCCACTCGGCCCATCATGTCTGTGCCAGCCGAAAAATAATCCACCCATTCTAATCCCACCTTCCAGCATTTGGTCCATCGCCCTGCAGATTACGGCACTTGAGGTGCATATCCAGACTCCTTTTGAATGAGTTGAGGGTTTCTGCCTCAACTACTGTTTCAGGCAGTGAGTTCCAGACCCCCACCACCCTCTGGGTGAAAAGGTTTTTCCTCATCTCCCCTCTAATTTTTCTGCCAATCACTTTAAATCTATGCCCCCTAGTCACTGACCTCTCCGCTAAGATGAATAGACCCTTCACCTCCACTCTATCCAGCCCCCTCAAAATTTTGTACATTTTCAATCAGATCTCCCTTCAGCCTTCTCTGTTTCAAGGAGAACAACCCCAGCCTATCCAATTTTTCCTCATAGCTGCATTTTTCAAATACTGGCAACATCCTCGTAAATCTCCTCTGTACTTTCTCTAGTGAAATTACATCCTTTCTGTAATGAGGTGATCAGAACTGCATACAGCACTCAAGTTGTGGCCTAACCAATGATTTTTACAGTTCCAGCATAACCTCCCTGCTCTTATATTCTATACCTCGGCTAATGAAGGAAAGGATTCCATATGCCTTCTTAACCATCCTATCAACCTGTCCTGTTACCTTCAGGGATATGTGGACATTCACTCCAAATTCCCTCACTTCCTGTACATCTCTAAGCATTTTGCCATTAATCGTGTATTCTTTTGCCTTGTTTGACTTCCCCAAACACATCACCTGACACTTCTCTGTGTTGAATTCCGTTTGCCATTTTTCTGCCCATCCGACCAGACCATCAATATCTTCCTGCAGCCTACAGAAATCCTCCTCACTATCTACCACATGGCCAATCTTTGTGTCGTCTACAAACTTCTTGGTCATGACCCCTACATTTCCGTCCAAATTGTTAATATTTACCACAAAAAGCAGGAACCCAGTACTGAGCCATGTGGAATGCCACTTGAAATAGCCCTCCAGTCACAAAAACACCTGTCAACAATTACACTTTGTTTCCTGCCACTGAGCCAATTTTGTATCCACCTTGCTGGCTGGTCCAGTTCAGTGTCTGATCAATGGTAACCCCCAGGATGTTGATAGTGGGGGATTCAATGATGGTAATGCCATTGACAAGCAAGGGGAGATGGTTAGATTCTCTCATGTTTGAGATGCTCATTGCCTGGCACTTGTGTGACGCAAATGTAGCTTTCCATTTATCATCCCAAATCTGACTGTTGTCCAGGTCTTGCTGCAGATGGACACGAACTGCCTCAGTATCTGAAGAGTCATAAATGGTGCTGAACATTGTGCAATCATCAGAAAATATCCTTATGATGGCGGGAAGGTCATTGATGAAGCAGTGGAAATGGTTGGGCCTCGGACACTACCCTAAGGAACTTCTGCACTGATGTCCTGGGACTGAGATGATTGACCTCCAACAATCAAACCCATCTGCCTTTGTGCTCGGTATGACGTCAACCAGTGGAAAGTTTTCCCCCTGATTCCCATTGAATCCAGTTTTGCTAGGGCTCCTTGATGCCATACTTGGACAAATGCTGCCTTGATGTCAAGGGCACTCACTCTCACCTCACCTCTGGAGTTCAGCTCTTTTGTCCATGTTTAGACCAAAGCTGTAATGAGGTCAGGAGCTGAGTGACCCTGGCAGAACCCAAACTGAGCGTCACTGAGCAAGTTCTTGCTGAGCAAGTGCCACTTGATAGCACTGTCCATGACACCTTCCATCACTTAGCTGATGATCGAGAGTAGACTGATGGAGCGGTAATTGGCCGGGTTGGATTTGTCCTGCTTTTTGTGTACAGGATGTACCTGGGCAATTTTTCACATTGTTAGGTAGATGCCAATGTTGTAGCTGTACTGGAACAGCTTGGCTAGGGGAACAGCAAGTTCTGGAGTACAGGTTTTCAGTACTATTGCCAGAATGTTGTCAGGGCCCATAGACTTTGCAGTATCTAGTGCCTTCAGCCATTTCTTGATATCATTTGGAGCAAACTGAACTGGCTGAAGACTGGCATCTACGATGCTGGGGACTTCAGGAGGAGGAGGAGGCCGAGATGGATCATCCACTCGGCACTTCTGGCTGAATATGATCGCAAATGCTTCAGCCTTTTCTTTTGCACTGATGTTCTGGGCTGCCCCAACATTGAGGAAGGGGATATTTGTGGAGCGTTTTCCTCCTGTTAGTTGTTTATTTGTCCACCACCATTCACAAGTGGATGTGGCTTGACTGCAGAGCTTTGATCTATATGCTACCAACTTCAATAAAAGCAACTTGTGTCTCCATTGGAACCATTTGCCGGATCAAGGCATTAACCCGCACACATAGGAAGCTACAACATTGCAACATTTTGATGTGACCGGCAGATCAAAGAATTCTCTGGGCAACGATGGAACTGAGAACACAGCAATGCAAGAACGGTAAGGGGGTGACTGCAGAACTACAAACGTAAGGCATGTTAGTGGTGAAAAAACTGAAAAATTTGCAACTGACAAATAGCCATCATTGAGGACTGAAGGCTAAAATCAAGATGAAAAATGGACACTGGACACTTCATGAAATGCATTGCAGTGCGTATCAATGCGTTCGTGCCATACCCCTCCAATAAAGATTTTCCTTTTCAAATGAAACAAAATAAATGATTTACAAGTGTGCATAAAATATTAAACTAAATAAAAATGTCTTTGGTAGTACAGAACTTGAGTATTGCTAAAAATAGAGACATTTTGTCGACCTTTTCATCTTGCACTGATCAGGACAATTCGCAAGAATACCAATATAAGGGAAACAACAAATATATACTGTATGAGAAGAGAGTGCTGATTGATTGGCAAGAGGACTCTGATTGGCAGATGCGTTGCCATGGAGAATGCACCAGTTTATGGTGACTGGCAATTAACTGCCAAGCTTTGATTGAAATTTAAAGCAGGCCGCTTGACTCTGATTGGTCAAGACATTGCCCTGAGGACTGAACAAGCAAATGGCTGTCACTTATTTTGTTTCACTGAAACAGGCTCAATGTGTGTACGTGTTCATCTGTCTACAAAGAACAGGACCCTGTGTACTCTTACGACCAGGTGAGAAAGAGGTCTGGGGTTCTCTTTCAGCCTTCACCTAGTCTTGCTGTAACAGGGTTTTAGTTTTAAACACACTGTGTTTTTAGCTCCCTCTTGGTAAATCCTTGTCCATCGCTTTCCAATTATAAGGCAAAGAAACCAGAACAAATAGGCTTTCTTAGGTTTAAAGAAGAAAGATTGAAATTTATTCAATTTAAACTCTAATTCAGTTAATGCCTACGGACACATGATGCGCCCACACGAGCATGCATACGTGATGCACACATGCAGATAGGGACAGAAAAGAGCAGAAATAAAATAAAGTGGAAAAGTTTGAAGCAATCTCTGAAGAGGGTTTTTGTTACTGTGCTTCAAGTTCACTGTAAAGTCCTTGATTGCAGGTAGATCCTGCTTTTCATTGGGGCCCAGTATTCTTCTTAAACCTTGTTCGCTGCAGAAGACTTTTCTCTCTTGGGGTTCATGTGCCTTCAATGGTTTTGGAATTCTGTGAGAAAGAGATGGGAGCAGGCAGACAGGCAGGCGGTCGTCTTCAGTCCAGGAGCAAACTGCTTTCTGCAGGGTCTCAGTTCAAACTGTTGTGGCAGGTTAAAAAAAAATCCCTGCAACAGCCAGTTAGTCATGTGACCAGCTGGCATAACCACTTCTGGCTTTGTGGATTGTCTTGTCCTCGCAAACCCTGGAATATCTCCTCTACACACAATACCTAATGATCAAAGGTCCATTGTGGGTTACATTGGAGCAGGAAATAACCCCTTTGTCCTTTCAGTCACTGTCTGGTAATATGCAAATATCTTTTTTTCCAGACAAGGTCTGGCAGTCTTTGTAACAGAACCTTCTCTTCTTCCCAGCAACAGTTTGAAATTTAATGTCCATGTGGTGAAATTAATATGCCTCATTCTTGGCAGGTGGGGGCCTGCATGACAGTATTAATTGGTTGTCAGTGTAATTCTTCGCACACTGAGGATTATTTAGCAAATGTCATTCAGTTGCAGAATCACATCTAATGTGTGACACTGTGTTTTGAGTTTTGCAAGCACGGGCTGGTTGGCTATGGCCTGTACCTTGCCTGTTGCCAATCATTTAGTGTATGTCACCAAGGTTCACGCATTCCACTGCGTGCCTTGTCTACCCTCTGTCTGAAAGACACGAAGCCAGGGCGATAAACAATGGAACAGCTTCGCCAAGACCACTTACCCTCGCCAATCTGAGCAAGTCATTGAGGCGTTTCCGACACTGATACCAGTTTCTGCGCATCACCCTACAGTTCTAAACCTCTTCTGCTACCTCCATCTAAGTCGCCTTAGTCAGGTGGGAGGGTCTTCTGACTCCATTTGCAGGGATGAAGACTTCCTGCCTTTCCCTGACAGCTTGCAGGAGAATCTGCAGGAAAGCATTACTGGATCGTGGGGCAGGATGCTGCCTGCTGGCTGGCATTTTATTTGCTTATGCTGCAGAGGAAAAACAATTAATGGGGAGTTGGTGCTATGTATAACAAATTAAGGAAGGAAAAAGCAGTTACAAATAAGTAAAGGATTTAATTTCAGTAACTTAATTTCAGCAAGGAGTCTTATTAGTAAGACAGATGAATTGAGGGCATTGATTAGCACATGGGATTATGACATTGTGATTATCACAGAGACATGGTTGAGGGAGGGGCAAGACTGGCAGCTCAATATTCCAGGGTACAGATTCTTCAGGCGTGACAGTGGAGGGGATAAAAGAGGAGGTGGCATTGCACTGTTGATCAAGGAGTCAATTACTGCAGTAAGGAGGGATGATATTTTAGAAGGTTATTCAAATTCGGCTATATGGATAGAACTTAAAAACAAAAAGGAGGCAATCACTTGGCTGCGAGTGTACTACAGGCCTCCAAACAGTCGGTGAGAGATAGAGGAGCAGATATGTAGGCAAATCTCAGAGAGGTGTAAAAATAATAGGGTAGTAATAGTAGGGGATTTCAACTTACCAAATATCAACTGGGATAGTCTTAGTGTAAAAGGCTGAAAGGGAGCGGAATTCTTAAAATGCATCCAGGAGAGCTTTTTGAGTCAGTACATAGAAAGTCCTACAAGAGAAGGGGCAGTACTGGACGTAATCCTAGAGAATGAAACTGGACAAGTGGTAGAAGTGTCAGTGGGGGAGCATTTCGGGGACAGTGAACATAACTCTGTAAGATTTAAGGTAGTTATGGAAATGGACAAGGACGGGCCGGAAATAAAGGTACAGAATTGGGGGAAGGCCGATTTCAGTATGATAAAACAGGATCTGGCCAAAGTGGACCGGGAGCAGCTACTTGTAGGGAAGTGTACATCAGGCCAGTGGGAGTCATTCAAAGAGGAAATAGTGAGGGTTCAGAGCCAACACGTACCCGTTAAGGTGAAGGATAGGACCAACAAGTCCAGGGAACCATGGATCTCAAGGGATATAGCGGATTGGATCAGGAAAAACAAGGAGGTTAATTGCAGATTCGGAGCGCAGAAAACAGCAGAGGCACGAGAGGAGTATAGAAAGTGTTTGGGGTACGAAAAAAAGCAATTAGGAGTGCGAAGAGGGGACTTGAAAAAACACTGGCGGGTAAGATAAAGGAAAATCCTAAGGGATTTTATAAGTATATTAAGAGCAAGAGGATAACCAGGGAAAGAGTAGGTCCCATTAGGGACCAAAGTTGCAATCTGTGTGTGGAGCCGGAGGACATAAGTGAGGTTTTAAATGATTACTTTGCATCTGTGTTCACTATGGAGAAGGACGATGCAGGTGTAGAGATCAGGGAGGGGGATTGTGACATACTTGAACATATTAGCATTGAAAGGGAGAAAGTATTAGCTGTTTTAGCGGGCTTAAAAGTGGATAAGTCCCGAGGCCCAGATGAGATGTATCCCAGGCTGTTATGTGAGGCAAGGGAGGAGATAGCATGGGCTCTGACACAGATTTTCAAATCCTCTCTGGCCACAGGAGAGGTACCAGAGGACTGGAGGACAGCGAATGTGATACCATTATTCAAGAAGGATGAATCAGGTAATTACCGGCCAGTGAGTCTAACATCAGTGGTTGGGAAAATATTGGAAATAATTCTGACAGGATTAATCTCCACTTGGAGAGGCAGGGATTAATCAGGGATAGTCAGTATGGCTTTGTCAGGGGGAGATAGTGTCTAACTAACTTGATTGAATTTTTCGAGGCGGTGGCTAGATGTGAGGATGAGGGTAAAGCAGTTGATGTAGTCTAGAGGCCTGCTTTAGGTCGCGTAATAAAACTCGACCCAAACCCAATCGAACCACAGCGGGCCCAAGCATGACCTGGCCCGAGTTCCTCCCATTTTGCCCCGAAGCCGACCCAACCCGAACCCACCACTACTCGACCTGACCAGAGACCAACCCGACCATCTGTTTACTTCCCTCCCTGACATCGAACCTGCACGAAGCTGCAGAGCATGCGTGAGACCTCATAGTGACATCACTCGCTCACTGCGCAGACTCAGTTTCGTCCCGGACTCCCAGTTCAGGTAAGTTTTGAAATTTTTATTACTTACCAGCAGAGCATTTACCGTGTGCGTCTGGCCCGACCTGACCCGACGCGATCTGGACTCGGCCCAACCTGATCCAAGCCCGAAAGCCGGCCCCGGATGATGGGCCCGACCCGACCCAACCTGACACGTCGTTGGGTCCTGTCGGGTTCCGGTCGGGTAGCAGGCCTCTAATGTTGTCTACTTGGACTTCAGTAAGGCTTTTGATAAGGTACCACATGAGAGATTGGTTAAGAAGATAACAGCCCGTGGGATCCAGGGCAGTCTGGCAAAGTGGATCCAAAATTGGCTTAGTGGCAGGAGGGTGATGGT
Source organism: Heterodontus francisci (assembly GCF_036365525.1). Lineage (NCBI taxonomy): Eukaryota > Metazoa > Chordata > Chondrichthyes > Heterodontiformes > Heterodontidae > Heterodontus > Heterodontus francisci. Next base: position 29,129,499 of record NC_090381.1, on the reverse strand, counting down.
CGAGGGTTGTGTTTACGAGTGGAAGCATGTGACCAGTGGTGTACCGCATGGATCGGTGCTGGGACCCTTGCTGTTTGCAGTGTACATTAATGATTGAGATGTGAATATAGGAGGCATGATAAGTAAGCTTGCAGACGACATGAAAGTTGGTGGTGTCGTACATAGTGAGGAGGAAAGCCTTAGATTACAGGATGATATAGATGGGCTGGTAAGATGGGCGGAGCAGTGGCAAATGGAATTTAATCCTGAGAAGTGTGAGGTGATGTATTTTGGGAGGACTAACAAGGCAAGGGAATATACAATAGATCGTAGGACCCTAGGAAGTATAGAAGGTCAGAGGGACCTTGGTATACTTGTCCATAGATCACTGAAGACAGCAGCACAGGTAGATAAGGTGGTGAGGAAGGCATATGGGATACTTGCCTTTATCAGCCGAGGCATAGAATATAAGAGCAGGGAGGTTATGATGGAGCTGTTAGGCCACAGCTGGGTACTGTGTACAGTTCTGGGCACCGCACGATAGGAAGGATGTGTCTGCACTGGAGAGGAGATTCACCAGGATGTTGCCTGGGCTGGAGCATTTCAGCTGTGAAGACAGACTGAAAAGGCTAGGATTGTTTTCCTTAGAGCAGAGAAGGCTGAGGGGGGACATGATTGAGGTATACAAAATTATGAGGGGCATCGATAGGTTAGATAGGAAGAAACTTTTTCCCTTAGCAGAGGGGTCAATAACCAGGGGGCATAGATTTAAGATAAGGGGCAGGAGATTTAGAGGGGATTTGAAGAAAAATGTTTTCACCCAGAAGGTGGTTGGAAACTGGAGCGCACTCCCTGCAGGGCTGATAGAGGCAGGAACACTCACAACATTTAATAAGTATTTAGGTGAGCACTTGAAGCGCCATAGCATACAAGACTACGGGCCAAGTCCTGGAAAATGGGATTAGAATAGTTAGTTGTTTGATGGCCAGCATGGACACGATGGGCTGAAGGGCCTGTTTCTGTGCTGTATGATTTTATGACTCTAACTCTGAACACAGATAACACAAAGGCTGCTGCCCCTTGATGCTTGAAACACAATGTTTTATAGCTATGGTGCGTGACCAAGTGACAGTCGGTTCCACCAATGAAAGGCCGCCCCACCGCATGATTGCTTGTGTCTGCTGTGCCCATCCCCGCACTGTTCATTTACATACAGCATTGTGTGGCATACTGGAAAAATGGCGGAGGCGGATTATACCAAAACCCCGGCACATATGTCTCCAGTAGGAGACTGGGGAGAACCTCCAGAGAATTTTGTCGTGTTGGTTTTATAAATTACCAGCCATTCTCCCTTTGTAAATATCTCCAGTTGTGTTCCCTTCTTTCCCATATGGTCCACTTTTTCCACCTATCATGTCACCATTTTCCCAATTGTTTGTTCCACAAGACTTGGATCTGCTAATTATTTTTTTAAATGGACTTTGTTCTGATTCCCTGTTCTTAAAAAAAATTCATGAACAATACCACTAGAGTTTGATTCTTTGTCTCAGATCGCTCAGAAGTGAAATTTTTAACTGAATTTCAACACATGCTGTACCTAAAAAAAAAACTTCTGCTTGATTTTCAAATAGTCAAATAAGAAACCCAATCACACATGCTTCAATTCATGTGCTCCTCTTTGCAAACATTGTTGATTATAAATAAAAGTAAACATATTCCAATCTTATTCAAAATCTAAGCTTTGACAATTTGATCTTTAATTTCTTTCAAAGCCTTTTTGGGAAATATAGCAATGAGACTCACAGATATTCACAGGATAAGAAGATGCACCTGTCTACCCTTCAGTCCTTTTATTGCACTAATTGAATGCAGGGACGGATAGACAGGTGAATAGGAAGGGAGGTACCACTGATTTAGCCACTCGATACTCAGTGCAAGACCAAAATTGCATTGGGGTAAACGTGTCTTTGGACTTGAATTTAAATATTATAATGATGCATTGTTCTGTTAATTAGTCAATCTTCGGCATTTTGTTCTGCCTTTGGACTTCTGCCTATTTCAAAGCGGCAGAGAGCTAGCTTCAGCTAACGACACACCTTTATAGATATTGGGCATTATAAATCTTTTAAGTCTTTGAGTTTGTCAGATATTAACCCATTCGGCCTTGAGAAGAATGGATCCTTTGGGGTTTATTTTCAGGGTACAGGCAGTTGAAAGTGCAACAGGGTTTCCAAAGCTTCAAGAATTTAAGGACATGTGTCACAGCATTGTGGCAATTGGGAGTCTGGGAACAAGAAAATTATCATCATATGTGTTGGTATTTTAAACACTTAAAGGAAACAACAAAAGGACATACATAATTTTAGTGGTTTTATGGATAAATAAAAATTTTAAAGTTTTATTTGAAAAGAATGAAATAAATTGATCTTAATGTTAAGTGATGAGCAGGTAGAGGAGCCACTGTCGAACTGAAAGGAATATCAATCTAAGTAATGCAAATTACAGAAACGGAAAACAAAAAGAGGGAAAATGTTCCCAAAGCTGCGAGTAATAGAGTCAGCGTGACACTAGGAGAGGCAACAAGATGTTTTGTTGCAAGTAATTTCCAGCTCAAGGGGTAGGCAGCCATGTGTGCAACAATAAAGATCAGGAACTACGCTGCTCAAGTAGCAGGAAGAGCAGAGTGCCAGGCATCTGGGTGACGTTGCGAGGAAGGCATGGCCTTTAATCGCATAGATAGTACTGCGAGGTATCTCTAACAGACCCCAGACCAAAAGAATGCACTGGAGTGCTGACGTACAGCTGCATTAGAGTGCTAAAGTGGGAGTTTTCTGACTGAGGGTAATTAAGGGTTAGTTTTATCTAAAGTCTAGTCTTTCTTTTATTTAGCAAATTAACTTAACAGTTGATGTTTGGTTGGAGAAGGTGAGTTTTAAACCAGCTTTAAACAGAGTTCACTCAGGCTCTGCTTGCAGCTGCACCTTGTTAATTAGATAACTGGCTTAAACCAGTTTTCAGGGGCTAGAGTCAGTCAGTATAAAAGTGGGCCATCTAACAGTGCTGACTTCATTTGCCCTGGAGTGCTGACTTGGGGCTGCATTAGAGTGCTAAAGTGGGAGTTTTGTGACTGAGGGAGTTCGGTGAGGAGGGAGCGAGGAGCTCCTTTCATTTCCTACCTGTCCTCAAAGAGCATGAGGGGAGCCAAGAGTTTCCAAATAGCACAACTGACTGGTGAGTAAGTCCTGATGGGTATTTTTCAAACTGGATTGAATTGTAAGTCATTGTTTTAGCAATACTGAGTTGATTTATTTCTTTATTATAATAGCCTTCTAAAGTTTTAAATTTAAAGGGTTTAGTCTAGGCAGGAGAGCTTAAAGCCGTGGTTTGCTCGCTCCTCTTGCTGCATGTGGGAATCCGGGATCATTTCCTGTCCCTGGGACCAGCATGTGTGCAGGAAGTGTGTCCAGCTGCAGCTCCTGCAAGCTCGGTTTTCAGAGCTGGAAAAGCAGCTGGAAACACTGTGGAGCATCCGCGAGTCTGAGTGCATCGTGGAGAGCACATTTAGAGAGGTGGTCACACCGCAGCTGCAGGGACTTGAGGAAGGAAGGGAATGGGTGACCACCAGGCAGTCCAAGAGGAACAGGCAGGTAATTCAGGAGTCCCCTGGGGTCCCGCTTGCAAATTGGTATTCCATTTTGGAGGCTGACGAGGCTGGTTCCTCCAGGGAGTGCGGACAGAGCCAAGCTTCTGGCACCACAAGCAGCCTGTCTGCACAGGGAGGGGGAAAAAGAGGAAGAGCAATAGTAATAGGGGATTCTATAGTCAGGGGAACAGATCGGCGCTACTATGGCCGTCAACGTGACTCCAGGATGGTGTGTTGCCTCCCTGGTGCCAGGGTCCAGGATGTCACTGAACGGCTGCAGGGCATCCTGAAGGGGCAGGGTGATGAGGCAGAGGTCATGGTACATGTTGGTACCAATGACACAGGTAGAAAGAGGGATGAGGTCTTGCATCAAGAATTCAGGGAGTGAGGCAGTAGACTAAAAAGCAGGACCTCTCGGGTTGTAATCTCTGGATTACTCCCAGTGCCACGTGCTAGCGAGTATAGTAATAAGAGAAGAGCACAGATGAATGCGTGGCTTAAGAGTTGGTGCAGGAGGGAGGGTTTTAGATTCCTGGACCACTGGGACCGTTTCTGGGGAAGGTGGGACCTTTACAAGTGGAACAGTCTACATCTGAACCAGAGGGGGACTAACATCCCTGCTGGCAGGTTTGCTAGTGCTGTTGGGAGGAGTTTAAACTAATTTGGCAGGGGGAGGGGACGCAGACTCCTAGCAGAATAGCGACAAAACCAAACACAGGAAATCAAACAAGTCAGAGGGAATACAGCGGAAGTAAGTTTCAAGGGAATAAGACCAGAATGGATGGCCTCTACTTTAATGCCAGGAGTACTACAGGTAAAACAGACGAGTTAAAGGCAAGGATTGACACATGGAATTGTGATATAGTAGCCATCGCGGAGACATGGTTGAGGGAGGGGCAGGATTGGCAGCTCAATATCCCGGGATACAGAATCTTCAGGCGAGACAGAGGAGGGAGTAAAAGAGGAGGGGGCATAGCAATATTTGTTAAGGAGTCAGTTACTGCAGTAAGGAGAGATGATATCTTGGAGGGGGCATCAAATGAAGCTTTCTGGGTAGAGTTTAGGAATAAAAAAGGGACAGCCACATTGCTCGGTGTTTATTATAGACCCCCAGATAGTCAGCGGGAAATTGAGGAGCAAATATGTGCACAATTTGCAGAGGTGTGTAAAAATAATAATAGGGTAATTATATCAGGTGATTTCAACTTTCCCAACATTAATTGGGATAGTCATCGTGTTAAGGGCTCAGATGGAGTGGAGTTCTTAAAATGTATACAGGAGAACTTTTTAGCTCAATATGTAAAGGATCCAACAAGGGAGGATGCAGTGCTGGACCTAATTCTGGGGAATGAAGCCGGACAGGTGGTTGATGGGTTGGTGGGGGTGCATTTTGGTGATAGCGATACAACATGGTACAATTTAAGCTTGTTATGGAGAAAGAAATAGACAAGTTGCAAAAAAAGGTTTTGGATTGGGGGAGAGCGAATTTTAGTAAAATAAGGCAGGATCTGGCCAAGGAAGCCTGGAAAGAGTTAATTGTTGGGAAATCTACAGAAGAGCTATGGGGGGCATTCATAAAGGAAATGGGGAGGGTTCAGGCCCAACATGTTCCCTCCAGGGTAATAGGTAGGAGCAACAAGCCCAGAGAACCTTGGATGACCAGAAACATTCAGGGTACGATGAAAAGGAAAAGAGAGTCTTTTAGCAAATACGAGGAGAGCAAATCAATGGAAGCATAAGTGGAGTACAGAAAGTGTAGGATGGAGCTTAAGAAAGCAATTAGGAGAGAAAAGAGGGGATATGAGAAAACTCTGGCTGCTAAATGTAGGGAAAATCCCAAGATATTCTATAAGTATATCAATGGGAAGAGGATAACCAGGGGAAGAGTAGGACCCATTAGGGACCAAGGGGGAAATCTGTGGGTGGAGCCAGAGGACATTGGTAGGGTGTTGAATGAATACTTCACATCTGTCTTCACCCAAGAGATTGAGGATGTAGATATGAAACTCAGAGAGAGACTGTGAAGTTCTTGAGCAAATTGTCACAGGGTGTGACAAGGTATTGGAGATTTTGGCAGGCTTTAAACCCAAGAAAGCCTATTTGTTCTGGTTTCTTTGCCTTATAATTGGAAAGCGATGGACAAGGATTTACCAAGGTGGAACTAAAAACACTGTGTGTTTAAAAATAAAACCCTGTTACAGTAAGAATGGTGAAGGCTGGAAGAGAACCCTAGACCTCTTTCTCACCTGGTCATAACAGTACACAGGGTCCTGTTCTTTGTAGACAGATGAACACGTACACACACATTGAGTCTGTTTCAGCTAAACAAAATAAGTGACAGCCAATCACTTGTTCATTCCTCAGATCAATGTCTTGACCAGAGTCAAGCAGCCTGCTTTAAATTTCAAACAAAGCTTGGCAGTTCATTGTCAGTCACCATAAACTGGTGCATTCTCCATGGCAACGCATCTACCAATCAGAGTCCTCTTGCCAATCAATCAGCACTCTCTTCTCATACAGTATATATTTGTTGTTTCCCTTATATTGGTATTCTTGCGAATTGTCCTGATCAGTGCAAGATGAAAAGGTCGACAAAATGTCTCTATTTTTAGCAATACTCAAGTTCTCTACTGCCAAAGACATTTTTATTTAGTTTAATATTTTATGCACACTTGTAAATCATTTATTTTGTTTCATTTGAAAAGGAAAATCTTTATTGGAGGGGTATGGCACGAACGCATTGATACGCACTGCAATGCATTTCATGAAGTGTCCAGTGTCCATTTTTCATATTGATTTTAGCCTTCAGTCCTCAATGATGGCTATTTGTCAGTTGCAAATTTTTCAGTTTTTTCACCACCAACACGCCTTACGTTTGTAGTTCTGCAGTCACCCCCTTACCGTTCTTGCATTGCTGTGTTCTCAGTTCCATCGTAACCCAGAGAATTCTTTGACCTGCCAGTCACGTCAAAATGTTGCAATGTTGTAGCTTCCTATGTGTGCGGGTTAAAGCCTTGATCTGGCAAATGGTTCCAATGGAGACACAAGTTGCTTTTATTGAAGTTGATAGCATACAGATCAAAGCTCTGCAGTCAAGCCACATCCACTTGTGAATGGTGGTGGACAAATAAACAACTAACAGGAGGAAAACGCTCCACAAATATCCCCTTCCTCAATGTTGGGGCAGCCCAGAACATCAGCGCAAAAGAAAAGGCTGAAGCATTTGCGATCATATTCAGCCAGAAGTGCCGAGTGGATGATCCATCTCGGCCTCCTCCTCCTCCTGAAGTCCCCAGCATCGTAGATGCCAGTCTTCAGCCAGTTCAGTTTGCTCCAAATGATATCAAGAAATGGCTGAAGGCACTAGATACTGCAAAGTCTATGGGCCCTGACAACATTCTGGCAATAGTACTGAAAACCTGTACTCCAGAACTTGCTGCTCCCTTAGCCAAGCTGTTCCAGTACAGCTACAACATTGGCATCTACTTAACAATGTGAAAAATTGCCCAGGTACATCCTGTACACAAAAAGCAGGACAAATCCAACCCAGCCAATTACCGCTCCATCAGTCTACTCTCAATCATCAGCTAAGTGATGGAAGGTGTCATGGACAGTGCTATCAAGTGGCACTTGCTCAGCAAGAACTTGCTCAGTGACGCTCAGTTTGGGTTCTGCCAGGGTCACTCAGCTCCTGACCTCATTACAGCCTTGGTCTAAACATAGACAAAAGAGCTGAACTCCAGAGGTGAGGTGAGAGTGAGTGCCCTTGACATCAAGGCAGCATTTGTCCAAGTATGGCATCAAGGAGCCCTAGCAAAACTGGATTCAATGGGAATCGGGGAAAACTTTCCACTGGTTGACGTCATACCGAGCACAAAGGCAGATGGGTTTGATTGTTGGAGGTCAATCATCTCAGTCCCAGGACATCAGTGCAGAAGTTCCTTAGGGTAGTATCCTAGGCCCAACCATTTCCGCTGCTTCATCAATGACCTTCCCGCCATCATAAGGATGTTTTCTGATGATTGCACAATGTTCAGCACCATTTACGACTCTTCAGATACTGAGGCAGTCCGTGTCCATATGCAGCAAGATCAGGACAACAGTCTGGTTTGGGATGATAAATGGAAAGCTACATCCGCGCCACACAAGTGCCAGGCAATGAGCATCTCAAACATGAGAGAATCTAACCATCTCCCCTTGCTCGTCAATGGCATTACCATCATTGAATCCCCCACTATCAACATCCTGGGGGTTACCATTGATCAGACACTGAACTGGACCAGCCAGCAAGGTGGATGCAAAATTGGCTCAGTGGCAGGAAACAAAGTGTAATTGTTGACAATTACTTTTGTGACTGGAGGGCTGTTTAAGTGGCATTCCACATGGCTCAGTACTGGGTTCCTGCTTTTTGTGATATATATTCATGATTTGGACGTAAAGGTAGGGGCCATGATCAAGAAGTTTGCCGACAACACAAAGATTGGCCAAGTGGTAGATAGTGAGGAGGATTTCTGTAGGCTGCAGGAAGATATTGATGGTCTGGTCGGATGGGCAGAAAAATGGCAAACGGAATTCAACACAGAGAAGTGTCAGGTGATGTGTTTGGGGAAGTCAAACAAGGCAAATGTTTACATGATTAATAGCAAAGTGCTTAGAGATGTAGAGGAAGTGAGGGGCTTTGGAGTGAAAGTCCACATATCCCTGAAGGTAGCAGGACAGGTTGATAAGGTGGTTAAGAATGCATATGGAATCCGAACCTTTATTAGCCAAGGTATAGAATATAAGGTAGAGAATAGATTTCCCCCCACTGTGGTTGACAGGGCCCTCAACCGTGTCCGACCCATTCCCCGCACCTCTACCCTCACCCCTTCCCCTCCCTCCCAGAACCGTGACAGGGTTCCCCTTGTCCTCACTTTTCATCCCACCAGCCTCCACATCCAAAGGATCATCCTCCACCATTTTCGCCACCTCCAGCGTGATGCCACTACCAGTCGCATCTTCCCATCCCCTCCCCTGTCAGCATTCCGAAGGGATCGTTCCCTCCGCGACACCCTGGTCCACTCCTCCATTACCCCCACCACCTCGTCCCCGTCCCAGGGCACCTTCCCCTGCAATCGCAGGAGGTGTAATACCTGCCCATTTACCTCCTCTCTCCTCACTATCCCAGGCCCCAAACACCCCTTTCAGGTGAAGCAGCGATTTACTTGTACTTCTTTCAATGTAGTATACTGTATTGGCTGCTCACAGTGTGGTCTCCTCTACATTGGGGAGACCAAGCGTAGACTGGGTGACCGCTTTGCGGAACATCTCCGCTCAGTCCGCAAGCAGGACCCTGAGCTTCCGGTTGCTTGCCCTTTCAACACTCCCCCTTGCTCTCATGCTCACATCTCTGTCCTGGGATTGCTGCAGTGTTCCAGTGAACATCAACGCAAGCTCGAGGAACAGCATCTCATCTACTGATTAGGCACACTACAGCCTGCCGGACTGAACATTGCGTTCAATAATTTCAGAACATGACAGCCCCCCATTTTACTTTCATTTTTAGTTATTTTTTCTTCCTTTTTTTTACATTCTTTTTTACATTTTTTACAATCTTTTTTTGCATTTATTTCATTTCATCTTAGTTTGTTCAGTTTGCTTACCCACTGTTTTTTTCAGGGTTTTTTTCAGATTTGCACTTGCTGCTGTTCAATATTCAGTGTATTTACACCTAATCTGGACTAATGCTTTGTCTTTCAACACACCATTAACATATTGTTTGCCTTTGCTCCGTGACCTTTTGGTCAGCTATGTGGCCTGGTCCAATCTGCACCTTCTCCTTTGTTATCTCTTGCCCCTCCCCCACCTCACTTGCTTGTAATCTGTGACTTTTCTAATATTTGTCAGTTCCGAAGAAGGGTCACTGACCCGAAATGTTAACTCTGCTTCTCTTTCCACAGATGCTGCCAGACCTGCCGAGTGATTCCAGCATTTCTTGTTTTTGTTATAGAATATAAGAGCAGGGAGGTTATGCTGGAACTGTATAACTCATTGGTTAGGCCACAACTTAAGTGCTGTATGCAGTTCTGATCACCTCATTACAGAAAGGATGTAATTTCACGAGAGAGAGTACAGAGGAGATTTACGAGGATGTTGCCAGGATTGGAAAATGCAGCTATGATGAACGATTGGATAGGCTGGGCTTGAAACAGAGAAGGCTGAGGAGAGATCTGATTGAAATGTACAAAATTTTGAGGGAGCTGGATAGAGTGGATGTGAAGGGCCTATTCACCTTAGCAGAGAGGTGCATATCCAGACTCCTTTTGAATGAGTGGAGGGTTTCTGCTTCAACTACTCTTTCAGGCACTGAGTTCCAGACCCCCACCACCCTCTGGCCCATCATGTCTGTGCCAGCCGAAAAATAATCCACTCATTCTAATCTGACCTTTGGCTGGCACAGACATGATGGGCCAAGCGGCCTCTTTCTGTGTCATAAATTTTCTATGATTCTATATAAATACTGTGGCTACAAGAGTAGGCCAAAGGCTGGGAATTCTGCAGCGAGTTACTCACCTCCTGACTCCCCAAAGGCAGTCCACCAACCACAAGGCACAAGTTAAGAGTGTGATGGAATACTCTGTACTTGCCTGGATGAGTGCAGCTCCAACAACACTCAGGAAGCTCCACACCATCCAAGACAAAGCAGCCTGCTTGATTGGCACCCCATCTACCACCTTCAACATTCACTCCCTCCACCACCGACACACAGTGGCAGCAGTGTGTACCATCTATAAATTGGAATGCAGCAACTCACCAAGGCTCCTACGACAGCACCTTCCAAACCCTTGAACAGGCAGCAGATGCATAGGAACACCATTACCTGTAGGTTCCCCTCCAAGCCACACACCTTGACTTTGAACTATATCGCCATTCCTCTACTGTCATTGGGTCAAAATCCTGGAACTCCCTTCCTAACAGCAATGTGGGTGTACATACATCAGATGGACTGCAGCGGTTCAAGAAGACAGCTCACCACCGGCAATTAGAGATAGGCAATAAATGCTGGCCTAGCCAGCAACTCCCACAACCCGTGAAAGAATAAACTAGAGTTGTGAAACTAGAATAAAGCATTAATGCAAATGTTGAAAGGATGTGACTAAAACACTTTGATTCATTCTGGATAAATTAGAATCCCTGGAGAGTACTACTGGTAGAAGAAACTATAGAGATTTCATCAGTGCAGGGAGAGACTCAACAAAATGTGAAGCCTGAAGTGAATGATATCAATGATGGTATTGGACACTGGAAAATCAGTGCTACTTTATAATTTTCAAGGAATTTTGTCATGGTCTCAGCCATTGATTAGCAGCATTTTCAGAATTTAGAAGGAACAAGAAGTGTATGATGATTACTTTAAAAACCATTGGGGTAGATTTTAACCTTAATCGTCAGACAGTAAGATGCTTATAGCGGATTCTTCTTCTTTGGCCTACTTATCTCTAGAGACAATGGGTAAGCATCTGGAGGTGGTCAGTGGTATGTGGAGCAGCGCCTGGAGTGGTTATAAAGGCCAATTCTAGAGTGACAGGCTCTTCCACAGGAGCTGCAGAAAAATTTATGTGTCTGGGCTTTTACATAGTTGGCTCTCCCCTTGCGCCTCTGTCTTTTTTCCTGATACTGCTCAGTCTCTTCGACTCGCCACACTTTAGCCCCGCCTTTATGGCTGTCCGCCAGCTCTGGCGATCATGGGCAACTGACTCCCACGACTTGTGACCAATGTCACAGGACTTCATGTCGCATTTGCAGACGTCTTTAAAGCGGAGACATGGACGGCCGGTGGGTCTGATACCAGTGACGGGCTCACTGGACAATGTGTCCTTGGGGATCCTGCCATCTTCCATGCGGCTCACATGGCCAAGCCATCTCAAGCGCCGCTGACTCAGTAGTGTGTATAAGCTGGGGATGTTGGCCGCCTCGAGGACTTCTGTGTTGGAGATACGGTCCTGCCACCTGATGCCAAGTATTCTCCGGAGGCAGCGAAGATGGAATGAATTGAGACGTCGCTCTTGGCTGACATACGTTGTCCAGGCCTCGCTGCCGTAGAGCAAGGTACTGAGGACACAGGCTTGATACACTCGGACTTTTGTGTTCCGTGTCAGTGCGTCATTTTCCCACATTCTCTTGGCCAGTCTGGACATAGCAGTGGAAGCCTTTCCCATGCGCTTGTTGATTTCTGCATCTAGAGACAGGTTACTGGTGATAGTTGAGCCTAGGTAGGTGAACTCTTGAAGCACTTCCAGAGCGTGGTCGCCAATATTGATGGGTGGAGCATTTCTGACATCCTGTCCCATGATGTTCGTTTTCTTGAGGCTGATGGTTAGGCCAAATTCATTGCAGGCAGCCGCAAACCTGTCGATGAGACTCTGCAGGCACTCTTCAGTGTGAGATGTTAAAGCAGCATCGTCAGCAAAGAGGAGTTCCCTGATGAGGACTTTCCGTACTTTGGACTTCGCTCTTATAGCGGATTAACCACCCAGTATACACCCTGTCTGATTTTCCACTCCATTAAAGCCAAAAGTTGACAATTTACTTCAATTGGTCTTGAACTTTGCGGAAATAACAAATAAAATAGCCTTTATCAATATCTTTGGCAGTCGTCATCATTTCTTAATATCTCTCATTAACCAAATCGAAGTAGATCCAATAGAGTTTCAGTGAAAGGGAGACACGAAAGGAGCAGCAAAATTTAACAAGTTACATGTTGCTGCCGATTGGTCCATCCTGAGTTGCAATGTTGTTTGTCAGAGTTAAAGAAGAAAACTCTCCCTCGAGCAGAAAACTGAGGTTAGTGAAAAAAAAACAACTGAGGCAGAAAAAGTAGAAGTGGGACTTCATAAAAAAGAACACGACTGGGGTTACTGACAAAGGGAACACAACTCCACAACAAAGGGATAAAAACAAGAAATGCTGGAACCACTCAGCAGGTCTGGCAGCATCTGTGGAAAGAGAAGCAGAGTTAACGTTTCGGGTCAGTGACCCTTCATCGGAACTGACAAATATTAGAAAAGTCACAGGTTATAAGCAAGTGAGGTGGGGGTGGGGCAAGTGATAACAAAGGAGGTCTAGATTGGACCAGGACTGGTTTTAGGCTGTTTCTGCTGGAGTTACATCAAGAAATCAGGAGATTCCCCAGTAGAATTTAAATCGTCCAGTAGTATCCGGAAGTTGAAATAAAAATTGCACAATCAGCTTATCGATAAAGGAACGAAACAGGGTTTCTTTTTTCAAAAAAGCATGAAGAGATGACTTCTACAAATAAATTTGTTTAATAAACACATGCAAGAAGCACATTCAAAACATACATGTAGTCCTCAAAGTAGAAAAGGCACCCAGTCCAGATGGGATGCTTCCTATGTTATTGAGTTTTGGAAATTTTGGAGGCTCTGTGCAAAAACTTTTTTTAATCCTCCTTTTATGTGGGGATTGTACCAAAAGATTGGAGGATTTCAAATGTTATACCCTTTTTAAAAATGGGGAAAGAGATAATCCTGGCAACTGCAGGCCATTCAACCTACCGTCAGTGTTGTGGAAAATTTTAGAGACAGTAAATAGGGACAAAATTAATTGACATCTGGAAAAGTGAAGGCTCATCAAATGAAAGTTCGCATGGATTCATTAAAGGCAAAACATGTTTGACAAACTTGATTACGGAGAGGGTGCAGGATATTCTGCAGGGGGAAGGGAGTGAGCCAGAAGGTGGGTACACGATGGTACCAACGACATAGCAAGGGCAGGTATTGAGGTCCGACATTCAGATATTGAGGAGCTCGGGAGGAAGTTAAAGAGAAGGACTTCGAAGGTAGTAATCTCTGGATTATTCTCAGTGCCACGCGCTAGGAAGAGCAGAAATAGGAATATAGGAAGGATCAATGTGTGGCTTGAAGCATGGTGCAGGAGGGAGGGTTTCTGATACTTGGGGCTTTGGGACCAGTTCTGGGGCTGAAAGCACTGATTCAAATGGGAAGGTTGCACCTCAACAGGACTGGGACCAATGTCCTCGCGGGGAGGTTCACTAGTGTGGTTGCGGACGGTTTAAACTAAATTGGCAGGGGGATGGGCACCAGCATATACAAGTAGAAAAGAGGAATAAGGTGAACAATGTGAGAATATTAGACAGTACTAGAGAAGGGACTAATTCTATATTATATAGGAGTGGACTGAGAAGGACCACGAGGAATGCAAAGACAGGATTACAGTGCATATGTGTAAACACACAATGTGGTGAATAAGGTCGGTGAGCTACAAGCACATATAACCGTGTGGAAATATGACGTAGTGGCAATAGCGTAAACGTGGCTTAAAATTAGGCCTGAGACACGGCAGCACTCATGACATGGTTGGACTCCTCCATCATCCACTCATGTCTGCGCATGACCTCTGGCATCTCCACCAGATGTTACTGTTCACTAATATTATATGTTACTGGTTATTAAAAGAATATTTCTAGATAGACAAATTGTCTCCCTTGCCTTTGCTCTGGTTTTCATCCTCCTTCGCTGCACATAGCGCCTGTATGAACGGCAAGCTAGTATGCCCCATATTATGGCCAGTATTAACTGTATTTTACTATGGAGGCACCGGTATTGAATCCGGTAGCAACATCATTAACTATCCCCCTCCTTGTCCTATAAAGTTGATTCTGACCTCGAAATCTGACGGCACCCATGGCATCGGCAGCCTGCTGCATTACAATCTTACTTAATACACTATACATATTTCTTGCCTGTTCCGTACAATATCCCGGCATTTGCACCCCTGAGATATTGACCAGGACAGTCACAATTTCATGTTTAACATTATCATACAACGCTTCCCTTGGGCTCGATGTACCCACACACATCCATGTTCCTTTCAACTTTCCTTATCATCTGTTGCCCAATGGGAGGGGCACAAATAATTCCAAAGACACAGCTCTCAGTTACCCCTTCCCCTTTCTGTCTGGTCACGCAGTTAGCACGGTCATCTGTGGAACACCGTACACACTTCCCATCCAACATGTTGTACAATGCCCCATAGTTCATATAGTCCATATTAATACTCCTTTCATTAATCCGTTGTGCATCCATTACCAGGTCTTTGTTCTTCCTCTCCGGATATTAGCATCAGGCCCCACAGCCACTGCAGTCCGGTTCTTTCCCATTCGCCACTAGTGGTTATATCTGTAATTTAAACACACTGCCCTGGTGGTCACCAGGTGTTAGTACTTGTCCATGTTGTGAGTATCCCCTGATGAGGGATACATGTCTACCTGTGGGGACCGAACATGTCCTGGGGAATCCAGGAGTTAATTTATATTCTTATCATCTCTACTCTTTTGAAATTATCTATATGGTCCCGTTGTGCTCGGGTTTCGTTCCCCACAATCCTTGCCCAGTTAGTAACCCATCTAATAATAATCCAAATGCCTATCAATACTACCATTATTCCCTTGATTATATTTTTTCAGTTGGGACCATGTATTTCTATCGGCCCTTCCCTTTACCATTACTTTGTCTCCCACAACAGGCACCTTTGTCTGTTCCTCTGTCATGTTTCTATAGAACCTCCTGCCTCACCTTGTGCAGTTGTCTGCACAGCTCCTTCACAAATCTTTAACCCTTTCTCTTGCGGGTCCTATTTCCTCACTACCTGCTACGACATACCTTGGCAGTCGCATCACCCTTCCTGTCACCGTATTCATCAAGTCCTTTCCTACTTTAGCTGCACCACTCTGTCCTTTTTGTTCCTTTTTCAAAATATCCTTTACTAGCTGACTAAGAGTTCTCACATTCTGGTCCACATTTTCCAAATCTATAGTATTGACAATTGAAGTTCCCGTATTAAGGACTGTGGCTGCGTCATTCACTAAACTATGTTTATGTCTTTTTCCCTTTATTATTCCCTCATTACCAAATTCCTGTCTCAGCAATTGTTACAGTAATACCTTGTACAACTCTCGGGTCTTAGGGCACCAGCCAGGTAGCTGGATATCTGAGATATTCAATATTACCGGTACCAACTCAAGCTTTATGTTATCATATACAATTTTATTAGTTTTTATGATCGCAAGTCCATTTTCTGGTCCTGTAGTCAAGGCCGGGCAAGGGAGACCAGTCACTTGTGGCTGTTGGGTCGTAACCTTACTCGTTAGTAATTAAAATGTGGGGGTAATCGTGGTGATTGGAGCTTGTTGTCCGTTTAATAAATTTTGAATGCTGGTTTGATTGTTGGCTCTTTCCCTTGTACACCCCCCCAATGATTTTGACACAAAAGGCCCCTTGAGGGCCTTTGCTGTCAAAATCTGACACACCTGGTAGATTAAATTGTCCACTAAAATAAAAGCAAAATACTGCAGATGCTGAAAATTGTTTCATTGATAAAGATGCTGTGATATTTGATGTCTGCAATTAAGGTCTTAAATTCTCAAAGCTGCTGGATCTCTCGCTGTTGGATCAATTCTCACATGGCCTGCCGTCACCTGCTTAAAAAAAAACCCCACAAAGAATCCACTGTGGCTCTGCCCCTGAGCCCAATGGGTTAATTTTTTCACTTCTATCTGTCAATTTAGAAATTTAAGGTTTAATAATGTCTATTATATATAAATTTTACTCTCAGCAATGCAAAATTGTGTGGTGGGTTAAATGGAAAAACAGCAGCTGCAGCGGGGGTTTTTTTAAGGGGCGGAGCAAAATCATCTCAGCTGCGTCACTTTACAAAACCTTTTTCTTCTCTGATCGGGAAAAAAAAACCCACACTCCATTTTAATCTATTTTTTAAAAATCCTTTTGGTATCCTTAGGGTTGCTCGCCTTTGAAGTTGAAAATGCCACGAATGCTTCTGTTACTTTCCAAATAACAAATCCCATCTGCACACTTACACTGGTATCCCACTGTCATGCCACATATTCTGAACTCTCAGGTGATGTTATCAAAAGATCAAATATCAGCCATGAGGAAAAGGGGGGGTGCTGGTGGTGTCTATCTGAGATCTTTGCTTACCTCCCCCTGCAGGGTCCTGATGTTTCAGGTTATGGTTCCAAGAGAAAACTATCAATTGCTAGTCTTATCTACACTTTCCTGACTTTCACTGGAAAATTCGAGGCTTCTTGGAAATTAGCTGTTTATTTCACTATTTGTTTATCCCCAGAATTCCTTTATTAGCGCTTGCATCAGCCAGATCTGATTGCCAATTCCCATTAATTATAATTCTATTTCATTTTGAGCCCTGGGGAACCTTTACAATTAATATTCATAATTCATTAAAACAGAAATCAAACATTTCCATTTGATTCCAGACATTAGTGTATATTGTTTGCTTTTTTTTACCTTAAATGACATTTTAATTCCTTAAATAACTTGCCAAATTAAACTGGATTTTTGGCATCTCATATTCCAAATTCAAATAACAGTAGATTTCCCTTTGAATGCTTTAAATAACCACTCATATCAATTAAATTTTGTTTATTGATTCCAATTTCTTATGCCCAGACTTGGTTGTACTTTTTGTACGTTAAAAACAGAAGTGCTTGCAACTATCTCTCCTTCTCAAGCACTTTGTCTCATTGATAAGGATGGTTGCAGCAGGGTTAATTTCTTGCTTGTCTCCAAGGGGGCGGAGCAAAGCATTCTCCGCTGCATCGCTTTACGTAACCTTTTTTTCTGATCGAAACGAACTACTCCATTTTAAACTTTTTTTGGTATCCTTAGGATTTTCAAACAACAAAATCTTTAATAACATTATCAACTTCAAGAAAGGATTATCAACTCCATCAGGAAAGACAGCATTTTAGATTAAACTCTAATTGTTTCCAAACTTATTTTTTCATCTTTTAGAAGAGGTTTCTAATCCAAGGATTCTTAATTTTTTTTTTAACAAAGATGACTCCAAATTCCAATTCACTGCAATAATATTTAAAAATCAAAACTGCCAAAGTTATATGAGTGAGTCCTCTGTCCGGAACTGAAGACTCCTCCAAAACTTGACATGCTAAACTTGAAAGTTCATTGTGGTTGCAAATGACATTTCCAGTTTTTTTTATAATTCAACATGTCAATTAACCTTAACAGTATTAATTTAATTCAGACTTATTAATTTATAATACTTATTAACTACACACAGAACAGAATAGCACGTGCTTATTTTTAAAGATAGGTAAATTACGTCATTTTTCTTGTTCTTTCTTCAGGCGCCTTTTCAAATGACTGTAATAAAACCAAAGACTAAAGAAAAAGTTATTTAACATTCTTAAAACAAAAGATTTAACACCAGCTTCTTAAACAAACTTTAAACAGACAGAATCTTTCCTATATCTCCTTTGTTTATCCTTCTCTCCCTTAAACCAATATCCAATTCCTGACATTTGCTACTTAAAACAGTCAGTAAAACATGTCTTTAATTTAAACTCCAAAAAAAATTAGAACAGATTTTAAACTGGAACTCCAACTAAAGCAGGAGTTGTAAACTTCAAATTGGATTTCTGCCAAACATCTTCAGACCTTCAAGGCTGAAGCTTATCTCTTACAAAATTGTTCCTTGCCTTTTCACAGTTGCAAAACCAGCTTTTAAAATCAAAATAAAATTTTAACTTAAAATATAATTCAATTTTATATCCCATTCCTGGGTGCACAACACTAAATCGAAATGAACACACTCAACAATCACTTTTCACACTCATTCAATTCCAAACAACTTCGAAAATTGATTTCTGTAATGGGTTACGAATTCAAAATACCAAATCTCTTTCAAAATTCCCTGTCCCAATGTCAAGGAACACACACAGGTTCAACTAATTCACAACCAAAACATGACTCAAGGTTCCCACAAAATATACACTTGTAAAAATAGAAAAAGTAACAGACTCATTCTTTCAAAATTAAGGCCAGACAACAAAGAGTTAACGACAGTCAGTTTTACAGAACACAAGTTGTACATCCCAGACATTCAATTCATTCGCGGAAGCTTCCAACATTCTCACATTCAAATCAAAGACACAGTAACTTGTTTTTACTCGAAAACATACCTATCTTTAAAACACATTTTTACCGTGGCGCTTCTGCGTCTTCCTCGAGTGGGCAAATGGACGTGGGTCGCCTTTCTCCAGAGGACATGATTTACTTGTCCCCGGGGGCGACCCTTCCTCTACAAGCCGTCAAGTCCATTCTTCCTTCTACTTTGTCAAACCCTAGTTCTTTTCTATGAATCAAGCAGCATTAAAACGAAAGAAAACAAACAAGACACAAGAAAACGAATAGACACAGTAACACAAACAAAGGACGAACCACACACAAGGAGACGAACAGGCGCAGTCAATGTTGGGATCAACAGAATTTTTAGAGTCTTTTGGTTTCCCCCTTCACTAATCGGTATTCTTAATTTGAGGGCGTTTTCTTGCCAACTTGATAGGAGGATCCTATTTTTTTTCCCCTGACAATATTGTATCCATAATCCAATTAATTCTTTGGCCCTATTGCCTTTATTTTGTTTCCAGATTTTTTTTTTTTTCTTGGGTTTTTTTTTTAGTCACTTCCAAATCTTTTGTCCCCCCTAAGGGCCATTGGTCTCCTAATTTCTTATTTAAGGCTGCTGATAATTGTCTGAAGTCTTTCCCTTTATCCGGATATTTATCACACAGTACTTGTAATGGATAGGATGGATCACTTGTATTATTTAAACAGTTTCCCATATTCACAACTATTATCACAAACTATAATTACAACTATTATTACAAACTATTATTACTTACAAATTATCTAAACAGTTACTCACAATAAAAAATAAAACCTTAATCTCAGTCATTCTAAAACAACCTCGCATAACCTTCAGTCGCGACCTACTTTAACCTTCAGTCGTAGTCAATACGACCTACTTTAATTCTACCTCAGTCCCCCATCAGCCGTCCTCTAAAGAAACAGACTGAACCTGAGTGTCAGCCGTTCTAAAACGACCGACTCCAACCTTCAGCCGTAGCTTAATACGACCTACTTTAACCTTAACCTCAGTTGTACCTATTTCGACTTACCCTTATCTTTTCTAATCCGCCAGACTGATCATTGATCTCGTCCAGACGATCTTACCTGACCATCAGCGAGTGATCAAACTTTTATCGGACTACGAGACAGGGGAAAACCGGCGTGGTCATTGTTCAACTACTCACGTCGGGGGCCCATTTCCTCTCTCTCCGTCCTCTACTAGTCTGATTCTGATTTCGCTGATGATCGGCGGTCGTCTGTTGAGATCCCACTTCTGACACCAAAATGTAAATCTGAGTTCTTTTTTTCCTTCAGTCTGTTTCAGTAAATATATCGAGTCAGATGTGTAGGTAAAATCAATTACTTTATTTGCGCATTTAGCCGGCTGACTTACTCCAATACAACGACACTGACTCCACCCAGAGTCTGTCTGGTCCACCAGAGTAAGTGTTGTTCGTGATACAGATACTACTGTTTATACATTAAGATTCATGCTACACCCCCTTGTTTAACCAATCAGTGCAGTACAATTTAAATTTCAACCAGGTGATAACGTGGAGTACATTTGTTACTGAGGTTAACAATACCCTCTATTCTCAATACATACTTGTTACTAACATAATATTGTTTTGCATCAGCAAGATAAAAGAAAACAGACAAGCAAGATAATTAGCAAAAGCAGAGGTATGAGAAACAACATTCTGGTTTCGCTTCCCACAATTGTCATGAGTCCTGTGATCCTGTTATCTTTATCAAGTTGCAGCCTGCAGTAACACCAAGCAGTAGTCGTATCATATACGAGGGGCCCTATATTCCTTATCATCACTCACACAGGGATGGACAGCATGTTTCACAGGAGTCCATTTGTTTCAAACCACAGGGAGTCACACAATCAGGCCATAAAAGAACCGATGTCCTTGCAATTACCAGTGTCGGCTAGTCTTTACAATCTCACACTCTCTGCCTTTACTTTTAACTATTTCATTGTGGTTTCTGTCACTTAAAATCAAAGCTTAGCAAAGCTACTATTCCTAACTTGGCTATATTTCCCATTAAGCATAGGGCCATGCCTTTCTGCTCACTTCCACAGCTGCAGATCCCTGCGAATGGCTACCGACATGAGCGAACACAAACATGTGTGGGTTAGGCTGTGCAGATCTCCTAAAGCCAACCAAGCATAATGTGGGTCTCCAACATTAATGCGCACGCCGATGGAAAACAATTCTCGCTCTCTTGAGCAGGGACTCTAATCTCCCCATCTGATATTGTGTGGCCACTCCTGGGTGCCCGCCAGCTCCAAGGCATCTTCGTTGGCGGAGGTGAGTGGACATACATCTGAGAGTCCTCCGCCTTTTCTGGGCCTTCTTTGTCCTGCTAGAGGACGGATGGAAATGGTAGAGAATGGCACAGATCAACATGACAGTTCTGATCATTTCAGCCTCTCATCCCCTATTGGAGAATCTGATGTCTCTCACACCGACACTTGCTGTCAGAGGAGTTAAAGGTTGGTGAACTATGAAGGAAGGTGGCCTGAGTCTGAGAGACAGCTATGCAGCTGTCCAGAAGAGACAGAACCCTAGCCACTCATCCAATGCTACCCTCCTCATGTTGTGCTGCCTCTCACGTAGACACATGTAATTCTCAGCAAGGTGATTGGTATGGAGCACGCATGTTGGCAGATGGCAGGAAGTCATTGATCCTCTTCCTGCACTGGACCCAGTTGCACTGGGTGACCCCATGGCTGCGATCTTCACCCAGGCTTGCTTGGTCAGGTGGGAGGACCTGTTTTTGCCATCAGTGGGGAAGAAGAACCTCCTATCTTTCTCTTGCAGCCTGGAGAATCAGCAGGGAGGCAACACTGAACTGTGGGCCACCCTGTGGCTGGAATTTTACAGCATCCCAGCGAGCCAGATTGTGGCATGGGGGTGGCGTAAAATTCAGTGGGAGGCTCTGGGAGGCCTTCCCGAGCTGCTCCCGCCTCCTTTTCAGGAGCTCGGTCGTAGGGGGAGGGGGGCGGCGAGTGGCGAGAAACGATCTGCCTGCCCCATGGAAAGCGGGCATGCTGGGGATGTGAAAGGCCACCCAGTGAGACCTGCCCGCCTTTCCGCGCCCCGATGGTTGCCCTGACAATTGGGCACAGAGTTGAGGGACGCCCCCCGCCTCCCAACCCACCCCCAGGACCCATGACACACCCCCTCCCCCAAATGAATACTTTTGCCCCACCTGGGCTCGACCGATCACCCTGGTAAGGCATCCAAAACCTACGGTGGATCCTGGCTCCATGATATCCTCCTTGGTCGCTTTGGCTGCAGTCCCAGTATTGGCCATCGCTCCTGGTGGCGCTGCTGGGACTAGGAGCGGCTGGCCCGATGATTGGCCAGCAGCTCAATGAGGCAGGACTTCCT
This sequence comes from Heterodontus francisci, assembly GCF_036365525.1. Classification (NCBI taxonomy): domain Eukaryota; kingdom Metazoa; phylum Chordata; class Chondrichthyes; order Heterodontiformes; family Heterodontidae; genus Heterodontus; species Heterodontus francisci. The sequence continues at coordinate 29,107,486 of NC_090381.1, read as the reverse complement.
CCCTCAAGCGGGTTGAATTCCCGCCTCAAGACAATTAAAGCCCTGAGACCCGTAAGATGCGGGACGGATCCCTGGGCTAGGCGAAAGTGAGTTTGCCACCAACTTTTACATTGGTGACGAACTCCTGTCTGGCAAACGTAAAATTCCGGCCTGTGTCTTTGCTCGGACATCGTCTTCTGCCCCGACCCAAACCTAAACAGACCCGACGACATGCGTCAGGTTCGGGTCGGGTCGGGTCTGTCTTCTGGGTTCAGCATTGGGGTTCGGATTAGCTCAGCTGGACATGGAGAGTGCTGCCTTGCTCCGGAAAGTAACCTTCAGATGAACATTCAGGGGGTCTGGATGGGAAATGTGCAGTGCTCTGAAATCTTCCCTATTCTTCCTGTTTGAAAACATATCTCGGTAGCCTGCAGATGGCAGCTGTGGTCTTATTACTGAGGCCCTCACACAAATATCGAGGTGTGAAATGCTCCACCGCACTTACCCCAGCAGCTCAGAGCACACCGGCCTCACAAGTCTTTCACTAGATGTTTCATTTATCCAGTTTTAGTTCATGTGTGTGTGTGTTTTTTTAAAAATAGAGTGGTTCTCTGTCCTTTTAAAGCCAGCGAGAGTGCAAAATCGTGGAAAAATGACTCAGTGCCTGAGAGACAGCGAGAAGGCAAAGTCTGGAGCCTACTTCTGGTTTGACAGCAAGGAAAGAGAGAGAGAGAAAGACTGAGATCAGGAAAAACAGAAATCAGAGGTGAGAAGAATGGGAGGGAAAGAAGCAGCTACAAGTTCTGACATAAAGCACCCGAGTGAAATTAACCCAACCCTTTACATTCTAAAATCTATCCAGTCCGGGAGAAACTGGCAAGCCCGGGGAAGATACCAGTAACTGCAGTAAGTACAGAATCATTAACTGAGCTCTTGCTTTAATCTATACTTGGCCCAAGGATTTAAAATTATCTGGAAATAGGGACATTAAACTTCCCAACCTGAGATCTCCGGGGAGATTTTTCTTTGTTAATGACATCGGAACTTGATACAGTTCAGAAGCTTGTTTGTTACATTGCATGATTTCCTGAAGTGGATTTTTTTCCCTGTGAGTGCTCAGGGTCGCGGTGCCTTCACCTGTTTGAAATCAGTGTTTGTTATTTTTTTAAAAACTTTATGATATTAATTGAACACAGGTACATCAACAACTGGCACCTGGTCCAAAGCCTGGCTACCTTACCAAACCCAAATACCTGTCAGGTTCGGGTCGGGTCGGGCATTTAAAAAAATTAAAGGACTCGGACTCGGGTCAGGTTCAGGTTGGCTGTTGTCGGGTTGTGCCTGGGTCGTGTTTTAATTTTATACCTGAGCCAGGCTTTAGCGTGGGGGGGTCCAGGACCCAGTCAGACAACATTGTGGGCTGCACTACTGTCATAATTGTGGCGATGGTGGCTGAGGTCAATTCCCCATATCAGTTATTGAAATTATACCTATGCTGTATTCAGCAGCTTTTTTTTGCCATTTTTTCACCAGTAGGAGATAGTTACAGCAGTGTGTGAATGACTGGGTGTTCTAAAGATGGGCAACACATTTTATTGTGTGCAAATTCTTGATTAAGGTGCTGTAAAGTAAATGTATCAGATGGGATTGTCTGTCAAATGTCTGCCTCATTTTGCTTTTACATTTTGTCTTATTCTGCCAATAATATGCGGACGTTTTAGCTTCTGGAATTGCCTGTCTGAAATGTCATTATGGTCTCAAAAGTGGAAAATAACTTCCTTTTAGTTATACCTGTTTGGCCCTTGAGCTGACATCATTTTTAAGGCAGAGCTTCCTGGTGTTGTCATATCTTTCGTTTAGTGCTATATGTAAAAGAAACAATTCCTACACCAGCTGTCCTTACACACAGCTGGATCACTGGTATATCTCAGCAGGTGGGTAATGGTGACTTTTAAAACCTTTCCTTTGTAATATTAAGATTTTCTTGTCATATTGGAAATGGTCTTTGCTCTGTCACATCCCATTGTTTCCTTTTACACGCTTACCCAATGAGCAGTATTTAGATTAATATAAAATAGACATTTTCAGCACAAGGGAAAACGGATCTGCAGCCTCACTCCTGTTCCTCAAACTCGTTCATTCAGTGTTTCTCAGATATAAATAGTGAAGCTATCAGATATGTCAACACTAGTCATAAAATAATATTTTATGCTGAAGCCAGTAAATGTTTGATTTGGTGTGTTGCAAAGAAGAGTAACAGGGAGGGTTCAATATGATTCTGTTTAAAACTAAAACAACTGGTTCATCATTGAGGCTGCTCTGCAGGTTCAAACAGTGGACAGTTGAGTCAGACAGAACAGGAAGGAATGGCCCTTACTAGGAGCACCTGTTGGGAAACTACAGGCTGCCAGATCGTGATATGTACTTTCTCCTTGCCTTTGTGGGGTAAAGAAAGAAAGAAGGAAATTGCATTTAAATAGCAAATTTCACAATTTCAAGATGTCCCCAATTACAGCCAATGAAGTACTTTTGAAGTATAGTCACTGTCATAATGTAAGAAAATGCATCAGTTTGCAGACAACAAGGTTCCACAAAGTACAATGAGATAATGATCAGTTAATGTGTTCTCATGATGTTTGTTGAGGGATAATATTGGCTGCTACACTGGCAGTGTTCTTCATGGGATCGGCTTGGCATTTCTTCACGGATGAAGATTTTGGTAAGGCTGTAACCATTGGTGTCATGAGATCATTTACATTTCAACCACCTGGCAGTTCAGAAGGGTTCCTCAATTTCACATCACATCTGAAAGATGACATCTCCAACAGTGCAGCAGTCCCTCAGTTCTGCAGTGAAGTGACAGCCTGCATTATGTGCTTATAGTATCTTGAAGTGGGGCTTGAAGGCACAACCTTCTAACTCAGATGTGAGAGATCTAAAGCACTGAGCAAAGGCTGACATATCAGCAACTTGAGACAAACCAACAATTGTTATACAAGTAGCAATGTGATTCCTTTGTTGACTCGAAACTGAATTTGAAATCCTTGCTTTGAATTTTTTTATGGTTTGAAACAGTTCTGGCCAATTAAAGTGTGGTTGTTGAATGACTGGTTCCAAAGTCACTCCCTCTGCTGCATTCCACTGAAGGTCATCAATCAACATAGTTGTAGAAAATTATGAGGGGCCGAGATAGACTAGACGGGTAGGACCTGTTTCCCCTAGTGGAGGGGTCAATTACCGGGGGCACAGATTTAAGGTGATTGGTAGAAGTATTAGAGGGGACATGGGGAGAAACCTTCACCCAGAGAGTGGTGAGTGTCTGGATTCACTGCCAGGAATGGTGATGGAGCCAGAAACGCTCAATTCTTTTAAAAGGTACCTGGACATGTACCTGAAGTGCTGTATCCGGCAAGGCTATGGACCAGGTGCTGGAAAGTGGGATTAGATTGGGCGGCTAGTTTTTTCAGCCAGTGTGGACACAACAGGCTGAATGGCCTCCTTCTGTGCTGTAATTTTTCGATGGTGCTTTTCTAACCCTGTGCACTTACTTTGATTTGGGTTGTAAAAGATTGGCATGTAGATAATGATTAACAGTTTATACGTTAACTATCCCTGGCAGTGCTTGTATTAAATGTACAGGTGCAGAAAGCAGAGAGCTGTAAGGGAGTGCTGCCTGTATACATCCTGTTAGAGAAACTGCCAAGCTTGTTTGTCATGAAGACTGTTTATTGCTTGTCACAGAGTTTACTTCTCCACTCCAAACACCCAGCTGGAGCTGGCTGGCTCTTTATATCTCAATCGGAGTACAGTTAACTAATCAACACTCAACACCTGTTCACCCTATTACCTTCAACTACTAAGTATTTAACATCCATTAACAGAACTGATTAGACACGAAGATCCCCTTCTTTTCTTTTCATTAAATACATTTTTATATATGTTTATATATAAAAACAAGAGATAAAATAATGATACATTTTTCTTTATCTTACATTTTACCATCAATGTTCAACAGCAGTCATTAAAATACAGTATATTCCCTTTTAAAAAAAAACTTGTTTAAAGAATTACAAAGCGTTCTAAAATTTAAAAAATTCCACATTTTCCTAACTCATCATTAAAAGACAGCCCTCTTCGAGGACATCCAACAATTTCTTTGAACAAGCACCTCTTTGTAAAACAATCGAACATCTGATGACTTGCGTCGACCCATTTTATTTTGGAAATTTCTTTTCTTTCCAACATTTTTTATACTTGTGAGATTAATCCTCAACCTCTTTTCTGTGACACTTTGTTGAACAGACATTGTCCCAGAGAGAATGGTTATCTATGTAGCATTCTATAGGAAAGTTTTTCTCTGATTGCCCCTTATATGAGTTCCTTTAAAATACTCGCTAAATACATACCCATATCTTTCCTTTTCCATAACTATCTTGAAGCTAATAGAGTGTTGGTCACTTGTCCCAAAGGGTTCCCCCGCTGACACATCAACCACCTGCCCAGCCTCATTTCCGAAGAGGAGGTCGAGTGTAGCCCCTTCCCTAGTCGGGCCATCCACATACTGCTTCAGAAAACTATCCTGGACACACTTAACAAATTCTTCCCCCTCTGATCTCTTAACACTAAGGCAGTCCCAGTCTCAGTCCCAGGGATGGGGAATTTTAGTTGCAGGGTTAGTATGGAAAAACAAGGAGATTGAGGGGAGATTTCATAGAAATGTACAAGATTATGACAGGCTTAGATAAGTTAGACAAAGAAAAGCTGTTCTTATTAACTAATGGTACAAGGACTAGGGGACACAGATGGAAGGTTTCAGGCAAGAGATGCAGGGTGAATGTGAGGAAGAACTTTCTCGCCCAGCGGGTGGTAATGATCTGGAAGTAACTGCCCACAAGGGTGGTGGAAGCAGAGACAACCAATGAGTTTGAAAGGAAATAGATTTGCAGGGCTACGGGAATCGAGTGTGGGAGTGACTGAATAGCTCCATGAAAAGCTGGTATAGACTCGATGGGTTGAATGGCCTCCTTCTATGCTGTAAATGACTCTCCATGACTCTTTCTATGAGTTCAATTTATCACTGTTTCCTTTCACACATGCTGCCATTTTTAGTTCCCAACTGCCATATTAATTATTCTCACCCAACCTCTATTTCATAAGAACACAGGAAAAGATGAGGTTATTCAGCCCCTCAAACCTGCTCCGCCATTTAACTAGATCGTGACTGATATATATCTCAACCCAGCTGAGCTGCTTTAGCTCCATATCCCATGACACCCTTACCGAACAGAAGTCTGTCAATCTCAGTCTTGAAAGCTATCATGATGCAACATGCACAGTCTTTTGGTGGACAGAGTTCCAGATTTCCACCATCAAAAAGTTCTTACTGATTTCCTTCCTAAATGGCCTCGCCCTAATTTTAAGATTATATCTCCTCGTTCTTGCTTTCCCCATCAAATTCTCCACGATCAGATCACCCCTTAATTTTCTATATTCAAAAGAATACAAGGCAACTTTATGCAACTTGTAGCCATAATTTAACTCTCTAAGCCCTGTTATCATTCTGATGAACCCCTCCAAGGGCAATATATATCTCCTGAAGTGCGTTGCCCAAAGCAGAACACAGTATTCAAGATGGGATGTGACAAGGCTTTTGTTTTTGTATTAAAAACTTAGAATGCTGTGTGTTTTTAAAAAACTGAAATAGGATTTTCCAGGGGTCATAGACACCTGAAAATAAAAGACATTTTGGCATGTTTTGAAAGGAAGTTGACTTTGTATATAAGGACAGGAAAGCAGGCAATTTCAAGGAAACTAGCAAAAGGTATGACCACCTCAGACCAACTCTTTGAATAACAAGGGTGACTCTATGTCTGGACCTGTGACCAGTTTAGGAAGATTTTGCTTTCACTTTGGACCCTTTAAAAAGCCAGTGAGTTGGACAATGAGCAGGCATTTGAAATTTGGCTTTGGTCTGCATGGAGATCAAAGAGGAAGACCCAGAAAAAGTGTTACCTCTCTCTGTAAAGGAATCCTGCATCTGTTGAGTAAAAATCCTGTATTTCAATGGTGGCAGATTCCTATTGTCTCCTATCTCGGAAAGATCCCTGCATCTTGTGTGGTTCCTGTTGCTTGCTGTGTTTTAAAAAGTCCTGAAATCTGAAGAAATCTTTTACTGCTATCCTGCTGCTGTAAAACCTCAGAAGATCTGTTGCTGCACCCATGATGAAAGACCTATGTGAAGCCTGCTGCAGGTGAATTGCTTTGAATGCCGACCCATCACAGACTGTTCATCAACCTCACCTGGAGAGACTTTGAGTGGCATCCGACCTTTCGACTCTGGGACACCTCACCAAACCAAAGAACTTCCCAACAGAACATGACAAACTGAATTATTTTATTATTCCTTCTATTCCAATGAAACAACTGCAAACTGAAAATCCTTTTTCTCTGATTAACCAGTTTTTTTATGCATAATTATGTGTGCATGAGGGCCAATCAAATAAGGAGCTTTTTGTATAGAGATTTATCTCACTATTGGTTAAGACTTGTTTTTATCATAAATAGTTAATTTTGTTGTTGATTAAAGAAACCTGGTTGGCGTGCTTTATTCTGGGGGACAGATACAGTATGTAATTGGCTGTTTTTTCGGTAGGTGGGAAAATATATTGATATGCTGTGACCTGTGGAGAAGTGGGACTGAATTAACAGTGCACTTCTCCTGCCTCAGTCGTAACATATTAATTGGGGATTCTTGCTGGGATCAAATCCATGCAGATAATGTTAATTGTCAGGGGAGTATCAAAAATTGAAAGAGAAAAAAAGAGAAAAATAAAAGAAACAGGCTTCTTGTGTATTAGGGTAAAGTCTACACCACTGGAATGGCATTAGCAGTTGCTGCAGCTTTTCTGGGAAAGGAGAATATATCCCACAGTTACTTGAAAACTTTAAATAAGGTTAAACTAAAAGATTTTGCAGCACAATTGGGGCTAGAATTGAAATAGATGCTAAAAAAACAGAGATAATTGAAGTAATAGCCCAACATTTGAAACTGAAAGAAGAAGAAGGAAATAGCAGGTCAGAGGGTGATGCAGTTGAGTTAGCTAAAATTCAGTTACAACTGAAAAAACTTGAGCAGGATCAAGAAATGGGAAAACTTAGGCTTCAACAGGAAAAATAAATAGCAATAAAATTGAAAAAGCTTGAGGCAGAAAATGAATTGACAATGAAAAAACTTGAATTTGAAGAAGAAGAAAGGGAGAAAGAGAGAGCATTTCAGAGAGAAAGTGAAAAAGAAGATAGGGAAGTCAAGAGAGATGGAACTAAGACAAAAGTGTAGTCTTGACCCCAAGGAAAATTATGGTCAGGAAGAATCTGAATTCAGCCCAGGACCCAGCAAAAAGCTGTTTAAATTTATACAAGCTTTCCCGAAGTTTGAGGAAAGGCACGGAGAGGCATTTTTCATTTTCTTTAAAAAAAAGCCAAAAAATGAAATGGCCAAAGGAAAGCTTGACACTGCTTATGCAAAGCAGGTTGATGGGCAGAGTTCATGAGGTTTATGCCATGCTTTCTGAAGAGTCTTCTGCAGATTATGAGATGGCAAAATGGCTATTTTCGATGAATATGAGTTAGCCTCTGAAGTTTACTGACCAAAGTTTCAGAAACTCCAGAGAGTGGCTGAGCAGACTTAGGCAGAATTTGAGAGGGTAAAGCAAATTAATTTTGATCATTAGATACGGGCAGTAAAGTTGGAAGCCACATATGAGAACCTGAGAGAACTGATTCTCTTGGAAGAGTTTTAAAATTCAATCCTTCCAGTCGTGTGAACTCATGTAGAGAACCAAAAAGTTTCAAAAGCCAGACAAGCAGTGGAAATCACTGATCACTTTGAGCATATAATGAACAGCGAGGCCTTATTTAGGGGGAAGCTAGCATCAACCCTCAGCCAGCTTTCTGTCAAGGTCATTATGTTGATACAATCATCCACAATAAATTTATGGAAGGCAAATGTCTTGTTCACCAGTGAAATGACATTCTGGAAGGAGTTACAGACAGAGGCGTTGAGATCTAATCCACTGGTAAAGTCCACAAAGAGTGCAGTGGAAGGGGTGAATTGAGCGGGAAGGAGATTGGCAAAATTAGCTCCCAGCGGATGCACTGGGTGGGAAGATTGGCAAGAGAGTAGGATGGGGCACTTGGGGTTGTTGCTTTTAATGAAGCAGAGCAGAGTGCCTCAATGGCCCTTCGGAGGATGCCAAGAGAGGCAAAGAGGGAATCTGTAAGCTTGTCCAAGAAGGAATCAAACCTGGGACGGTAGTAAGAGATCAGGAAGGTTGCTGAGTATTGAAGAGGTTTGGGGTAGGGATTTGGGAAGCTGAGAGTCCAGAGTGACAGCTAAAATGCGCACAAGAATGGACACAAGGAAAATTGGAGTTACATCGGTTTGGTTACATAGCAATTATTAGTATATATAAAATTCTGATAGTAAATGGGACATAGATAGGACACAATAGGATGGTGTCCGGAGTGAAAGGCAGAAATCCTATGGCGGGATAACATTGATGTAGATAGGGTGGAGTCAGCATAAGGCATCGACGAACTGTTGTTCAAGTTCAGAAACAGGCATAGTAAGTGAGGTACAGAAACTGCTTGACGATAGAGTATCAGAGGGCGAACTGATGGAGGTAATTCTGTAGGAATGAAGATCCAGGAGATGTACAGAATCAGTTGCAGGACACAAAGACATTGGTGAAGTTGGAGATCATCATAAAATCCAGAAGCAGTGCAGGTTTGTACTTTGGCTGAGGCAAGTGAGTTTCTGTCCAGGAAGAGACTGTAGCTGATCATGAAAAACCTAGCACAGCCAATGGCCAGTCACAGGCTCAGCAGAGAATTGAATTCTTTCAGTTATAGCAGTGATGGGAAAAGGACTGTAAACTGATCAAAGTTAATTTAAAATGTTAGCAACAGAGCAGCAGATCAGAGACAAAAACTGAATCTTACAGTGTCGTCCGATGCAGTCCAATGCAGAAGTGCGGTCTTGAAGATCCAGATCTTTTCCAGAGCTCACAAACAAAGAGCAGGCATGGTCAGGGGATGGGGTTTAAACTAGCAGACAGAGACCACTTAAACTAGTAGTTAACTTGAAGTTTGGGCAAAAATGCATCCACTATTACAGTCAGAGAACTTGAAGAGTGGAAGACAGGAGATTGGGTGAGAAAGGACAAAGGATGACAGCAAAGGCCCCATAATCGGCATGCAAAGTGAAGAGTTCTCTCAGGAATTGACCACCTAGTAACCATTTTTCTCTTTTTATGAGGAATAAGTGAGGACTGAACACTGTAATGTAAGTTTCTGAGAGACTTGCGTAGCAGTGATGTTACTGGACTAATAATCCAGAGGCCTGGACTAACGCCTTGGAGACGAGAGTTCAAATTGCACCACAGCAGCTGGGAGAATTTCAATTCATTTAATGAATAAACCTTGAATGAAATGCTAGTCTCATTAATAATGATCACGAAACTACCGGATTGTTGTAAAAATCCATCTGGGTTCACCAATGTCCTTCAGGGGAGTACATCTGCCATCCTTACCCAGTCTGGCCGACATGTGACTCCAGACCTACACCAATGTGGTTCAGTTTTAACTACCCTCTGAAATGGCCGAGCAAGCCATTAAGTTGGAGGTGGCTCACAATACCTGCTCAAGAGCAATTAGGGATGGACAATAAACGCTGACCATGCCAGCGATGCTTACATCCCAAGAATGAAGGAAAAAAACTTCCTGACAGCAGTAAAGATGTGGCAGAAAATATTAGCTCAGAGATTAGGGGTGCCTATTGCAAAATCTTATGTAACCAAGATGTGGGCAGGCCATAATAGATTTAAGAATGAGTAATGGTCCAGACATAGTTAATAATCTAAGAGTAAGGGAATACTTATCAAACATAGAACACTGAGAATAAGCAACTGAAAGAAATCACTGGTGGGAGTCGTCTATAGACCCCCTGACAGTAGCTACACTGCAGAACAGAGTACAAATTAAGAAATAATGGGGCTTGTAAGAAAGGGACTACAAAAATTGTGAGTGACTTCAACCTTCATATGGCTCAAAGACTGGTGAGGTAGAAGTGGGCTCCAGTTTGTGGGGCACTGGCACCAGTATTGGGGAAAATGGTGGCTGTACCGTTGGGATGGCCCACACCTGAACGATGCTGGTGCCGGTGTTCTAGCGAGCTGCATAACTAAGGAAGTAACGAGGATTTAAACTGAATAGTGGGGGCAAGGGTTCAAGTTTGGTAAGATAAGGTAAATCAAGGATTAGAGACAAGGCAAGAGAGAAAAGTATTAATATGGGAAATGATAGACTGTGACAGGAAGCGACAGAGCGTACAAATCTAAGAGTAAATGAACAGATAAGGCTAGAGGTTACAAAAATAATAAAAGGACAAAACTAAAGGCTCTGTATCTGAATGAACATAGCATTCAAAACAAAACAGATGAACTGAGAGCTCAAATAGAAATAAATAAGTACGATCTGATAGCCATTACAGAGACATGGCTGCAGGATGACATAGATTGGGACCTGAATATTGAAGGGTACATGGCATTTAGGAAGGACAGGAAGCTAGGAAAATGTGCAGGGGTTGCTCTGTTAATTAATGATGGTATTAGCGCAATAGAGAGGGATGACCTAAGTTCAGGAAACCAGGATGTAGAAGCAGTTTGGGTAGAGATGAGAAATCATAAAGGCAAGAAGTCACTTGTGGGAGTGGTGTACAGGCCACCTAACAACCACACTGTCGGACGGGGTATAAAGGAAGAAATAATGGCAGCTTGTCAGATAGGTACAGTGATAATTATGGGGGATTTTAACCTACATATAGACTGGAAAAATCAGATGAACAGAGGTCGCCTAGATGAGGAGTGCTTAGAATGTTTGCGGGATAATTTCTTGGAACAATACGTTCTGGAGCCAACCAGAGAGCAGGCTATACTAGACCTGATAGTGTGCAACAAGATAGGATTAATTAATGACCTCATAGTTAAGGTGCCCCGAGGTAGCAGCGATCATAATATGGATGAATTCTACATTCACTTTGGGGAGAGTGGAGTGGGTCCAAGATTAGCATTTTAAACTTAAATAAGGGCAATGATGAGGGCATGAAAGCAGATCTAGCTAAAGTGAACTGGCAAATTAGATTACGGGATAGGTCAATAAAGATGCAGGGGCAGACATTTAAGGGGCTATTTCAGAATACACAGAATAGCTACATTTCATAGAGAAAGAAAAATTCCAAGGGTGGGACCCGCCATCCGTGGTTAACAAAAAGAGTTAAAGATAGTATCAAACTTAAAGAAAAAGCCTATAACTGCACATAGATGGGTGGCAGGTCAGTAGATTGGACAGAATAATAAAAACAGCAAAGAATGACTAAAAGATTGATAAGGAAGGTTAAATTAGAGTACGAGAGAAAGCTAGCTAGAAATATAAAGACAGATAGGAAGAGTTTCTGTAGATATTTTAAAAAGAAAAGAGTTAAGAAAGTGAGTTTTGGTCCTATAGAAAGTGAGTCTGGGGAATTAATAATGGATAATAAGGACATGGCAGATAAATTGAACAGGTATTTTGCATTGGTCTTCACTAATGAGGATACAAGTAACATCCCAGTTTTAGCTGTAAGTCAGGAAATGGAAGGGAGGGAGGAACTCAAGGAAATTACGATCATCAGGGAAGTGGTCCTGACAAACTGTTGGAGCTCTGGGCAAACTCGTGCCCAGGTCCTGATGGATTTCATCCCAGGGTGTTAAAAGAAGTGGCTAGTGAGATAATTGATGCGTTAGTTTTAATTTTCCAAAATTCCTTAGATTCGGGAAAGGTTCTATGAGATTGGAAAACAGTGAATGTAACTCCTTTATTCAAAAAGGAAGGGAGACAGAAAGCAAGAAACTATAGGCCATTTAGCTTAACATTTGTCTCAGGGAAAATGTTAGAAGTTATTATGAAAGACGTTATAGCAGGGCATTTAGAAAAATTCAAGGGAATCAGGCAGAGTCAACACGGTTTTGTGAAAGGGAAATCACTTTTCACCAATTTATTGAAGTTCTTTGAGGGAGTTACATGTGCTGTGGATAAAGGAGAACCAGTGGATGTATTGTACTTAGATTTCCAGAAGGCATTTGATAAGGTACCACATCAAAGGTTATTGCAGAAGATAAAAGCTCATGGTGTAGGGGGTAACATATTGGCATGGACAGAAGATTGGATAGCTAACAGGATACAGAGTAGGCATAAATGGGTCATTTTCTGTTTGGCAAGACGTAACAAATGGTGTGCGACAGGGATCTGTGCTGGGGCCTCAACTTTTTACAATTTATATAAATAACTTAGATGAAGGGACCGAAGGTATGGTTGCTAAATTTGCTGATGACACAAAGATAGATAGGAAAGTAAGTTGTGAAGATGACATAAGGGGGCTACAAAGGGATATAGATTGGTTAAGTGAGTGGGAAAAGACCTGGCAAATGGAGTATAATGTGGGAAAGTGTGAAACTGTCCACTTTGGGCAGGAAGAATAAAAAGAAACATATTATCCAAATGGTGAGAGATTGCAGAGCTCTGAGATGCAGAGGAATCTGGGTGTCCTAGTGCATGAATCACAAAAGGTTAGTATGCAGGTAGAGCACGTAATTAGGAAAGCTAATAGAATGTTATTTTATGAATAGTTAATCATGACGGGAATTTTATACAAAAGTAGGGAGGTTATGCTTTAGTTATACAGGGCATTGGTGAGACCACATCTGGAGTACAGTATACAGTATTGGCCTCCTTATTTAAGGAAGGATGTAAATGTGTTGGAGGCAGTACAGAGAAGGTTTACTAGACTAATTCCTGGAATGGGTGGGCTGTCTTACGTGGAAAGATTGGACAGGCTAGGCTTGTACCTGCTGGAATTTAGAAGTAACTTGATTGAAACGTATAAGATCCTGAGGGGTCTTGACAGGGTGCAGGTGGAAAGGATGTTTCCCCTTGTGAGACAATCTAAAACTAGGGGTCACTGTTTAAAAATAAGGGGTCACCCATTTAAGACAGAGATGAGGAAAAAATTTTTCTCTCAGAGGGTCGTGAGTCTTTGGAATTCTCTTCCTAAAATGGCGGTGGAAGCAGAGTCTCTGAATATTTTTAAGGCAGAGGTAAATAGATTCTTGATAAGCAAGGGGTGGAAGGTTATCGGGGGTAGGTGGAAATGTGGAGTAATCAGTTCAGCCATGAACTTATTGAATGATGGAGCAGGCTCGAGGGGTCGAGTGGCCTACTCCTGCTCCTAATTCATATGTTCATACGTAAGTAGAGAAATCAAATTGGCAAAGGAAGACTTGAGGAGGTGTTCATAGAGGGTATTCAGGGCAGTTTCTTCTAACAATACATTGTGGAACCAACCAGGGAACAGGCTATTTTAGATCCAGTACTGTGTAATGAGACAGGATTAATAAATAATCTCAGTAGAACAATACTTAAGACCTTTGCTCCAGAACTTGCCGCGCCCCTAGCCAAGCTGTTCCAGTAGAGCTACATCACTGGCATCTACCTGACAATGTAGAAAATTGCCCAGGTATGTCCTGTACACAAAAAGCAGGACAAATCCAACCCAGCCAATTACCGCCCCATCAGTCTACTCTTGATCATCAGAAAAGTGATTGAAGGTGTCGTCGACAGTGCTATCAAGCGGCACTTGGTTAGCATTAACCTGCTTAGTGATGCTCAGTTTGGTTCCGCCAGGGCCACTCAGCTCCTGACCTCGTTACAGCCTTGGTTCAAACATGGACAAAAGAGACACAAGAGGTGAGGTGACTGCCCTTGACATCAAGGCAACACTTTGACCGAGTATGGCATCAAGGATCCCTAGCTAAACTGGAGTCAATGGGAATCGAGGGAAACCTCTCTGCTAGTTGGAGTCATACCTGGCACAAAGGAAGATGGCTGTTGTTGTCGGAGGTCAGTCATCTCAGCTCCAGGTCATCACTGCAGGAGTTCCTCAGGGTAGTGTCCTAGGCCCAACCATCTTCAGCTTCTTCATCAATGACCTTCCTTCAATCATGAGGTCAGAATTGGATATGTTCACTGATGATTGCACAATGTCAGCATCATTCGTGACTCCTCAGATACTGAAGCAGTCTGCGTAGAAATGCAGCAAGACCTGGGCAATAGCTAAGCTTGGGCTGATAAGTGGCAAGTAACATTCAAGTAGGAGAGTTTCTAACCATCTCCCCTTGACATTCATCGGCATTACAATCTCTGAATCCCCCACTATCTACATCCTGGGGGTTACCATTGACCAGAAACTGAGCTGGAGTAATCATATAAATACGGTGGCTACAACAGCAGGTCACAGGCTAGGAATCCTGCGGCAAGTAAGTCACCTCCAACTCCGCAAACCCAGTCCACCATTTACAAGGCACAAGTCAAGAGTGTGATGGAATACTCTCCACTTGCCTGGATGGGTGCAGCTCCAATAACACTCAAGGAGCTTGACACCATCTACAAGATGCACTGCAGCAATGCACCAATGCTCCTTAGATAGCACCTTCCAAACCCACGAACTCTGCCACCTAGAAGTACAAGGGCAGCAGTTACATGGGAACACCACCACCTGCATGTCCCCCTCCAAATTACACACCATCCTGAACTGGAACTATTTCGCCATTCCTTCACTGTCAGTGGGTCAAAATCCTTTCCTAACAACACTGTGGGTTTACCTACCCCACATGGACTGCAGCAATTCAAGAAGGTGGCTCACCACCACCTTCTCAAGGGCAATTAGGGATGGGTAATAAATGTTGTCCTAGCCAGCGACTTCCACATCCATGAACGAATAAAAACAAATGTTCCCCAGGGAACAGCAATCATAACATGATAGAGTTCCACATTTGGTTTGAGTGTGAGAAACTTGGGTCTGAAACTAGTGTCTTAAATAAAAGCAATTCAAAAGATATGAAGACAGAGCTGGCTAAGTGGACTGGGAAATAGATTAAAAGGTAAGAGGGATGATAACCAATGGCAGACATTTAAGGAGATATTTCATTATTCTCAACAAAGATATATTCCATTGAGAAAGAAAAACTCGACAAGAAGGAAGAACCATCCACGGTTAACTAAGGAAGTTAAGGATGATATCAAATTGAAAGAAGAGATATGTGGCAAAATTAGTAGTAGGCCAAAAGATTGGGAAATTTTAGAAACCAGCAAAGGGAGAAAGTAGTATATAAGGATGACAGTAGCTGAAGTAAACATAATTCCCTCAGTGGATGAGACTGGGGAATTAATAATGGAAACACGGAAATGGCAGAGACTTTGAACAAATATTTTCTATCTGTCTTCGCAGTCACAATAATCTGTCTTCGCAGTAGAAGACACAAAAAGCATCACAATAACAGTAGAAAATCAGGGGGTAAAAGGGAGGGAGGAATTGAAAGCAATCATTATCTTCAGAGAAAAAATACCAGGCAAGCAAATAGGACTAAAAATTGACTGCCCTTGACATCAAGGCAGCATTTGACTGAGTATGGCACCAAGGAGCCTGAGCAACACTGAAGTCAATGGGAATCGGGCAAAACTCTCCACTGGTTGGATTCATACCTTGCACAAAGGAAGATGGTTGTGGTTGTTGGAGTCCAAATATCTAAGCCCCAGAGCAATGCTGCATGAGTTCCTCAGGGTAATGTCCTAGATCCAACCATCTTCAGCTGTTTCATCAATAACCTTTCTCCATCTTCAGGTCAGAAGTGAGGATGTTCGCTGATGATTGGACAGTGTTCAGAGCTATTCGTGACTCCTCAGATACTGAAGCAGTCTGCGTCCATAAGCAGCAAGACCTGGATAACATTCAGACTTGTGCTGATAAGTGGAAAGTAACAGTCGCACCACACAAGTGCCAGGCAATGACCATCTCCAACAAGAGAGAACCGAACCATCTCCACTTGGCATTTAATGGCATCTCTGAATCCTCTACCGTCAACATCCTGGGGGTTACCTTGACCAGAAACTAAACTGCACCAGCCGTATAAATACTCTGGCTACAAGAGCAGCTCAAAGGCTAGGAATTCTTTTTTTCTACTCGTTCCAGGGATGTGGGCGTCACTGTCTCGGCCAGCATTTATTACCCATTCCTAATTGCCCTTCAGAAGGTGATGGTGAGCAGCCTTCTTGAACTGCTGCAGTCCATGTGGGGTAGGTACACCCACAGTGCTGTTAGGAAGGGAGTTCCAGGATTTTGACCCAGTGACAGTGAAGGAACAGTGATATAGTTCCAAGTCAGGATGGTGTGTGGCTTGGAGGGGAATTTGTAGTTGGTGTCGATCCCCTGCAGCTGCTGCCCTTGTCCTTCTGGGTGGTAGAGGTAGCAGGTTTGGACAGTGGAATGAATATTTAAGGTGGCGGATGGGGTGCCAATCAAGTGGGCTGCTTTGTCTTGAATGGTGTCGAGCTTCTTCAGCGTTGTTGGAGCTGCACTCATCCAGGCAAAGTATTACATCATACTCCAGGTTTGTGCCTTGTGGACAGCTTTGGAGAGTCAGGATGTGTGTTACTCGCCACAGAATCAATCTTCAGCCAGAAGTGCAGAGTTAGTGATCCATCTTGGAATCCTCCTGAAGTCCCCAGCTTCACAGATGCCAGTCTTCAGCCAATTCGA
The DNA here is from genome assembly GCF_036365525.1 of Heterodontus francisci. Lineage (NCBI taxonomy): Eukaryota > Metazoa > Chordata > Chondrichthyes > Heterodontiformes > Heterodontidae > Heterodontus > Heterodontus francisci. Next base: position 29,090,820 of record NC_090381.1, on the reverse strand, counting down.
TTCACTCGCGTGATATCAAGAAACGACTGAAGGCATTCGATACTGCAAAGACTATGGCCCTGACAAAATTCCGACAATAGTACTGAAGACCTGTGCTCCAGAACTAGCTGCACCCTTGGCCAAGCTGTTCCAGTAAAGCTACAACACTGGCATCTACCCAGCAATGTGGAAAATTGCCCAGGTATGTCCTGTACACAAAAAGCAGAACAGGTTCAACCCGGCATATTACTGCTCCATCAGTCTACTTTCAATCATCAGTAAAGTAATGGAAGGTGTCATCGACAGTACTATCAAGCAGCACTTGCTTAGCAATAACCTGCTCAGTGACGCTCAGTTTGAGTTCCACCAGGGCCACTCAGCTCCTGACCTCGTTACAGCCTTGGTTCAAACATGGACAAAAGAGCTGAACTCAAGAGATGAGGTGCGAGTGACTGCCCTTGACATCAAGGCAGCATTTGACCGAGTATGGCATCAAGGAGCCCTCGCAAAACTGGAGTCAATGGGAATCAGGAGGAAAAGTCTCCACTGATGGAGTCGTACCTCATGCAAAGGAAGATGGTTGCGGTTGTTGGAGGTCAATCATCTCAGCTCCAGGACATCACTACAGGATTTCCTCAGGGTAGGTTCAAGGTCTAACCATCTTCAGCTGCTTCATCAATGAGCTTCCTTCAATCATAAGGTCAGAGCTGGGGATGTTCGTGGATGATTGCAGAATGTTCAGCACTATTTGCGACTCCTCCGATACCGAAACAGTCCGTGTAGAAACGTAGCAAGACCTACACAATATCCAGGCTTGGGCTGATAAGTGGAAAGTAACATTCGCACCATACAAGTGCCAGGCAATGACCATCTCCAACAAGAGAGACTCTAACCATCTCCCCTTGACATTCAACGGCATTACCATCACCAACATCCTGGGGGTTACCATTGACCAGAAACTGAACTGAAGTAGCCATATAAATACTGTGGCTACAAGAGCAGGTCAGAGGCTAAGAATCCTGCGGCGAGTAACTCACCACCTGACTCCCCAAAGCCTGTCCACCATCTCCAAGGCACAAGTCAGGAATGTGATGGAATACTCTCCACTTGCCTGAATGGGTACAGCTCCAACAACAGTCAAGCAGCTCGACACACACCCAGCACTGGGAGAGATATAAACAACAGTAAAAGGAAGACAAAAATATGGTACGAGATGTGAAAGGAACTGCAACAAGAAACGTGTGAGGGTATCATGATTAACACAAAAGGAAATTATATTAGAGGAAAATGATAGTCAAGTGGAAAGTGAGCTCTTTGAAAACAGATGGGGTTTATATTGCAAATGGAAATTAGAAAATGGCAGACATAGTGAATGATTTGTGTCAGTCTTCAAGTGAAGGAAGAGAATAATATTCCTGACATTCCAGGGAAATTATTAATGGCCGGGATTTTCAATCAGCTCTGGGGGAGATAATGGGAGCAGGCACGCTTTGAAAATAGCGTTCCCAGATGGTGTGTCAGTGTTCTGACTTTTCCGGGATGCACTGCTGTTTTCAAAGCAATGATGGGGGTGGGTGAGGTGGCAACCCACATGCCTCCAATTAACTGACTGTTAAGCTCCTAGAGGAGTTTGTTATTGGTCTGGGGACGGCCAGAAGGCAATGTTCAAGTTGCAGTTAGCTGAATCCGAAGGCTGGATTTTCGTGACGGAGACAGGAAGCAAGAACTAGGGGCCGGAGTTTCAAAGTGGTGGTGGAAACAGGACCCTGGTCTGGTTTTTGGTCTGAAACCTGCCACCTCTGGGAAGCTGATTCAGATTGTAATTTTCTAGTGGGAAAGCCTGAATTGGTGTGGAGACGGGTTTTCTGTCCTCTTAGAACCGGGCGATTGAAAAGGGCAGTGGGTCTGATCAAGTGCAGGGCTCATGTAGATTTCCACGGCAGCTATCATTGAGGCTACTGGTTGTCCTGAGGGAGAGATCTGCCTTCCACAGCACCAGAGGGAAGTGAGATGTTACAGGGGAGCTGGAGGCCTGGCACTCGGGGCAGGGCAGACCCTCACTTGATCGATGCCGATCTGGATCTAATGCTGGAGGCAGTGAGGGAGAGGAGCGAGGTCTTCTAACTGAAGGGTGGCAGGAGGATGACACCTTGTCGTGCAGCAGTGGTACCTCTCTGTTGTGTTAAATTCAGGGCACCTGAGAACTTGACGGCTGCAGGAAGGGGACTGCCATGGGGGCAGTGAGGCCTCAGGTCATTGGGGGTCAGAGCATGCAGCATCGAGATCATCGGCCTGGACAGGTGTAGACTCCTACGGCACTGGTGCTTTGTCATTTAAAGCTGACTCTTGGGCTCTGCACCTAATCTCTTGGTCATACCTTCCTCCCCTTGCAGTCCCTCACTATGCTTCTCTGACCTCCAGCTGTCCACAAGGTTGCAACTACTTTAGCTCAATCTGGTTGATCAGTCCAATGTCAGTGTAGCCTGTTCCCATACCAACTCTCTCAACTCGTCTTTGTGCATTCACCAGCTCTTCCCCTGCCACCTCCAGGTGCCTCGGGGATGCCAGCAGCCTCTTGTCCCTCTCCAGATTCTTGTCACCAGCCACTGAGAAAAGCAAGTCTTCTAGATCCAGCAATGTCCAGGCTGTGGTGCATTTGGAGCAGCTGAGCTTTATTTATGCCTTTGCATTATTTTAATCTTAGCCTTCACGGCCCCCGCAGTGTTCATGACTTGTACACCCTGTCGTGTTCCAGACATGGTGTTCTCTCCATTTCCCTCCTTTAAAAATTGAAAACTGCTGCGAACAATCCTGTTAATGAGCTCAACAATAAGCTCCACAGGCTCTTAATTGGAGGTATGCAGGGTTGCTGTTCCCTCCCACCCATCGTCCCTTTCAAAATATCTTTGCTTTCTGGTGGTGGTGGGACCCAGTGTTGGCCTCCAAGAATGCAATCTTTAAATTGCAATTGCACCCGTTCCTGCACGCAGCAGGCTTTAAAAATCCGGCCCGAACAGTCTGGTGCACATTAGTGCACAGTTTTCAGGTGCAATGCGGGAAGCCATCAAGCAAGAATGAAAATGTTTTGGCACGAAGGGTTTTTGTCTCAGATTCAGTTCAATACCTTTTAGTTTCCCAATGGGCTACTTCTCTACTGGACCCTTCGAAATTCTGCCTCCTCTATTCTGCAAGGCAGCAGCAGACTGCAGTATGGCTGCCATCTGCCTTTGACGATCATGCTCAGCAGGCAGCTCCTGCCTCCTGGCAGAGCTCGGCGCCACTAATTGGGCTCAATTAGTGCATCTGGAAATGATGATCGCGTCACATGAATGATGCAGACACGATGTGAGTCAGGACCCGCAAATTATCTGGGCATTGAGTTCCCGACCCCGGATTGAAAATCAAGCTCAATGAATCGAGGACTGGAACACACTAAAGTTAACATAAGAAAGGAAAGATATTGAAAAACAGTTAGTATTAGAAAAAAATAATGGCATGTCTGATAAATCTTCGGGATTTTCAAGGAAGTAGGACAGAAAATTGCATATATTTTAACCATAACCTTCCAAAGCTCTTTCAATTCAGGAATTGCTTCTTTAAATTTGAAAATTGCAGATGTAACTCGATGATTTAAGAAAGGTGTGAGAGAAAAACAAACAAATTACAGACCTGCTAGTCTAACAGCTGTTGTGGGGATATTACTGGAACCTATAATTAAGGACAGAGTGATTGAGCACTTAGAGAAATTTGAGATGATTAGAGAGAAAGAATTGGTCATGTTGAACAAACCTCATTGAAATTTTTGAGGAAGTAACCAAAGTAGTGGACAGGCAAACAACTATGGACGAGATATGGACTTAAAAATATATTTTGATATAGTTCCACACAAGAGACTGTCAGCTAAAATTAAAGCTCATGGAATTGAAGGCAAACTATTCATCTGGTTAGGAAATTATTTATGCAGTAGGTGAAAAAGAGTAGGATATGTGCTCAAAGTGGAAGTGACTGGAATTGTCCCTCAAGGATCTGCAAAGCAGATGTTAAGCTAACAGGTCTATAATTTCCTGGTTTCTCTCTCTTGCTATTCTTATGTGCTGGAAGAACATGATTTTTCAGCATTTTTGCAGCGGTCAATAACATGATAGCTATATGTATTTGATAAAACTAGATCAACCCTAATTCACATCTGTACAAGCATTAATGGTGAAGTCATTCACTACTAAAACATTCTTCATCTTTATGTTTCACAGGAGCTTTTGAAGAAACATCCCAGCTCGACACCATGGTTTCTGCATATAAATCGGGTCTGCTCATCCTCACATTTACAATTTGTGGTGTGCTGTACAGATTGTGTAACATGGACACCTATCAGTATGTTAAAAACAACATCTTGGAAGCACCCCAGATGAGAAATAAAGCTGACCCAAATCTTTCAAACATAACCATTAAAACTGGGATTCTGTTTTTGGAGACAACTGACAAAGTGGAGCCGGCACCATTGGTGGTGTGTTCAGTGGAGGCTGCAGCTCGTTTAAACCCAGATAAACCTATCTATTACTTCATGAAGGGATTCAGTGGCAACTTAACACAGTATCCACAGCCTGACTATGCTGGTATCCCTTTGCTTTCCTCGATAAGTAATGTTGTCCTTCTACCTTTGAAACCCACTGAACTGTTTGAAGGCACTCCTCTGAATGGCTGGTATCAAAAGGTAACCAATGAGTAGAAATAATTTTAATGAGTAAATCATTTGTACCTTAATTTTTAAATATAGCAGCTACCATACAATATAAATATGGAAATGATGAGAATTGTAGATATTTCCTGTTAACCCTGTGAGACTCGACTTAAACAAGATACTGAGACGAGTGATAAAATTAACCACAGACACAGAGTAATTTCCTTTCTGTTCACTTTATTGAAAGAAAAATGATTTCACAAGTCCTCGTAACTAAATTTACTATAAGATTCAGTAGCCAAATACATACAGATTCCTCTGCACATGCCATCTTCTTCCTCATAGACAGTTTCTTTGACTCCACTATTGGCTTGCAACACAGGCGAGCCCAAGGGCCTCCTTATATCCACTTTGATGCCGCATGTTTCTTGGTTTTCCTGCATTGTTGTTCAAGTCTGCTAATTCCACTCTGTCTCCAGGTGTGCCTTCTCTTCTTATTGGTGACACAGCCTCAGCCAGTGGTGCTTCAGGGGTCCTTTAATATCAGTCTTTTCTTTCTCCACTTTTCATTGTTAAGTCTGTTTCTTGTTTCATCATATTTTTCTTTATCAGTTTATCCTGTTGGTTCAGCACTTCTTTACACAACAAAGCAGCATATTCTGTGCCAGAGGTGCCTTTAATCAGGCATCTGCCCCTTAAGGATATGTAGGTCCATCACACTTTGTGTTCTTTTTCTTTGTTTATGGGATGTGAGCATTGCTGACAAGGTCAGCATTTATTGCCCATCCCCAATTGCAGCTGAGAATGTGGTGGTGAGCTGCACACCTTTACGACATGCATTGTCACTAACACGTCACATCCCAATATCCTTTGTATTTCTGTCTTGCCTTAAATCCCCACAGAATAGCTGGAAGACAAAGTTACTCTTGGATCTCAAAGAATATCTCTTGTGCAACATGGTTCAGTAAAACATAGCCTAGTATCCCGTGATGCACCAGCATTCTGTTGTTCAACATTTCCAGTCTTATTCGATCTATCTCTCTGGAATATTCTCTGAGAAGTGAAAGTGGTTTTGTTGCTTACTTTTTCTAAACTGTATGGTGGATATATCTGTTTCTAACTGAATGAGTAGTGCTGACTATTGGATTTGCTTGAACAATGCTGTTTATAGTTGGTTTTTGAGTCGCAATTTACATTATTTGAAAATTAAAATGTAAAGTTGAAGATCAAAGATGCCAATTGTTCTCACGCTGTTCATTATGTGACCAGAATATAACAGAATTTTACATCAAGTTTGAAAGTGATGTAGCTCAATCTGAAACTAGGGTCTTCAATTGAAACAAAGGAAACTACGAAGGTATGAAGGCAAATTGGCTGTAATAGATTGGGAAACTACATGAAAAGGTATGATGGTAGATAGTCAATGGCGAGCATTTAAAGAATTAATACATGGTTTACAACAAATTTACATTACTTTGAAGCACAAAAACCCAGCAGGAAAGGTGATCAAACCATGTCTAACAAAAGAAGTTAAAGACTATATTAGATCAAAGGAAGAGGCTTATAAAGTTGTCAAAAAAGTAATAAGCCTGAGGATTGGGAGCATTTTAGAATGCAGCAAAGGAGGACCAAGAAACTGATAAAGTAAGAGAAAATAGAATATGAAACTAAAGCAGCAAGAAACACAAAAACAGACTGTGAAAGCTTCTATAGATATGTAAAAAGGGAAAGATTATCAAGGACAAATGTGGGCTCACTACAGGCAGAGACAGCGGAATTCATAATGGGGAATAAGGCAATGGCAGAGAAGCTAAACAAATACTTTGTGTCTGTCTAAACAGATGAAGATACAAAAAATCTCCCAGGAATACTATAGAACCAAGGGATTAGCAAGAATGAGGAACTGAAAGAAATCAGTATTTGTAAAAAAAAAAAAGTAGTACTGGAGACATTAATGGGACTGAAAGTTAATAAATCCCCTGGATCTTATGATGTACATCCAGAGTGTTGAAAGAGGTGGTTGTAGAGATAATAAATGCATTGGTGGTCATCTTCCAAAATTCTGTCGATTCTGGAATGGTTCCTGCAGATTGGAAGATTGTAAATGTAACCCCACTATTTAAGGAAGGAGGGAGAGAGAAAATGGGGAACTACAGACCTGTAAGCCTGACATCAGTAGCAGGGAAAATGCTAGAATCTATTATAAAGTATGTGGTAACTGGACATTTAGAAAATATTGGTAGGATTGGGCAGAGTCAAACTGGATTTATGAAAGGGAAATTGTGTTTGACTGAGGATGTAACCAGCAGAATAGATAATGGGGAACTAGTAGTGTATTTGGATTTTCAGAAGGCTTTCGCTAAGGCCCCAGACAGGTTAGTAAGCAATATTAGAGCACTTGGGATCACAGGGATTGGGGGTAATATACTGGCATGGATTGAGAGTTCGTTAACAGACAGAAAACAGAGAGTAGGAATAAACGAGGCATTCTCAGGTTGGCAGGTTTTGACTAATGGGGTACTGCAAGGATCAGTGCTTGGACCCCCTCGCGATTAAAATCTATATCAATGATTTGGATGTGGGGACCAAATGTAATATTTCCAAGTTTGCTGATGACACAAAACTAAGTGGGAATGTGAGTTGTGAAGAGAATGCAAAGAGGCTTCAAGGGGATTTAGACAGGCTGAGAATGGGCAAGAACATGGCAGGTGAAATGTAATGTGGAAAAATGTGAAGTTGTCCATTTTGATCGGAAAAACAGAAATGCAGAATATGTATTAAATGGTGAGAGATTGGGAAGTGTTGATGTCCAAAGGGACCTGGGTGTCCTTGTTCATAAGTCACTAAAAGCTAACATGCAAGTGCAGCAAGCAATTAGGAAGGCAAATGGTATGTTGGCCTTTATTGCAAGAGGATTTCAGTACAGGAGTAAAGAAGTCTTGCTGCCTTGGTGAGACCGCAGCTGAAGTATTGTGTACAGTTTTGGTCTCCTTACCTGAGGAAGGATATACTTGCCATACAGGGAGTGCAACGAGGTTCACCAGACTGATCCCTGGGATGGCAGGATTGTCCTATGAGGAGAGATTAAGGAGACTGGGCCTGTATTCTATAGAGTTAGAAGAATGAGAGGTGATCTTATTGAAGCATACAAAGCTCTTCTAGGGCTCGTCAGGGTAGATGCAGGAAGGATGTTTCCCCTGGCTGGGGAATCTAGAACCAGTGGGCACAGTCTCAAAATAAGGGGTAGGCGATTGAGGACTGAGATAGAGTCATAGATAGATAAAGCACTGAAACAGGCCCTTTGGCCCACTGAGTCTGTGCTGACCAACAACCACCCATTTATACTAATCCTATATTCCCTACCACATCCCCACCATTCTCCTATCTGCACTTGGGGCAATTTACAATGGCCAATTTAGCTATCAACCTGCAAGTCTTTGGCTGTGGGAGGAAACCGGAGTCCCAGGCAGAAACCCACACGGTCACAGGGAGAACTTGCAAACTCTGCACAGGCAGTACCCAGAACTGAACATGGGTCACTGGAGCTGTGAGGCTGTGGTGCTAACCACTGAGCCACAGTGCCACCCGAAGATGAATTGCTTCACTCAGAGGGTGGCAAACCTTTGGAATTCTCTACCCGTGGCCGTGGAACTCAGTCATTGAGTATATTCAGGACAGAGATTGATAGATTTCTCGGTATTAAATATATAAACCGATATGGGGATAGTGCGGGAGTTTGGGTGGCTCCTGTATCCCTAAGTATAACTATAGGTTTACCTGCCTCACTTGATGGATATGAAGTTACTTTTCTTTTAGACAAGAATTCCTTATAACTCTCAGGTATCTTGTTCATGACACCTGCACTCACAGTGGTATTTGTATTTAGCCTTACACCTGCAGTCAGTGCTACAGCCTGATCTGTTGTACTCTCATTCAGGACCCCTTTCTCTGCATTGGCTTTGTGTACCCTATACGTTCCATGGGTTTACACCACAATTTCCAGCATTCTGCATGAAGGTGTCACACCTTGTGACAATGGTAACACTTAGGCTTGCACTTCCAGCCTCAGCATCTTCCTTTCTAGCCTGAGGAGAAGATCCTGGGGCATTCCCTTCCTGTCCCCAGCTACTTGCCTTCCTATACCCTCCCATCTTCTATTGTTTTTGGGTTTGTGGGGGTGACGAACAAAGGGTTTAGGCTTATAAACAAGCTTGTAATTCTCAGCAATTTCCGCTGCCTGTCTGACTGTTGAAACCTTCTGGTTCTCTATATGGGTTCTTACGAATGGAGGGAGTGAATTTTCCAAGAAAATTAGTTCCCTAAGGTTCTCATATGTGGCCTCTACCTTTAGTTCCCATATGTAATGATCAAAATTAATTTGCTTTACCCTCTCAAATTCTATATAAGTCTTTACAGACAATCTCTGGAGGTTCCAAAATGTCTGCCAGGAAGTGAGAATAACATTTTTTTGCCATCTCATAATTTACAGAAGCCTCCTCAAAAAGCATGGAATAAACACCATGTGCTCTGCCCAGCAACCTTTTTTACATAAGCAGTGTCCAATTTTCATTTGGCCACTTCATCTGTTGATTATCTTTTCAAAGGAAATGAAAAATGCCTCTACGTCCCTTTCCTCAAAGTTAGGGAGAGCTTGTATAAATTTAAACGACTCTCCATTGGTTCCTCACTGGGGTCAGATCTTTCCCCACCAAAACCTTCACTGGAGTCAAGACCACCCCTTTGTCTTAGTTCCATCTTTTTTAATTCGAATTCCTTTCCTTCTCGTTCTCTTTCCTTTTCCTCAAGTTCAAGTTTCTTCATTGTCAATTCTCGTTCAAGTTCTTTCAATTCTATTGCTCTTTCTTTTTCCTGTTGAAGCTTACGTTTTTTCCATTCCTCTGCTATTAATTCTCTTATTTCTCTTAATAGCCTGGGATATATTTCGTCCAGACCTGAACAAAATTATAACCAGCCCATTTTGGAAAGAAATCAGGAAGAACTATTTTTACCACATTCTCACTCCCATCTCAACTCATTTACAACTGGGAACATATTGGAAACACACACAAAATCGGAGAATAGAACTTATCCCCCTGCTGTCATCACACTTACTGTCAGTTTGATACCCAGCCATGGCTCCCACTGAAAACAGGTGGGATCCTCACAATACAATGCAAATTCTGGTCCTATGTATTAATAGGATCCCAATGCAATTTTCAAGTACCAATGTGCAGAACACACACTGCATGTGCTTCACATACATACACACGCACACACATTTGCTCAGACTATACCACCATATTCGTGTTACAGAGCTTGTGTGACTGGGTAAATGTGATGAAGTAGTAAGTGTTCTAAATGGGTAAAGCCCTATTGCCACAACACCTACTGATGTCACAGGTAATTACAAAGGTAACAGGTATGAGTGCAATTAACACTGAAAATGCAATAAGAATGGGTTTACAAGTGGCAAGACGTACTGATTTTAATTATAACTATATAATAAATAGGGGAAAAGCTCATTAAGGCCCATTTTTTCCTGCTGGAATCACAATGCATGATCGCCCTGCACCTGGTTCCATTGTGGCAGACCACATACCAACTTTGTGCTGCCTCCTCACCTAACTAATTAGTGTGAAGCCCAGCATGGTCTGAAGCCCTGCTGACTGACTGTACAATCAACAGGCACCTGGCAATGCAGGACTAGCCTGCCCCTCTTATGGAGCGCAGCACATTGCATGGAAGCTTCTGCAGACTGTGGAAGAATTGAAGAGAAAGAAAAGTAGAGGAAATGGGGAATCAGGCAAAAGACAGGTCTCCCAGGTTTTCTGATGCTGTGCAGGAGGCATTTGTTCAGGAAGTGTAAAGGAGAGAGATGCCATGTTTCTGCAGGGGTCGGGGGCCCTCAAAGTTCCTTAAGAAAGGAATAGGAGCAGCTGGCACCGTGGACCTGGTGGCAGTGCCGGAAGAAGTTCAATGACGTCACATGGGTTGTCAAGGTCAGTGAATGCATCTTCAAATGACCCACTACACACACTCAATGCACCACACGCCTATCACTCACCCACCAACAAACTCCAGTGTTAAGCTGTTCATTGTGTGATTATATGCAGGTGGAGGGTGTTAATTGGGTTCTAACTTGTGCAATTATAAGCAGACACATCCTGAAACTGGTGGAGGGTTTTGAGTGTACAAGAGGGTGCCCACCGAGTGGTCCAGGCAGGGGTTTGCTCCACGACGTTCCTTGTTGCTGCCTGGCTCTCATTATAGGTGCGCTGCCCTCACGTGATCGGGTGACTGAGGGGATCATTAGCCAAGTGTATAGTGGCTATCCCTTCTCAACCAGCAGCCTGCTTCTCGTTCAAAGTGTTGGCCCAAATATGAGGCTGAATTTTATGCTGCCCGAGCAGGTCACATGGTGGTGTGGGGGCAGCGTAGAATTGAGCGGGAGGCTCCGGGATGACTTCATACCCCACTCCCGCCTCCGGTCAACTTTACAGCGGTCAGGTGGTGGCGTGGGGGTGGGGGGGGGGGGTGGGTAAAAGGGCCCGCCCACCCAAGGCCAGTCAAGGCTCTTAAGTGGCTCTCTCCTGCCTCCACGGGTATTTTACCAGTGGCAAGCGGGTGTGCTGGGGATGTGAAAAGCCGCCCAGCGATACCAGCCGGCCTTTCTGTGTGCTACGGGGCGGGGGTGGGTGCCATGGCCGTCAGGCACAGGGTGCCCGATTAAGGGCCGCACTCGCCTCCCAACCCACCCCAGCGTCCGAAGACGCTCTCCCCTCCCCCCAAATAACTACCATTGCCTCACCGCCACGACCGATCACCCCATCCCTGGTGAGGCAAGCACAACTTACCTGAAGTCCTGGCTCCATGTCATTGGCTGGGCTGCAGACCCAGCAGTGGCCACCGTTCCTGGTGGCACTGCTGGGACTTGGAGCTGCCGGCCCACTGATTAGCTGGTAGCTCACTGAGGTGGGACCTCCTCCCTCAAGTGGGTGGAAGTCCTGCCTCGGGACACTTAATGCCCGGGGGCCTGTAAAATGCGAGTCAGATCCCCGGGCTAGGCGGAAGCAGGTTTGCCACCAACATTTACGTCGGTGGCGAAGCCCCATCCGTCTTCGGTAAAATGCAGCCCATGGTGGGCATGATTAACTGCCCTTTAAATAGCAATAGGTGAAATTCTTTGCGCAGCTGAACACTTGTTCAGCTTGGAGTGACTAGGAGAGGATGTCAAACAGTCCTGTGCAGTCTAAAATGGCAGATTGTGTGCCAAATCAGCTTTAGACTCTGTTTGACACCACGATCCTCACACTCTGCATGCTTCCAGTGCAGGCACAGCACATGCACACGAGCTCCCTGCTGATCTGGACGACAATGTTGGCCCTGCAGGAAGTGGTCAGAAGCGTTCTGGCTGATTATTTTTCAACTGTTGCTGTTAAGGAAGTTTGCCCAATGCCACTACACAGCATCTTACAGCACATGACTGCACGGACATGCAGCCAAGTTTCAGGCAACAGCTGACTGTTTATGTCCCTGCAGATTTGCAAGTGCTCTGCAGCAATTCTGCAGGTATCCTTACAACAGACATAGAGAATGGCCTTTACCTCTCTGCTAACATGGATCCTGAGAAGATTGGACCCCATATCATTTCCAGATGCAGTTGCCAGGCCTCACTAAACAGTTGTTGGCATCTTGACAAGTGCAGAGAAATAGGTAACACTGACTCTCCATCACCCGCCATGCTTCTTTCATGCAGTGCCTTGTAAAGTACAACATGCTTTAATCATTGTTCTTTAGCTCTTTAGTTCATGTTTGGATCAAGGCTGTAATGAAGTCTGGTCCGAGTAGCCCTGGTGAAAACATCTGGACGAGAAATGAGGAAGAAAGTTTAGAATTGTTTCCCGAGGAGCGGAACTGATGGTCAATTTCCTTTAAAGATATGGTGCTAGGGTTTCATAAGATGGTTCATTGTCAATATCAGGAGAAGCAGAATGACTTCAGCCAGCACGTGTCCTTCTTTTTCCCCATTTCCAGCATCCTCTCAGTAGCAAAGTTCTTTATTTCTAGCCTTCCTCACAAACACTTTTTGTACTATATATTGTGCCATGTCGTGGAAAGGTGCTGGTTTATGCCCATAATTCTGCAGGGAGAGACTATTGGGGATCAAAGCAATCGCACACTCTTTACAATCTTGGTTAGAGAGTAGCTTTGGGTGATACCTGAATCCCCAGCAAAATGGGTTTTGTAGCTGCAAATAGTTTTAGTTTAAGGAGGAGCCACAAAGACTGGAGATGAAATAGGTTTAAATATGCTGAAACTGAACATTATGGATTGCACTTGACTCTGTACATTAATCCATAGGTAAATCCAAATTTGGAAAGATATTGGAATCATGTACTTGCTGATGGCTGCAGGTTAGCTCTGCTATGGAAATACGGTGGCATCTACCTGGATACTGATATTATATCAATGAAGACTTTGCCATTTGCCAATTTTACCTGTTCACAAGGCGGAAAATCTTTCAATAATGCAGCAATAGGATTTCATGTAAACCACCATCCTTTTATGTTAGACTGCATGGAAGATTTTGTGGCCCATTATATTGGACACGCCTGGGGTCAACAAGGCCCTAAACTGATAACCCGTGTGTTGAAGCGATGGTGCAAGTCCAATGATCTGGAGAAAGTCACTGGAAAGGAATGCAATGGAATCTCTTTATGGATCTCGAGGCGGTTCTATCCAATCCCATATCAAAGCTGGGAAAAGTACTATGTTCCATGGAAAAGGGAGGACATCGAGAGCTTCTTCTCAGGTACATATGGAGTCCATATCTGGAACTATATGAATTCCAAAAAGAGAAAAGTTGTTTCTGGAAGTGGTTCATTAATAGAATATCTTTTTCAGATGTATTGTCCAACTACATACAGAAATTTAATTCAATCTAGAAATAGTTCAGAGTCACTTAGCGCCTGAAATTTCTGAAACTAGTGAGGACAATAAATGTATAGATTGTCCAAAATGGGGGCACACTTTGGGACAGAACCTGGAAATTCCAACATTACAACTTCATTTTGCTCAACAGAAATCTCACCAGTTGTGAACTGAATTGAGTTCTGTTGTAAATGCTCCAAGAGAGCACTACAATGCCCATTTGCTCCATGAGGAACATTTGAAAATCTCTACAGCATGGTGTTGGGTTTCTATTATGGCAGAGTTACTTTGAACTATTTCTGCTGAATTTGGGTTTTTAAGGTATAATATTGTGATTCTGTTTTGATAATGTTATTTTGTATGTTATTCAATATTATCTGGGATGGTTTAATGCTCATCTAATACTGAGGGCTAAAAATGAAAACATGTTTTAATCCCAAACACAGATTCCCTTCTATTTATGAGTATGGAACTCATGAAAAAAGTTTGTAAACACATTAAATTATAGACACAAACTGATTTGAGTATAAACCCATTAAGCAGAATGGCAATTGTTGTGTATTTCACGAATTACCAGCCGGAGACTCGGAAGTCAGGTTTTCACACATCTTTATTATACAACATGCATGAGGGAGGTCACAGCGACAGAGCAAACACCATGACTAAGTCCTCCCGAGAAATAGATATATTCGCTTTTATTGGTTTTGTTTGCGTCACACTATTTAGTTTCTTTTGAGCAAACAACATCTGTAGTTTGTGACTGATTGCTCATGTTCCAACCACAAAATGTTCCAGCTTTCATTCCAGTGCATACCTGCATCCTGCCTTATTGAGTCCTGACCTGCTTCTGCTAGTAATGCAACCCAATATTCTCGACTCTACATACCTTACTTCATACAGTCTATTTAGTAATCACGGGGATGGCTAGAACGAGCTCAAGTATTACATTGTTTTTCACATCACATCCCACTACTGCAGGGGTGACTTGCCTCAGGGCCCAGATCTGGCATCGCATTCATCCCCTCCTGTTGGGCATTCACAGTTAAATTGACATTTGTAATCTAAGATGGTACTTCTCCCTCATGTATCTGCCGAAAGTTCTCCCTCATTTGTTCTCTAAGCCACCCTTCCCATATGGTGCATACTTGGCCCGACCCGTTCTGTCATCAGAGAGTTGGAGGTCCTTAATTACCTCATTAATGGTTTTGCCATGTGTTTCTAGGATGCCCACTATATCTAGGTCTCCTTGCACTAACTCCTGATCGTTAACCAACTGATCATTCCATTGCATGCTGTTGTTCCCTGAGAATGTTCTTTCCCTGGTGGGTTCTCGTCCTGACCTTGTCATCCAGGAAGGCCAAATCTAGGGTATTAACTATGCCAGTTACTGTATAAAATACTGTGGATACATCATTGAGAAGATGTCTTCAGAATCACCAGCCTCTCTGGGGTTGTTTTTCAACCCTTCCAGACGGCGTGTTTGATGGAGCACCTGCTTTATCAGTATACGATGCAATCCCCTTATTGCACCTGACCACTATTCAGGTAGCCCCAGAGCAGATACATTCAGGATTATACTCAGAAGTTTGTGTGGTACATTCTCAGGAACTTTCTTCCCCTCATCAATTAATACCACTCCATTTGCTGATCCTGTTTATTGGGTAGGGCATTCCGGCTCTGCCTCAATAGCTTTTGTGGCCGTCACTGCCACAGTAGCAGAATTTGATTCTCATGTAATGTTATTTCACTCACAGTTTCTTGGTGCTGGCATATTGAGTCAAAGAATCTCCCCAGGCTAGTTAACCCTTGGGTATAGTCCCCGCTGAGTCGTATGTTATCTTCTTTGTCTTGACTGTTCTTGACCACCAGGTGGGACACCAGAGCATCACGATCGTGCTGGGGCCCATCTATATTTACCTGCAACGAGATAATTAATACGGAAGTGTCTGTCCCCTCATCCTGTGGATAAATCACATGAGCGGTTAAATGGTTTAACTTGTGACCAGTGCTTCCATTTGCGCTTAACTCGCTCATCAACCGCAACGCATGTGTCACTGATCAATACTACTTCATACAGTCCATTCCACCTGGGTTGCCACCCTGGTTTCTCAGGGAGTACGTTGACTGTCATCTTATCCCCTACACCCGGTAACGTGGGGTCCTGCTTCCCTATTTCCTCCCGGACTCTGTCCTCCCTCTCTCTGCCAGCAATCGGGCTTTTTGTGTCTTCTTTTACCACATTGATCACATTCAATGCGACCTCCTGATTTTCTCTTGCGGCAATCTATTGTCATGTGATCTGGTTTGCCACATTCAGAGCAACTCTGTCCTCATGGTATCATTGTTGTCACAGAAGGTGGAGATGCTTTGGTATTACTCGCACATTGATCTACCTCACTTGTCCAAGAGATGATTTGACTGAATGCATCCCCGACTGATAATCTTAGCACTGAGACATTCCTTAAGCATCTTAAGAAAGACACTATCATCTCTGTCCGGGTCCTCTACCCCTCCGTATTCAACATAAGCATTATACTTCCTCTCTGCATATTCAATACATGGTTCTCCCAGCTTCTGCATTATTCCTGCAACTGCACCCCAGTTACTCTGGCTTTCTCCCAACGCCTCTCTAACTCTTTTTTTCAATCTTTGTACTGTCGTAAATCATTGCCTGTCCAACTCCCAGTCCTGTATTCGGTTGGGAGTTTCTGTCATGCCCCCTTTGGCATCTTAGCTTGTATTAGAGCGTGATGATCATTCTTATGTGCATCGTGTATCTCGCTTGCTTCTTCTAGATTTTTCCAAAATTCTAAGTTATTTTGCTTTTATTTTAGGAACCTAAATCTTTCAAGATCATCTGTTTTTCCACTGGTGTAAAGGGTCTGTAAACCTGTCTCATTATGGTCTTGAAGCCCGAGATCCCTTCCTGTATCGATATTCCCTCCATTTCATTGTTGTATCTCTGTCCCTTTTTATCACGTATTGTCCTTTCATAAGTTTCCCCTTCATAGGTAATTAGTATATTCACTGTGAATTGGAGCCATTGGCAACGATGGATATGACGGGGATGCGGACGGTCCTGGTGATTTCTTTACACATATATTGGTCCCGTGAGGGGATGGGTCAGTCTCCCAGTCTTCACCCCACCCGTACTCAGCCGCCTCTTTTACCAGGTTATTCCAGTTGGGTTCATCGTCTGCATTTCGTTTCATCTGTCTATTAATACTAATATGTCTTATTCTTACGCCACAGTCTTTGCATCGTCATTCGTACAATGTGCACAAAATGAATACTCCTTTGTCTTCTTTGTCCTTTTTATGTGTTGTCCACATTGTCCGTTTTCTCCCCACTCTTCACTCCAACCTTCCATCTTCATCATCCCTTCCAGTTTCTTGTATTTCTCTTTCAAATAATCGACAAAATTTAAACTTTCCCTTTCGTCTTCACCACCACCTCCTGACATCTCACTTCCTTTCCTTGGCATACTTAATCTGTTTGATTTCATCAAGACTTTCCTATTGTCTTTTACTCACCTACGGATTACCCTCCTGGTTAATGCCCCGCTCGCGCCCGCCTCTTTCTCCCAGAGGCTCGTTCATGTCACCCTAAGTGAGCACCCGCCAGTCGCTACCTACTTGCCCTGGTATCTTGTTCAAATCCAACCAGGTCGGTATCATCCTCCCTAAATCATGTTACGGACTACGGTAAAATAATTACCTGTCTGCCCAGATAATAGGAATGCTGCCTGTCGTGTTGTGTCCTTCCAACTACGCCAATTGTTGTGGTGTATTTCACGAATTACCACCCGGAGACTCGGAAGTCAGGTTTTCACACATCTTTATTATGCAACATGCATGAGAGAGGTCACAGCTACAAAGCAAACTCCATTACTGAGTCCTCCCGAGAAACAGATACATTCTCTTTTTTATAGGCTTTGGTTGCGTCACACTATCTGATTTCTTTTGAGGCAAACAAGATCAGTAGTTGTGACTGATTGCACATGTTCCGGCAACAAAATAGAGTCATAGAGTTTTACAGCATAGAAACAGGCCCTTCGGCCCAACGCACCTGCGCCGACCATCAAGCACCCGTCCAAAACTAATCCCACTTCCTTGCAGTTGGCCCGTAGCCTTGTATGTTATGGCGTTTCAATTGCTCATCTAAATACTTCTTAAATGTTGTGAGTGTTCCTGCCTCTACCACCCCTTGAGGCAGTGTGTTCCACATTCCAATCACCCTCTGGGTGAAAGAATTTTTCCTCAACTCCCCTCTAAACCTCCTGCCCCTTACCTTACATCTATGCCCCCAAGTTATTGACCAAAAATGCTCTCGGCTTTCTTCTAGCACACACCTGCTTCTTGCCTAATCGAGTCCTGACCTGTTTTTGCTAGTAACGTAACTTCTTTATCTAATAAATGTTGTAATTGTGGCTGGCTTAAGCTTCCGACATGACATTTAGTCACAGATGCATTATTCAGTATTTTTGCAAAGCTTAGCATATTAAGTTAACCTTTTTGTTCTCACATCAGCAATCTATATGCCATTCACTATAATACCTGATTTTTAGTGCTGACGATCAAGCTGCCCTCTGCTTCACTAGTGGGTTTTTTACTTCAGCATCTAATACAAAGTAGAGAGAAGGTAAGCACCAGTCAAGATATGGTGACAGGGGAACCTTTGGGATTATCAAGGAGTGGGTTTTGGGGGCATTTAGTAAATGTGGAGTTTTACTGCTTTGAGGTTCAGTAGGCTGGGGTATTATTGTAGTGTTTTGAGTCAAAATATGAAGGTTATTTGTTATGCATCTGAAAGAACAACAAAATGCAACATCTTCTGGCCTTGTTGCGAGAACACCGCAAGAAATTACCAATCGCACAGTCAGGAAAGTGTCCATGATTGAGATTCAGCAACCGAGGCTATGTCATTCAAGCCAGAATTTATTTGTACAATCATAAAAGATTCCCAATGAAATGAAATTATGTTTCCAAGCAAACACAAGAAAGTATCAATCCCAACAGAAATAGTGATTCGACAAAAATAAGAACAAATCAGAGTCTTACTGTTTCATTGAAACAATTTCAAAGTATCAATACAACAGCAGTTGAGTGCAGTTGAGTTACAATCCTGTGCTTGATTCCCCATAGACTAAGAGAACCCAAATACAAACAGCTAAGTCAGAAAGTCTTTTGGCCCTAATTCATAATTTTGCTCAGTTAGAATATTTCAGGAAATAGAGGAATTGGAATAATTCTGTTATCTGGGAAAGATACCTGACAGTTAATGGGTATCACGTTCATGAGTTTGACCCATTTACTTTTGGATAGCCTGTGCCTGTGGATAGTGTTCTGGGGTAGAAATTACTGTTGGTGAAAGTGAGGAAAATTGGTTGGAAAGGAGTTGGAAAATGAAGAATTAGAGTTCTCACTGGTTTGCAGCCTGCTTCACAAGTCTTGCAAAACCCCTGACCTAGTTTCCACTGATAATTGTCACACAGAAGGTCACTGTGAGGTCATGAGGCACCAAAAGTTAATTAAGACAAACATAATGAAGCACCCCATGATGTCAGTGTTCTCCTGCCCATTGCAGAACAATCAGAAATGGGAGGTAAAGTCTGCAATGTTATCACCTGCTGGGGAGGAATCTCTTGAAGGTGCAGTAACAATTAGGCATTGCATGCATTGCTTCTCATCACAGGATTTCATGTAAGAGGTAAAAGACAAAGCAGGCATGCCTGGAAGATCAATGGCGCCAGAATTGGTCTGTTCAACCCATAATTTACAGGCCCAGGCACATCAACCTCTTGGCTGTGAGAGAGAACATGTCTTACAATGGTCATAGAGCTCTGCTACATGCTGCAAGGTGACCTTCAGTCAACATCCACTATTGAGACTTAAATACAAGTGGCAGCCAAAGTCACTTCCACTCTCTACTTTTATTCTTGCACTGACTTCCAGGTTAACATAGCTTTTGCGTTTTTACACAAGATATTTTTTCAGGACCCATGTCACCAGTCATTGGACCTTACATCCTATATATCTGGAGTATACCTTTTGGCTCAATATATAGATAATTCATAGCATGGCCCATGTATCATACAAGAGCACTCTTAACCTGTATAACTGTTAATGACTGATGATTAACACTGAAAAACAAATCAAACTGATGCAATTCTAAGGTTTGTAAAGATTTATAATACCCTTGAAAGCCATTTAGCCATTTAGAAGCTTCACAGGCCTGGCTGTGAAACCAGAATAAAGCGTTGATGCAAATGTTTAAAGGACATGATTAACAACATTTTGATTAATTCTGCAGAAATTAGAATCCCTGATGAAGAAGGTACTTATCAAAGAAACTATAAAAGAATATTCAGAAAATATGCAAAGCCTAAAGTAAATGAAATCAATGATGGTATTGTAAACGAGAAAATTATAATCTTGAAGACATTTTTCAATTGGAACCATTGGTTCAGAGCATTTACATAAATTTTGAAAATACAGAAAGTTTAAGATGATTGGTAGATTTTAACCTTTATCACCCTGTGGTAAACTGTCTGGAGTGGATCATCCACCCATTATACACCATGCCTGATTTTCCACTCCATTGAAGTCAAAAAGTTTGAAATCGACCCCCTGTCTTCTTGAACTTTGGAGAAGTAGCAAATAAAATAGTCTTTATTGATAACCTTTTGTCAGTTGTCATCATTTGTGTACATCTTTCATTAACCAAGAGGAGAATGGTGTTAAACGAATGCTGCACTTTATTCATGAAGAATGGCGTCTTAATTAACATGGACTGAATTGCTTTATATTGGGAAATTTGAATGAAGATAATTAGTGCATCTGCTAATAAACCCTAGACATAAATAAATCCTGATGTATACATCCTGCAAAATAGCAGTTTTATTGTGGGATTTCAGAGACAATATTTTTTACTGTCTATTAAATAATATTTCTGATTTAACTGTCATTTGTTGGATCCTTATCAATCTTTTTCAGTGTTACTCCTTTCATTCTGATTATTCTGCACGTTGATGAAATCTCACATAATTTGCAAGTTTAAATGCTTTTTTTTAACTCCCTTTACTCATATCCATTGTAACTATTAATATTAACAGAATCCCAGAATCATCAATTGACCTCAGCTTTTCAAGAGGAATGATAAGTGAGAAGTACTCTCCCATTATTTATCTAAATTTTTAACTCATTTTCTATTTGACCTGGACAGCTTGCAGTTCAGCTGCAAATCTTATGATAAGTATTTCATCAAATGTGTTTGAAAAATTAAAACATCACTTACATCATCCTCCAATCATGGTAAATCTTTAAAAATAACTACAACAGATTTGTTACCCATGCCATCACTACAGGTTGGTCAGGAGTATGCTTCTTACAACTTCTTACGACTTCTTTGTAACAGGCAACGGAGCCAAAATTACTCAGCCTTTCTGGCTCATTCCCACCACAACTCCAGTGGAATGTGGATACGAGGGCCAGATGGGGCTCGAATATGCCAGGTTCCGGTTTATACAGTGAGTTCGACTGCTCAGGAGTCATAGGAATATATGAACAGGATTATACCATCTCGCCCCTAAGCATCTGCCACTGTTCAATGAGTTCAGAGCTGATCTGCAACCTAACTCCACATACCCACCTATACCCCATCTCCCCTCATACCTTTGAATAACAAATATCTATCAATCTCAGATTTAAAATTTACAATTGAACTAGCATCAATTACTGATTGCAGAAGAGAGTTCCAAACATCTACCACCCTTTTTTGCATCAAAGTGTTTCCTAATGATCGTATTGAACAATGGAGCAGGCTCGAGGGGCCATATGGTCTACTCCTGCTCCTACGTCTTACATTCTTATGCTCTTAATTTCATTCCCGATAGGTCTGGCTCGAATTTTTAGACCATGCCCCAAGTACTAGACTCTCCAACCAGCAGCTATTGTTTCTCTGCATCTACTCTATCTGCCCACCTTAATATCTGAAGAACTTCAATCAAATCACCCCTTAACTGTCTAGTTTTCAGGGAATACCAATCCTAGTTTGTATAATCCTACCTCATAATTTAACCCTTGGAGTCCAGGTACCATTCTAGTAAACCAATTCTGCACACCCTCCAAGGCCAATATATCCTTCAAAGGTGCAGTGCCCAGAACGGAACACAGTGCTCCAGCTGAACTACAAGCTCTCCAGATCAAATAGAAAATGGGTGAAAGGGACAGTACTCCTAATTCATCATTGTGGTTGAAAGGCTGAGATCAGTTGATGGTTCTGCAATTCTGTTAATATTAATAGTTACAATGGATATGCGTAAAGAGAACAACAAGGGTTTTGTATAGCTGAAGCATGGGGCTGTCAGGCACTCGAGATATACCCAAAGTGCATGTAAGCTGCTCCTCAACCCCCCCACCACCAACAAACCTGTGGGATTCAGCAGTATCAGCACCAGGGGCTGTCAGTGGGTACGGTCTGATGCAGTGGTTGGGATCAAAACCTATGTAATTTCAAGGCCAATTTCGTCTATTTATTATTGTGCTCTGAGTTATATGGGCAAGGTCACATTTTTTTCCCATCTCAAGGTGCCCAGAAGAGGCAGTGCTGGATTTTCTCCTATAAATATTGCAGTCCTTCTGGTGATGAGGCACCTACATTGGTGTCATGTTGGGAATTCCAAGGTATCGACCCATTGACAGTAAAGGAATGGTCATATATATTGAAATCATAATGCTGTGTAACTTGGAGATGCTGGCGTTCCCATAACATTTCTGCTGTCGTCTTTCTCCATAGCTGAGTTGGAATTGCTTCTCCAACTGAGTCTGAAGGCTGTAGGTTCATTTTCCACTCCAGGACTTGAGCACAAATATCAAGGCTGACACTCCAGTGCCATACTGAGGGAATGCTGCAATGCCGGAGCTGCCGTCTTTCAGATGCAGCGTTCTCCTCGAGTGGATGTAAAAGATCTCATAGTACTATTTTGAAGACTACTGTTCTGGACAATACTTATCCTTCAGTCAACATCACAGAAATAGATTTTCTGGTCATATCACATTGCTGTTTATCGGACCTTGCTGTGTGCAAATTGGTCACCGCATTTCCTACATTGCAACACTTCAGAAGTACTTCAGTGGCTGCAAGCACCTTTGTGAATGAATTGTCCTTCATGTCTCCTGCTAGTTTGGGGCCTGGTGTAGACGTTCATAGCACGAAATCTGCAGATTACTTTTTTCTTTTGCTCAGAATACAAAAGGCGAAGAATCAAACGAAACACTGCAGTTTTTTTAAGTTTAGAGAATTTAATTACATTAAAATAACAGTTTTTTTCCAGAAGGAAAGGATTCACTTCTCATACAATCTTTATTCTAGCGAGAACAACTCAAGACAAGGAATTGATCAAATTCTGTGTCATGGTACAAATGCAGGTTCCTCTCCTACGCCTCCATATCTGGACTTTGCATTGTTGTTATCCTGAAAATGCCTTGCAGAATGGGCTGTTTTATATTGTTTCTTTCCTAAATCTGCTGTTTCATTATCATACCTTGCACAGGGTGTTTTAAATATCACAACATCTCTTTTCAGCTTGCGTGTCTTACTGCCATATCTCTGCAAATTACAGCATTGTTTCCTTATCTGTTATTCAGGTTTTATATTTTAAGAAGATTCCCTTCTATCTTCCTGACAAACACGTTTCTCTCTCCAAACTTCTTGTGCAATAAGCAAAGACCATCATGCATTCTGTTATTGGTCAAGCTGACAATTTAGTTTTTTTTAACCAATAAATCAAGGGGTTCAGTTTATTATTTCACACTTCTTTAAAACACGCTTCAAAAGTCCGTAATGAAGAGTGCATAATTATCACTAGGTGACCAGAACAACACACCCAAAACAGGGCTGTCTTGTGTGCCAGCCTTGCGTGCTTACCCTGCCCTCCTTGTCCTCCCTGTCTAGTCCCCCTGCCCACGCATCAAATTTCTTTTATATTGAATGTAATTCCATTTTCATTGCAATTTCAGTTAAAATTTTCTCTTCAAAAAAGAACAACTGAGGTTATTTAAAAAAAGGAAACATAACAGGGGCTATTTACAAAGAAATCATGGCTGATAGTTTAAAAAAGCAGCACCCTGAAATCCTGTGGATATTCTCCCCAGTCTCCTATTGGAAACCAGTATGCTGGATGCTCACTGATTCTTGGGGGTTTCTACTGGCTTTACAGCAAGGAAGTGGGAGATCATCTGGCCTAGCAGCACAATGCAGTTCCTGTTTTCATTTCAGAGTTACAATAATTGCTCTCTTTTTTTCTTTTAGTAATTCATTGTTAAAGTAGTCTAAAGCTCATTCCACAGGCCTGGGTAGTCCAATATTGTGGCTATAAGAGCAGATTAGAAGCAGGGTATTTT
This sequence comes from Heterodontus francisci, assembly GCF_036365525.1. NCBI lineage: Eukaryota > Metazoa > Chordata > Chondrichthyes > Heterodontiformes > Heterodontidae > Heterodontus > Heterodontus francisci. Next base: position 29,066,829 of record NC_090381.1, on the reverse strand, counting down.
GTGCCAAGTGACTCAGCTGCTGACTCCCCAAAGCGTCCACCATCTGCAAGGCACAAATTAGGAGTGTGATGCAGAATGCTGCAGCTCCAACAACACTCAAGAAGCTCAACACCATCCATGAGAAACAGCCCACTTGATCGGCATCCCAAACATCACCTGAAACATTCACTCCCCATGCCACTGGCACAATGTGGCAGCAGTGTATACTATCTACAAGATTCAGTGCAGAAACCCACAAAGGCTTCTTTGACTACACCTCTTCAACCCACAACATCTATTACCTAGAAGGACAAGGGCAGCAGGAGCATAGGAACACCACCACCTCCAGTTCCCCTCCAAGTCACACAGCATCCTGACTTTGAACTGTATCAACATCTTGGATATGTTTTGAAACAACATGTAATGAAGAAAGAATCATAGAATTTTACAGCACAGAAAACAAGTTAATTTGGCCTATTGTGCCTGTGCCACCTCTTTGAGCGAGCTCTGCAATTAGTCCCATTTCCCTGCTCTTTCTGCACAGCCCTAATTATTTTTCCTTTTCAATCCCTTTTGAAAGTTGCTATTGAATCTACTTCCACCAACATTTCAGGCAGTGTATTCCAGATCATTACAATTTGATGCTTAAAAGAAAAATTCAATTTCCCCTTGGTTCTTTTGTCAAATATCTAAAATCTGTCTACATTGGTTACCACTAGTGGAAACAGTTTCTCCCTTTCTACTCTATCACAACCTGTTGTAATTTTGAAGATCTCTATTACAGCTCCCCTTAACCTTCTCTGCTCTTCGGAGAACAACCTCATCTTGTCAAGTCTCCCCACATCATTGAAGTCCCTCATCCCTGGTGCCATTCTGGTAAATCTCCTCTGCACCCTCTCCAAGGCCTTGACATCTCTCCGAAAGTATGCTGCCCAAACTTTGACACAATCGTCAAGCTGAGGCATAACCAGTGATTTATAAAGTTTAGCATAAATTCCTGACTTTTAGAGAGCATCTTATCATATCAAATTGCTTCATATATAATGAATTATCTTGAAGTGCAGTCACTGTTGTGATGTGGCAGCCAGAAAGGCTGCACTTAGTGATCAGAACTCCCATGACTCAAGATATTACATTGCAAAATTGCTCACATCCACCTCATAAATTAACTTTAATGGATGGGAAATCAGCTCCTAGCATGTTGAAAGAAGGAGAGCAGTTGGAATTTGTATATAAAAGTAAAATGGTGCAGATGTTGGAAATCTGAAATAAAAACAAGAAATCTGGATATACTCAGCAGGTCAGGCAATATTTGTAGAGAGAAATGCAGAGTTAACAGGAGAAATGGATCACAGTCTCCAGCTTCTCCTCAGTGCGCTCGCTTGGTGAACTCATGGAGATCCTGATGTCCCTGGAGCTGCCGTGCAGGCAGTTAGTATCTCGGTGCCAACTCCAGCACCTCCGGGAATGGCTTTGGTGGTGCGGGGGGGGGGGGGGGGGTGGTTGTTTAGGGGAGGAGATGCCTGGGGGAATGGGTTTTGGGAAGGGGGGTATTGCTGCTGGCTGGGCCGGTGATGGTGGAGGTAGGAGAGTGACAGGGAGTGTCAGAGAGTGTCAGAGAGTGTCTGAGAGTTGCATTGAGTGTCAGAGAGTGACAGAGAGTGTCTGAGAGTGTCTGAGAGTGTCAGAGAGTGACAGAGAGTGTCAGAGAGTGTCAGAGAGTGACAGAGAGTGTCAGAGAGTGTCAAAGGGTGTCACAGGGTGTCACAGGGTGTCAGAGGGTGTCAGAGAGTGACAGAGAGTGTCTGAGAGTATCAGAGGGTGTCAGAGGGTGTCAGAGAGTGACAGAGAGTGTCAGAGATTGTCAGAGAGTGTCTGAGAGAGTCAGAGGGTGTCAGAGGGTGTCAGAAGGTGTCAGAGAGTGTCAGATTGTGTCTGAGAGTGTCAGAGGGTGTCAGAGGGTGTCAGAGAGTGTCAGAGAGTGACAGAGAGTGTCAGATAGTGACAGAGAGTCTCAGAGGGAGTCAGAGGGTGTCAGAGGGTGTCAGAGATTGTCAGAGGGTGTCAGAGGGTGTCAGAGGGTGTCAAAGGGTGTCAGAGGGTGTCAGAGGGTGTCAGAGGGAGTCAGAGAGTGTTAGAGAGTGTCAGAGAGTCTCAGAGGGAGTCAGAGAGTGTCACTGCTGCTGGGTGGGGGAGGTGCGGGGGAGTGAGATTTGGGGGGAGGCGGTTGCCACTGGTTGGGATTGGGGGGAGTCGGTTGCCGCTAGATGGGATGGGCGGGGGGATTGCCGCTGGTTGGGAATGTGGGGGATTGCCGCTGGTTGGGTTGAAGGGGGATGGTGGTTGCCACTGTTTGGGATTGGGGGGGGGGAGCGGCGGTTACCGCTGGTTGGAGTTGGGGGGTTGGTTGCCACTGGTTGGGGTTGGGGGGGGGCGGTTGCCGCTGGTTGGGATTGTGGGGGGGCAGTTGCCGCTGGTTGGGATTGGAGTGGGGGGGGGGGCGGTTACTGTTGGTTTGGATTGGGGGGGCGCGGATGCTGCTGGTTGGGATTGGGGGGGTGGTGCGGTTACTGTTGGTTGGGAATGGGGGGTGCGGTTGCCGCTGGTTGGGATTGTGGGGGGGCAGTTGCCGCTGGTTGGGATTGGAGTGGGGGGGGGGGGGGCGGTTGCCGCTGGTTGGGATTGTGGGGGGGCGGTTGCCGCTGGTTGGGATTGTGGGGGGGCAGTTGCCGCTGGTTGGGATTGGGGGGGGGCGGTTGCCGCTGGTTGGGATTGGAGTGGGGGGGGGGCGGTTGCCGCTGGTTGTTCCCGGCCACTCTGCGCTGCACTCGGTCAGCTTTAAGTCCCGGCTCTGACAGTCAATGGAAGCAGGTTTCCGCCTGTTCCTCTGAACTCTTCCGGCGCTGGTTGCTGTGGAAATGGAACACCGAGCTTGCATTGCCCTGGAAACGGGACGCTGAGAAAAGGTCGTTGCCTAGAGACGGGGATGCTTTGGAAAGCTGCGGCTGGAGGGAGAGTGCAGGAGAGAGGGCATCAAGACTGGCAGGATCCGGGAAGCTCGGAGCGGGATCAGCAGCAGCAAGACACAGGACAACAACATTAGAGGCAGAATAAAGGGGGAAGAAACAAGAGAAACATTGTATGGGTTAAAATATCAATAATCTGCATTGAAGTGGCTGCAGAATGAGGTTAAAGAATCACCTCAGGTTTAACTGCCATTGGCACACCTGACAATGCAGCACCCTCTCCGAACTGCACTGAAGTGTCAACCTCGGTTATATACTAAATAGCTGGAGTATGTAGGGCTCGAGCTCACATCCTTCTAAGAGGTTGCCTGAGGATGTAACATTTAATTTGTAAGTAAGTGGTGATCCACATTTGCTTGTAAGGACACGTGCACACAATTGTTGGTTTAGTCAGGCAGTTTGTTCAGTTTGCTTTCCCACTTTGTTTTTCATGTTTTTACTTGGGGCTGTTCAATTTTCCAGTCGGTTAACACCCTATCTGTACTAATGCTGTCTTTCAACACACCATTAACATATTGTTTCCCTTTGCTCCAGGACCTTCTGTTCAGCAATTCTGTGACCTTGTCCTATCGACACCTTCTCCTTTGTTATCTCTTGCCCCACCCCCGCTTTACTTGCTTATAACTTTTTACATTTCTTATATTTGCCAGTTCTGAAGAAGGGTCACTGACCTGAAACGTTAATTCTGCTTCTCTGTCCACAGATGATGCCAGACTTGCTGAGTATTTCCAGCATTTCTTGTTTTTATTTCAGTGTAAACAGGGCTGGCTGTCTAAAACCTGAGCAACAACAACCAGTCTGAAATTTAAGGGGTTCAAATTCCAAAAATAAAAGTTCTGACGAAGTTATCAACCTGAAATATGAATCTGTTTCTCTCTCCAGAGATGTTGCCTAACGTGCTGAGTATTTCCAGCATTTCAGTTTTCCAGCAATCATGATATTTTACTTTTGTATGAAAAATTCCACCTGCCCTCCTCACCCCTTCTCACAATCAATGTTCATTCAGGGCTGTGTGGCTGCCGAAGGTTTCCGTCCAGGCCCTGCACAAGTTGACCCTTTGAAGTTATCGCGTGTGTACGGCCATGCAAAACCATTAAACGGGGTGCACACTTATCTGCCCTGCACTCTTTAAAAAAAATGAAGGTATATTGTTCACAATATGTAGGAGTTGATTTCCGGTTCATTAAATTTAATTTATGAGGTAGAAGTGAGCAATTTTGCAATGTGATATCTTGAGGCTTGACGAGGATCAGCACACGGAAGTTCTGACCACGAAGTGCAGCTTTTGTGGCTACCACATCAGAACAGTGACTGCCCTTCAGAGTAATTCATTGTATGTGAAATGATTTGATATGTACCTAAGTGAAGTGATAAAATGCTCCCCTAAAGTGAGGAAGTTATGCCAAACCTTGACAAATCACTGGTTAGGCCTCAGCTTGACCATTGTGTCAATATTTGGGCACTGCCGCTTTAGGAGACCTTGGATCGGGTGCAGAGGAGATTTACCAGAATGGTATCAGGGATGAGAAACTTCAGTGAGGTGGGGAGACTTGAGAAGGTGGGGTTGTTCTCTTAAGAACAGACAACGTTTAGGGGAGATATACTAGAGGTCATCTAAATTATGGTGGGTTGTGATAAGGTAGAAAGGGAGAAATTGTTTCCACTAGCAGGAGGCTCAGTAATCAGAGTACACAGATTTAAGATAATTGGCAAAAGAACCAAGGAGAAAATGAGAACTTTTTTTAAGCAGCAAGTTGCTGTGATCTGGAATGCACTGCTTGAAATAATGATGGAAGTAGCATCAAGAATAACTTTAGAAAGGAATGAGATATATACTTAAAAAGGAAAAATAGTTAGGGATGTGCGAAAAAAGCAGGGGAATGGGACTAATTGCATGGCTCTGTCAAAGAGGCTGACACAATAGGCTGAATGAACTTGTATTTTTGTGCTGTAAAGTTCTATGAGGCAGTGGCATAGCGGTATTGTCACTTGGACGAGTAACCCAGAGACCCAGGGTATTGCTCTGGGGACATGGGTTCAAATCCAACCACAGCAGAAGGTGGAATTTGAATTCAATTAATAAATCTGGAATTAAAGCTGGTCTAATGATGGCCATGAAACCATTGTCGATTGTTGTAAAAAACCCATCTGGTTCACTAATGTCCTTGAGGGAAGGAAATCTGCTGTCCTTACCTGGTCTGGCCTACATGTGACTCCAGACCCACAGCAATGTGGTTGACTCTTACTTGCCCTCTGAAATGGCCTAGCAGGCCACTCAGTTAGGGCAATTAGGGATGGGCAATAAATGCTGGCCTGGCCAGCGACACCCACATCCCATGAATGAATTTTAAAAAAAATGTCCAAGAATGTCAGGAATCCCTCCCTCTCGCTCCAGGTATTTTTACACCAGGTTTGACATTTTACTGGTTTTAAAATCCACCGGTGTCAAACAGACGTGGTGACAAGCCGAACCCTTTGCTTGTGGATGTTGCAGGCAAGGCCAGCATTTATTGCTGTTCCTAATTGCCCATTAGAAGGTGATGGTGAGCTGCCTTCTTGAATCGCTGCAGACCATGTAGTGTTGGTACACCCATAGAGTTCCAGGATTTTGGCCCAGCGACAGTGAAGGAACAACAATATAGTTCCAAGTCAGGGTGGTGTGTGGGTTGGAGGGGAACTTGCCCTTATCCTTCATGGTGGTAGAGGTTGCAGGTTAGGAAGGTGCTGTCAAAGAAGGCTTGGTGCGTTGCTGCAGTGCATCTTGTTTATGGTACACACTGTTACCACTGTGTGTCGGTGGTGGAGGGAGAGAATGTTGAAGGTGGTAGATGGGGGTGCCGATCAAGTGAGCCACTTTGTTCTGGATGGTGTAGTTCTTCTTAAGTCTTGTTGGAGCTGCACAGTGGAGAGTAAGTGGACAGTATTCAATTAGCATCCTGATTGTGCCTTTTAGATAATAGACAAGCTTTGGGGAGTTAGAAGGTGAGTTACTTGCCGCAAAATTCCCAGCCTCTGACCTCCTTTTGTAGCCACAGTATTTATATGGCTATTCCAGTTAAGTGTCTGTTCAATGGTATCCCTCAGGATCTTGATGGTGGGGGAATTCAGTGATGGTAATGCCGTTGAACGTCGCAGGGAGATGGTTAGATTCTCTCTCGTTGGAGATGGTCATTCCCTAGCACTTGTGTGATGCAGAAGTTATTTTCCTCTTATCAGCCCAAGCCAGAAAGTTGTCCAGGTCTTGCTGCATGCAGGCACAGGTGGCTTTATTATCTGAGGAATTGTGAGTGGTACTGAACACTGTACAATCATCAGCAAACCTCCCCACCTCTGACCTTTTTTATTTATTTTTTCATTCATTGGATGTGAGCATTGCTGGCAGGGCCAACATTTATTGCCCATTACTAATTGCCACCATCATGAGCCACTTCAGTCCATGTAGTGTAGGTACACCTACAGTGCTGTCAGGAAGGGAGTTTCAGGATTTTGACCCAGTAACAGTGAAGGAACGGTGATATAGTTATGTCAGATGGTGTGCGAGCTGGAGGGGAACTTGCAAGTGGTGGTGTTCCTATGTGCCTACTGCTCTTGTTCTTCTAGGTGGTAGAAGTCATGGCTTGCAAGGTTCTGTCAAAGGAGCCTTGAGAGGTTGCACCATGTACATGGTGCGCACTGCTGCCATTGTGCACCAGTGGTGGAAGAACTGAATGTTTAATGTGGTGGATGGGATGCCAATCAAGCAGGCTAATAATTGTTAACAACTGCATGTGGTAGGTTGGCAGAGCTTTGATCTGTTCTTTTGGTTGCTAAAGATGCTGGTTGGCCACAGTGCCAACACTAAAATTGTTCAAGTGAATTTTATGAGCTGTGCAGCAACACACACCCCACCCATCAGGAGTGTCTATCAGGAAATTGTGGGCAAGTTGTCAAGGTTTTCTCGGGACTTTGGGGAGCTGCCTAGGAGCTGCCTAGCAGCTGGTGAAGCTCTACCCGAGCAGTGCATCATTAAATTAGGTGGTTGTGCAAACACATCCAGCTCCTGCTTCACCATGTTTATGTGTTACAGCTGTACTTTGCATTCGAGGCGGAAATCAAAGTAGGAAATAGAAAGGTATTGGGTGACAAATCCAGTACTGCTGCTGCCTCATGTCTTAGCCTTGTAGCCCAAGTAAGATCACTGCAAGGTGAAGTTTGGTGATCAGACTCTTGTTACGACCGACCGCTCCTGTCAAAGCCCCCAATCAAGATATACGATTCTGATTGTGGTGGGACCAACGCACTGTTAATTCAATCCCGTCGCTCCTCAGATCGGCTAACATATCATTTAATACTTTCCAAATTAGAGAAAGACCCAGCCAAATTGTACCATCAATTCACCCCTGAATGAGGCAAACCAAACCAGGTGTCTTTAAATCAACAAATTAACTCTTTAATTAGAAGAACTAAATTCTTATGATAAACAACATTTAAAATAGAAAAATTAGAGTCTTGCAAATTTACAGTCCAATGTTCCTTGAAGTCCTCAGGGAATGTTGCTTGAAGTCCTCCCAGAATGTTGCTTTCCTTCTCCAGCGAATTTCAAAAATTAACAACTTGCAAACTCTTTCAATGGAATCAAGCTGACTTTAGAGTTTTTGAGGGATAAAAGATTGTCACAGTCTAACTTCCCTTTATTCAATTTAAATTACCAGAGATCTCTGTTTTGGCTTGACCTTTTCTTAGAATTTTAAAAGATAACAATAAACAAACTAAAACCCTATTCCTTCAGTTCAGGTGTGCTAAACACAGCTGTGTTCTCTGTGCCTGGGTTCGATTGGAACAAACTGTCTTCAACTAAAAGCCAGTTCAAAACTGAATTGGAACAAATGTATCGCTGGAGACTCACTCCCACTATGATAACAAGATTGCACCCTTTGAATTGCTGTCTCCAAATGGCTGTTTCTAAGGCAACGAAAATGCACCTTCCTGCAATTCCTAAGGCTTGCCGGCTCGGAAAGCAATACTGATCCCTTGCAAGCCTTAAAGACAAACCGCATATTCCGAATAAAACTACAGGATGATGACACTCTTATTAGCTGTTCAGGAACTGCTCTAAACAAAACATCTGATTCAACAATAGTGGATATCTGGAAATAGATTACTGTCAGGATCACATTCATTCCCTCATTGGATACCTGCAGCCTTAAAATTAACATAAAGTGTTTATCTTGTAGGATGTTTCCCTGGTTTAAAGAGAATGCAGTGCTTTTAAATGAGAAGCAAAATACATCAGGTGCTGGAAATCTGTAACAAAACCCAGTTCCAGTGAACTGTTCTGGAACTGAAATTTTAACTACGGCCTGAATTTCACGAGGAGCCGGTGGCCCCGCCTTTGCCAGCCCTGGACAACTCAACTGTATTTAAAGATCCTCAGGCAATTAACTGCCTGAAGTTGTGGCTTCTGCCCCTCTGAGGCAGAATGTCCTAATTGGCTGGCAGCTCTTCAGGCCCTGCAGCTCCACTGGGAGCAGTGGCCACTGCTGGGACTGTAACAGTCCCCAGACCCAGCCAATGACAGAGACTCGAGAAGAAGGTAAGTGGGGTCAGAGCTCACCGGGACAAATCAGCCAGGCCGTGCCAAGGGATGGTGGGGGGGTGGGGGTTCAATCGTGGGGAGGTGTTCCAGTGGGGGCAGCCCCTGCCTGATCAGGAGGGCCTCGCCAGCCCACAATGTGGCTGCCAGGTTTAACTGGGTGGCCTCCCTCAGTGGTGAAGAGACCATCCGCCACTGGTAAAACACCAGCAGTAGTGGGAAGAGACCCCTAAGTGGCTGCTAATTATCCACTTAAGGGCCTCAGTTTGCCTAAGGACAGGCAGGCTGCCTGCCACCTTGCCCACCACTGGAAAAATACCAGCAAGGGGCAGGTAGCAACGAGCACGGCATCCCTCCCACCTCGCCATCACCCCCGATTTTACACCCCACCCCCCGCCTCCAAGCCCACTCCCAGAGAGGGCATTAAATCCTGGCCTCTCTTTCTCTCTCCATAGATGTCACCTGACCTGCTGTATATTTCCATTATTTTCTGGTTTTACATCAATATTTTAACTTAGTCAGTTTTTAGTCAGGTATTTTCAAATCAATATTTCAAAATTTCAGTGACTCATCAATTTCTCCCCTCAATTTTTAACTTGTGAAAAGTAACCTGTATGAGTGCTGCTTATCTGTGTTCATTTTGAGAAGCTAAGAAAATATTCTTTGCCACAAGAGGGAACACTCCCCCTGTATTGACAAACCCATCTCAAGCGAGCCAGACCCTCAGACGTTTCACCATCCAGTCTGCGCTCCTGGTCTCATCTGTTGCTACCAGTGTCCATTGTACATTATCTAGTATTCATTGCATTAACTTGGGAAAAGGTCAATCACCTGAATACCATTCATATTTTTAAATAAAAGCAAAATACTGCGGATGCTGGAAATCTGAAATAAAGACAAGAAATGCTGGAAATACTCAACTGGCAGCATCTGTGGGGAGAGAAGCAGAGATAACATTTCAGGTCAGTGACCCTTCTTCAGAACTGGCAAATATTAGAAATGTAAAAGGTTATAAGCAAGTAAAGCGGGGGTGGGGCAAGAGATAACAAAGGAGAAGGTGTAGATAGGACAAGGTCACAGAATTGCTGAACAGAAGGTCGTGGAGCAAAGGGAAACAATATGTTAATGGTGTGTTCAAAAACAAAGCATTAGTACAGATAGGGTGTGAATGGACTGAAAATTGAACAGCTGCAAGTATAAACGTGAAAAAGACAGTGGGTAAGCAAACTGAACAAACTTAGATGAAGTAAAATAAAATATATACAAAAAAAATTTTTAACAAGGAAATGAAAAAATAACTAAAAATAAAAGTAAAATGGGGAGCCCGTCATGCTCTGAAATTATTGAACTCAATGCTCAGTCCGGCAGGCTGTAGTGTGCCTGAACCTCTGAACCTCTCTCTCCAGCAGCGCTTCCTCACCTTATCTCAAAGCTGTTCTACTCCGCAGTTTAATTTCATCCTTCATCTCATCCGACGCATTAACAAAAAATCTTTTTTTCTTCCTTTCAGGCATCAAGGAACGCAAGCTCCAGCAGCTGATGGGGACTAATGCCCCTCCAGAACCTTTCTTCCCCTTCACTTCCCTCTGACCCCACCCCTTCTGATCTGACCCCTTGCTGTGTATTCACTATACCCTCTGACCTCCCCCTCTCTGATGCTGAACGTTCTGTACTCAGCAAAGGTCTCAGTTTTATCCCCTGACGCCTCCAACTCAATGAATTTCGCGCTCGGCATGAAGTTGAGCTCTTGTTCCGTCGCCGCTACCTCCGGGCTCACTTCTTTGACCAGGAGCCCTTCCCCCGATCAGCAGACCCATTAAACCGCCTCCAGCGTTCTCCCTCTACCTGGACCTCTCTCCCTGGCCTCTTACCCGCCCTTGGATCTTTTCATTGAAAACTGTTGGCAAGACATTGGTCATCTCAATCTCTCTGCCCACCTCACTCACTCTAACCTGTCCCCCATGAACTTGAGGCACTCCGTTCTCGCAGGTCTAACCCCGACATGGTCATCAAGCCTGCAGACCAGGGTGGTGCTGTTGTAGTACGGCGTACCGACATCTACCTTGCAGAGGCTCAGCGCCAACTCTCAGACACTTCTTCCTACCTCCCTCTGGACCATGATCCCACCACTGAACATCAAACTACTGTCCACAGGACTGTCACTGACCTCATCTCCTCTGGAGATCTTCCTTCTACAGCTTCCAACCTCATAGTCCCACAATCCCAGACAACCCGCTTCTACCTCCTTCCCAAAATCCACAAACAGGACTGTCCCGGCAGACCCATTATGTCAGCCTGCTCCTGCCCCACTGAACTTATTTCTTCCTATCTTGACTCCCTTTTCTCCGCTGCTCCAGTCTCTTCCCACCTACATCCGTGACTCTTCTGACACACTGCATCATTTTGACAATTTCCAGTTTTCTGGCCCCAACCGCCTCCTCTTCACTATGGATGTTCAGTCTCTCTGCACCGCCATCCCCCACCAGGATGGTTTGAGGGATCTCCGCTTCTTCCTTGAACAGAGGCCCAACCAGTCCCCATCCACCACCACCCTCCTTCGCCTGGCTGAACTTGTTCTCACATTGAACAACTTCTCCTCCAACTCCACTCACTTCCTTCAAGTAAAAAGTGTTGCTATGGGTACCCGCATGGGTCCTAGTTATGCCTGTCTTTTTGTGGGATATGTCGAACATTTCTTGTTCCAGTCCTCCTCAGGCCCCCTCCCCCAACTCTTTTTCAGATGCATTGATTTTCAGGTACATTGATGACCGTTATTTCCTCCTGCCCCGAACTGGAAAACTTTATCAACTTTGCTTCCAATTTCTACCCTTCTCTCACCTTTACATGGTCCATCTCCGACACTTCCCTTCCCTTCCTCGACTTCTCGGTCTCCATCTCTGGGGATAGGCTGTCTCCTAATATCCATTATAAGCCCACCAACTCCCACAGTGTCTTCGACGACACTTCTTCACACCCTGCCTCCTGTAAGCACTCCATTCCATTCTCCCAGTTTCTCCTTCACTGACGCATCTGCTCTGATGATGCTACCTTCCAAGACAGGGCTTCTGATATGTCTTCCTTTTTCCTCAACCGAGGATGCCCCGCCACTGTGGTTGACAGGGCCCTCAACCGTTTCCAGCTCATTTCCCACACCTCTACCCTCACCCCTTCCCCTTCTTCCCAGAACCGTGACAGGGTACCCCTTGTCCTCACTTTCCACCCCATCAGCCTCCATATCCAAAGGATCATCCTCCGTCATTTTCGCCACCTCCAGTGTGATGCCACTACCAAAAGCATCTTCCCCTATCAGCATTCCGAAGGGATCGTTCCCTTCGTAACACCCTGGTCCACTCCTCCATTACCGCCACCACCTCGTCCCCTTCCCATGGCAGCTTCCCCTGCAATCGCAGGAGGTGTAATACCTGCTCATTTACCTTTTGTCTCATCACTATCCCAGGCCCCAAACACTCCTTTCAGGTGAAGCAGCGATTTACCTGTACTTCTTTCAATGTAGTATACTGTATTCGCTGCTCACTATGTGGTCTCCTCTACACTGGGGAGACCAAACGCAGACTGGATGACCGCTTTGCGGAACACCTCTGCTCAGTCCGCAAGCAGGACCTCAAGCTTCCGGTTGCTGGCCATTTCAACACTCCCCCCCCTGCTCTCATGCTCACATCTCTGTCCTGGGATTGCTGCAGTGTTGAGGTGCTGCAGCATCTCATTTACCGATTAGGCACACTACAGCCTGCCGGACCGAACACGGAGTTCAATAATTTCAGCGCATGACAGGCCCCCCAGTTTACTTTTATTTTTAGCTCTTTATTTCTTTTTCCTTTCTTTTGTGTTTATTTTATTTTACTTCATCTTAGTTTGCTCGCCCACTGCTTTTTTCATGTGTGTACTTGCGGCTGTTCATTTCCAGTCTGTTGACACCCTATCTGTACTAATGCTTTGTTTTTCAACACACCATTAACATATTGTTTCCTTTTGCTCCATGACCATCTGGTCAGCTATTCTGTGACCTTGTCCTATCTACACCTTCTCCTTTGTTATCTCTTGCCCCACCCCCGCTTTACTTGCTTATAACCTTTTACATTTCTAATATTTGCCAGTTCTGAAGAAGGGTCACTGACCTGAAACGTTAACTCTGCTTCTCTCTCCACAGAGGCTGCCAGACCTGCTGAGTATTTCCAGCATTTCTTGTTTTTATTTCAGATTTTTAAATAAATGTATTATTCATTTTTACATTAATTTTAAAGTACATTTTTATTCATTTATACATTTAGCCTGCAAGAAGGCTGTGTTCTGGGAGCCTTTGCCATCCGGCCACCGCGGGTAAAATTCCAGTCGTGGTGGGAGGAGGCCCTTAAGTGGCAGTTAATTGGCCACTTAAGGGCCTTGATTGACCTGGGGCAGGGGGGCCGTTTCTCGCCACCGCACCCCGCGTAACATTTCAGTGGGCACAGGAAGGTGTCGGAAACAGCCCCTCCCCCACCTCCCACTCAATTTTACAGCCCCCCCCCCCACCACCACCACCAGCCCACTCATTGGGGGTGTCCTAAAATCCCGACCCATATCTTTACTCTATGCCGTTCTGGTCATCTTTCTACAGTACTTCAGCTGTGGCCTAACTAGTGTTTGATACAGTTCCAGCATAACCTCCCAGCTCTTACATTCTATATCTCAGCTAATAAAGACAAGGATCCCATTTGCTTTCCTGACCACCTTATCTACCTGTTCAATCACCTTTTGGGATCTGTGGACATGCACTCCAAGTTCCCTCTGTTCCTCTACACTTCTCAGTATCCTACTATTTATTAGTATTCCTTTGCCTTGTTTGCCTTCTTCAAATGCACGAGCTCACACTCTGTGGATTGAACTCCTCAGAAACAAAATTGTTATCATTGAGAAACTAGACTACCCTTTGGAATGAACTTTACACTATTTTCGCAAAAACTTATTAAAAGAGAAAAAGAGGACAATTGTTGTAACTCGAAAAATGAAAACAGGAAGTGGCAGAAGCACTGTGCTGCTGGGCTATTTAAATGCTCCAGATGATCTCCCACTTCCTTGCTGTAATGCCAGCAGAACCCCCCAAGAATGAGCGGGCATCCAACAAACTAGTTTCCCATAGGAGACTGGGGAGAATATCCACAGGATTACAGGGTGCTGCTTTTTAAAATCATCAGCCATGTTTTCTTTGTAAATAGCCCCTGTTACGTTTCTTTTTTAAAATAGCCTCAGTTGTTCTTTTTGAAGAGAAAATTTGAACTGAAATTGCAATGGAATCAAGGACAACCCACTCTGTGTAAAAGAAACTATGAGCAGGGGGACTGGATAGGGAGGGGCACTAGGCAGGGAGGGCAAGGAGGGCAGGGTAAGCATGCAGAGCAGTTCTGTTTTGGATAGGTGGTACTGGTCACCTAATGAAGAATTATGCACTCTTCATTATAGACTTTCAAATGTGTTTTAAAGAAGAGTGAAATAATAAACTGAACCCCTTGATTTCTTGGTTGAAAAAAAAACAAATTGTCAGTTTGACCAATAACAGAATGCATGATGGTCTTTGCTTATTGCACAAGCAGTTTGGAGAGAGAAACGTGTTTGTCAGGAAGACAGAAGGGAATCTTCTTAAAATATAAAACCTGAATAACAGATAAGGAAACAATGGTGACATTTGCAGAGATATGGCAGTACGCCCTGCAAATTGAAAAGAGATGTTTTGATATTGAACCACGCTATGCAAGGTATGATAATTGAACAGAAGATTTAGGGAAGAAACAATATAAAACAGCCTATTCTGCAAGGGTTTTCACGATAACAATACATGATCCCAGACAGGGGGGCATAGGAGAGGAACCTGCAAATGTACCAAGACACAGAATTTGATCAATTCTTTGTCTTGAGTTGTTCTCGCCAGAACAAAGATTGTATGAGAAGTGAATCCTTTCTTTCTGGTGAAAACCTGTTATTTTAATGTAATTAAATTCTCTAAACGTAAAAAAACTGCAGTGCCCCACTTGATTCTTTGCCTTTTACGTTGTCAGCAAGAAAGAAAAGTAATCCTGCAGATTTGGTGCTGTACATTGAGTACAAAAGTGTTCATTCAACTGAGATTTAAGTCGGATTTACTTTGCATCAGCTCAGTCCTAGGAAAATCGAGACCAACGCCCAAACTAGCTGGAACATTCACAAAGATTTGATAGCTAGCCAAGTTGAGGGATCAGAATGGGATTATCACACCCTAGTACACCTGGTTTAGAATGTTAACTAATACTCTGGGAGTTTATTCCAGATGATAGCATACCGTGTGCATTGTAGTTCATGATGCAGAATCCCAAGAGTGTAAGCATTAAATGGTGATCTTAAGTCTTTATGTAGGTGTAAAATTCGGCTTGGCAAGAAAGAAACTCCATTACACCAGATAAAGGGGGTCTGGCTATTAGCAGTTTTGTTTAGAGTTGAGGAAAAACAAAGGGCTGGAAATGCACTTTTACCTGACAGATTTGATGTTGTGATATGGATCCTGAATTAGTGGTACCACTCATTATGGGAGAGTTTGATGGAATGTATGGTACAGCTGTTTGTCTATGGAATTCTCTTCCCCGGAGAGCAGTGGTGGCAGTCATTGAATATTTTTAAGGCTGAGGCAGATAGATTCTTGATTGACAAGGGAATCAAAGGTTATAGTGGGTAGACAGGAAAGTAGAGTTGAGGCCACAATCAGAGCAGCAATGATCTTATCAAATGGCGGAGCAGGTTTGAGGGGCCGAATGGCCTATTCATGCTACTAATTCGTATGTTCATATGGAATAAGTATCTCGGGGTTCTCTGGCTGGTGAAAAAATGGAAGACTTAGCTAGGTGACAAATTAAAATACTCTTGTGTCTCTCTTTCTCGAATCAGTGGTTCATACAGGTCAAACTAATGATAAAGAACTGACTAAATAACTAGAGCAGATTTAGACTGTTATTTTACATAAAATCTAAAGTCGACCGAGCACCTAGCTAAATTTATAAAGAAAGTGTTGCAGTAGCCACAATATTGCATATTAGTTGGTATCAGATGGAAGAGGAAATCCAGAAATATATGGAGACGAATTTGCCAAAGTGAAAGGAGAAATGTGCAAAAGTATGCATGAGTGAAGTCACAATTCTCACTTGTACAATAGTGATGTCATAGTTAAAAGATAAATGAGTCTATAAAGAGAAGCAGCAGATAGCTCAGGAAACTGCACTAAATTGAGGCCCACTCCAGAATCAAATTGTCTGGGCCTTGGGTGGCACGTTAACGATGGATTATTTTTTGTATTTAATATATTTCTCCCACTACCACCCTGTTAACACTGAGAAACTAGGCAATCGTGAGATGAAAATCACCTCCACCTGCCCCTCTCCCCACTGAAACATGCTCTTGAGTAGGATCAGCTTTACCTCCAACCCTCTCTGACACTCTTTGAATAAGCTTTTCACTGATTCTATATTTTTGCTTTTTGTTTCTTGTAAAGTGAACTGGATCCAATACAATTTTGAGGAAGGTGAACATGAAAGGTCAACAAAATTTAACATGTTGCACATTACTGTGAACTGATCTATCCTGAGTTCCAGTACTGTTTAAATATGAATAATCATCTGTGTCTTCCTGAAAACAACCAAGTTATAATATTTTCAGAAACCTGGAGCAGCTGAATATTGCTTATCAATTGGACTGGTAAAATGGACCCGAGCATACAGAAAGAAATTGCAGTAGCAATAGTGGCAGCAGTAAGTATAATTTTTCATTTCTGACGGAGGGGACAAAGGTGGCATCTAAACACAGGAAAGCAATTGTCATGAAAACCCTGTATGTCAGAAGGGAAATATTAATTTCATCGGCTGGAACCTTGCAATTTTACTGGAAAATCTGACAAGTAATTTTTTTTTTTTAAAGTGGCTGCCAAGATGGCCACTGCAACTTGCATTTGAAACACCAAAAGATCAAACTGGAGACGACAGGTCTCATTCAACGTAGCCAGAATGATGGGGTGTTTGCAAAGATTAAATTCCCTCGAATGGCCTTATCAACACGGTCATCAGGGCCAGCTACACCCATTGACTTTGAAAGAGCCAACCCCTTCCAAGTGTGACTGGCCATCTTGAGGTGTAGCACCTTGAATCTCAGAGAATATTCCAGAAAAACCTCATTAAAAGAACAAAGGGGCTTGATAGTGTCATATGACTGCCTGCACAGCTCTGGAGAAACTGTAAGCTTTGTCACAGAGACAGAAGAGATGGAGAAACTGAAAAGCCACCAATCATAGAAATCATAGACCATTTAAGGAACAGAAAGAGGCCACATGGCCCATCATGTCTATGCCAGCTGAAAAATGATCCATCTATTCTAATTCCCCCTTCCAGCATTTGGTCCATAGCCCTGTAGATTACAGCACTTCAGGTGGATAACCAGACTCCTTTTGAATGAGTTGAGGGTTTCTGCCTCTACTATCCTTTCAGGCAGTGAGTTCCAGACCCCCACTACCCTCTGGGTGAAAAAGTTTTTCCTCATCTGCCCTCTAATTTTTCTACCAAGCACTTTAAATCTATGCCCCCAAGTCACTGACCTCTCTGCCAAGGTGAATAGGCCCTTCACCTCCACTCTATCCAGGCCCCTCACAATTTTGTACATTTCAATCAGATCCCCTCAGCCTTCTGTGTTCCAAGGAGAACAAGCCCAGCCTATCCAATCTTTCCTCATCGCTGCATTTTTCCAGTCCTGGCATCATCTTCGTAAATCTCCTCTGTACTCTCACTCGTGCAATTACATTCTTTATGTAATGAGGTGATCAGAACTGCACACAGTACTCAAGTTGTGGCCTAACCAATGTTTTTTACAGTTCCAGCATAACCTCCCTGCTCTTATCTTCTGTACCTTGGCTAATAAAGGAAAAGATTCCATATGCCTTCTCAACCACCTTATCGACCAGTCCTGCTACCTTCATGGATCTGTCTACATTTACTTCAAGGTCTTACTCCCTCTACACGTCTCAGTATTTTCCCTGCAGACAAGGGTGATACTGTTGTTATCTGGAGTACCGTCTTCCACCTTGCAGAGGCTCAGCGCCAACTCTCAGACACTTCTTCCTACTTCCCCGTGGACCATGACCCCACATCGAACATCAAGCCACTGTCCACAGGACTGTCACTGACCTCATCTCTTCTGGAGATCTTCCCTCTATAGCTTCCAACTTCATAGTCCCGCAACCCCACTCAGCCCGCTCCTACCTCCTTCCCAAAATCCTCAAACAGGACTGTCCTAGCAGACTCATTGTTTCAGCCTGTTCTTGCCTCACTGAACTTATTTCTTCCTATCTTGACTCTATCTTTTCTCCCCCGGTCCAGTCTCTTCCCACCTACATCCATGACTCTCCTGATGCCCTACATCATTTTGACAATTTCCAGTTTTCCGGCCCGAACCACCACCTCTTCACTATGGACATCCAAACTCTCTATACCTCCATTCCCCACCAGGACAGTCAGAGGGCTCTCCACTTCTTCCTTGAACGGAGGTCCAACCAGTCCCCATCTACCACCACCCTCCTCCACCTGGCTGAACTTGTTCTCACATTGAACAACTTCCCTTTCCGCTCCATTCACTTCCTTCAAGTAAAGGGTGTTGCTATGGGTACTCACATGGAGCCTAGTTATGCCTGTTTTGTTGTGGGATATTTCGAACATTCCTTGTTCCAGTCCTATTCAAGCCTTGTCCCACACCTCTTTTTCCAGTACAGTGATGACTGTATCGTTGCCATTTCCTGCTCCCGCTCCGAACTGGAAAACTTTATCAGCTTTGCTTCCAATTTCCACCCTTCTCTCACCTTTACATGGTCCATCTTCGACACTTTCCTTCCCTTCCTCGACTTCTCTGTCTCCATCTCTGGGGATAGGCTGTCCACCGATAGGTAAGCCCACCGACTCCCACAGCGTCTTCGACTACACTTCTTCCCACCCTGCCTCCTGTAAGGACTCCATTCCATTCTCCCAATTTCTTCGTCTCCGATGCATCTGTTCTGATGATGCAATCTTCCATGACAGCACTTCTGATATGTCTTCCTTTTTCCACAACCGAGGATTCCCCCCCACCCCAACTGTGGTTCTCAGGGCCCTCAACCGTGTCCTGCCCATTTCCCGCGCCTCTGCCCTCACCCCTTCCCCTCCTTCCCAGAACCGCGACAGGGTCCCCCTTGTCCCCACTTTTCACCCCATCAGCCTCCACATCCAAAGGATCATCCTCCGCCATTTCTGCCACGTCCAGCGTGATGCCACTACCAAATGCATCTTCCCCTCCCTTCCACTGTCAACGTTCTGAAGGGATCGTTCCATCCGCGACACCCTGGTCCACTCCTCCATTATCCCCAACACCTCGTCCCCTTCCCATGGCACTTTTACCTCCTCTCTCCTCACTATCCAAGGCCCCAAACACTCCTTTCAGGTGAAGCAGCGATTTACTTGTACTTCCTTCAATTTAATATACTGTATTCTCTACTCACAATGTGGTGTCCTCTACATTAGGGAGACCAAACGCAGAATGGGTGACCGCTTTGCGGAACACCTCCACTCAGAACAAAAGCATGAACCCTAGCCTCCGGTTGCTAGCCATTTAAACACAGCCCGTCGCTCTCATGCCCACATATCTGCCCTGGGCATGCTGCAGTGTTCCAGTGAACATCAAAGCAAGCTCAAGGAACAGCATCTCATTTACCGATTAGGCATGCTGCAGCCTGCCGGACTGAACATTGAGTTCAGTAATTTCAGAGCATGATGGGCCCCCCATCTATTTTTGTCATTTTTTTTCTTTTTTCGTTTTTATTTGTTTATTTTAATTTAGTTTGTTTCATCATTCATTTTTTTTTACCATGTGCCTACCCACTGTTTTTTCATGTTTGTGCTTTGGGCTAGGGCTGTTCATTTTTCTATCAGTTCACACCCTTTCTGTCCTAATGCTTTCAGCACACCATTAGCATACTGTTTGCCTTTGCTCCATGACTTTCTGGTCACTTATTCTCTGAGACACTCTGTTCTGTCAACACCTTCCCTTATGTTACTTCTTGCCCCACCCCCGCTTTATTTGCTTAAAATCTATTACATTTCTAACACTTGCCAGTTCTGATGAAGGGTCACTGACCTGAAATGTTAACTCTGCTTCTCTCTCCACAGATGCTGCCAGACCTGCTGAGTATTTCCAGCATTTCTTGTTTTTATTTCAGATTCCCAGCATCTGCAGTATTTTGCTTTTATTTAGCAATGTAAGTACTCCCCATAGCATCACACAAAGTGATGTCATTCATCATGTGATCAGTTGGTTCGAGTTGAGCAAAACACTAATCATATGTGTAGGTCAGGTCTATTGTAAATGTGTTTGTACAAAAGTAAAGAACCCACGGTTTATGACCACTCAACATAAGATTGTTTGGTACCTTATTGCCACATAAAAGCAATAATGCAACATCACTCAGCCAATTTCATATCCAGGCTGCCACTTCCATGTGCTCTAACTATGCTGACAAGCCTGCTGTGTCACACTTTATCAAATGCCTTTTGGAAGTCCATGTACACCACATCCACCACATTACCCTCATCAACCCTCTCTGTTACCTCATCAAAAAAATGAAAGCAATTTAGTTAAACATCATTTGTCCTGAACAATCCTTGCTGGCTTTCCTTAATTAATCCACATTTGTCCAAGTGACTTAATTTTTTCCCGCATTTTTGTTTCTCGAAGCTTTCCCACCACTGAGGTTAAACTGACTGGCTTGTAGTTGTTGAGCTTATCCTTACATTCTTTTTTGAACAAGAGTGTAACATTTGCAATTCTCCAGTCCTCTGGCCACACCCCTGTATCTAAGGAGCTTAGGAATTTATGGCTAGTGCCTCCATAATTTCCACCCTTACTTCCCTCAATGTACTTGGATGCATCTCATCCGGTCCTGATGACCTATGAACTTTAAGTACAGGCAGCCTATCTCCTCTTCCTCCTCTTTATCCACTTTTAGCCCATCCAGTGTCTCAAATACCTCTTCGTTCACCATGACTTAGGCAGCATCTTCTTCCTTGGCAAAGACAGATGTAAAATACTCATTTAGTACCTCATCCATGCCCCCTGCTTCCATGTGTAAATTCCCATTAAGTCCCTAATTGGTCCCACTCCTTCTTTGAACACTCTTTTACTATTTATATGCCGATAGAAGATTTTTGGATTCCCTTTTATGTTAGCTGTCAGTCTCTTCTCATACTCTCTCTATGCTTCTGTTATTTGTTTTTACTTTCCCTCTGAACCTTCTATATTTAGGCTGGTTCCCAATTGTATTATCCACCTGATATCTGTCAAATGCACCCTTTTGCTGCTTCATTTTAATCTCTATCCCTTTCAACATCCAGGGATTTCTGGGTTTGTTTTCCCTACCTTTCCTTCAAATGGGAATGTACTATAACTATACCAGAACTACCCCCTCTTTAAAGGCAGCCCATTTTTCTGTTACAGTTTTGCTACCAATCTTTGATTCCAATTTAGCTAAGCCATATTCGTACCCACCCCATTGAAGCTGGCCATCTCCCAATTAACCTCATTCTCCAGAACCAGATCTGGCAATGCCTCCTTTGTCATTGGACTGCTAACATACTTCTGTACAAAGTTCACCTGAACGTACTCTAAAAACACTTTCCCCTCTGCCCTTACACTATTACTATCCCTGTCTATATTAGGATAATTAAAGTTCCCCATTATTAATTACTCTATAATCCTTGCACCTCTTTGTAATTTGCTGGCAAATTTGTTCTTTTATATCTTCCCAACCAGTGGCAGCAGGTGTGTACCATCTACAAGATGCACTGCAGTGACTCACCAAGACTCCTTCAACAGCTCCTTCCAAATCCGCAACCTCAACTACCTGGAAGGACAAGGACAGCAGATGCATGGGAACACCATCACGTGCAAGTTCCCCTCCAAGCCACACACCATCCTGACTTGGAACTACATCGTGATTCTTTCACTGTCACTGGGTCAAAATCCTGGAACTCTCTTTTTAACAGCACTGTTGGTGTACTCCCACCCCAAGGAATGCAGTGGTTCAAGAAGGCAGCACAACACCATCTTCTCAAGGGTAATTAGGGATGGGCAATAAATGTTGGTATTGCCAGCAATTCCCACATCCCCCAAACAAATTTTAAAAAGTTTGGGGCCTATAGAATACACCCAGCAAATGTTGTGGTACCTTTATTGTTTCTTAGCTCTAACCAAATAGATTTTGTCCTTGACCCCTCAAGGACATCCTCTCTCTCCAGCACTATAATGTTCTCTTTAATCAATACAACCAACCATCCTCCTTTCTTTACTTCCCTATCATTCCTGAACACCTTGTATCCAGGAATATTTAATACCCACTATTGTCCTTTTTTGAGTCAGGTCTCCGTTATCACGACAACATCAAATTTCCATGTGACTATCTGTGCCTGCAGCCCACCAACAACACTTCACACATTCACATACATGCACAATAAATCTAGTTTAAACCTTATTGCATTCCCTCTTACTCTGACCCTCACCTAATACCTCAGTATTTCCTGCTCTAGCACCTTCTATCTTTCCCAATTATCTGTGCACCTTGGTTTTCCACTCTAATATTATTCTCTGATTCCCACACATCTGCCAAATTAATTTAAATCCTCCCCAATAGCACGAGCAAATCATCCGACAAGGACGTTTGTCCGAGCTTTGTTCAGGTGCAACCATCCAGGCCTGTACAGGCCTTATCTCCCCCAGAACCAGTCCCCTCCCTCCTGCACTATCTCTCCACCCACGCATTCATCTGCTCTATCCTATTTCTATATTCACTAGCATGTAGCACTGAAATAAATCCTGAGATTACTACCTTTGAGGCCATGCTTTCTAGTCTCTTGCCTAGCTCC
This sequence comes from Heterodontus francisci, assembly GCF_036365525.1. Taxonomy (NCBI): domain Eukaryota; kingdom Metazoa; phylum Chordata; class Chondrichthyes; order Heterodontiformes; family Heterodontidae; genus Heterodontus; species Heterodontus francisci. Next base: position 29,044,309 of record NC_090381.1, on the reverse strand, counting down.
CTAAAGTCATCCCCATTTCTACCCATGTCTTGGTACCGATATAGACCACCAGCACTGGCTGTTCACCCTTGCCCCTCAGAGCAGCCACTCAGTGACATCCTTGACTCTGGCACCAGCAAGGCAACAAACCATCCCAGATTCATGGCTACACCGCAGAAATGCCTGTCTGTTCCCTGTCTGAACTATTGATTCCCCGATCACTATTGCTATTTTAATCTTCCTTCTGCACCACCCCACCACCCCCCTGATTGCTGAGCCAGCCGTGGTGCCATGGACTAGGCTCTGGCTGCACACCCCAGAGGATCCATCATTCTCACTATTATTCAGTATTGAATACTGTTTGGAGAATGAGATACACTCAGGGGACTCCTACACCACCTGTCTGGTCCTCCTTGACTGTCTGATGGTCACCCATTCCCTCTCTGCCAGCATACTCTTAAACTGTGAGGTAACCATATCTATAAACATGCTATCCACAAAACTCTTATTCTCATGGATGCACCGGAGTGATGCCAACTACTGCTCAAGCTCCAAAACCCAGAGCTGGAGCTCTTCCAGCTGACAACATTTCTTGCAATTATGGTTATCCAGGACAGGAGAAGAGTCCTGGAGTTCCCACATGGAACAGGATGTGCTCTCCATGGGTCCAAGCTGCCTTTCCATGCCTCTAATTATTAGACTATTAAACCTACCACTTAAATAAATACTCAGCACCTACTCACCAATCAGCTGCTTCACCTGTGCTGACGTCACTTTATTTTATAGGGAGGTTAGCGGAAATGTTATTACTTAATTCTTGTTATCTAAAAACCTTAGATTTTAATTTACTTAAAGTTCAGACATCTTTACTTTTACCATTCCCTATTATTTAATTTTATCCTAAACTGATTGATTAATTGAACTGATTTTAATTATATAAATCATCAAATGGTTTTAGTTTTTATACCAATTAATCAATCAAGTCTTACTTTATATTTGATTACCAGTGTGCTCACAACAATGACTCCTTGTCCTGTGATATCACTTCACAATTGTTTACTCCTCCCCTGTTCAGTTTAGTCTCACACTATACAGCCCCATCCACTCTGATCCTGGTCTCTGAAGGACATCAGTGAACTGGATATGAGTTTTTTTGCTGTAATCTTGTTTCTTATATGTTTTATTCTAGCTTAATTGAATTTAAACTCCTCATTTGTTGTGGTGGGATTTGAGCTCCTAACTCTTCAGTATTAATCCAAGCCCCTAAATTGCAAGTCTTGTAACATAACTGTGATGCTACCATTCCTGACAACATGGGAAAAATAGCAAGTTTTTTTTAGTTGTTTGAAGTCTCAGTTTCACAAAATAGGCTGAATGTAATAATTCAAAAGTGAAACAGGAAATGCCGAGAACCCTCCACAGGTCAGGCAGCTTTTACAGTCATTGTTTCAGGTCGTTTCATTCTTATCTATCTAATCCGAACCAGAGAATCATTTGGAATGATTTCTCTTCCTGCTCCTGCACTGTTACCTCTGGTGTCCCCCAAGGATCTTTCCTTGGTCTCCTCCAGTTCTTGTCTACATGCTGGCTCTTGGTGACATCATCTGAAAGCATAGCGTTGTTTTAACATATACGCTGATGACACCCAGCTCTACCTCACCACCACCTCTATCGACCACTCCACTGTTGATAAACTATTCGACTGTTTATCAGCCATCAAGTACTGGAAGAGAAGAAATTTCCTCCATTTGAATATTGGGAAGACTGAAGCCATTGCTTTAGGTTTCTGCTCCAAACTCCGAACCCTGTGTGCGGACTACATCCCTCTCCCTGGCAACAGTCTGAGATTAAGCCAGACTGTTCATAACTTTCGTGTCACATTTGACCCCGAGATGAGCTTCTGATCTCATATTCACACCATCACTAAGACCACCCATTTCCAACTCCCTATCACTGCCCAACTTCATTTCTGTGTCAGCTCATCTGCTGCTGAAACCCTCACCAATGCCTTTGCTGCCTCTAGACTTAACTATACCAATGCACTGCAGGATGATCTCCCACATTCGACCTTCCATAAACTTGAGGTAATCCAAACCTCTGCTGCACATGCCTTAACTCGCACCAAGTCCGATTCACCTTTCACCTGTTTGTTTGCTGACCTACATTGGCTCCCGGTCAAGCAGGGTAGGCGGTGGCGTAGTGGTATTATCACTGGACTAGTAACTCAGAGACCCAGGGTATTTCTCTGGGGACATGGGTTCGAATCCCACAACAACAGAAGTTGGAATTTGAATTTAATTAATAAATCTGGAATTAAAAACAGCTAGTCTAATGATGGCCATGAAACCATTGCCGATTGTTGTAAAAACCCATCTAGTTCACTAATGTCCTTTAGGGAAGGAAATCTGCTGTCCTTACCTGGTCTGGCCTACATGTGACTCCAGAGCCACAACAATGTGGTTAACTCTTACATGCCCTCTGAAATGGCCTAGCAAGCCACTCAGTTGTATCTGACCGCCACAAAGTCTATAAAAAGGAATGAAACCGGACGGACCACCCGGCATCGACCTAGGCACCGGAAACGACAACGGCAAACCCAGCCCTGTCGACCCTGCAAAGTCCTCCTTACTAACATCTGGGGGCTTGTGCCAAAGTTGAGAGAGCTGTCCCACAGACTAGTCAAGCAACAGCCTGACATAGTCAAGCTCATGGAATCATACCTTACAGACAATGTCCCAGATACTGCCATCACCATCCCCGGGTATGTGTTGTCCCACCGGCAGGACAGACCCACCAGAGGTGGTGGCACAGTGGTATACAGTAGGGAGTGAGTTGCCCTGGGAGTCCTCAACATCGACTCCAGACCCATGAAGTCTCATGGCATCAGGTCAAACATGGGCAAGGTAACCTCCTACTGATTACCACCTCCCGCCCTCCCTCAGCTGATGACTCAGTACTCCTCCATGTGGAACACCACTTGGAGGAAGCACTGAGGGTGGCAAGGGCACAAAATGTACTCTGGGTGGGGGACTTCAATGCCCCTCACCAAGAGTGGCTTTGGAGCACCACTACTGACCGAGCTGGCCGAGTCCTAAAGGACATAGCTGCTAGACTGGGTTGGCGGCAAGTGGTGGGGAACCAACACGAGGGAAAAACATACTTGACCTCGTCCTCACCAATCTGCCTGCCGCAGATGCTTCTGCCCATGATAGTATTGGTAGGAGCGACCACCGCACAGTACTTGTGGAGACGAGGACCCGCCTTCACATTGAGGATACCATCCATCGTGTTGTGTGGCACTATCACCGAGCTAAATGGGATAGATTTCGAACAGATCTAGCAAAGCAAAACTGGGCATCCATGAGCCGCTGTGGGCCATCAGCAGCAGCAGAATTGTACTCATCCACAATCTGTAACCTCATGGCCCGGCATATCCCCCACTCTACCATTATCATCAAGCAAGGAGACCAACCCTGGTTCAATGAAGAGTGCAGGAGGGCATGCCTGGAGCAGCACCAGGCATACCTCAAAATGAGGTGTCAATCTGGTGAAGCTACAACACAGGACTATCTGCATGTCAAACTGCGTAAGCAGCATGCGATAGACAGAGCTAAGCGATCCCATAACCAACGGATCAGATCTAAGCTCTGCAATCCTGCCAAATCCAGCCGTGAATGGTGGTGGGCAATTAAACAACTAACTGGAGGGGGTGGCTCCACAAATATCCCCATCCTCAATGATGGGGGAGCCCAGCACATCAGTGCGAAAGATAAGGCTGAAGCATTTGCAACAATCTTCAGGCAGAAGTGCCGAGTTGATGATCCATCTCGGCCTCCTCCCGAAGTCCCCAGCATCACAGATGCCAGACTTCAGCCTACTCGATTCACTCCATGTGATATCAAGAAACGACTGAAGGCACTGGATACTGCAAAGGCTATGGGCCCTGACAATATTCCGGCAATAGTACTGAAGGCCTGTGCTCCAGAACTTGCCACGCCCCGAGCCAAGCTGTTCCAGTACAGCGACAACACTGGCATCTACCCTGCAATATGGAAAATTGCCGAGGTATGTCCTGTACACAAAAAGCAGGATAAGACCAACCCGGCCAATTACCGCCCCATCAGCCGACTCTCAATGATCAGTAAAGTGATGGAAGGTGTCATCAACAGTGCCATCAAGTGACACTTGCTTAGCAATAACCTGCTCAGTGACGCTCAGTTTGGGTTCCGCAAGGGCCACGCAGCTCCTGACCTCATTACAGCCTTGGTTCAAACATGGACAAAACGGCTGAACTCAAGACGTGAGGTGAGAGTGACTGCCCTTGACATCAAGGCAGCATTTGACCGAGTATGGCATCAAGGAGCCCCAGCAAAACTGAGGTCAATGGGAATCAGGGGTAAAACCCTCCACTGGCTGGAGTCATACCTAGCGCAAAGGAAGATGATTGTGGTTGTTGGAGGTCAATCATCTGAGCTCCAGGACATCACTGCAGGAGTTCCTCAGGGTCGTGTCCTCGGCCCAACCATCTTCAGTTGCTTCATCAATGACCTTCCTTCAATCATAAGGTCAGAAGTGGGGAAGTTCGCTGATGATTGCACAATGTTCAGCACCATTTGTGACTTCTCAGATAATGAAGCAGTCCGTGTAGAAATGCAGCAAGACCTGGACAATATCCAGGTTTGGGCTGATAAGTGGCAAGTAACATTCACGCCACACAAGTGCCAGGCAATGGCCATCTCCAATGAGAGAGAATCTAACCACCTCCCCTTGACATTCAATGGCATTACCATCGCTGAATCCACCACTATCAACATCCTAGGGGCTACCATTGACCAGAAACTGAACTGGAGTAGCCATATAAATACCGTGGCTACAAGAGCAGGTCAGAGGCTAGGAATCCTGAGGCGAGTAATTCACCTCCTGACCCCCCAAAGCCTGTCCACCATCGACAAGGCACAAGTCAGGAGTGTGATGGAATACTCTCCACTTGCCTAGATGGGTGCAGCTCCAACAACACTCAAGAAGCTCGACACCATCCAGGATTGAGCAGCCCACTTGATTGGCATACCATCTACAAACATTCACTCCCTCCACTACCGATGCACAGTGGCAGCAGTGTGTACCATCTACAAGATGCACTGCAGCAATGCACCAAGGCTCCTTAGACAGCACCTTCCAAACCCGCGACCTCTACCAACTAGAAGGACAAGGGCAGCAAATACATGGGAACACCACCACCTGCAAGTTCCCCTCCAAGTCACACACCATCCTGACTTGGAACTATATCGCCATTCCTTCACTGTCGCTGGGTCAAAATCCTGGAACTCCCTTCCTAACAGCACTGTGGGTCTACCTACCCCAAATGGACTGCAGCGGTTCAAGAAGGTAGCTCACCACCACCTTCTCAAGGGCAATTAGGGATGGGCAATAAATCCTGGCATCGCCAGTGATGCCCACATCCCAAGAATGAATAAAAAAAAATGCAACATTTTGATTTACAAATTCTCATCCTTTTTCAAATCCCTCCATGGCCTTGCCGCTCCCTATCTCTGTAATCTGCTCGAGCCCCACAACCCTCTAAGATATCGGTCCTATTCTAATTCTAATTCTGACCTCTTGAGCATCCCTGATTTTTATCGCTCTACCATTGGTGGCTGTGACTTCAGTTTCTTGGGTCCTAAGCTCTGGAATATCTTCCCTATACCTCTCCGCCCCTCTACCTTGTTTTCCTCCTTTAAGACACTCCTTACAATCTCATTGGATCAAGTTTTTGGTCATCTGACCTAATATCTCTATTTGTAATTCGGTGTCATATATTGTTTTTTATTGCTTCTGTTAAGCTCCTTGTGACGTTTTATGATGTGAAAGGTGCCAGACAAATATAAGTTGTTGTTGTTGTATGGTGCTTCTGGAAGCTGGAAGACGTTACAGATAAACAGCTGATAAGAAGAAACAGCAAACGAAAGGGTGTATGTGATGGACCACATGCAGAAAAATGGAAAAGGATGACTCAACAGAATTCTCAGCAGCCAAGAGCTGAGCTGAGGTTTGTTGTAAATGCTCAAGACAGCACTGACTGCTTTAGGAGCATTTCAAAATCTCTACAGCATGTTATTGGGCTACTAACGTGGTAGAATTGCTTTAAATGATATTTTCTGTGGTTGGGTATCTAAGGCCTTTTGTTGGGGTTCTGTTGTGGTTATGTTACCTTATATGGTATCAATCGTACCAGGAAATGTTTGATAACCTTATACTCAGGGATAACAGTGGAAACATGTCATAGTCTCAAGCACAGATTCCCTTTATGAGCACAAAGCTCATGAAATAATTTTCTTCATTTTTTTTACTCATTATAAACAATGTAAAATAGGAAATGAACACAATCTTATTTGAGTATAAGCCCATTAAGCTTCCCCAGGGAAGGCGGTGGCGTAGTGGTATTGTCACTGGACTAGTAACCCAGAGACCCAGGGGTATTGCTCTGGGAACATGGGTTCAAATCCCACCACAGCAGAAGGTGGAATTTGAAATCAATTAATAAATTTGGAATTAAAGCCAGTGTAATGATGGCCATGAAACCATTGTCGATTGTTGTAAAAACCCATCTGGTTCACTAATGTCCTTTAGGGAAGGAAATCTGCTGTCCTTACATGGTCTGGCCTACATGTGACTATAGACCCACAGCAATGTGGTTGACTCTTACATGTCCTCTGAAATGGCCTAGCAAGTCACTCAGTTGTATCTGCTGTGGTTCAAGAAGGCAGCTCGCCACCACCTTCTCAAGGGATGGACAATAAATGCTGGCTGAGCCAGTGATGCCCAAATCCCATGAATGAATAAAAATAAAGCACAATATTCTGCAATCAATTCGCTAACATCGCTGATTTTTTGCCCTTACAATCAGGATACACTCTGCTTCACTTGCTGACATTTTACTATAGCATCAATACCAAGTAGTGCTGCTGGGTGGAGTGCATCTTGACAATAAGAGCAGTTAGTTAATGTAGCTGCTGGCAGCTGCTCCACAGTCAACTTAGTGGGGAGAAGGAAAGCACTAGCCCTTTATATGTGGTCTTGATTCAAGTGAAGTTGTAGTGATGGGAAAATTGTTACAGCTCTGAGGTTCAGAAGTGTTATGTTAGTATATTTTATGAAGGTTAAAGATGATTTATATTGTATTTGAAAGAACAACAATATACAACCTGTTCAGGATTGATGTGATACACAGTGAGGAATTACCAATCACACTGTCAGGAAGGTGTGCATGACAGAGATTCAGTAACCAAGGCGATGTAATTCAAGCCAGGATTTATTTAAGAAACAATAAAAAAGTCCTCTTCTTCCCCTTGCAGCTCCTCGATTTGGCCAGCAGCTCGTAGAGGCGGTCCAGAGGCTGCCACTAGTAAACATACAAACATATGAAATAGGAGCAGGAGTAGGCCATTGGGGCCTTGGAGCTGCTCCGCCATTCAACAAGATCATGGCTGATCTGATTGTAACCTCAACTTCACATTCTCACCTACCCCAATAACCTTTCATCCCCTTGCTTATCAAGCATCTATCTACCTCTGCCTTAAAAATATTCAAAGACTCTTGCCTTTTGAGGAAGAGAGTTCCAAAGACTCACAACCCTCTGAGAGAAAATAATTCTCCTTACCTCTGTCCTATTATTTTTAAACAGTGGCCTCTAGTTCTAGATTCTAGCATAAGAGGAAACATCTTTTCCACATCCACCCTGTCAAAACTCCTCAGGATCTTAAATGTTTCAATCAAGTCCCCTCTTACTTTTCTAAACTCCAGCTGACATAAGCCTAGCCTGTCTAACTTTTCCTCATAAGACTACCTGCCCATTCCAGGTATTAGTCAGTAAACCTTCTCTGAACTGCTTCCAACATATTTCCATCCTTCCTTAAATAAAGAAACCAATATTGTACACAGTGCTCCAGATGTGGTCTCACCAATGCCCTGTATAACTGTAGCATAAGCTCGCTAATTTTGTATTCAATTCGCCTCGCAATAAACAAGAACATTCTATTAGCTTTCCTGATTATTTGCTGTACCTGCACACCATCATGCAGGCTCCCACCTGCCAAGAATGAGGCATATTAATTTTGCCCCTTGGACATTAAATTTCGAATTGTTGCTGGGAAGAAGAGAAGGCCTGTTACAAGGCCTGCCAGACCTTGTCTGGAAAAACACATTTACATACCAACAGACAGTGAAGGCAGGGAAGCGGATTCCATTACCTGCTCAGATGATACAATGCACAGAGCCAAGACATGGTCTGACCAGTTAGTCACATTAATAACCTGCTTGGCAACTTGGGGGTTTCTGAATTGTACAGTTTGAAACGAGAGCCTGTGGAAAGCAGAATGCTGCTGGACTGAAGAAGACCGCCTGTTTCATACCTGCTCCCATCTCTTTCTCACAAACCTCGAATTCCACTGAAGACACATGAACCCCAAGAGGAAAAAGATCTCCTACAGCGAACAAGGTTTAAGAAGAATATTGGGCCTCAACGAAAAGCAAGATCTACCCACAATCAAGGACTCTACAGTGAGCTCCAAGAACCGTAACAACAATTCTTCAGATGTTGCCTCAAACCTTTCCACTTTATTTTTCTTCTGTTTTCTGTCTCTATCTGCATGTGTGTATCGCATATGCATGCTAGATTGGGCATGTCGTGTATCCATAGGCATTAACTGAATTACAGTTTACATTCGAAAAATTTCAACCTTGCTTCTTTAACCCTGTATTTAAACCTAAGAAAGCCTGTTTTGTGCTGGAGTCTTACCTGGCAATTGGAAAATGGTGAACAAGGATTCACCAAGGGGGAGTTAAAACACGGTGTGTTTAAAGTTAAACCTTGTTACAGCAAGACCAGGTGAAGGCTGAAAGGGAATCTCTTTCTCACCAGGTCGTAACAGAAATTTGGGTGCAAGCTCCCAGAATTGACCCACAGACAAATGAGAGAAATTGGAAGTGGGAAGCCAAATTATTCCCAAGCAAAAAAAGAGCAAGCTTTCAATACAGGTTGTCTTGTGGTTGTGTGTGATTGAATACTCATGTCTGCAACTGAAGCTGGTCCCTCTCCAAGCCAGGGTGAAGTAACTTGGGATAAGTTAAAAGCACTGTCTATGGAGGAGTTGAGGAAAATGGCTGAACAGCGTGGGATCACTGTACGTGGCAAGGCTAGGAAGTCTGAACTCCTAAGACTAGTGGCCAACCATTTTTCCCTTGAATCTGAAGGATCTGAAACAGGGTTCAAAGCAGACCCTGACAGGGTACTGCTGGTAACTGCTGGATAGGTTTGTCCCGATGAGGCAGGGAAGGGATGGTAGGGTGAAGGAACCTTGGATGACAAGAGATGTGGAACAGCTAGTCAAGAGAAAGAAGGAAACTTACTTAAGGAAAGTTCCTCAACCTAAGGTTGAGGAAGCAATGATCAGACAGGGCTCTAGAGGGTTACAAGGTAGCCAGGAAGGAACTGAAGAATGGACTTAGGAGAGATAGAAGGGGACATGAAAAAGTCTTGGCGGGTAGGATTAAGGAAAATCCCAAGGCGTTCTACACTTATGTGAGGAACAAGAGGATGGCCAGAGTGAGGGTAGGGCCGATCAGGGATAGTGGAGGGAACTTGTGCCTGGAGTCGGAGGAGGTAGGGGAGGTCCTAAATGAATACTTTGCTTCAGTATTCACTAGTGAGAGGGACCTGGTCGTTTGTGAGGACAGCGTGGAACAGGCTGATATGCTCGAACAGGTTGAGGTTAAGAAGGAGGATGTGCTGGAAATTTTGAATGATATGAGGACAGAAAAGAAAGCTAATCAAACTTATCTGGACTTTGAAAGAAGTAACCAGCTGGCTTTTAACCAGTGGCTGAGGACTCTAGAAGTACAGCTCAGCTATGAGAATCTCAGAGAAGTAATTCAGTTAGAGGAATTTAAACACTCTCTCCCACTCTCCATAAAGACGCATGTAGAGGAGCAGCGGCTTCAGAGAGCCCTGCAAGCAGCTGTCCTGGCCAATGAGTTTGCTTTAATTTATAAGTGGTTTCCCAGGGGAGAACCTTTCCTAATCACCCCCACAAATCAGTAAAGGACAAATAGTGGGAAGGTGATAGCAGCCCAAGCAGTCCTGGGAGAGAAAGGAAAGCAGGAGACACAAGGGGCCATCCTCCAGCCAAGAAGGAAGGTGCTATGAGCGGGAGTGAGACCCGGAGAGCTGTGTGCTTCCATTGTAACAGGGCATTTAAAAGCTGCCTGCTGGAAACTAAAGGGAAAACTGGTCGGGTTAATCAGGGCACACACACTTAGTGAAGAAGTGACCCTGATGGAAAGCACAGCAGAACAAGCTGTGGCTTTAACTGCAGTAAGAGTAAGACCCAGGAAGCTTATGGCTGCAAGTGCAAGAAAATTTAATAGGATTCCTGAAGGTTATCGGGTTTTGCGTCTGAAGGGAAAGTAACCCCATAGCCCTCAAGTGGGACAAGCAAGCCCATCGTGATTCTCAGGGGCCACTAGATCCCTTTTACTGGGAAAAGGCCTGACCTTTCCCCCAGAAAGTGCAGTGAACACCAAAGTGGTGGTGAATGGTATTGGAGGGCATTGTATGCCTGTCCACGTACACCAGGTGCACCTAGAGTGCGACCTAGCTTCGGGACCGGTGACCGTAGGGATTCTCCCTAGCTTTCCTGTGGAAAGGACTGACCTGTTCCAAGGTAGTGATCCGGTGGGGGTGAAGGTGGTCACCTCCCCAGTCATGAAAGAAAGACTGCAGCAGGTCAGAGAGACAGACCCTTGCAGTTTCCCTGAATGTGCAGTGGATCAGGCCATGATCAAACCAGCTCCCCCAGAGGAGACTTCCGGCTGATGACCATGAGGTCTGCCTGTCTGAGACATTCTTTGGAAAGTTAGGAGACCCAGGGAACGAATTAAATGGATTTTCCCTCGCTGAGGCTCAGCAAACCAACCCAGTATTGCAAGAGATAGCACAGGCTGCCCAGTCTGAAAGTGAAGCAGAAGGAGTTCCTGATTACTACAAGAATGAGGTACTGACGAGGAAATGGAGTTCTCCTCACAGATCTGAGAGCAAGGGGTGGACAGTAGTTCACCACTTAGTGGTGCCACAGAGGTACTGGAGAGAAGTATTAAGAAGGGCCCACGAGACTACAGTGGCTGTACATGCTGGTATACGAAAGACCAAAGCCCGCAAAAGACAGCAGTTTGACTGACCAAAACTCCACAAAGATGTGATGGAGTACTGCAGGAGGTACCAGTGTTTAGGAGGACCCAAGTAAACTGCAAGGAACCCCTGCTGAGAACAAAAAGGTACAGGCAGGCACTAGGCTGGCACAAGGCTAGACAGAGAAGGGGAAAAGTTGTCCAAGAAGGCAGGATAAAGGAAGACCGGGAGGAATCCCAGATGAAAACCCCTACTGTCAGTCAGTCAACCCCGAAAAACGTGAAAAGTTAGACCCCACATCATCCCACATAACTGCACACACTAGAAGCATCCCACCCGAGTTGCCAACAGCATTTACAGAAAGCTGCAGAGACAAAGAAAGACCTCTAGGGGACAGAGAAACCATGAGGGTGATGCCTCACCTGGGCGAAGTACCACAGGGGAGTGCAGTAGAGTCTGCACAAATACCTGCATGCAGGAGTGTCCCAGAGAACAAAGGGGAGATTAGCAAAGAATCCTCTCCCACAGTCTGAAAAAAAGCGAACGACCCATCCCCAAAGTCAAAAGCCTTTGCATGACTCAGCAAAGTGTACTGAGAGTGAGTTCAGGATAGCCCATCCCACGAGTTACTCTTTTAATAAACAATTACATCAGCAGGGAAGAGATGCTAGGCAGCCATGGAAATGGGCAAACGAAAGCGAAACTTCCCAAAAAGAAGGACCACATTTATTGGGATGCCAAAAGGGGGGCAATTAAAGCAGCACTGGTACCAAGAGAAGTCAGGCAATTTTAATAAGCTTTAGGATTGATGAATGAATGAAAATGAATGAGAGAAATGCATGGTTTTTGTTTCTTTATCTTATATATTTTCTCTCAACCCTTTTAATGAAATGTGCTTTACTCAAATCGCATTTCATGCAACTGATTGTGGAGGTGTCATACGGGTCCTCACCTGTCAAGAATGAGACATACTAATTTCGTCACATGAACATTAAATATCAAATTGTTGCTCGGAAGAAGAGAAGGCCTGTTACAAGGACTGCCAGACCTTGGCTAGAAAAAAAACATTTACATACTAACAGACATTGAAGGCAGGGAAGCATGTTCCATTTCCTGCTAAGATGACACAATACACAGAACCAAGATGTGGTCAGACCAGTTAGTCACATGACTAACCTGCTTGGCAACCCGGGGGTTTCTGAATTGTACAGTTTGAACTGAGAGCCTGCAAAAAGCAGAATGCTCCTGGACTGAAGAAGACCTCCTGTTTCATGTCTGCTCCCATCACTTTCTCACAAGCCTCTGAATCCATTGAAGACACATGAACCCCAAAAGAGAAGTCTCCTACAGCGAACAAGGTTTAAGAAGAATACTGGGCCCCAACAAAAAGCAAGATCTACCTATAATCAAGGACTCTACAGTGAGCTCAAAGAACCGCAGCAAAAACTCTTCAGATATTGCCCCAAACTCTTCCACTTTATTTTTCTTCTGCTCTTTTCTATCTCTATTTGCAAGTGTGTATCGCATATGCATGCTACTGTGAGTGTGTCATGTATCCATAGGTGCTAACCAAATTACAGTTCAAGTTGAAAAAATTTCAACCTTCAAACCTAAGAAATCCTGTTTCTGCTGAATTCTTTGCCTTATAATTGGAAAGCGGTGAACAAGGATTCACCAAGGGGGAGCTAAAACATGGTGTGTTTAAAATTAAACCCTGTTACAGCAAGACTAGGTGAAGGCTGAAAGGGAACCCTAGACTTTTTTCTCACTTTGTCATAACAATGCTAACTTTTTGCGATTCATACACAAGGACACTCAGATCCCGCTGCATCTCAGAGCTCTGCAATCTATCACCATTTAGATAATTAGAATTAGAATTAGAATTAGAATATTACAGCGCAGTACAGGCCCTTCGGCCCTCGATGTTGCGCCGATCATCTGACCTACACTATTCCATTTACATCCATATGTCTATCCAATGACCACTTAAATGCCCTTAAAGTTGGCGAGTCTACTACTGTTGCAGGCAGGGCGTTCCACGCCCCTACTACTCTCTGCGTAAAGAAACTACCTCGGACATCTGTCCTATATCTTTCACCCCTCAACTTAAAGCTATGTCCCCTCGTGTTTGCCATCCTCATCCGAGGAAAAAGACTCTCACTAGCCACCCTATCTAACCCTCTGATTATCTTGTATGTCTCTATTAAGTCACCTCTCCTCCTCCTTCTCTCTAACGAAAACAACCCCAAGTCCCTCAGCCTTTCCTCGTAAGACCTTCCTTCCATACCAGGCAACATCCTAGTAAATCTCCTCTGCACCCTTTCCAAAGCTTCCACATCCTTCCTATAATGCGGTGACCAGAACTGCACGCAATACTCAAGGTGCGGCCTCACCAGAGTTTTGTACAGCTGCATCATAATATGCTTCTTTTTTTATTCTTCCTGCCAAAATGGACAATTTCACATTTTTCCACATTATTCTCCATTTGCCTGAACTTTGCCCATTCACTTAACCTATCGATAATTCCTTTGCAGCCCCCTTCTGTCCACATCACAACTTACTTTCCTACCTATCTTTGTATCATCAGCATATTTAGCAATCATACCTTCGGTCTCATCATCCAAGTCATTTATATAAATTGTGATATAACATTTTCCCAATAGGTATCAAAACTAAACCATTCACAGAATCACAGAATAGTACAGTGCAGAAGAGGCCCTTCAGCCCGTCGAGTCTACACCGATGCACTGAAGACACCTGACCTGTCTACCTAATTCCATTTGCCAGCACTTGGCCCATAGCCTTGAATGTTATGAAGTGCCAAGTGCTCATCCAGGTACTTTTTAAAGGATGTGAGGCAACCCACCTCTACCACCCTCCCAGGCAGTGCATTCCAGACCGTCACCACCCTCTGGGTAAAAAAGTTCTTCCTCAAATCCCCCTTAAACCTCCTGCCCCCCATGTTAAAGTTGTGTCCCCTCGTAACTGACCCCTCAACTAAGGGGAACAGCTGCTCCCTCTCCACGCCCCTCATAATCTTGTACACCTCGATCAGGTCACCCCTCAGTCTTCTCTGCTCCAGCGAAAACAACCCAAGCCTATCCAACCTCTCTTCATAGCTTAAATCCCAGGCAACATCCTGGTGAATCGCCTCTGCACCCTCTCCAGTGCAATCACATCCTTCCCATAATGTGGTGACCAGAATTGCACACAGTGCACCAGCAGTGGCCTTACCAAACTTCTGTACAACTCCAACATGACCGCCCTGCTTTTGTAATCTTTGCCTCACTTGATAAAGGCAAGTGTCCCATATGCCTTTTACACCACCCTATTAACCTGCCTTTCTGCCTTCAGAGATCTATGGACAAACATGCCAAGTTCCCTTTGTTCTTCGGAACTTCCCAGTGTCAGGCCATTCATTAAATATTTCTGTGTCACATTACTCCTTCCAAAGGGTATCACCTCACACTTTTCAGGGTTAAATTCCATCTGCCACTTTTCTGCCCATTTGATCTTCCCGTCTATATCTTCCTGTAACCCAAGACACTCAACCTCATTGTTAACCACTCAGCCAATCTTTGTGTCATTCGCGAACTTACTGATCCTACCCCCCACATAGTCATCTATGTCATTTACATGAATGACAAACAATAGGGGACCCAGCACAGATCCCTGTGGTACGCCACTGGATACTGGCTTCCAGTCACTAAAACAGCCATCTGTCATCACTCTCTGTCTCCTACAGCGAAGCCAATTTTTAATCCACCTTAGCAAGTTACCTTGTATCCCATGTACATTTGCTTTCTTGATAAGTCTCCCATGTGGGACCTTGTCAAAGGTTTTGCTGAAATCCATGTAAACTACATCAACTGCACTACCCTCATCTACACACCTGGTCACATGCTCAAAAAATTCAATCAAATTTGTTAGGTATGACCTCCCTCTGACAAAACCATGCTGACTATTCCTAATCAAATTTTGCCTCTTCAAGTGGAGATAGATTCTTTCCTTCAGAATGTTCTACAATAGTTTCCCTACCACTGACGTGAGACTCACTGGTCTGTACTTCCCTGGCTTATCTATACAACCTTTCTTCAATAGTGGGACCACATTAGCTGTTCTCCAGTCCTCTGGCACCTCCCCCGTGGCCAGAGAGGAAATAAAAATCAGAGTCAGAGCCCCTGCAATCTCCATCCTCGGACACAAACTGTCCGGACCTGGAGATTAGTCCTCCTTTAAGCCTGTCACAACCTCCAATACCCTTGTCACTCCCTGTGACAATTTGCTCAAGAACCTCACAGTCTCTCTCTCTGAGTTCCATATCTACATCCTCATTCTCTTGGGTGAAGACAGATGTGAAGTATTCGTTCAACACCCTACCAATGTCCTCTGGCTCCACCCACAGATTTCCCCCTTGGTCCCTGATGGGTCCTACTCTGTCCCTGGTTATCCTCCTCCCATTGATATATTTATAGAATATCTTGGGATTTTCCCTACTTTTACCAGCCAGAGCCTTCTCATATCCCCTCTTTGCTCTCCTAATTGCTTTCTTAAGCTCCATCCTACACTTTCTGTACTCCACTTATGCTTCCATTGATTTGCTCTCCTCGTATTTGCTAAAAGCCTCTCTTTTCCTTTTCATCGTACCCTGAATGTTTCTGCTCATCCATGGTTCTCTGGGATTGTTGCTCCTACCTATTACCCTCGAGGAAACATGTTGGGCCTGTACCTTCCCCATTTCCTTCATGAATGCCCGCCAATACTCTTCTGTAGATTTCCCGACAATTAACTCTTTCCAGGCTACCTTGGCCAGATCCTGCCTTATTTTACTAAAATTCGCTCTCCCACAATCCAAAACCTTTTTTTACAACTTGTCTATTTCTTTCTCCATAACAAGCTTAAATTGTACCATGTTGTGGTCGCTATCACCAAAATGCACCCCCACCAACCCATCAACCACCTGTCCGGCTTCATTCCCCAGAATTAGGTCCAGCACTGCACCCTCCCTTGTTGGATCCTTAACATATTGAGCTAAAAAGTTCACCTGTATACATTTTAAGAACTCCACTCCATCCAAGCCCTTAACACGATGACTATCCCAATTAATGTTGGGAAAGTTGAAATCATCTAATCTAATTACCCCACTATTATTTTTACACACCTCTGCGAATTGTGCACATATTTGCTCCTCAATTTCCCGCTGACTATCTGGGGGTCTATAATAAACACCGAGCAATGTGGCTGTCCCTTTTTCATTCCTAAACTCTACCCATAAAGCTTCATTTGATGCCCCCTCCAAGATATCATCTCTCCTTACTGCAGTAACTGACTCCCTAACAAATATTGCAATGCCCCCTCCTCTTTTACCCCCTCCTCTGTCTCGCCTGAAGATTCTATATCCCAGGATATTGAGCTGCCAATCCTGCCCCTCCCTCAACCATGTCTCCGTGATGGCTACTATATCACAATTCCATGTGTCAATCCTTGTCCTTAACTCATTTGTTTTACCTGTAATACTCCTGGCATTAAAGTAGAGGCCATCCATCCTGGTCTTATTCCCTTGAAACTTACTTCCGTTGTATTCCCTCTGACTTGTTTGCTTTCCTGTGTCTAGCTGTGTCCCTATTCTGCTAGGAGTCTGCATCCCCTCCCCCTGCCAAATTAGTTTAAACTCCTCCCAACAGCACTAGCAAACCTGCCAGCAGGGATGTTAGTCCCCCTCTGGTTCAGATGTAGACCGTTCCACTTGTACAGGTCCCACCTTCCCCAGAAACGGTCCTAGTGGTCCAGGAATCTAAAACCCTCCCTCCTGCACCAACTCTTAAGCCACGCATTCATCTGTGCTATTCTCCTATTTCTATATTTGCTAGCACGTGGCACTGGGAGTAATCCAGAGATCACAACCCGAGAGGTCCTGCTTTTTAGTCTACTGCCTAACTCCCTGAATTCTTGATGCAAGACCTCATCCCTCTTTCTACCTACGTCATTGGTACCAACATGTACCATGAGCTCTGCCTTATCACCCTCCCCCTTCAGGATGCCCTGCAGCTGTTCATTGACATCCTAGACCCTGGCACCAGGGAGGCAACACACCATCCTGGAGTCACGTTGATGGCCACAGTAGCGCCTATCTGTTCCCCTGACTACAGAATCCCCCATTACTATTGCTCCTCCTCTTTTTGCCCATTCCTCTCTAAACCCACGATGCTCTCAGACCTGCGGATGCTCCACAATGTTTCCAGCTGGTGTTCCAGCTCTGAAAACCTAGCTTCCAGGAGCTGCAGCTGGACAAACTTCCTGCACACATGCTGGTCCCAGGGACTGGAAATGATCCCGGATTTCCACATGCAGCAAGAGGAGCAAACCAGGGCTTTAAGCTCTCCTGCCATGACGAAACCCTTTAAATTTAAAACTTTAGAAGACTATTATAATAAAGAAATAAATCAACTAAGTCTTGCTAAAACAATGACTTACAATTCAATCCAGTTTGAAAAATACCCACCAGGACTTACTCACCAGTCAGCTGTGCTCTCGGCTCCCCTCACGCTCTTTGAGGACAGATAGGAAATGAAAGGAGCTCCTCACTCCCTCCTCACCGAACTTCCTCAGTCACAAAACTCCCACTTTAGCACTCTAATGCAGCCCCAAGTCAGCACTCCAGGGCAAACGAAGTCAGCACTGTAAGATGTCCCACTTTTATACTGTCTGACTCTAGCCCCTGAAAACTGGTTTAAGCCAGTTATCTAATTAACAAGGTGCAGCTGCAAGCAGAGCCTGAGTGAACTCTGTTTAAAGCTGGTTTAAAAGTCACCTTCTCCAACCCAAACAGCAACTGTTAAGTAAATTTGCTAAATAAAAGAAAGACTAGACTTCAGATAAAACTAACCATTAATTACCCTTAGTCACAAAACTCCCACTTTAGCACTCTATTGCAGCTCCAAGTCAGCACTCCAGTGCATTCTTTTGGTCTGGGGTCTGTTAGAGATACCTCGCAGTACTATCTATGCGATTAAAGGCTATGCCTTCCTAGCAATGTCACCTGGATGCCTGGCACTCTGCTCATCCTGCTACTTGTGAAGCATAGTTCCTGATCTTTATTGCTGCACACATGGCTGCCTACCCCTTGAGCTGGAAATTACTTGAAACAAATCATCTTGTTGTCTCTCCTAGTGTCACCAACCATACCTGCCCTTTCATAGTCCAGCGGTCTCCATATCGCTGACTCTATTACTCGCAGCTTTGGGAACATTTTCCCTCTTTTTGTTTTCCGTTTCTGTAATTTGCATTACTTAGATTGATATTCCTTTCAGTTCGACAGTGGCTCCTCTACCTGCTCATCACTTAACATTAAGATCAATTTATTTCATTCTTTTCAAATAAAACTTTAAAATTTTTATTTATCCATAAAACCACTAAAATTATGTATGTCCTTTTGTTGTTTCCTTTAAATGTTTAAAATACCAACACATATGATGATAATTTTCTTGTTCCCAGACTCCCAATTGCCACAATGCTGTGACACATGTCCTTAAATTCTTGAAGCTTTGGAAACCCTGTTGCACGTTCAACTGCCTGTACCCTGAAAATAAACCCCAAAGGATCCATTCTTCTCAAGGCCGAATGGGTTAATATCTGACAAACTCAAAGACTTAAAAGATTTATAATGCCCAATATCTATAAAGGTGTGTCGTTAGCTTAAGCTAGCTCTCTGCTGCTTTGAAATAGGCAGAAGTCCAAAGGCAGAACAAAATGCCGAAGATTGACTAATTAACAGAACAATGTAGCCAGAGTGCGGAAGAAGTTTTGCCGTGCTTGCTAATTATTGCTTAACTTTGTAGAAACAGAAAAACAGGACGCAGCTTGTAGCTAACCTAACCAACGGTCATGAAATGTAGACAGAGCAACTGACCACAATCAACTGTCTTAGGAAGAGACAGAGCTCATGATGGATTTTGGGGAAGTGAACGCAGACTGTTCGTTGCTGACTCTTCCGCTTTTTTCATGTTTGTGCAACCTAGCCAGAAGTAACGGCCAGATATAGTATCTGGAGTGTGTACGTTGAATAGGGAACAATAGCTTGTTATGCTCGAACTAACGCTTTACTGACCTCGGACTTTGCAAAGGGCACAGAGCTGTAGGCGGTCTTGTGGTTGTCTTGTGGGTGCTTATCTAATTGTGAAACTGTTAGCTCTGCCTCTTTTATACCATATAAGTCCACGGCGATCTGTAGCTTTTTGGAGTAGCACTGGACTGCCTTTAGGTAAGGTGTGCATCCCATGATATCATGCAATAAAGTGTTTATTCTCAACATCTGAGTCTGGAGAATTTGTTCAACAATTGGGCATAATCTGGATTTTCTCCAACACAGAGAGGATTTGAAAATCTGTGTCAGAGCCCCTGCTATCTCCTCCCTTGCCTCACATAACATACATCTCATCTGGGCCTCGGGATTTATCCACTTTTAAGCCCGCAAAAACAGCTAATACTTCCTCCCTTTCAATGCTAATATGTTCAAGTATATCACAATCCCCCTCCCTGATCTCTACACCTGCATCGTCCTTCTCCATAGTGAACACAGATGCAAAGTAATCATTTACAACCTCACTTATGTCCTCCGGCTCCACACACAGATTGCCACTTTGGTCCCTAATGGGCCCTACTCTTTCCCTGGTTATCCTCTTGCCCTT
Source organism: Heterodontus francisci (assembly GCF_036365525.1). Classification (NCBI taxonomy): domain Eukaryota; kingdom Metazoa; phylum Chordata; class Chondrichthyes; order Heterodontiformes; family Heterodontidae; genus Heterodontus; species Heterodontus francisci. The sequence continues at coordinate 29,024,461 of NC_090381.1, read as the reverse complement.
AATATACTTATAAAATGCCTTAGGATTTTTCTTTATCTTACCCGCCAGTGTTTTTCATGTCCTCTCTTCGTTCTCCTAATTACTTTTTTTAGTACCCCATATACTTTCTGTACTCCTCTTGTGCCTCTGCTGTTTTCAGCACTCCGAATCTGCAATTAACCTCCTTTTTTTTCCTGATCCAATCCGCTATATCCCTTGACATCCACGGTTCCCTGGACTTGTTGGTCCTAACCTTCACCTTAACGGGTACGTGTTGGCTCTGAACCCTCACTATTTCCTCTTTGAATGACTCCCACTGGCCTGATGTAAACTTTCCTACAAGTAGCTGCTCCCGGTCTACTTTGGCCAGATCCTGTTTTATCATACTGAAATCGGCCTTCCCCCAATTCTGTACCTTTATTTCCGGCCCGTCCTTGTCCTTTTCCATAAACACATTAAATCTTAAAGAGTTATGGTCACTGTCCCGAAATGCTCCCCCAACTGACACTTCTACCACTTGTCCAGCTTCATTCCCAAGGATTACGTCCAGTACTGCCCCTTCTCTTGTTGGACTTTCTATGTACTGACTCAAAAAGCTCTCCTGTATGCATTTTAAGAATTCCGCCCCCTTTAAGCATTTTACACTAAGACTATCCCAGTTGATATTAGGTAAGTTGAAATCCCCTACTATTACTACCCTATTATTTTTACACCTCTCTGAGATTTGCCTACATATCTGCTTCTCTATCTCTCACTGACTGTTTAGAGGCATATATTACGCTCGCAGCCAAGTGATTGCCTCCTTTTTGTTTTTAAGTTCTACCCAGCACCGCAGCCTCACAGCTCCAGCGACCCGGGTTCAATTCTGGGTACTGCCTGTGTGGAGTTTGCAAGTTCTCCCTGTGTTTGCGTGGGTTTCCTCCCAGTGCTCCGGTTTCCTCCCACATGCCAAAGACTTGCAGGTTGATAGGTAAATTGGCCATTAGCAATTGCCCCTAGTGTAGGTAGGTAGTAGGAAAATATAGGGACAGGTGGGGATGTGGTGGGAATATGGGATTAGTGTAGCATTAGTATAAATGGGTGGTTGATGGTCGGCACAGACTCGGTGGGCCGAAGGGCCTGTTTCAGTGCTGTATCTCTAAACTAAACTAAATATCATCCCTCCTTACTGCAGTAATTGACTCCTTGATCAACAGTGCAATGCCACCTCTTCTTTTATCCCCTCCCCTGTCACGCCTGAAGAATCTGTACCCTGGAATATTGAGCTGCCAGTCTTGCCCCTCCCTCAACCATGTCTCTGTGATAATCACAATGTCATAATCCCATGTGCTAATCAATGCCCTCAATTCATCTGTCTTACTAATAAGACTCCTTGCTGAAATTAAGTTAGTGAAATTATATCCTTTACTTATTCGTAACTGCTTTTTCCTTCCTTAATTTGTTATACATAGCACCAACATCCCATTAATTGTTTTTCCTCTGCAGCATAAGCAAATAAAATGCCAGCCAGCAGGCAGCATCCTGCCCCACGATCCAGTAATGCTTTCCTGCAGATTCTCCTGCAAGTTGTCAGGGAAAGGCAGGAAGTCTTCATCCCTGCAAATGGAGTCAGAAGACCCTCCCGCCTGACTAAGGCGACTTAGATGGAGGTAGCAGAAGAGGTTTCGAACTGTAGGGTGATGCGCAGAAACTGGTATCAGTGTCGGAAACGCCTCAATGACTTGCTCAGATTGGCGAGGGTAAGTGGGCTTGGCGAAGCTGTTCCATTGTTTATCGCCCTGGCTTCGTGTCTTTCAGACACGGGGTAGACAAGGCACGCAGTGGAATGCGTGAGCCTTGGTGACATACACTAAATGATTGGCAACAGGCAAGGTACAGGCCATAGCCAACCAGCCCGTGCTTGAAAAACTCAAAACACAGCGTCACACATTAGATTTGATTCTGCAATTGAGTGACATTTGCTAAATAATCCTCAGTGTGCTAAGAATTACACTGACAACCAATTAGTACTGTCATGCAGGCCCCCACCTGCGAAGAATGAGGCATATTAATTTCACCACATGGACATTAAATTTCAAATTGTTGCTGGGAAAAGAGAAGGTCTGTTACAAGGACTGCCAGACCTTGTCTGGAAAAAAGGATGTTTGCATATTACCAGACAGTGACTGAAAGGTCAAAGGGGTTATTTGCTACTCCAATGTAACCCACAATGGACCTTTGATCATTAGGTATTGTGTGTAGAGGAGATATTCCAGGGTTTGCGAGGACAAGACAATCCACAAAGCCAGAAGTGGTTATGCCAGCTGGTCACATGACTAACTGGCTGTTGCAGGGTTTTTTTTTAACCTGCCACAACAGTTTGAACTGAGACCCTGCAGAAAGCAGTTTGCTCCTGGACTGAAGAAGACCGCCTGTCTGCTCCCATCTCTTTCTCAAGGAACTCCAAAACCATTGAAGGCACATGAACCCCAAGAGAGAAAAGTCTTCTACAGCGAACAAGGTTTAAGAAGAATACTGGGCCCCAATGAAAAGCAAGATCTACCTACAATCAAGGACTTTACAGTGAGCTCGAAGCACAGTAACAAAAAACCTCTTCAGAGATTGCTTCAAACTTTTCCACTTTATTTTTCTTCTGCTCTTTTCTGTCCCGATCTGCATGTGTGTATCACGTATGCATGCTAGTGTGGGCACATCATGTGTCCGTAGGCATTAACTGAATTAGAGTTTAAGTTGAATAAATTTCAATCTTTCTTCTTTAAACCTAAGAAAGCCTATTTGTTCTGGTCTCTTTGCCTTATAATTGGAAAGTGATGGACAAGGATTTACCAAGAGGGAGCTAAAAACACAGTGTGTTTAAAACTAAAACCCTGTTGCAGTAAGACTAGGTGAAGGCTGAAATAGAACCAGAGACCTCTTTCTCACCTGGTCGTAAGAGTACACAGGGTCCTGTTCTTTGTAGACAGATGAACACGTACACACATTGAGCCTGTTTCAGTGAAACAAAATAAGTGACAGCCATTCGCTTGTTCATTCCTCAGGGCAATGTCTTGACCAATCAGAGTCAAGCGGCCTGCTTTAAATTTCAAACAAAGCTTGGCAGTTAATTGTCAGTCACCATAAACTGGTGCATTCTCCATGGCAACGCATCTACCAGTCAGAGTCCTCTTGCCAATCAATCAGCACTCTCTTCTCATACAGTATATATTTGTTGTTTCCCTTATATTGGTATTCTTGCGAATTGTCCTGATCAGTGCAAGATGAAAAGCATCGACCAAATGCTTCTATTTTCAGAAATACTCAAGTTCTGTACTACCAAAAGACATTTTTATTCTGTTTAATATTTTATGCACACTTGTAAATTATTTATTTTGTTTCTTTTGAAAAGGAAAATGTTTATTGGAGGAGTATGGCACCAAAGCATTGATACGCACTGCAATGCATTTCATGAAGTGTCCAGTGTCCATTTTTCATATTGATTTTAGCCTTCAGTCCTCAATGATGGCTATTTGTCAGTTGCAAATTTCAGTTTTTTCACCACTAACATGCCTTACGTTTGTAGTTCTGCAGTCACCCCCTTACCGTTCTTGCATTGCTGTGTTCTCAGTTCCATCGTAGCCCAGAGAATTCTTTGATCTGCCGGTCACATCAAAATGTTGCAATGTTGTAGCTTCCTATGTGTGCGGGTTAATGCCTTGATCCGGCAAATGGTTCCAATGGAGACACAGGTTGCTTTTATTGAAGTTGATAGCATACAGATCAAAGCTCTGCAGTCAAGCCACATCCACTTGTGAATGGTGGTGGACAAATAAACAACTAACAGGAGGAAAACGCTCCACAAATATCCCCTTCCTCAATGTTGGGGCAGCTCAGAACATCAGTGCAAAAGAAAAGGCTGAAGCATTTGCAATCATCTTCAGCCAGAAGTGCCGAGTGGATGATCCATCTCGGCCTCCTCCTCCTCCTGAAGTCCCCAGCATCGCAGATGCCAGTCTTCAGTCAATTCAGTTTGCTCCAAATGATATCAAGAAATGGCTGAAGGCACTAGATACTGCAAAGTCTATGAGCCCAGACAACATTCTGGCAACAGTACTGAAAACCTGTGCTCCAGAACTTGCTGCTCCCTTAGCCAAGCTGTTCCAGTACAGCTACAACATTGGCATCTACCTAACAATGTGAAAAATTGCCCAGGTACGTCCTGTACACAAAAAGCAGGACAAATCCAACCCGGCCAATTACCGCTCCATCAGTCTACTCTCGATCATCAGCTAAGTGATGGAAGGTGTCATGGACAGTGCTATCAATTGGCACTTGCTCAACAAGAACTTGCTCAGTGACGCTCAGTTTGGGTTCTGCCAGGGTCACTCAGCTCCTGACCTCATTACAGCTTTGGTCTAAACATAGACAAAAGAGCTGAACTCCAGAGGTGAGGTGAGAGTGAATGCCCTTGACATCAAGGCAGCATTTGTCCGAGTATGGCATCAAGGAGCCCTAGCAAAACTGGATTCAATGGGAATCGGGGAAAACTTTCCACTGGTTGAAGTCATACCCAGCACAAAGGCAGATGGGTTTGATTGTTGGAGGTCAATCATCTCAGTCCCAGGACATCAGTGCAGAAGTTCCTTCGGGTAGTATCCTAGGCCCAACCATTTCCGCTGCTTTATCAATGACCTTCCCGCCATCATAAGGACAGAGGTAGGGATATTTTCTGACGATTGCACAATGTTCAGCAGCATTTATGACTCTTCAGATACTGAGGCAGTTCGTGTCCATCCGGAATTCAACACAGAGAAGTGTCAGGTGATACATTTGGGGAAGTCAAACAAGGCAATATATGATTGATGGCAAAATGCTTAGAGATGTAGAGGAAGTGAGGGACTTTGGAGTGAATGTCCACATATCCCTGAAGGTAACAGGACAGGTTGATAAGGTGGTTAAGAATGCATATGGAATACGAACCTTTATTAGCCGAGGTATAGAATATAAGGGCAGGGAGGTTATGCTGGAACTTTATAACTCATTGGTTAGGCCACAACTTGAGTGCTGTATGCAGTTCTGATCACCTCATTACAGAAAGGATGTAATTTCACGAGAGAAAGTACAGAGGAGATTTACGCGGATGTTGCCAGTATTGGAAAAATGCAGCTATGAGAAAAGATTGGATAGGTTGGGGTTGTTATCCTTGAAACAGAGAAGGCTGAGGGGAGATCTGATTGAAATGTACAAAATTTTGAGGGGGCTGGATAGAGTGGAGGTGAAGGGCCTATTCACCTTAGCAGAGAGGTCAGTGACTAGTGGGCATGGATTTAAAGTGATTGGCAGAAAAATTAGAGGGGAGATGAGGAAAAACCTTTTCACCCAGAGGGTGGTGGGGGTCTGGAACTCACTGTCTGAAAGGGTAGTTGAGGCAGAAACCCTCAACTCATTCAAAAGGAGTCTGGATATGCACCTCAAGTGCCGTAATCTGCAGGGCTACGGACCAAATGCTGGAAGGTCGGATTAGAATGGGTGGATTATTTTTCGGCTGACCCAAGTGGCCTCTTTCTGTGCCATAAATTTTCTATGATTCTATATAAATACTGTGGCTACAAGAGTAGGCCAAAGGCTGGGAATTCTGCAGTGAATTACTCACCTCCTGAGTCCCCAAAGGCAGTCCACCAACCATAAGGCACAAGTTAAGAGTGTGATGGAATACTCTGTACTTGCCTGGATGAGTGCAGCTCCAACAACACTCAGGAAGCTCCACACCATCCAAGACAAAGCAGCCTGCTTGATTGGCACCCCATCTACCACCTTCAACATTCACTCCCTCCACCACCGACACACAGTGGCAGCAGTGCGTACCATCTATAAATTGGAATGCAGCAACTCACCAAGGCTCCTACGACAGCACCTTCCAAATCCTTGAACAGGCAGCAGATGCATAGGAACACCATTACCTGCAAGTTCCCCTCCAAGCCACACACCTTGACTTTGAACTATATCGCCATTCCTCGACTGTCATTGAGTCAAAATCCTGGAACTCCCTTCCTAACAGCAATGTGGGTGTACATACATCAGATGGACTGCAGCGGTTCAAGAAGACAGCTCACCACCGGCAATTAGAGATAGGCAATAAATGCTGGCCTAGCCAGCAACTCCCACAACCCGTGAAAGAATAAACTAGAGTTGTGAAACTAGAATAAAGCATTAATGCAAATGTTGAAAGGATGTGACTAAAACACTTTGATTCATTCTGGATAAATTAGAATCCCTGGAGAGTACTACTGGTAGAAGAAACTATAGAGATTTCATCAGTGCAGGGAAAGACTCAACAAAATGTGAAGCCTGAAGTGAATGATATCAATGATGGTATTGTACACTGGAACATCAGTCTTCCTTTGATGTGGGGATTGTACCAGAAGATTGGAGGATTTCAAATGTTATACCCTTTTTAAAAATGGGGAAAGAGATAATCCTGGCAACTGCAGGCCATTCAACCTACCGTCAGTGTTGTGGAAAATTTTAGAGACAGTAAATAGGGACAAAATTAATTGACATCTGGAAAAGTGTAGACTTATCAAATGAAAGTTCGCATGGATTCATTAAAGGCAAAACATGTTTGACAAACTTGATTACGGAGAGGGTGCAGGATATTCTGCAGGGGGAAGGGAGTGAGCCAGAAGGTGGGTACACGATGGTACCAACAACATAGCAAGGGCAGGTATTGAGGTCCGACATTCAGATATTGAGGAGCTCGGGAGGAAGTTAAAGAGAAGGACTTCGAAGGTAGTAATCTCTGGATTATTCTCAGTGCCACGCGCTAGGAAGAATAAAAATAGGAAGATAGGAAGGATCAATGTGTGGCTTGAAGCATGGTGCAGGAGGGAGGGTTTCTGATACTTGGGGCTTTGGGACCAGTTCTGGGGCTGAAAGCACTGATTCAAATGGGACGGTTGCACCTCAACAGGACTGGGACCAATGTCCTCGCGGGGAGGTTCACTAGTGTGTTTGGGGAGGGTTTAAACTAAATTGGCAGGGGGATGGGCACCAGCATATACAAGTAGAAAAGAGGAATAAGGTGAACAATGTGAGAATATTAGACAGTACTGGAGAAGGGACTAATTCTATATTATACTGGAGTGGACTGAGAAAGACTACGAGGAATGCAAAGACAGGATTACAGTGCATATGTGAAAACACACAAAGTGTGGTGAATAAGGTCGGTGAGCTACAAGCACATATAACCGTGTGGAAATATGACATAGTGGCAATAACGGAAACGTGGCTTAAAATTAGGCCTGAGACACGGCAGCACTCATGGCATGGATGGACCTCTCCATCATCCACTCATGGCTGCGCATGACCTCTGGCATCTCCACCAGATGTTGCTTTACCTCTTTCTGCAACTCCAGCATGCCCTGTGCTGTTGACACCAGAGGCTCATCATCATCCTGGGGCTCGGCCTGGGCTTGGCCACCCACCTCCTCCGACTGGCAGAGGCCTCAGCTGTCACAGCCTCAGCCAACTGCTCAGGCATGCTTTTGGTGCTCTCGCCAGCTTGTGGCCCTGATTCTAAAGCTGAGCGGATACCCACCGAGGTGAAAGTATCTGCACTGGTGGAGGGTGCACGGGATAGTGGTCCTCCTCCTCAGAGGTGGACGGCTGTCCCTCTGTGGTTGCAGATCCCTGTGAATGACTACCGACATGAGCGAACACAAACATGTGCGGGTTAGGCTGTGCAGATCTCCTAAAGCCAACCAAGCATAATGTGGGTCTCCAACATTAATGCGCACGCCGACGGAAAACAATTCTCGCTCTCTTGAGCAGGGACTCTAATCTCCCCATCTGATATTGTGCGGCCACTCCTGTTTGCCCGCCAGCTCCAAGGCCTCTTCATCGGCGGAGGTGAGTGGACATACATCTGAGAGTCCTCCGCCTTTTCTGGGCCCTCTTTGTCCTGCTAGAGGACGGATGGAAGTGGTAGAGAACGGCACAGATCAACATGACAGTTCTGATCATTTCAGCCTCTCATCCCCTATTGGAGAATCTGATGTCTCTCACACCGACACTTGCTATCAGAGGAGTTAAAGATTGGTGAACTATGAAGGAAGGTGGCCTGAGTCTGAGAGACAGCTATGCAGCTGTCCAGAAGAGACAGAACCCTAGCCACTCATCCAATGCTACCCTCCTCATGTTGTGCTGCCTCTCACGTAGACACATGCAATTCTCAGCAAGGCGATTGGTATGGAGCACGCATGTTGGCAGATGGCAGGAAGTCATTGATCCTCTTCCTGCACTGGACCCAGTTGCACTGGGTGACCCCATGGCTGCGATCTTCACCCAGGCTTGCTTGGTCAGGTGGGAGGACCTGTTTTTGCCATCAGTGGGGAAGAAGAACCTCCCATCTTTCTCTTGCAGCCTGGAGAATCTGCAGGCAGGCAACACTGAACTGTGGGCCACCCTGTGGCTGGAATTTTACACCATCCCTGTGAGCCAAATGGTGGCATGGGGGTGGCGTAAAATTGAGTGGGAGGCTCTGGGAGGCCTTCCCGAGCTGCTCCCACCTCCCCCACTTAATGGCCACTTAAGGGCCCTTGCCCACCTCCATAGATATTTCACCCATGGAAAGAGGGCATGCTGGGGAGGTGAAAGGCCACCCAGTGAGACCTGCCGGCCTTTCTGCGCCCCGGTGGTTGCCCTGACAATTGGGCACAGGGTTGAGGGCCGCCCCCGCCTCCCAACCCACTCCGGGACCCAAGACGCACCCCCCCCCCCCCCCGCCAAATGAATACCCTTGCCTCACCTGGGCTCGACCGATCACCCTGGTAAGGCATCCAAAACCTACCTTGGATCCCGGCTCCAGGCTAACTTACTTGGTCGGTTGGGTTGCAGTCGCAGTAGTGGCCACCGCTCCAGGTGGCGCTGCTGGGACTAAGAGCTGCCAGACCGATGAATGGCCAGCAGCTCAATGAGGCGAGACTTCCTCCTTCCAGCGGGTGGAAGTCCCCCCTCAGGACAATGAAAACCGGGGGGCCCTTAAGATGCGGGATGGATCCCTGGGCTAGGCGGAAGTGGGTTGGCCACCGACTTTTTATTTATTCATTTTTATTTATTTATTTAGAGATACAGCACTGAAACAGGCCCTTCGGCCCACCGAGTCTGTGCCGACCAACAACCACCCATTTATACAAATCCTACATTAATCCCATATTCTCTACCACATCCCCACCATTCTCCTACCACTTACCTACACTAGGGGCAATTTACAATGGCCAATTTACCTATCAACCTGCAAGACTTTTGGATGTGGGAGGAAACCGGAGCACCCGGCGGAAACCCACGCAGACACAGAGAGAACTTGTAGCTCTGCACAGGCAGTACCCAGAACTGAACCCAGGTCACTGGATCTATGAGGCTGAGGTGCTAACCACTGTGCCGCCCCCACTGCGTTGGTGGTGAACTCCCGTCCGCCGAAGGGAAAATTCCGGCCTATGTCTTTGCTCGGACATCGTCTTCTGCCCCGACCCGAACCCAACCAGACCTGACGACATGCATCAGGTTCGGTTCAGGTCGGGTCAGTCGCTTCCGGGTTCAGCATTGGGGCTCGGATCAGCCCGGGCTGGACATGGAGAGTGCTGCCTTGCTCCGGGAAGTAACCTTCAGATGAACATTCAGGGGGTCTGGATGGGAAATGTGCAGTGCTCTGAAATCTTCCCTATTCTTCCTGTTTGAAAACATATCTCGGTAGCCTGCAGATGGCAGCTGTGGTCTTATTACTGACGCCCTCACACGAATATCGAGGTGTGAAATGCTCCACCGCACTTACCCCAGCAGCTCAGAGCACACCGGCCTCACAAGTCTTTCACTAGATGTTTCATTTATCCAGTTTTAGTTCATGTGTTTTTTTTTAAATAGAGCAGTTCTCTGTCCTTTTAAAGCCAGCGAGAGAGTGCAAAATCGTGGAAAAATGACTCAGTGCCTGAGAGACAGCGAGAAGGCAAAGTCTGGAGCCTACTTCTGGTTTTACAGCAAGGAAAGAGAGAGAAAGAAAGACTGAGATCAGGAAAAACAGAAATCAGAGGTGAGAAGAATGGGAGGGAAAGAAGCAGCTACAAGTTCTGACATAAAGCACCCGAGTGAAATTAACCCAACCCTTTACATTCTGAAATCTATCAAGTCTGGGAGAAACTGGCAAGCCCGGGGAAGATACCAATAACTGCAGTAAGTACAGAATCATTAACTGAGCTCTTGCTTTAATCTATACTTGGCCCAAGGATTTAAAATTATCTGGAAATAGGGACATTAAACTTCCCAACCTGAGATCTCCGGGGAGATTTTTATTTGTTAAATGACATCGGAACTTGATACAGTTCAGAAGCTTGATTGTTACATTGCATGATTTGCTGAAGTGGATTTTTTTCCCTGTGAGTGCTCAGGGTCGCGGCGCCTTCGCCTGTTTGAAATCAGTGTTTGTTATTTTTTTTTAAACTTTATGATATTAATTGAACACAGGTACATCAACAACTGGCACCTGGTCTAAAGCCTGGCTACCTTACCAAACCCAAATACCTGTCAGGTTCGGGTCGGGTCGGGCGTTTAAAAAAATTAAAGGACTCGGACTCGGGTCAGGGTCAGGTTCAGGTTGGCTGTTGTCGGGTTGTGCCTGGGTCGTGTTTTAATTTTATACCTGAGCCAGGCTTTAGCGTGGGGGGGTCCAGGACCCAGTCAGACAACATTGTGGGCTGCACTACTGTCATAATTGTGGCGATGGTGGCTGAGGTCAATTCCCCATATCAGTTATTGAAATTATACCCATGCTGTATTCAGCAGCTTTTTTTTGCCATTTTTTCACCAGTAGGAGATAGTTACAGCAGTGTGTGAATGGCTGGGTGTTCTAAAGATGGGAAACACATTTTATTGTGTACAAATTCTTGATTAAGGTGCTGTAAAGTAAATGTATCAGATGGGATTGTCTGTCAAATGTCTGCCTCATTTTGCTTTTACATTTTGCCTTATTCTGCTAATAATATGCGGACGTTTTAGCTTCTGGAATTGCCTGTCTGAAATGTCACTATGGTCTCAAAAGTGGAAAATAACTTCCTTTTAGTTATACCTGTTTGGCCCTTGAGCTGACATCATTTTTAAGGCAGAGCTTCCTGATGTTGTCATATCTTTTGTTTAGTGCTATATGTAAAAGAAACAATTCCTACACCAGCTGTCCTTACACACAGCTGGATCACTGGTATATCTCAGCAGGTGGGTAATGGTGACTTTTAAAATCTTTCCTTTGTAATATTAATATTTTCTTGTCATATTGGAAATGGTCTTTGCTCTGTCACATCTCATTGTTTCCTTTTACATGCTTACCCGATGAGCAGTATTTAGATTAATATAAAATAGACATTTTCAGCACAAGGGAAAACGGATCTGCAGCCTCACTCCTGTTCCTCAAACTCGTTCGTTAAGTGTTTCTCAGATATAAAATAGTGAAGCTATCAGATATGTCAACACTAGTCATAAAATAATAGTTTATGCTGAAGCCAGTAAATGTTTGATTTGGTGTGTTGCAAAGTAGAGTAACAGGGAGGGTTCAATATGATTCTGTTTAAAACGAAAACAACTAGTTCATCATTGAGGCTGCTCTGCAGGTTCAAACAGTGGACAGTTGAGTCAGACAGAACAGGAAGGAATGGCCCTTACTAGGAGCACCTGTTGGGAAACTACAGGCTGCCAGCTAGTGATCTGTACTTTCTCCTTGCTTGTGGGGTAAAGAAAGAAGGAAATTGCATTTAAATAGCAAATTTCACAATTTCAAGATGTCCCCAATCACAGCCAATGAAGTACTTTTGAAGTATAGTCACTGTTATAATGTAAGAAAATGCATCGTTTGCAGACAAGGTTCGACAAAGAACAATGAGATAATGATCAGTTAATGTGTTCTCATGATGTTTGTTGAGGGATAATATTGGCTGCTACACTGGCAGTGTTCTTCATGGGATCGGCTTGGCATTTCTTCACGGATGAAGATTTTGGTAAGGCTGTAACCCTTGGTGTCATGAGATCATTTACATTACAACCACCTGGCAGTTCAGAAGGGTTCCTCAATTTCACATCACATCTGAAAGATGACATCTCCAACAGTGCAGCAGTCCCTCAGTTCTGCAGTGAAGTGACAGCCTGCATTATGTGCTTATAGTATCTTGAAGTGGGGCTTGAAGGCACAACCTTCGAACTCAGATGTGAGAGATCTAAAGCACTGAGCAAAGGCTGACATATCAGCAACTTGAGACAAACCAACAATTGTTATACAAGTAGCAATGTGATTCCTTTGTTGACTCAAAACTGAATTTGAAATCCTTGCTTTGAATTTTTTTATGGTTTCAAACAATTCTGGCCAATTAAAGTGTGGTTGTTGAATGACTGGTTCCAAAGTCACTCCCTCTGCTGCATTCCACTGAAGGTCATCAATCAACATAGTTGTACAAAATTATGAGGGGCCGAGATAGACTAGACGGGTAGGACCTGTTTCCCCTAGTGGAGAGGTCAATTACCGGGGGCACAGATTTAAGGTGATTGGTAGAAGTATTAGAGGGGACATGGGGAGAAACCTTCACCCAGAGAGTGGTGGGTGTCTGGATTCACTGCCAGGAATGGTGGCAGAGGCAGAAACCCTCAATTCTTTTAAACGGTACCTGGACATGTACCTGAAGTGCTGTATCCGGCAAGGCTATGGACCAGGTGCTGGAAAGTGGGATTAGATTGGGCGGCTAGTTTTTTCAGCCAGTGTGGACACAACAGGCTGAATGGCCTCCTTCTGTGCTGTAATTTTTCTATGGTTCTTTTCGAATGCTGTTCCCTTATTTTGAAGTGGGTTGTAAAAGATTGGTATATAGCTCATGATAAACAGTTTATACATGCACTAGTATTGGCAGTGCTTGTATTAAATGTACAGGTGCAGAAAGCAGAGAGCTGTAAGGGAGTGTTGCCTGTCTACATCCTGTTAGAGAAACTTCCAAGCTTGTTTATCATGAAGACAGAGACAAAGATGCTTTGGTGGAGACTGTTTATTGCTTGTCGGAGTTTACTTCTCCACTCCGAACACCCAGCCACTGCTGGCTGGCTCTTTATATATACATCTGAGTACAGTTAACTATTCAACACTCAACACCTGTTCACCCTAATACCTTCAACTACCAGGTATTTAACATCCATTAACAGAACTGATTAGACACTAAGATCCCCTTTTCTTTACAGTAAATACATTTTTATATTTGTTTACATATAAAAAAAACAAAAAGATAAAATAATGATACATTTTTTTAGCTTACATTATACCATCAATGTTCAACAGCAGTCATTAACATACAGTATATTCCCTTTTAAAAAAAAAACTTGTTTAAAGAATTACAAAGCAATCTAAAATTTAAAAAATTCCACATTTTCCTAACTCATCATTAAAAGACAGCCCTCTTCAAGGAAATCCAACAATTTCTTTGAACAAGCACCTCTTTGTAAAACAATCGGACATCTGATGAATTGCGTCGACCCATTTTATTTTGGAAATTTCTTTTCTTTCCAACATTTTTTATACTTGTGAGATTAATCCTCAACCTCTTTTCTGTGACACTTTGTTGAACAGACATTGTCCCAGAGAGAATGGTTATCTATGTAGCATTCTATAGGAAAAGTTTTTCTCTGATTGCCCCTTATGAGTTCCTTTAAAATACTCGCTAAATACATACCCATATCTATTGCTTCTATCAATGCAAGCAGCGAAGGTACTTTTAACTATCATGTATTTTCTACGATTCCCAAGCTAATGGACAACATTTATCATTTCTTCCCATCAAAAATATAATGAACTCTGCTCTGCTCAAATAACCATTCAGGAAGATTAGCGTGTGAGGCGTCACTAAATATGACTAATTTCATTTCTTCTGGGTCACCCAGTGCTGTACATTTGTCTAAACTCAATTTCTTCAATGTCTTATTTGCTTTCAGCACTTCCCTAACAGTAATGTTTCAGCATGGTGCTCAATTGCAATACATCACAACAAACATCTAGCCTAGTTTGTGTGCACAACCAGTGCCCGATTAAGCTCCTTAATTGGTCTGCTTCCTCCTTCGTTGCAGAGTCTTCCTTTTGTGAGGATCTGGCCAGATTTATTGGGACCCTATAAACATTCTAAGTAAGACTGTTGATTTCGTGTTACTCCCAACTTTGTCTCGTATTCAACCCTATATATTTAAAAAGCTCCAGAAACCAGACTTCCAATTTTAAATTCCTGTAGAACTTGATCTAACATATTTCTCATGCCGCAGATCCTCCCCACAGAAAATTACCTCTATCATGAAAATGCCTGCTAGTTTTCCTTCATAGTACCAATGAAACATTGCTGGATCTGCTTTTAGCAGAATACAACCAGCTTTTCGTCGGACAGACCAAACTGATAAATACCACACCCTGGATGCATCATTTAGCCCATACACTCACTTGTTTAGCTTCCATAATTTCCCTTCTATATCTCCAGCTTCCTTTGGTGGCTTTAAAAATACTTCCCTTTGAAACTTCTCTCATTGCAAAAATGCTGTTTTGATGTCAATGGACTTACATTCCCATGAGTGTCACTAAAAGGGCTAGGAAAATCCTCAAACTTGCTTTTCCTGCTGTTGGGGAGTCTATTCTAACTTCCTGGTCACCTAGTCATTCCTCAAATCCCTGAGCTACAAGTCTGGCCTGAGTTTTATATGTAGCATCGGAAAGTAGTTTCTCTGTCCAGATCCATCTACGAGACATGCTTGTTATCCTCTATCTGGCACCTCCCTGTGTACACCAAACTCTCTCCACCTGGCAAGCTCTTTTTGTTTTGCCTCCTTTACCAACTTACCATCTAACTTGTTGGTCGCCAATAGAGCTTCTCTATTGTAAGGACTTCTACTTCCTGTGGTGCTCCTCGTCTGGTCTCTGGTCCTTGCTGTTGTGAACCCACATTCCCTATTTCATTTCCTATCCTTTTCTGGACTGCTACCACTCAACCTGTCCCTCCAAGGACCAGACTTCCTTTCACAAGTTCATGACCTTTTCCTTGGCCTATGATCATCTTCAGACCCACTGTCTGAACTTACACTACTTTTTATGGCCTTCCACAGTTTCACTTCCTTCTGCCAATCTATAGGTCTGATATCTTGGTCCTTTATTTTATTTTTTATTTATTTAGCAATACAGCACTGAAACAGGCCCTTCGGCCCACTGAGTCGGTGCCGACCATCAACCACCCAGTTATACTAATCCCATATTCCTACCACATCCCCACCTTCCCCTACCTATACTAGGGGCGATTTATAATTGCCAATTTACTTATCAACCTGCAAGTCATTGGCTGTGGGAGGAAACCGGAGCACCCAGCAAAAACCCACACGGTCACAGAGAAATTGCAAACTCTGCATAGGCAGTACTCAGAATTGAACGTGGGTCGCTGGAGCTGTGAGGCTGCGGTGCTAACCACTGCACCACCCTTGTCTTGCACATTCAACCAATGTTTGTATTTCCCTGTGGCCTTTCCTGCCCTTCCTATAATGGTGGCATCCCTCCATTCATTTGTCCCTTCTGGCATACAAGTTACTCTAGTCACAATTTTCCACACTTGACCTTTGGGATAAATGGCCTTGTCTGGATCTTTACTATCACTTGGTCCACTCTCAGTCAGCCCATTATCTGCCACAATCTGTTGCTCGTAAACGTCAGACATCGGGGCATATCTGCATGTGAAGTACATGGTGCATCATCAGTGTCCATCATTTGTTCAGATTCTGTCAATGTATAATCAGTTCCAATAACCCGTGAGGAATATACTCAGTTTGGTTGCCATGTTGCAAAATTACTGTTTTGCCATCGGTGCCTACAACTTTTCCTGGGCCTCTCCATTCTTTCTGCCCTTCTCTTTTGTAATACACCCTGTGCACGGTATTAAAATTCTTTTCTGATGGCCTGATCAGATACCTCAAAGCTGTCCTGATTTTTTTCTGAAACCTCCACCTTAATAAATGCTCTTCTCCCTGCAAGCACGGCATTCAAATGTTCTGCAAAAATTGAACTAATCTAAAGCCAGAGGATGATTCCACATTACCGAAGGTACTTTCGGATTCATGCTGTAAAATAATTGATAGGAGCTGTAGCACCTAACCATTTAAAGCATGTTTTTCGTGTGTACTGCCCAAGCCAGAGCAGTTGTCTACTTACAATTTGGTTGGTCGGCTAAAACTTTTTCAGAGCACTTGGTCAATCACGGCATGATTTCTCACAAATCCCATTACTAAAAGGATTTTCTACTGCTGTGTGCATCACTACAATATTCATATTTTCTCATATTACTGAACTCATCATTGGCAAATTCTCTTCCGTTGTCAGTTAGAAATCTAGCCAGTGCTCCCAGACCCATTTCTATCCACCTTTCCATTATCTTGTCCATTATTACTTTTGTCTTTACTATAAATTACCATTGACAGACTGAACCTAGTCACTATGTCCACACTATAAAGCGGAGAAGAAAACTGTTTGTCTTTATCCCATACCGTCAAGTCCATTGCCAAGGTTTCATTAAAGTCCCTTGCTAATGGGATATTGATAACATATCATGATGTCCTCCTGTATTTTTACAGATCTCATTTTTTACTGATATCCTTGATAACTTTAGTGTAGTCATCATCTTTCCTATCCTGAGTGGTGTGAAACAGGGCTGTGTTCTCGCACCTACACTTTTTGGGATTTTCTTCTCCCTGCTGCTTTCACATGCGTTCAAATCCTCTGAAGAAGGAATTTTCCTCCACACAAGATCAGGGGGCAGGTTGTTCAACCTTGCCCGTCTAAGAGCGAAGTCCAAAGTACGGAAAGTCCTCATCAGAGAACTCCTCTTTGCTGACGATGCTGCTTTAACATCTCACACTGAAGAATGCCTGCAGAGTCTCATCGACAGGTTTGCGTCTGCCTGCAATGAATTTGGCCTAACCATCAGCCTCAAGAAAACGAACATCATGGGGCAGGATGTCAGAAATGCTCCATCCATCAATATTGGCGACCACGCTCTGGAAGTGGTTCAAGAGTTCACCTACCTAGGCTCAACTATCACCAGTAACCTGTCTCTAGATGCAGAAATCAACAAGCGCATGGGTAAGGCTTCCACCGCTATGTCCAGACTGGCCAAGAGAGTGTGGGAAAATGGCGCACTGACACGGAACACAAAAGTCCGAGTGTATCAGGCCTGTGTCCTCAGTACCTTGCTCTACGGCAGCGAGGCCTGGACAACGTATGCCAGCCAAGAGCGATGTCTCAATTCATTCCATCTTCGCTGCCTTCGGAGAATACTTGGCATCAGGTGGCAGGACTATATCTCCAACACAGAAGTCCTTGAAGCGGCCAACATCCCCAGCTTATACACACTACTGAGTCAGCGGCGCTTGAGATGGCTTGGCCATGTGAGCCGCATGGAAGATGGCAGGATCCCCAAAGACACATTGTACAGCGAGCTCGCCACTGGTATCAGACCCACCGGCCGTCCATGTCTCCGTTATAAAGACGTCTGCAAACGCGACATGAAATCGTGTGACATTGATCACAAGTCGTGGGAGTCAGTTGCCAGCATTCGCCAGAGCTGGCGGGCAGCCATAAAGACAGGGCTAAATTGTGGCGAGTCGAAGAGACTTAGTAGTTGGCAGGAAAAAAGACAGAGGCGCAAGGGGAGAGCCAACTGTGCAACAGCCCCAACAAACAAATTTCTCTGCAGCACCTGTGGAAGAGCCTGTCACTCCAGAATTGGCCTTTATAGCCACTCCAGGCGCTGCTTCACAAACCACTGACCACCTCCAGGCGCGTATCCATTGTCTCTCGAGATAAGGAGGCCCAAAAGAAGAAGTCATCATCTGTTACCCCTGCATCTTTGAACAGAATCTTCAACCTATGACAAGATGGATGTGCAAACTGTTGATGTACTTTTGGAATAATTTGCATTTTCTTTAAATCCCTGCCCCTGGATGCCATTTATCCCTCTTTAACATCCTGCTTAGAGATATTAGGTCTCATTAAAAGGAATACAATAATGTCCTGACAAAGCTACAGATATCCCAAAGACAATCACCTTATCATGTTCCATATCAAATTGGTTGGTTGACTTAACAGCAAAAGGTATTTCACTGGATACCACATCCGTACTAATAAAATAGTTTACCCCTGCTATTTTACATTGATATCACTAAAAAGAGTGGTAATTCCATGTGTTATCATCCCCAAACCTGAAACAGATAATACTGTCATATTCCTTGACCTTAATTGGGTCTTCCTTACTTCAAAGAATCCATGTAACACCTTAATCAGTCCACTCCAGATACTGTGAATGTACACCCACTGTTCAGTACTCCACAATTAAACAAATCTGCAACCAGAACACTCAGTACTGGACTGAAGCTTCTCATGACCAGTACAATTCCTTCTGATTGATCAGTAACATCATCCTCGCCTTCCGAACCTTCCATGTCATGTGTCGTCTCAAAAACCCTGTTATTCCCTTTTGGACAATGCAACATATAATGATTCTGAGTCACATCAGAAACACCTGTTGACCACCCCTTGGTTATTTCTGGGGTTCATCCTTCTGTCATAATTGCCCAATTCCTGCCATCTGTTATAGCTGCCAAAAGGGTCTCTATCCTCATTAGTTTTGAGATTTTCCTTTCATACTGATGTTTGTGCCCCATATTTGAATGACCTCAGAATGTTGCTAGCATTGTATCCTTCAGTGGTGACACTGCTGAAGAGCCCATTTGCACCATGAAAGCAGCCCAAAAGGAATGTTTTCAGGATGTCAGACATATGATCAAATAGCATATCTTTCTTTGAATCTAACTCCGGTTAATACCAAGAGCCTATCCATGTTCAATATCCTAGTACAATCCAACAATTTGAAGGGAAGCACAGATATAGGAATTTCCAAGTAGAATCGCTGCAACCTTGCATATAGTCAGTTAAACTCCATAATATATTCTTCTATGGAAGAACCATCCAATTTTCTAAATTTATCAAAGTCCGACCATGCCTCATAGGCACTCCATAAGTCATCTTTCATATAAATTTTATCAATAGATATTAAGGGATTGTCCAAACCTTCCTCATTGTCCAAATGAGCCTCTGGCTCCAAGAACACTTTGCCCCTGATCTTGCTTCTGGCAGGAAGTGAAAGTGCAAGGGCTATTCCTTGCTTCCTCTTTGGTTAAGAAATACCCCATGTCCATAGATCAACTTCATTCTCCTATTCCTCGCAAGGTTCAGCTTCACAAAACAGCTGTCAAAAATCATACCCTGACAGACACCTGGTATCAATCATCTTTCTTCAGAAAGAAAACTCCAATTGCAGCCTTCTCAAAGAAAACTCCAATTTTAATCTCCCATCTGAAAACAAATCTTAGTTTCAAAACTTCACTTTCAGGCAACCATTCTCTGCTACAAATGTCAGAGAAACTGCCAAGCCTGTTTGTGAAAAAGACACTAATACTAGGATGCTTTGGTGGAGACTGTTTTATTTTGCTTACTTCTCCACTCCTAACAACACCCAGCCAGTGCTGGCTGGCTGGATCTTTATATATACATCTGAGTACAGTTAACTAATCAACACTCAACACCTGTTCACCCTATTCCCTTAAACCAGTAGGTTATTAACATCAATTAACAGAACTTATTAGACACTAACACACCCCTCACAGCCCATGGAATCAGACAATCTCAGGAACACATCTCTTAGCTCAGGAGCAACTCCTTTGACATAACTGCAGAACAGTGACCTTAGGAGTTAGCCTACACAATTGTGTCATTTCCAGGCATCCCAACTGGAGGGATGAAAATCCAGTTGGTTTTACAACAGACGTGCAAGCAGCTCTGTCTGGTTACAGCCCAGGTGGTAAGTTGAAAATCACCCTGCTGTGACCTCTCCTCCCAATGGATGTCAGTGGATCTCAGTTGTTTGTAACCCACTGAGCTGAATATTTGCTGCTGGTGAGCCAGCAGTAACACACTCAATAAATCACACTTTCTTGCTACAGGGAGAGGTTATAATCTCTCCTGTTCATCGACTCTCCACAGCAGTTTCATTGCCCATGGTCACTTTCTCACAATTGTTAGGGTTGTTATCAGCTCTCGTGTTGTATGATTTGTGTTAATTAATGTGCAAAGCACTTGGAGTTAAATTATTACTGAGTGGAGTGCTCATGCTCCAGTTTTCAGGAAGGGTGGGGTCAGGATCTGAGAACTTTTATCTCAATTACCTCCCGACTGACCGCCATCTCTGGTGAAGCAGACCGCATATCACTAACCAGGGAGAGGGGATTTTTGCCTTAGGCTTGAGCACAGATAATTACACCAATGAATAGATTAATTTTAGTAGCTAATTGTTTATTTACCATCAGATTTCTCCTCATACATAAATATCACTTCAGGTGTCTTATGTCAACAAAAGGCAGGATTGTAACAGAACAGTTTATGTACAACAAAACAGCCAAACAATATATAAGCTCATCTACAGCCAGTCCATTGTCTGCCAAGCAAGCAGTTACTGATCATCTCCTTCTAAGGTTTCATCTGCTTCAAAGGGTTCATCTCCCCAGAGGTTTGGTTTAGTTCTTTGGCCTCCTTGTCTCGAGATACAATGGGTAAGCACCTGGAGGTGGTCAGTGGTTTGTGAAGCAGCGCCTGGAGTGGCTATAAAGGCCAATTCTAGATTGACAGACTCTTCCACAGGTGCTGCAGATACAATTGGTTGTCAGGGCTGTTTCACAGTTGGTTCTCTCCTTGCGCTTCTGTCTTTTTTCCTGCCAACTGCTAAGTCTCTTCGACTCGCCACTCTTTAGCCCCGCCTTTATGGTTGCCCGCCAGCTCTGGCGATCACTGGCAACTGACTCCCACGACTTGTGATCAATGTCACAGGACTTCATGTTGCGTTTGCAGACGTCTTTAAAGTGGAGCCATGGACAGCCGGTGGGTCTGGTACCAGTGATGAGCTCGCAGTTCAATGTGTCCTTGGGGATCCTGCCATCTTCCATGTGGCTCACATGGCCAAGACATCTCAGGCGCCGCTGGCTCAGTAGGGTGTATATGTTGGGGATGTTGGCCGCCTCGAGGACTTCTGTGTTGGAGATACGGTCCTGCCACCTGAAGCCAAGGATTCTCCGGAGGCAGCGAAGATGGAATGAATTGAGACGTCGCTCTTGGCTGACGTACGTTGTCCAGGCCTCGCTGCCATAGAGCAAGGTACTGAGGACACAGGCTTGATACACTTGGACTTTTGTGTTCTGTGTCAGTGCGCCATTTTCCCACACTCTCTTGGCCAGTCTGGACATAGCAGAGGAAGCCTTTCCCATGCTCTTGTTTAATTCTGCATCTAGAGACAGGTTAATGGTGATAGTTGAGCCTAGGTAGGTGAACTCTTGAACCACTTCCAGAGTGTGGTCGCCAATATTGATAGATGGGGCATTTCTGACGTCCTGTCCCATGATGTTCGTTTTCTTGAGGCTGATGGTCAGGTCAAATTCATTGCAGGCAGCTGCAAACCTGTCGATGAGACTCTGCAGGCACTCTTCAGTGTGAGATGTTAAAGCAGCATCGTCAGCAAAGAGGAGTTCCCTGATGAGGACTTTCCGTACTTTGGTCTTCGCTTTTAGAAGGGCAAGGTTGAACAACCTGCCACCTGATCTTGTGTGGAGGAAAATTCCTTCTTCTGAAGACTTAAATGCATGTGAGAGCAGCCATGAGAAGAAAATCCCAAACAGTGTAGGAGCGAGAACACAGCCCTGTTTCACACCGCTCAGGATTGGAAAGGGGTCTGATGAGGCGCCGCTATGCTGAATTGTGCCTTTCATATTGTTATGGAATGAGGTGATGATACTTAGTAGCTTTGGTGGGCATCCAATCTTTTCTCGTCGTCTGAAGAGACCACTTCTGCTGACGAGGTCAAAGGCTTTGGCGAGATCAATGAAAGCAACACAGAGGGGCATCTGTTGTTCACGGCATTTCTCCTGTAGCTGGCGAAGGGAGAACAGCATGTCAATGGTCGATCTCTCTGCACGAAAGCCACACTGTGCCTCAGGATAGACACGCTCAGCCAGCTTCTGGAGCCTGTTTAAAGCGACACGAGCGAAGACGTTCCCCACTATGCTGAGCAGTGAGATTCCACGCTAGTTGTTGCAGTCACCATGGTCACCCTTGTTCTTATAGAGGGTGATGGTGATGATATTGGCATTGTGCATGTCCTGTGGTACTGCTCCCTCATCCCAGCACAGACAAAGCAGTTCGTGCAGAGCTGAACGTATAGCAGGCTTGGCACTCTTGATGATTTCAGGGGTAATGCCGTCCTTCCCATGGGCTTTTCCGCTGACTAGAGAATCAATGGCATCACTGAGTTCCGATTTTGTTGGCTGTACATCCAGCTCATCCATGACTAACAGAGGCTGGGTTGCATTGAGGGCGGTCTCAGTGACAACATTTTCCCTGGAGTACAGTTCTAGGTAGTGCTCCACCCAGCGGTCCATTTGCTTGCGTTGGTCAGTGATTGTGTCCCCTGATTTAGATTTGAGGGGGGCAATCTTCTTGATGGTTGGCCCAAAAGCTCTCTTAATGCCATCATACATCCCTCTGATATCACCTGTGTCAGAGGCCAGCTGAATATGACTGCATAGGTGTTGCCAGTAGTCATTTGCGCAGCGCCTGGCTTTTCTTTGTGCAGCGCTTCTGGCTGCTTTAAGTGCTACGGATGTTAACTCGCTGGGGGCTTTCTTGTAGTTCAGCAGTGCAATGCGCTTAGTGGCTATGACAGGTTCCAGCTCTTAAATGTGAGATTGAAACCAGCCGGCATTCCGCTTCACACAATTGCCATAGGTGGTCATTGCTGAGTCATAGATGGCGTCTCTAACCACACTTGGCCTCTAACCACAGGAAATGCTGCACCCTTTTCATCTATAAAAGTAGTCTGGCCTTGAAAAAATAAGTTTGGAAGAATTGTACGCAGTGGAAGTTTATTCAGTTGCGATCTTCCTTTGATTTTGCATACTGTGGCCTGTAAATGTGTGAAGCACCTGGTCAGTAAGTTATCACAGGTTATTATTAGAAAAAAAAGATTTGCATTGGTATTTTTAAAAGTATGTAGATTAAAATGTTTTATTCTGTGGTAACTTGTCATTTAGTCATCTTCAGGACAAGCAGTTCACTTCAAGGGTATTTGATGATAAGCAGAAACAAATTGGTGATATCACATTTGACATATTGTCCCACCTTCAAATGGATGTTAATGTGTTGGAGAAGATTCAGAGAAGATTAACAAGGATAATTCCAGGACTCTAGGTCCAAGCTATAAAGAAACATTTATTTTGCATTGTAGATTTATGGGTGTCAGATCCACATTTTTTAGATGCAGAGCAGAATGAACAACACAGATACAAGCAGCTGAATCTGGAGTATGAGGACAGAAATAAAGGACATGAGCAAGCATAAAATTTAAGAAGAAAACTAACAAAAGATTAGAAACAAAATTTTGATATGGAGAAATGGGTATCTAAAATACAGTTCCAACTAATGCAGTTGATGCTGTGTCAATTGACACCTTTAAAAGATGATCAAATCTTATGTGCATATGGCAGTTCCTGAACTGATTAGGACAATGGAAAGCTTACACAAGGAATGCAACTATGATCTAGAGTCATAAAGTTATTTACGGCACAGAAGGAGGCCATTCTGTCCATCGATCCCATGCCGGCTCTTCACAGAGCTATGCAGTCAGTCCCACTCCCTGGCTCGATCCCCGTAGTCCTGCAAGTCTATTTCTCTCAGGTGGTCATCCAACCTCCTCCTGAAGTAATTGATCGTCTCTACTTCCACCACCCTCGTGGCCAATGACGTCCAGGTCACTATCACCCGCTGCATAAAAAAGAGCTTCCTCATATTCCCCCTGTATCTTTTGCCCAAACTTTCAATCTAGGATATATCTAGGATATAAGTTTAAAGATGGAAAGAAAAACTTGCATTTATATAATGCCTTTCATGACCTCACAATGTCCCAACTGGATATAAGGTTAGACACCTATTCTGGAATGTTGCCAGAATGTGAAAGCCCTCCTAATCCACGATGACAGAACTGAAGTTAGATAAAGGGTTTAAAACCAGCTTCACTTACAGAAAGATGTTCCAGCTCATTTTGTTACAACAGTTGCCATTTTAATAGTTGTTGTCAGGCAGTTGATTAGGGGAGAGGTCAGGCCACTCAATTCACATACATACACACTGTGCCATTTATTCAAATATGTGTTTGATGAGCAGGCCTTGTGAATATAATAGTTATTTAAATTTTGCTCAGTTGCTATTTTGAAGTTTTTAAAAAATCATCTTATCCTTGTATTGGTCAATCCAAATAACTTAAACGTTTGGTGAGAAGGAAAGAAACACAATATCAGCAAGTTATATCCTAGTTTAACACAGGAGTTGTGAATGATTTAGTAACTACTATATGAGGAACTAGCAATGGTTAACAATTTTGTAAAACAATTCTGTGCACTGCTACTATATGCTTGTTTGATTATTACAGAATTACATAGAATTTACAGTACAAAACAGGTTATTCAGCACAAGTCCATGCCAGCATTTATGCTTCACTCAACCCTCCTCCCATCCTTCCTCATCTTATTAGCATAATTCTCACTTCTCTTTTCCCTCATATCTTATCTTTAACAGTGAAGTAGTGGTCCCACCCATCGGCTGGAAAGCCGGATAAGACCACTTCCGCCGGGCCTGAAAGTCACACTACTGCCTTGCGTGATTTAGGCTCTTAATTGGCTTCAATTGGAGCTTCTGCCTCTCTGAGGCAGGATGTCGTGCCTCCAAGAGCTGCTGGCCAATCAGAGGGCTGATGGCTCTTCAGTCCCAGCAGCGCCACTGAGAGCGGTGGCAACTGCTGGGACTGCACCCACCAAGAAGAGGAGCATGGATGTTGGCCTCCAAAAAGGTTAGCGGGGGTCGAGCCTCGCTGGGGACAATTGGCTAGGCCCCGCCAAGGTGGGGTTTGTGGTCGGAGTGTAGGGTAGAGGGGTTGTTTTAGCGGTGAAACATGCTGCTGGGGGTGGGGGGGCCTCTCCCACAAGGAGGACACCATGTATTACTAGTTGGCTTTCTCAGGTGCTGAAGTGCCCATCCGCCACTGGTAAAATATCAGCAGCAGCAGGAAGGGGCCTTAAATGGCAATTAATTGGTTACTTAAGGGCCTCAATTGGCCTAAGGGCAGGTGGGCCGTTTGCCACCTCCCCCACCACTGGTAAAATAGCAGCGGGGCTCTCCCACATGATTTACACCCCCCCAAACTCCTAGTCCACTCCCAAGGATTAAATTTCAAACATCTATTCTATTCACCTCAATTACCTCTTGTGGTAGTGAGTTCCATATTATCACCACTCACTGTGTAAAGCGGTTTCTTCTGAATTCCTTATTTGATTTTATGGTGATTATCTTATATTGATGGCCTTTGGTTTTGCTCTTCTCCACAAGCAGAAACACTCTCTGACTATTCGATCAAAACCTTTCATGATTTTTAAAGATTTTATTGGCCATCCCTCATCCCTCTCTGTTCATCCTTTCCTGATAGGTATAACATCACAGTTCTGGAATCATCCTTATAAATCTTTTTACACCTCTCCAGTGCCTTTATATCCATTTTATAATATGGCGACCAGAAAAGTACTCCAAGTGTGTTCTAAACACGGTTTGATACAAATTTAGCATAACATCTCTGCTTTTCAATTCTATCTTTAAACCCTCGTGCTTGGTTTGCTTTAGTTTTTGCCTTTATAATGCTCCGATATCATGCCTCGGGACGTTTTATTCTGTTAAAGGTGCTATATAAATGTAAGTTGTTGTCATTGATCTGCTTTTAGTGATTCGTGCATTTGTACTCGCAGATCCCTTTGCTCCTCTATTCCATTTACATCCCATTTTTCAAGTAATATGTGACCTCCTTACTTTTCTTCCCAAAATGTAATACCTCGCATGTTGAAATTAATTTGACAATTATTGTTTAATAAATTTGTTTGGCAATTATCCCAAAACAAAGTCTGATGCAATGTTATTCTACAGCTTCCAAAGATAAGGAAGCTCTCCTGAAGGTACAGAGTAGAACTATAAACTGAAATAATCTGAAAGGGGTACCCAGGCAAGCCATGTCTTTTACCTAGATACCAGGGCAAGTAAACACCTACTCTGGGTCACAGGCTCACTTATATAAGTTAACTGAAACATGCATGGGAGTCAAAAAAAATCTAGAATTTAAAAAAAAATCAAACTGAAAAATGTAACACCTTTCATGCAAAAACAAGAACAAATAAATTCTTGAGCTATACAGCCAGATCAGTAGCATACAGTTCAGAGGAGTTAGTGCTAAAACTGCGCAGAAATCAGCTCAGGCCACACTTTGAGTATTGAATATTGAGATATGAGAGGTATTCAACTCTGGAAGGTGTGCAGAGAAGAACTATGAGGTTGACTTCCA
This sequence comes from Heterodontus francisci, assembly GCF_036365525.1. Lineage (NCBI taxonomy): Eukaryota > Metazoa > Chordata > Chondrichthyes > Heterodontiformes > Heterodontidae > Heterodontus > Heterodontus francisci. The sequence goes on along the minus strand of NC_090381.1, from coordinate 28,997,942 downwards.
GTATCAACGGACTGTACTATAAGGAATCACTAGAGTATGTGAACCCAAATCATCTGGTATGGGTACAGTTTACACCCAAATGGTTTGAAAATGGGTGTTAGACTGACCCAGGTGGAAGCATTCCATTTCCATCTAATATGCCAAGGCCATCTTAGTGTTATGATTATGCATATTTGCAAATTCAGATTTATTCACAGCTACAGATAGAGGTTAGGATCTTTGCATGGGGTACAGGACTGGTGGGAATGGAAATTTGCACGTAGGCGAAAATTGAAGGATTGAAAGCAATTGAAGGGAATGTGAGAAGAGTGGGGCAAAAGTCCTTACAGTCTTAGAAAATGCTTTTCAACCTTGAAAGAAACATTCCTGTACTTTTCAGGTTTAAATGAGCACTACTATGATCTGAACCCTGTCTATCCAAATCAAATTACATTGAGCTTTTATTCTGGAACCAGGCCATCTGAAAGTTATTACAAAGAACATTCAGTAGCTGACCTCTGGCAGGATGCAGAATTTCAGGAGCTTTGAACTGTAATGTATACACTAAAATGTAGGTAATGAGGTTGGATAGCTATAAATGCAAATGTTCAATAACTGGAATTGTAACTCTTTATAGAATGGCCATGTTAAATGCAACTGAGACAAACTGGATGGGCTAATTCATTGCGCTGAGCAATTGAACCATAGTTAATTTAAATAGGCCACTATTGAACTAGTATATATTCTTCTGACCTTGAGTGCATTCACCTAGTTGAATAGTGACATATCTAAACTGCTTTTTATATAATTGTCCTTGCAAATGGTCTCTCTACTGTTCATCTGGGTGGCACTTGTACTTGTCTGGTTCCATTCTTATATATCAAATTATAGCCAGAGTATCACCTACAATGGCTTTTCTTCCTACTCTGGCAGTTACCTCCTGTGTCCCCAGGGATTTTTCCTTGGCCCACTCCTATTTCTCGTCTGCATGCTGCCACTCAGTGACATCATCTGAAAACAAAAAGCATCAATTTTCACATGTATTATATGACGACGCTCAACGCTACCTCACCACCGCCTCTCTCGACTCCTGCACTGTCACTATATTATCAGACTGCTTGTCCGGCATCCAGTACTGGATGAGCAGAAATTTTCTCCAATTGGTAAAAAAAAATGCCATTGTCTTTGGTCCCCACAGCAAACTCCATTCCTTAGCTACCAACTCTATTGCCCTCCTTGGTAACTGTGTGAGACACAACAAGACTAGGTGCAACCTTAATGTCATATTTCACCCCAAGATGAGCTTCCGACCACATATCCACACCTTCACTGAGACCATCTATTACCACCTCCATAACATTGCCGGTTCCGCCCCTGCTTCAGCTCATCTCCTGCTTAACCACATGTCTTTACATTTGTTACCTCTAGACTTGGCAATTCCAATACACTCGTGGCCAGCCTTCCACATTCTACCCTTTCTAAATTTGAGGTCATCCAAAACTCTGCTGCCCTTGTCCTTAATCACACAGGTCCTGTTCACCCATCACCCCTGTGCTCGCTGTCCTACATTGGCTCACAGTTAACTAACGCCTCAATTTTAAAATTCTTATCCTTATTTTCAAATCCCTCCATGGCCTTGCCCCTTTTTATCTCTGTATTCTCCTCTAGTTCCACAACCTGCGGAGATATCTGTACTCCTCTAATTCTGGCCTCTTGAACATCCCCAATTTTAATTGTTCCACCATTGGTGGCCATGCCTTCAACTGCCTAGACCCTTAGCTCTGGAATTTACTCCCCAAACCTCTCTGCCTCTCTCTCTTTCCTTTTTTAAGACACTTCTTAAAACCTACCTCTTTGGCCAAGCTTTTGGCCATCTGCCTTAATATCGCCTTATGCTGCTCGGTGTCAGGTTTTGCTTTATAAGGTCCTGTGAAGCAAGTGCCTCGGGTGGTTTTATTATGTTAAAGGTGCTATATAAATACAAGTTATTGTTGGAATGCATTCCTTGTGAGTTCATATATTGGAATGCTGTTGTTTGATCAGAATTACATCTGAATCAGGTATGTGTTTACCTAAAATCAAAATATAGTAACCATATTACTGACACTAATGCTGAAGTTATTAACCCAGGACACATGATGCTGATTTCTTCGACAGTGCCTTCCAAACCCATGACTTCCACCACCTAGAATAGGGTTGCCCAACCTTTTCTGGCAGAGGGTCGCATTACGATTTTTGCTCGGCCCAGAGGACCGGTGAGAACATTTCAAAAGACAAAGGCATTAAAAATTTATCTTACTGATAAAAGCAACAACAAATGTGCATTTTTGTGAAGAATCTTTAAATGAGAAGACTAATTTATTGATTACTTTCTCGTCACTATTTTGAAAACTGATTTAGTGACACACTGGCATTGTTTTTGCTTGCAGAAGTAGTCAGTCTCTGCCTGCACACTTGATGTAGTGATGCAGAGTATTCTGGACAGATATCCATCTGTCAGAAGTGATCTTGATCTCTCTGTCGCTGTCTATTTCTCTCCCTATGTTCCCCCCTCTCTGAGTTTCCCCCCCAACTCTCTATGTTGTCCTTGCTCTCTGTGGTTCCCCCCTCTCTGTTCCCTCCTCTATCCCCCCTCTCTCTGTCCCCCTCTCTCTGTTTTCCCCTCTCTCTGTTCCCCCTCTCTCTCTGTTCGACCTCTCTCTCTGTTTCCCTTCTCTCTCTCTCTCTATTTCCGCCCTCTCTCTGGCCCCCTCTCTCTTTGTTTCCCCTCTCTCTCTTTGTTTTCCCCTCTCTCTCTGTTCCCCTCTTCCTCTCAATTTCCCCCCCTCTCTCTCTCTCTGTCCCTCTCTCTTTGTTTCCCCGCTCTCTCTCTATTCCCCCCTCTCTCTGTTCCCCTCTCCCTCTCAATTTTCTCCCCTCTCTCTCGCTCTCTGTCCCCCTCTCTCTCTCTGTTTCCCCCTTCTCTCTCTCTGTCCCTCTCTTTCTTTGTTTCCCCTCTCTCTCTGTTCCTCCCTCTCTCTCTGTTTCCCCGTTCTCTCTCTATTCCCCTCTCTCTCTGTTTCGCCTCTCTCTCTCTTCCCCTCTCTTTCTTTGTTCTCCCCCACCACCCCTCTCTTTCTCTCTTTATCTCTCCCTCTCTCTGACAGTTGCACTGAGCGGGAACGCTCAGTACAGCAGCTTTGTGGTTGATCAGTTTGTTTAAAAACATCGTGCTGAGTTTCACAGATGACAGTAGCTGAAGCAGGAAAGCACTTCAGGCTTTTCCGGTGGGCTTTTCAAAAAGTCGGAAAACCCCAAATCTGTCAAAGTTGAGAAGCATGTTCCTGCTTCAGCAGCTGTCAGCAGTGAAACTGATGATATTTTTAAAAAGGCTGCTCTGCAAGAAGAAGACAATGGGAAATTTCCCATCTCCAGTCACAGAGCCCTGGCGAGGATGAGAAATGGCCCTGAGTACAGTTTACACCCGCGGGCCAGATGGAAACCTTTGGGGGGCCGGATCCTGGCCCGCGGGCCGTAGGTTAGACAACCATGACCTAGAAGGACAAGGGCAGCAGGGGCATAGGAACGCCACCACCTCCAAGTTTCTCTCCAAGCCACACACCATCCTGATTTGGAAATATATCGCTGTTCCTTCACTGTTGCTGGATCAAAATCCTGGAACTCCCTCCCTAACAGCTTTGTTGGTGTACAAGGACTGCAGCGGTTCAAGAAGGCAGCTCACCACCACCTTCTCCAGGGCAATTAGGGATGGACAACAAAAATGCTGGTCTTGCCCACAACATCAACATCCCATAAAGTAATTTTTAAAAAAAGCTAATTGAAAATTTTTGGCCACTGCTATATCAATTCCATCATTTTGCAATGTTTGCTAAACAAAGCTGTATTTCCTTCATGTCGGAGAAATTACTTGTGCTTGAATGGAACTTTAGAAGTTGTTGCTTGTTCCATAATTAAATGATAATGTATTTTAAAACTTGATCTTTGCTTTTCAAACTCCAGCATACCAAGGTTAAAATTGTACAGCATGTTTACTTTCAATAGGTTACTTCTGCATTGAAATACAGTTGGATTGCAGTGATGAACCCAGTAGATTCTTCTTTTGTACATTTCTTTTGTTGTTTGCAGTAATTATTGCTTTCATATGATAGACAATTATATTTACAGGGATGAAATTTGTTTTCTCAAATTTAAGACAGTTTGAGATGAACCAACACTGTTTGCTGATGTAAATATTTTGCACTTAAACTCCTATATTCAGGAGGCTCATAGGAAAGCATCACAGCTGCTACTTCTATTGTGCAAAAACTTTTGTCAAGATTTTGGGAAAGTGACAGTTTATATTTGTCTGACTTGTTCCATGTGTTCGCTTAATTATCCTGAGATAATATGAGCAAATTCAAAGAGAGACTTTAAGTGATTTAAGTGTCTAAATCAAGAAGGCATAGATGTAAGATTAAATGAAAGGGGGCTAAATTAGGCTGTGTAGCTCCCCATTTTTAGGCACTACATAGATACTGGACACTCGAAAATGGGGTGAGAGATGCAGGCGCACACTTTGGACAGAATGGGCAGAATTTAGTGACACCAGCAGGTGCAAGAATGGAGGAGTGGGGGTAGGGCGTGGTGGTGGCCGGAGAATAATGATTGACCCACACATGCCCACAAATCTGACATTGTGGCGTTGGTTCCAGATTTTGTCAGCGGTGGAAAAGCTCCAAGGCGGCGATGCTGCCCTGAAACAACAGGACTGTAATTTAAATTGGTGAATAGCTTGTTATAATACATTTGCATTGAACTGATCACAATTCAACGGGGATTTGGAATTAAGTCAACGGTGGACGGGATCACGTGCCTTCTGATCCCCAGCTGTTTAAAGGTGGCAGCATCAAGGCGAGGCCTCAGTGCCACTGCAGGAAGGCAGCCATGTGGAGTATTGGATGAGGGAAGAGGGGAGCAGAGGCCATTGTCGGCCTGCAGTGCTAGGCAGTCTGCATGGGTGGGCTTGGTCTCAGGTGACAGTGCTGGATGGGCTTGGTTTTGGGTGACAGGGGCTGGTGAGCCATATTTTGGGTGACAGGGTCTAGTGGCCATAGTATTGGGTGACAGGGTCCGGTCGTCATAGCCTGGTGTGGGCACTGAGGGCGCGTGTTCCAAGGGGGGAAGCAAAGGGAAATGTATCAAGGCATGTTCATCTCTGCAAGGACAGCACTCTGGAAGGCTACTATCAGCTGGCATGGCTCGCATACACCCCATCTTTGTGGACCCCTGTGGCACAATGCAGTGGCTTCAACAGAGGTCGGGCCAGGAGGCAGCTTGTGCCTTCCTGTGAAGCTCCAAGAGCTGGGTGACAGCTGCCAGCCATGGCAAGAAGGGCCTCAGTGTACCGGAATTGCCTCAGCTACCTCCAAATGTCTGAGTAGCAGTTTCAGTGAAGACTGCTGTTATGTGTGGGCTTGAGTATTAGGGAATATATGGTACTTGGAAGGGAAACTGAAAGTAGCTCTGTGCTTGGGGAAAGCATCTGACCTGGGGGTTATTGTAAGGCCAAATATGTTTATCCTGCTGTAATGAGAACAGTGAGCAGAACTCTACAGAAGTCTTTAATAAAACACTTGTTAAATCTTTGTTAAAATTGAGCTGTGATTTCAAGTGTGATTCATTTCAGCCTGAGATGTCAGATTGGCATCGAGGTAAATTCAGAGATATTTAGGATTGTGTCATGGCATTTGCTGGAGCTGATATGTCTGCAGTCGGGTAATTGAGCCTTTTGATCCAACAGGCGATGCCAGTTCCGTTACTGTGAAATGGAAAGTGTGGCTGGAGGAGTTTGAAGCATATGCTGACAGTTGGGCTTTGTTTTTGGACGGGGCAACAAAGGTGCAGAAAGCTCAGCGATGGGCCTTATTACTCTTCAATGGGGGTGTGACATTGCCTGACATGGGAGAAAAGGTGGATTATGAACATGCAGTGAAAGCTTTGAAGGACCATTATGTGATGAAGCCAGATGCCACATTCCAAAGGCATTTCCGTCAAAGGGGAAACAGAAGCCCAATTTGTGACTCGTTTGAGGCAGGCATCGGATGGATGCAATTATGTTGTGATGGATTTGAATAACCAGATAATGGATCAGGTGGTCCAACATTGCAAGTCGGATAAGTTGAGATGCAGGCTGCTGGAATGAAGAGGTGACTTAACGTTGGATGACACTTTGAAGATAGCGACTGCATTGGAAGCAGTGGATGGACAAGTTCACAGCCTGCAACTTGGTCCTATTTCTGCTGTTGGCACAACAGCATCTGAGGTTAATTGAGTGACACAATGGAATCCAGGTACGCATATAAGTAAACAACAAGTTTGTGAGAGTATTTCAGATGTGGTAACTTGGGGCACTATAGAAGAGATGATTGCTGTCCTGCCAAGGGCAAGATATGTACAAAATGTAGGGGCAGAGATCATTTTGCTAAGAAGTGCAGAAGCAAAGCTGAACAGAGTGGCAAGCCTGGCAAACCATGTGCCAGAATTGAAAGTTGGGTTTTGAGACTCCAGCAATACAAGTACAGGTGGTTCATATTGCTGGAAAGATGAACTTTGCTGACACACTGTCACGACTACTGAGGGAGGATTAAACACACAGATCTTCACTAGAGAAGGAAACTGAATCATTCGATCATTCGTTTAGTTTGTGGAAGTTCATGCTACAGCGATAGCAATGACAACTAGACAGCTTGAAAGAGAGTCAGACAAAGATCCAGAATTGAATGACATCGGACAGAGAATCCAAGTTGGAAATTGGGAGAACTGCCCAGAGCAATTATACAAGAGGAACTGTGCACAATTGGGAAGTGTGTTCTCAGAGGTAACAGACTAATAGTGCCACAAAAGTTTAGGCCTAGACTGGTGATGCTAGCTTATGAGAGTTACTTCGGAATGGTTGGTATTAAGCAAAACCTATTAATCAAAGTATGGTGGCCAGGGATGGAGAAAGATGTAGAGCAGTTTGTCAAAACATGTCATGGATGTCAGCTTGTCAGTAGACTCAATCCACCAGAACCAGTACTCGGTACACCGTTAGCGGCTGGACTATGGGAGGATGTAGCCTTTGACTTCTTAGGTCCATTTCCATCAGGAGAGTCCACACTAGTGGTGATAGACAATCACAGCCGTTATTATGAGTATGTGGTATTGAAGTCTACAGCGGCAGAGAAAACAGTGTTTGCATTTACTGAAATATTTGCAAGGCATAGTCTATCAGTCACTTTGTATTCAGACAATGGGACACAATTCATTTCACAGACCTTTGCAGATTATATGCAAATTACAGAGTAACACCGAAATGGCCACATGCAAATGGGGAAGTGGAAAGACAAAACCAAAGCTTAGAGAAATGGATGAGGATTGCTCAGGCTGAGGGTAAAGACTGGAAGGAGATGTTGTTATATGTAGCCATGTATAGAGCAACTACACACACTACGACAGGAAAGAGCCCAGCTGAGTTGTTATTTGGATGCAAAATATGCACCAAGCTACCAGAACAGTGGGGCATTAGAGTTGATCAGGAGGTTGGAGATCATGATGCTGAGAAAAAGGGTGCTGCAAAGTTTTATGCAGACCACAGAAGGAGAGCTAGACAACCTGATGTGATGCCAGGTAATGAAGTATTGCTGAGATGGGAGAGTCCAAGTAAGATGGATACATCATATTATCCCAAGCTGTACACTTTTATTGCCAAGAAGGGAAACAGTGTGACTGTGCAGTCACCAGAAGGAGTACTGTATGACAGAAATTCTTCATGTGTCAAAAAGTATCATGCTGACAAAGACACAACAGCAGATGAACCAGATGTAGGAGCTGAGGTGAAGCTGACATTCAGCAATTCAGATGTCCAAGCCAGTGATGCTGTTGGCAGGCAGACAGCTTGATATCCAGAGGGAGAAACATTGGTTCCAGAGAGGCCAATGACATTTCTTAATCCTGACATGGTGACCAGAGTGCCTGAGAAACAGGAAGACTACATCACGAGAGGAGACTAACAAAACAATATGAAGATTATATGCTGTGATTATATTCAAAAATCATGGACATGTTTTGGCCTGATAAGGGAGGAATGTCATATTTGTGTGTGTGAGCTTGAGTATTAGACAATATATGGTCCTTGCAAGGGAAACTGAAGTAGCTTTGTGCTTTGGGGAAAACATCTGACCTGGAGGTTATTGTAAGATCAGATAAGCTTATGCTGTTGTAGTGAGAGTAGTGAACAGAACTCTACAGAAGTCTTTAATAAAATGGTTGTAAAATCTTTGTTAAAGTTAAGCTGTGATTTGAAGTGTGATTCATTCATTTTAGCCTGAGATGTGACCACTGCGATTGTCCAGGGAGGCTGTTACTGACTAATGCGCCATGCTGCAGGATGAGTTGTGACCTATGGGCTTCGGTGATCACCCTATATGCCTATATGCCAGTGGCCCTGCAGTTCACTGTGGCACTCAACATTTACGCGTTTGGCTCTTTCCAGGGATCTGCTGGGGACATGTGTGGGGTCTCCCAGGCAGCAGTCCACTGCTACATCAAGGAGGTGACCAATGCCCTATTCAAGAGGGTCGGTGACTATGTGTGCTATTGGACCGACCATGACAGTCAGGCAACGAAGTCCATTAGCTTTGCAGCCATTGCTGGATTCCCACAGGTGCAAGGTTTGATAGTCTGCTCGCATGTGGCCATCAAGGCTCCCATGGAACAGCCAGCTGCCTTCATCAACAGGAAAGGCTTCCATTCAATCAATGTTCAACTGGTCTGTGTGCACTGAAAGCATTTCCTGCAGGAATGTGCCCACTTCCCAGGAAGCAGTCACAACACCTACATACTTCAACAGTTCCAGCTGCCACAGCTGTTCAGGCTCCCCACGTGCCTTCAGGGATGGATTCTTCTGGACAAGGACTACCCATTGAAGACATGGCTATTGAAGCCAGTGAGGAACCCTTGCACTGCAGCAGAGGAGAGGTACAACAATTGCCATGGGCCCACGTGAGCGACAATCAAGTAGGCCATTAGGCTGCTGAAGTTGAGATTCCGTTGCCTGGATTGATCTAGTGGAGCCCTGCAGTATGCCCCAGTGAGGGGCAATATTATGGTGGTCTGCTAAGCTCTGCACAATCTAGCACTACAGATTCATTGCCCAGGAGGTCCATAGACTCATACTGCATGCAAAAGATTCTGGTGGAGATAAAGGATATGAATTAGTACTGGCAAGGAAAAAATGTTGCAACTTACCATTCTAGTGATGAACATATTTCACTGTCTGCGGAAATCAAGACAACATGAGTGCTATGATGCTGCACCCTCAGAAGGACTCATCTCCTTTGAGGATTCTTCATCCACAAGGTCCATAAACCATGATGTACGTACATTATATTTATAAATGTCACCATGTAGCTGCAGGATCCCCAGTTCCAATGGCCAGGGATGTTGAGATGCCACTGATCTCCAATGCAACTGCCTCTACAGTTGTTAACTGTGTGATGTATGGTGGATCACCCCCAGTTCATTCCCTCTCCCTTGTGTTTTGCATTCTTTTCTCAGGCAACAGGAGAAAGATCAGAACTGTGAGTGAGTGTAATGGTATGAGTTCACCTGATGAATACGATGCTTTTGCTGATGGTGACTTTCAGGGAGAAGCATCAACTTGTATAAGATTGAGTGTGAGTGGCTGTGGTGGATGAATAGATGGGGATGTGAGGAAGTGCATAGAAAGAGAAGGATGGGTGTACTTGCAAGTGACATGGATGTGGAATAATGTGATGAAGTAGGCTTGACAAGGCAGAGTGAGGTAGTGGGGTGATGCACACAGCAGGATGTAGATGAATGTGAAATGGTATTCACCTTTCCTGAGCTGGTTAGGTTATTAAAGCACTTCCTGTACTGGCTCAGGACCTCCTGGGTTACTTCCAGCCACACCTTCTTTGTGGCAGCAGCAAATTTCTTCATCCCATTGCTAGAGAAGCTTATCTCTTGATGGCTCCTGACTGCTCATAGTATATACATCAAAACAGGTGTCGTTGAAGCCTTTGTGCATCTTGAATCCACTCTCACAGTTCATCATCTCTTCCTTCTAATTCCAAGCTGTTTCAAATTCAATCTTCAGGTTGGCCTTTTAAATATGTAGTTGAGATCTCACCATGTGGGTTCGCACCATGCCCAGTACCATGCAATTGACACCAAACCCAGAAATAAAATTATTATAAGATGGTTCTTTTAAACTGCCACTGACAGGTGCATTGAACTTACTTCCAGGTTTCTCACATGATATCGGACCCCAACCTCCAACGCACCTCTGAGTTATAATCAGGGCCTTGCCTCAATGACATTGTTTAATTTGATGTAATTTAATTTGTTCCAGCTTTATTTTTCACATAACATTTGCGAAGTTATAGAACCATCAGTCTCTTTTCAGGGCTGAAAGGCCCAAGTTTCTCTAGAGTTTTTCATAATGGAGTCTTTTGGTACTTATTCTCTGCGCTGTCCACAGGGCTTGAAGTTCTTCCTTGTCTCTCAGTAACCAGAATTGTCTCTGGTGCACCAAAATGCTCTGAGTAGAACACTACACAGTGTAAGCATGACTTCCTTTGATTTGTTCTCCATTGTTTTGGCTTTATAGAATCAAGCTACTTGGCATCACCGCCTCAGTGCTCAACTTTCCAGATTAATTATGTTGATAATTGAAAGAATCACAAGTTGGCAAAGAGTCAGGGATTCTATAAACCATCATTTCTAAATTATAGTTATCATAGCATGGAACTAATTTTTCAGTTAGTTATTTAGCAATAATCCAAAGGAGTGATTCAGATATCATAAGCAAAAATAGCTCTGGGTTTATTACCTAAATATTGGAGATTGAATTTCTGACTCATACAAAATAAAAGGGTGAATGGCTTTCAGTAAGTTTTCGAACAGACATCTCTGACAGAAGAGATATTGTGGAGATGCCATTTCGGGCGCAAGGAAGTTGTGTTGCAGTGTATTCTTCAGTTTTAGTGGCATATCACAATGACTTTTCATTCAATTTTTTCCGGAGGCATGATACATGGTTTCATAGCGACCAGAAAGCTTTTGAGAAGGCAAATAGTGAGAGATTATTTTGCCACAATCAATAGAAGAATGCAGAGGGAAATCGAAAGACTTTGTTTCATACAGAGTTTAAATAGAAGAGGCTATTGAGGCAGAGACTATGACATTATTTTAAAAGGAAATTGGATGGGTAATTGATAAGGAAAAATATAAAAGGGCATAGGGAAAGAGCAGGAAACGTAAATAAAACCCCAATTGAAGAGGTAGCATCAGTGTGGGCATAAAGGGATGATTGACCTCTTACTGTACGTAATTTAGATGATTCATGCTTGCCAACATACAAAACTAGCAAAAAAAAAGCCAATCATTTCAGAAATATGCTACAGCTTCAAAAAATGCTATCAAGTTGAAACCAGTTCTGATTATAGTCCTATGCCACGAAGTTATGCTGGAAATGTGATTGGACACATTTTTATAACTTAAGCAAAAATTGTTCTTGGTTTATTACCTAAATATTGGAGATTGAATTTCTGACTCATACAAAATAAAAGGGTGAATGGCTTTCAGTAACTTAAGTTATAAAAATATCCAATGTTGCATCACTTACTTTACTTCAGCAGTATCTGTCAGCTCTACAACTGTAAAACCGAGCCAAACAAGATAAGAATGACTTGGGTACACTATCAAGTCCAAAGTTCCTTGAACCGATATTGTCACTCCTTCATCATTGCTGAGTCAAAAACTAACACCATTGTAGGAACATCATCAGTGACAACGAAGGAACAGTGATGATTGTCGGTTAGGAAAGGTGTGTTATTTGGAAGGACATTTGGAGCTGATGGAGTTCCCATGCATCTAAAGATAGTGTGCAGTGTGCCAGTGGTTAATGGGACCCTCAGGATCTTGATGATGGGGGACTGTTTCATAGCAATTTTCAGCCTGTCAGAACTTGAGCAAATCATGGGTGGAATCTTCCCTGCCCCTTGGAGGTGGGACCAGGAGCAAAATTTGAAACTTGCGTGTTGTGTTGGCTCCCCGACACGTTCCCACCTCTGAGCGTTCTTGCCAGAGGTGGGGTCAATGCAGCAGAGACAATCTTACCACCTCTCTTGACCCTTCTGCAGTCTCTAAATTGTCAGACTGCTTGTGCGCATCCAGTAGTGGATGAGCAGAAATTTTCTCAAACAAATATTAGGAAGTCTGAAACCCATTCTCTTTGGTCCCTTCCACGAGCACCATTCCTTAGCTACTAACTCCATCCCTCTTCCTAGCAACTGTCTGAGACTGAGCCAGCCTGTTCACAACCTTGGTATTAAATTAAACCATAAGATGTGCTTCTGATATCCTTTATCACTAAGATCGTCTATTTGTACCTCCATTATATCGCCCAACTCCACCCCTGTCTCAGTTCATCTGCTGCTTTAACCCTAATTTATGCCTTTGTTACCTCCAGGCTTGACTATTCTAATCCTCTCCTGACCAACCTCTCATGTTCTACCCGTTGTAAACTTGAGATCATCCAAAACTCTGCTGCCCTTGTCCTAATTCACACCAAGTTCTGTTCACCCATCACCCCTGTGCTGGCTGACCTACACCAGCACTCAGTTAAACAACACCTTGATTTTAAAATTCGCATCCTTCTTTTCAAATTTCTCCATGGCCTTGCCCCTATCTCTGTAATCCCCTCCAGCCCCACAACCCTCTGAGATATCTGTGCTCCTCTTATTCTAGCCTCTTGAGCATCCCTGATTTTAATCGATCCACCATTGGTGGCCGTGCTTTCAACGACCAAGGCCCTAAGCTCTGAAATTCCATCCCTAAACCTCTCCACCTCTCTGCCTTTCTTTCCACCTTTAAGACGGTTATTAAAACCAATCTCTTTGACTGGCACAGACTGCTTCATTATCTGAGGAGTTACAAATGGGAATGAACGCATAGGGCGGCACAGTGGTGCAGTGGTTAGCACCGCAGCCTCACAGCTCCAGCGACCCGGGTTCAATTCTGGGTACTGCCTGTGTGGAGTTTGCAAGTTCTCCCTGTGTCTGCGTGGGTTTTCTCCGGGTGCTCCGGTTTCCTCCCACAGCCAAAAGACTTGCAGGTTGGTAGGTAAATTGGCCATTATAAATTGCCCCTAGTATAGGTAGGTGGCAGGGAAATATAGGGACAGGTGGGGATGTGGTAGGAATATGGGCTTAGTGTAGGATTAGTATAAATGGGTGGCTGATGGTCGGCACAGACTCAGTGGGCCGAAGGGCCTGTTTCAGTGCTGTATCTCTAAACTAAACTAAACGCTGTCCAATCATCAATGAGTATCCCCACTTCTGACCTTATGATGGAGGGGAGGTCATTGATGAAGCAGCTGAAGATGATTGGCCTGGGACACTACCCTGAGGAACTCCTGCAGCGATGTTTGGGGATGAGGTGATTGGCCGTCAATAACCACAATCATCTTCCTTTGTGATAGGTGTGACTCCAACCAGTGGAGAGTTTTCCTCCTGATTCTCATCGACTTCAATTTTACTAGGGCTCCTTGGTGCCACACTCAGTCAATGCTGCCATGTTGCTTAGGGCAGTCGCTCTCACTTCACTGCTGGATCAGGTTTGTACTCTAATGTCAATTGTGTCATTTAATTGTCAGCAAGGTATAAACCTATATGACTATAGAGGCACTGAAATCTCTTATTGTAGCTGACTTCTGAAACTTCGTTTTTTTTTTATACAACTCTTCAGTTTTGTTTTGAATTGTTTAAGAAATTATTCATTCAATTGATAGCTGACATTTGTGGGATGTGGCAGTTGCTAGTCTCATGACTACTTCTGAAATTGAAACATTTCCTACAAGCTCACAATGTGGATTATGTTTTCTGCAGTGTATGGGAGTTTCCATGCAACATCTGTAATTTGCTGATGTACATGTGTATATTCAGTTTGTTTCTCCTTTTAACATTTTGAGTTATACAAGATTGGCTTGGGTCATGCTATAATACAGAATGCCAGGGGTAATTGTTCGCTTGGTTTCTTCCACTTGTCTGCTATAACTTTGACAGAAAGGTCATGGAAACTCCTGGAAATACAAGGCAAAATGGCTCCCAAAACTTCCTGGCATTTTATATGAGCAGTTGGGGTTGCTATACTGCTGGAAATAGCCACCTCTCAATTGGTGGATTGGAGAATTAGTGGTAACACTGCACGCAGAGATAAAAATGGTGTTTGGAATCTTGACACCATCATTTCACCTCGATTTACAGAGATTCAACAGGCCACATCTGTTTCTGGTGGGAGCTCTGGCTGCCAAGATCAAGATCTGCCTAAAACTTAAGTCATTCCATCAAAACATTTTCATCTTGCTACCATCTTGTTTTAAACATACAAGGGATTGCATAAGACAAACATTGGTCCCAATCTAGTCTATTAATCTATTCATTTGGTTAAGCTGTCTATTTAATTTTGTATTTAGTTAGAACCTGGTGTCATTATCATGAAGCTTGAATTAAATGTCTTCATGCTCAGATGCAAGATGTGATTCATTCATCATGCATTATTTTAGCTCCATGCCGAGCCAAATCACAATTAACAAATATTTGAGCTCCTACTGAATCTAGATCCTACACAGAATGATAGTGTTGATGTGTGCTACTGTGTAAAATACCAGTGGGATGCTGTTATTGCTGTAACATAATATGCAGATTCTGACAAACACATGAAGTGATTTTGTGTACCTTATATTGTTACCCCATTATAGACTCAGACTCCAAAATCTATTCACATTAATGCTTAATTTTACATCATATGTTTTAAATCAATGAATTAATTTTTTTGGTTTCCTAATGTGCTATTAAAATTTCTTGTTTACTCTTGAATGTAATTGAACAAAATCCAGAATGTGAATCTGACAAAAAAAACTTATTCAATTCCTAGATCCCATGGGAATGGAGTTAATATTAATATATAGTGTTACAACCAGGTGAGAAAGAGGTCTAGGGTTCCCTTTTAGCCTTTTCCTGGTTTTCCCATAACAGGGTTTAATTTTAAATACGCCATGTTTTTAGCTCCCCCTTGGTGAATCCTTGTTCACTGTTTTCCAATTATAAGGCAAAGAAACCAGCACAAACAGGCTTTCTTAGGTTTAAAGAAGAAAAGTTGAAATTTATTAAACTTTAATTCGGTTGACGTCTATGGATACACGATGTGACCATGTTAGTATGCATTAGTGATGCACATATGCAAATAGACAGAAAAGAGCAGAACAAAAATAAAGTGGAAAGGTTTGAGGCAATATCTGAAGAGTTTTTGTTACGGTTCTTCGAGCTCACTGTGGAGTCCTTGATTGTAGGTAGATCTTGCTTTTCACTGGGGTCCAGTATTCTTCTTAAACCTTGTTTGCTGTAGGAGACTTTTCTCTCTTGGGGTTCATGTGTCTTCAGTGGATTCAGAGGCTTGTGAGAAAGAGATGGGAGAAGACAGGAGAGAGATCTTCTCAGTTCGGGAGCAAACAGACATTCTGAGTTCAAACTGTTTGTACAATTCAGAAAAATCCAGGTTGCCAAGTAGGTTAGTCATGTAACTAACTGGTCTGACCATGTCTTGGATTGTATCACCTTAGCTGCCTCTGGAATGCTCCTCTAAAACACAATACCTGGTGATCAAGGTCCATTGTGAATTGAATGTGTCAGGGAATGGTCCTTTGTCCTTCCAATCACCGTCTATTAATATGCAAATATCTTTTCCAGCCACGGCTGATCTGTTGAACAAGTCCTTTCTTCACTCCAGTAACAGTTTAAAATCAATGTTCATGACAAAATTAATGTGCCTCATTCTTGGCAGGTGGGGGCCTAGCATGACAGTAGATTCAAACATTTACATCTGTACCTATCCTCGAACCTTCAGTGACACTCTGAACTAAATGACTACACAGCTCATTTTTAACTATCAATATGGTATTAAAGTTTCAATTGGTGTTATTTCCACATATCAATACTATAACTGTGATTGAAAAAAGTTACATTTTGTCCGTAGTATATTTTTGGTCTACCTTTTGCATCACAGTATCTTGGGGGTTAAAACCAGCTTCACTTAAAGAAATAACCCAGTATGGGAGCTGCACATTTTGTAACACCAAAGTATCCTCACCAAGAGATAAACTGACTGGGATGAGACCAGTTTGCTTTTATATGCTTGTACTGGTTAATTACAAAGCTATTTGGGTCTGACATTCATTCAATGAACAGTAGTCACTCTCTGGGGGAGAAGGGTCTGGAAATACAGGTATTCTACAACTCTATTTTTATATATAATTGTAGCTTTATTTGATTTTTGAAACATACAGTTTTGATTTCCTTTGTTGCAGATCAACCTTCAAAGGGAACCACAGTATATCTTTGGGCATGTGCTCCTGGTTGATGGGTTCTTCTTGCAGTATCAAGAGGATGGTTAAAGCTTGATGGAGACAATGGTCAGGCTTGGCTCAGTGGTAGCATTCGCGCCTCTGAGTCAGAAGGTCTGGCATTGAAACCCCACTCCAGAGACTTGAACTAGGCTAGCACTCCAGTGTAGTACTGAGGGAGCACTGCACTGTTGGAGGTGCCATGTTTCAGATGAGACATTAAACTGAGGGCTCATTCACATTCTCAGATAGGGGTAAAAGATCCCTCAGCACTATCTGAGCTGAGTTTGAGAGTTGAAGAGCTCTACCAGTGTCCTGACCAACATTTATCTTTCAACTAACACCTAAAAATCTGGTCATCTGGTCACCTTTTGTGGGACTTCGCTGTGCACAAATTGGTTGCTGCATTTCATAGATTACGTCAGTAACTATGCTTCAAAAGCACTTCATTAGCTATAAAGCACTTTGGGACATCTTGAGGTCATGAAAGGCGCTGCATGAATACAAGTTCTTTTTTTTTTTAACCCCATTTAAGGTTATTATTAAATACTAAAATAAAAGCAAAATACTGCAGATGCTGGAAATCTGAAATAAAAACAAGAAATGCTGGAAATGCTCAGCAGGTCTGGCAACGTCTGTGGAGAGAGAAGCAGAGTTAATGTTTCAGGTCAGTGACCTTTCATCAGAACTCAGTGTCGTCTGTTTATTGTTGTTTGCATTTGAGGAGTTTTGTTCTGTGAATTAAGGAATTACAGATGTGAATATGGTCTCTTGGTGATGGCATTTTTCTTAGTCCAAAGCCCATTCAGTATTACAGTGTCTGTATTACACCCAGATCATTCATTATTCCTGGGATCATTTTGGCCTCCAGGTTATAAATTCAGGACCCACACAGTTTGACAGTTTAAGCTTGCTCATTCAAAAATAGATTGTAAGACCCAGAATAGTGATTTGAAATCTTGCCTGATATATTACATCGTGTATTTTCATTCCCAGTTTAAAAAAAATTCCAAGCATCAAGAAAATGCTTTGAGGATTTATTTTCAGAAGTGATTATAAGCTTCAAGGGACATTTTTTTTTTAGTGGGGAAGAGAGCATTCTTGCTGCTTCTATGTCTATGAAATCTGTGTATGGTTGTGAAGGATATCCATTTGTGTTATGTTAAGGTTGCTTTTTATTATATTATCTTATGCTTATGCTTGTCTATCATGTGGTTTAATTTCTTTTGGTAGTGCACTGCTGTTTTAACTTCTTTTTATTTTAGTCTTTTATTCTAAATAGCACATTGTTACGCCTATGTGCTTTGTTTAATGATAATTTTCTTTAATCCACTGACTGGAGATCTGAATTTGTATTTTTTTAAGACATTTTATTAAAAAAAATTTAAAACAGGATGGCTGATGGCAGCTTAAGGTGATCATCTAGTTTGCTACACTGTAACCTACATTGCAAAGGACTGTGAGGAGAGAGACAAAACATCTGCTAATTCCCCAGCAAGAACCAAGACGCAGGAAGTTTAAAGGAACTACCTATTCTTTTCAGCAAGCAGAGAAATACTGCTAACTGCTAAGTTTGAAGCACTGAATGACTGTCATGTGACAAGCCCCTCCCCATCTGTGGTTTTAAGCTGGTGTTTTCTCTGCAGCAGAGGGGAAGCAACTGGACTCTGACATTAGCAGATCCTAAGTGGGGTTCCTCTCTCTCTCTCTCTCTCTCTCCATTCCTGCTCGAAAGCTTTCAAATCCTGCATGTTGACTGACCACCTTTACATACTCCGACTACAATCAGAAACCCTGTTGGAGGAAATCATCCGCATTGCCATCTCCAAGAGACTCACTGAACTAGTCATCCACCTCTTTAAACTAAAAGCCTCAGGACCACTGAATTCAGTTAGAAGCCAGCTGAATCACCAAACTCCACAGACTGGGTACCTTTTTTTATGGACTCTAACTCAACCAATCTACCTTGCCCCACTCTGTAACCTATTTGTGTGTGTGAAACCTCTTGTGTGTGTGTGTGAGAGTGAAAGTTGGCATGTTGCTTATTATTTTTATTAGTTCAGTTTAAGTACAATAAAGTTAACCTCTTTCTTTGTTCACACAAGAAAACCTGTCCGATTGGTTCTTGTTATGATCATAGCAAGTAAGTAATCAAACACCTACTGAAGTGGCCAGTATATCCACTTTAAGAAAGAATTAAACCTGTCATGGTCTAACAAGAAGAGGGAAAAGAGGGAATCCCTTCCATCTCTCCTCACCTGACCGTAACAACAGGCATAAATTTTATATTATCTCCAATGTTATGATTATCCCAATCTCTAATTTGAAGCTTAATGTGCCAGAGGCACATTAAGTTTGATGTCCCTAGCATTTAAAAAAAATCAAATATAAGGAGATTGTGGATAATCATAATCCCCTAAAATGAGTGAGGTTGGGTTGAATGGAACTTTAAAATATAAGAAATCTCAAACCTGAACCCAATTCATCTTGAATCCGCCACTTCTGATTTTAACAAGAGATGGGTTGTTCATTTAACTATTTCAATGAGGCTGTGCGCATCAGATTTTATCTCTCTTCCAGCTATAACATTGGCTGGTTGGGTTTCCTGGGACTCGAGAAACCTGGGAGCTAAAGGAAGGCAATCTCCAACCCCCTCATTGATCAACAACCCCTGATCCCCCCGGCAATTACCGACTCTGCCGCGCAATCACTGAATCCCACTGCACCCCCATCGTGATCACCAACATTCCTGTGATCACTAATACCACTCGCAATCACTGAACTCCCACTGCACCCCCATCGTGATCACTAACATTCCTGTGGTCACTAATACCACTCACAATCACTGAACTCCCACTGCACCCCCCTCGTGATCACCAACATTCCTGTGGTCACTAATACCACTCACAATCACTGAACTCCCACTGCACCCCCATCATGATCACCAACTTTCCTGTGGTCACTAATACCACTCGCAATCACTGAACTCCCCTCTCGGTGATTAGTTATTCCCCCCCCCCCACTCCACCCACGATCACCAACCCTTGAACCCCCATCTCTGCCCCAATCTCTCTCTGTGCTCTGCCACCTTCCAAACTATGTCTGTCAATCAAACTAGCTTCTGGGAGGGAATCCTGTTAAAAAGAAAATGCATACTGTGGAGTTAAAACTCAACAGTTCTTAAGTTAAGTCAGACTTCCAGATTTCCTGACTTGAACCCCTCGACCCATCCAACCCCACTATCCCCCCCCGCCCCCCCCACTGCTTGGAAATCCTTTCCCAGTAACTATCGGGGCCATTGTTTCATTTAAACAGTTTTTAAATTGACAAGGTTATAGTGTTAAGTTTATGTGGCACAGTCAAATATTATTGCAAAGGCATCAAAGATTATGCAGGAATAGGCTGAGTTCTGAACACGACCCACTGTCTGAACCTGGGATTTGAACACACATGATTATCTTTGCTATTTCTGAGCTGATATTGTTCTCAGTAGTAAGAGTAATTTGACTTTGATATTAGATTAGATTAGAGATACAGCACTGAAACAGGCCCTTCGGCCCACCGAGTCTGTGCCGAACATCAACCACCCATTTATACTAATCCTACACTAATCCCATATTCCTACCACATCCCCACCTGTCCCTATATTTCCCTACCACCTACCTATACTAGTGACAATTTGTAATGGCCAATTTACCTATCAACCTGCAAGTCTTTTGGCTTGTGGGAGGAAACCGGAGCACCCGGAGGAAACCCACGCAGACACAGGGAGAACTTGCAAACTCCACACAGGCAGTACCCGGAATCGAACCCGGGTCCCTGGAGCTGTGAGGCTGCGGTGCTAACCACTGCGCCACTGTGCCGCTGGGAGCTGTTAAAAATTGCAATAAACAATTCCAATTGGTCTTGTATTGAAGTTAATTTAAAAACCAGGATATATAAAATTGTACAATGATCCAATAAAATCCTAACAGAGCATTCAGTTCCTTAAATGCTAAATCGTTTAATATTTTTTCAGGCTAACGCATTTCAAATTCCTCTGCATTAATATCACTAACAAATGGCATTATAAAGGTATATCTTAGTTTTTCTTGTAATTCGTTCATGGGATGTGAGCATTGTTGGCAAGGCCAGTATTTTTTGATATCCCTAATTGTCCTTGAGAAGGTGATGATGAACTTCCTTCTTGCACTGCTGCAATCCATGCGGTGTAGCTACACCCACAGTGCTGTTAAATGGAAGTTCCAGAATTTTGACCCTGAGAAGGAACAGCGATATAGTTCCAGGTAAGGATGGTGTACGGCTTGGAGGGGAACTTCCAGGTGGTGGTGTTCCCATGGGTCTGCTGCCCTTATCCTTCTAGGTGGAGAAGTTTCAGGTTTGAAAGGTGCTGTCAAAGAAGCCTTGGTGAGTTTCTGCAGTTCATCTTGTAGTTGGTACACTCTGCTGCCACTGTTTGCAAGCTATAAATGAGTATTATATTCTCTGATAACTTAAGACCATTTAATGGTTTCACTTATGGTTTCATTCGTGTGGTTAGACTAGCCAATGTAGCAGAATAGAGATTCTGGGGTAGATTTTCTTCCTGTTTGCACAGGCTGTTGAGAGTAGTGAGGTAGGGGATAAGGTTACAAGGACGCAAGAGGGCACTGGCAAGCAAGAACTTGGTTTAAAATGTGTCTACTTCAACGCCAGGAGCATCCGGAATAAGGTGGGTGAGCTTGCAGCATGGGTTGGTACCTGGGATCCTGATGTTGTGGCCATTTCAGAGACATGGGTAGAGCAGGGGCAGGAATGGATGTTGCAGGTTCCGGGATTTAGATGTTTCAGTAAGAACAGAGAAGAGGGTAAAAGAGGGGGGGGTGTGGCATTGTTAATCAAGGAAAGTATTACAGCGGCAGAAAGGACGTTTGAGGACTCGTCTACTGAGGTAGTATGGGCCGAGGTTAGAAACAGGAGAGGAGAGGTCACCCTGTTGGGAGTTTTCTATAGACCTCCGAATAGTTCCAGAGATGTAGAGGAAAGGATAGCGAAGATGATTCTCGACAGGAGCGAGAGTAACAGGGTAGTGGTTATGGGGGACTTTAACTTTCCAAATATTGACTGGAAATACTATAGTTCGAGTACTTTAGATGGGTCTGTTTTTGTCCAGTGTGTGCAGGAGGGTTTTCTGACACAGTATGTGGACAGGCCAACCAGGGGCGATGCCACATTGGATTTGGTACTGGGTAATGAACCCGGCCAGGTGTTCGATTTAGATGTAGGTGAGCACTTTGGCGATAGTGATCACAATTCGGTTAGGTTTACCTTAGCGATGGGCAGGGACAGGTATATACCGCAGGGCAAGAATTATAGCTGGGGGAAAGGAAATTATGACGCGATTAGGCAAGATTTAGGATGTGTAGGATGGGGAAGGAAACTGCAGGGGATGGGCACAAACGAAATGTGGAGCTTATTCAAGGAGCAGCTAATGCGTGTCCTTGATAAGTATGTACCTGTCAGGCAGGGAGGAAGTTGTCGAGCGAGGGAGCCGTGGTTTACTCAAGAAGTTGAAGCGCTTGTCAAGAGGAAGAAGGCGGCTTATGTTAGGATGAGACGTGAAGGCTTAGTTAGGGCGCTTGAGAGTTACAAGCTAGCCAGGAAGGATCTAAAGGGAGGGCTAAGAAGAGCAAGGAGAGGACACGAGAAGTCATTGGCGGATAGGATCAAAGAAAACCCTAAGGCTTTCTATAGGTATATCAGGAATAAAAGAATGATAAGAGTTAGAACAGGGCCAATCAAGGATAGTAGTGGGAAGTTGTGTGCGGAATCAGAGGAGATAGGGGAAGCGTTAAATGAATATTTTTCGTCAGTATTTACAGTAGAGAAAGAAAATGTTGTCGAGGAGATTACTGAGATACAGCCTACTAGGCTAGATGGGATTGAGATTCACAAGGAGGAGGTGTTATCAATTTTGGAAAGAGTGAAAATAGATAAGTCCGCTGGGCCAGATGGGATTTATCCTAAGATTCTCTGGGAAGCCAGGGAGGAGATTGCAGAGCCGTTGTTGTTGATCTTTATGTCGTCATTGTCGACAGGAGTAGTGCCGGAAGACTGGAGGATAGCAAATGTTGTCCCCTTGTTTAAGAAGGGGAGTAGAGACAGCCCTGGTAATTATAGACCTGTGAGCCTTACTTCGGTTGTGGGTAAAATGTTGGAAAAGGTTATAAGAGACAGGATTTATAATCATCTTGAAAAGAATAAGTTCATTTGCGATAGTCAGCACGGTTTTGTGAAAGGTAGGTCGTGCCTCACAAACCTTATTGAGTTTTTCGAAGGTGACCAAACAGGTGGATGAGGGTAAAGCAGTGGATGTGGTGTATATGGATTTCAGTAAGGCGTTTGATAAGGTTCCCCACGGTAGGCTATTGCAGAAAATACGGAAGTATGGGGTTGAAGGTGATTTAGAGCTTTGGATCAGAAATTGGCTAGCTGAAAGAAGACAGAGGGTGGTGGTTGATGGCAAATGTTCATCCTGGAGTTTAGTTACTAGTGGTGTACCGCAAGGATCTGTTTTGGGGCCACTGCTGTTTGTCATTTTTATAAATGGCCTGGATGAGGGTTTAGAAGGGTGGGTTAGTAAATTTGCGGATGACACGATGGTCGGTGGAGTTGTGGATAGTGTCGAAGGGTGTTGTAGGGTACAGAGGGACATAGATAGGCTGCAGAGCTGGGCTGAGAGATGGCAAATGGAGTTTAATGCGGAGAAGTGTGAGGTGATTCACTTTGGAAGGAGTAACAGCAATGCAGAGTACTGGGCTAATGGGAAGATTCTTGGTAGTGTAGATGAGCAGAGAGATCTTGGTGTCCAGGTACATAAATCCCTGAAAGTTGCTACCCAGGTTAATAGGGCTGTTAAGAAGGCATATGGTGTGTTAGCTTTTATTAGTAGGGGGATCGAGTTTCGGAGCCACGAGGTCATGATGCAGCTGTACAAAACTCTGGTGAGGCCGCACCTTAAGTATTGCGTGCAGTTCTGGTCACCGCATTATAGGAAGGATGTGGAAGCTTTGGAAAGGGTGCAGAGGAGATTTACTAGGATGTTGCCTGGTATGGAGGGAAGGTCTTACGAGGAAAGGCTGAGGGTCTTGGGGTTGTTTTCGTTAGAGAGAAGGAGGAGGAGAGGTGACTTAATAGAGACATACAAGATAATCAGAGGGTTAGATAGGGTGGATAGTGAGAGTCTTTTTCCTCGGATGATGATGGCAAACACGAGGTGACATAGCTTTAAGTTGAGGGGTGAAAGATATAGGACAGATGTCAGAGGTAGTTTCTTTACGCAGAGAGTAGTAGGGGCGTGGAACGCCCTGCCTGCAACAGTAGTAGACTCGCCAACTTTAAGGGCATTTAAGTGGTCATTGGATAGACATATGGATGAAAATGGAATAGTGTCGGTCAGATGGTCGGCGCAACATCGAGGGCCGAAGGGCCTGTACTGCGCTGTAATGTTCTAATTCTAAAAAAAATTCTAGTTGAACCTGTGCAAAGGATCAGGAAACTCATGTCCAAAACGACTTATGTTCATGTTTGCTTTTATGCTGGTTCAAGATTCAGTTTACCTGAACCATGCCTCATCCACAAAACTGGCCGTGTACCAAGTTGAAATTGCACGATTCTGCTGGTTAGGGAAGGTACTTCACATTGTGCTCATTTTTTATGGTGCACAGGAACTAGGAGGCTTGTTTTAAAAGTTTTTCTTATCAAAAAATATTTAATTTATTCAGAAACTGATAAATGTATATCATTTAAACAATTAAATGATTCAGCGTAGTTCTTTTAAGACATCTTTCAAGATTTTAAATCAGGATACTCACAGGTGGAGGACTGGACATCCTGACTAAAAATCTTTATTTTTGGTGGTCAACCATTCTCAACTGTGCTAATAAAACTGCACCTGGTTACCATCCTTAAATACATCAAGGAATACTTTTTAAGGAAAATAATAAAAAAAATACATTCTATTACTCTGCTTGATTGTGCTGGTTCATGGAATTTTAGCAGCAAGTTGAACTGTGTCCCAAACAGCTTAATTTCAAGCACATTTTGGGCGCAATTTTCTGATTGCGTCCAAAGCAGAAAATCTTCCCCTATATTAGTAATGGCCAGGGATTTGGTTCAAAGTATGAACGCACGACAAATTAATTATAACCCTCTCAAAAATTTTACAAGTAATGTGCCAAAGAAAATAGATTAGCAGCTCTGTTCTGATTCAGTATCAGTCTAATTGTCCAGTTTTGGATTGGAAACATTCGGGTCTGGTAGAAAATCGGATGGTCCTTATGTCACAATGATGGTGATCTTCTGCAATTAAATAGAGCTTTCAGCTCATTAAATAATCAGACTTCAAGGTTTATAATTGTAAAATAAAATGATCCAGACCATCCAGTAATATCGTGAATCCCTTCACTTTGTCCTCTCTTCGCCCCACCCCTACCTCCACCACCCCCCACTGCCTGGTTCCAGGCATCTACTTTACATCAGGGATCATGTTAAACTAGGAATGAAATAATGAATGAAGACGATCATTATAATGAGCGCAATGATTTTAGTGGTGCAGACGCACGCCTTCTATGTAATGCACACTGCAGGTATTTAATAGCATGGTGCACTCCTAATCCCATATTAATTCCTTGCAGCCGCCCTTATCAGGTATTAACCCCAGCATGTACCTGAATTCAGAATTTTAAATCCCTGAAATGCATTGGTCAATATAGGTGGACTTATTCCAATGCTCTCCTGACTGGCCTCCTATGTTCCACTCTCCATAAATTTGAAACAAAAACAGAAAATGCTGGAACTGCTCATCAGGTCAGTCAGCATCTGTGGAGAGGAATAACAGAGTTAATGTTTCAGGTCTGTGTGACCTTTCATCCAGTTCAGGGCGAGAGCAGGAAGCGGCACCGATACAGTCATCAATGTACCGGACAAAGAGGTGAGGGAGCAGGCCTGGGTAGGACTGGAACAAGGAATGTTCCGCATATCCCACAAAAAGGCAGGCATAACTAGGACCCATGCAAGTACCCACGGTAACACCTTTTATTTGGAGGAAGTGAGTGAAGTTGAAGAAGTTGATCAATGTGAGAACAAGTTCATCCATGTGGAGGGGGACTGGTTGGGCCTCCGTTCAAGAACGAAATGGAGAGCTCTCAGACTGTCCTAGTGGGGTTGGAGGTGTAGAGGGATTGGACGTCCATGTGAAGAGGAGACAGTAAGGGCCAAGAAACTGGTAACTGTATACTGTTGAAGTGATGCAGGGCATCAAAGAGTCATGGCTGTAGGTGGGAAGAGACTGGACAAGGGGAGCAAAAATAGAGTCAAGATAGGAATAAATCAGTTCAGGGGTGCAGGAACAGGCTGAAACAATGGGTCTACCAGGGCAGTCTTGTTTGTGGATCTTGGGAAGGAGGTAGAAGCGGGCTGTGCAGGGTTGGTGAACTATGAGATTGGAGGCCGTGTAGGGAAGATTGCCCGAGGAGATCTGATCAGTGACAGACCTGGATACAATGATTTGATGTTCAGTAGTGGGGTCATGGTCCAGGGGGAGGTAGGAGAAAATGTCAAAGAGATGGCGGAAGGTCTCTGTTAGGTAGAGGTTGGTACACTAGACAACAACAGTACTGCCCTTGTCAGCAGGTTTGATGACAATGTTAGGGTTGGACCTGACAGATCAGAGTGCAGCAAGTTCAAGGAGAGACAGGTTAGAGTGAGTGAGGGGAGCAGAGAAATTGAGACAGCCGATTTTGTGCCAGCAGTTCTCAATGAAAAGATCAATGGAGGCTAAGAGGCTAGAGGGAGAGGTCCAGGTGGAGGGAGAATATTGAAGATGGGTAAAAGGGTCCACTCAGCAGGGGGATGACTCCTGGCCAAAGAAGTTGACATAGAGGCAATGGAAGAAGAGCTCTGCTTCATGCCGAGCTCAAAATCCATTGAGGTGGGGCATAAGGGGATGAAGCCGAGACCTTTGATGAGAACAGATCACTCAGAGTCAGAAAGGGGAAGTCGGAGGGTATCGCACATACACGGTAAGGAGCGAGATTTGAAGAAGGGATAGGGTCAGGGGAAAGGGGAGAGGAAGAATGATCCAGAGGGATGTTGGTATCGATAAATCATTGAAGTTTGTGATCCTTCACACCTGAAAGGAAGATAAAAAGTGTTTTTGTTAAAACGTCGGCTAACTCAAAGGATGAAATGAAACTGTGGACAAGGACAGTTTTGAGAGTTCGAGGTGCGCATATGGCGGTACATGGCGTTCAGAGTGGATCTCAGGATGTGATGAGAACCACATGATGATGTGGTTCAAGGAATACTAAATGTCTAGAAGATATCTTTAATCCTGGTGGATCCAAAACACCAAGGGTGGAATTTCATTTGGAATCCATGTGGAATAAGTTGGAGCCGGAGACAGTTACTGAAGAAGGAGTTGTGGCTGTGAAAGTGAGTTTTCATAGATACAGGATCAAACACAAGAAGGGAGATAGAAACCAATGAGGGTGAACTAGGTAGAAGAAACAAACAGAACTCCTGTTGGAGAGAAGAGCATAAACTTCTTCAAGGTGACCATTCCTGGAAGAGAGGTGGCAGTGAATGAAACACTAATACAAAAGCAAAAAATTGCAAATACTGGAAATCTGAAACAAAAAAACAGAAAATGAACATAAACTTGAGCTCATTTAAAACTCTACTGCCTGCATCCTAACTCGCTCCAATCCTGTTCCCCCAGCACCACGGGCTCACTGACCTACATTGGCAACCAGTGTGGTAAAGTCTCAATTTTAAAATTCTCATCCTTGTTTTTAAATTCCTCCATGGCCTCATCCATAGCTAAATCTGCAATTTCCTCCAGCTCTACAGCCTTCCAGGATCCCTGTGCTCCTCCAATATTTGCGCATTCATGATTTTAATCACTGCACCACTGGTGGTTATGCTTTCAGCTGCCTAGGCCCTAGGCTCTGGAATTCCCTCCCTAAATCTCTCTGCCTCTCTACCTCGCTCCCTCCTTTAAGATGCCCTTTAAAATCTGCCTCTTCTGCCCAAATAGTTACTTAAGAGGCATGGCGTCAAATTTTTGATAATGCTCATTTAAAACACCTTGGAATGTTTTACTATGTTAAAGGTTCTATATAAATACAAGCTGTTGTTGTTAGTGAAGTAGTCATAGAGCAAAAATAGAATGTATAGTGAAAGTGCTCCTAGCTGGCTTTCATGCGAAGGACCTATTCCTCAACTCAATGCCTGAGTAGAACTGGTGCATGTGACTTTTTTTTAAAATTTCCTTTCCCCTTTTCTTGAAGTTGTGGACACTTGCTAAAATATTCTTCCACAGGCATTAGCAACGATCTGGTATTTTGTGCAAATGCTCATGCTTTACGTGTAAGCCCAAAGAGTTCTGCAGGCTGTTCAACTAAAGGGCCCATCACACCAGCACTCCATTGTCTTGTCTTCAGACAAAGGCAAAATAAAGGATTTTCCAGCAGGATTCACTTGCAGACAAAGAGCAGAGAGAAACTTGATTAATTCCATTCCAGTCTCCCACCCCCACCCATTCCACCCTGTCTCTGGTGTGTTAAATTTCTTTGCAGCTTTCTCAAAGCTTAAAGGTAAGAAAGTGACAGGGTTCTGAACCAATTAACTTCCTAATAGTTTTTGTGAGAGTGATGGAACACGCAACGCTGAACAAGCTTAAAACAGGTCTTTCATTGTGTTGTCCACACTGTTCCGCCATGCTGGTTTGCAAGGTTAATATCACAGAATGATACAGCACAAAACAAGGCCATTTGGCCCACTGTACATGTGTTAGTTCTCCAAATTGTCTTGGACTCTTTTTAAATGCCAGTTTCTCCAGGAGGAGTAGGGTTGTCAACTCTGGAGGTTATGTCACGTGATCTCCAGTGCAAACCACCATTCCTTCGAATAACATTCCTTCCCATTTTCAATATTTCAATAACTAACAAATAAAAGTGTTCAAGAATGTGGAATAAAACATTTTTAAATGCCCCCTATGATTTTCTCCTGGGTTCCTCATAGCAGCATCCATGAGATTAATCTTCAAGTCCTGGAGACTCCTAGGCAATGCTGGAGGGTTGGCAACCCTAAGGAGATGCTTACTGAAAAAATTTCTTTCAGGTCTGCCATGGACCATGAAGAAGTGAAAGAGTAATGAAAGAGAATAGAAGAGCGAGCAGAATTACATAAGAACATATGAAGTAGGGGCGGATGGAGGCCATATGGCACCTCGAGCCTCCTCTCAACCTCAACTCCACCTTCCCGTCCTATCCCCATATCCCTTGATTCCCTTAGCACCTAAAAATATAACAATCCCTCTCTTTAACACACCCAATGACTGAGCATCCACAGTACTCTGGGGTAGAGAATTCCAAAGATTCAAAATCCTCTGAGTGAAGAAATTTCTCCTCATCACAGTCCTAATTGACCAACTCCCTTATCCTGAGCGTGTGACCCCTTAGTTCTAGACTCTCCAACCAGGAGAAACAGCCTCTCAGCACACCATTTAAGCCCTCTCAGAGTTTTATACCTTTCAATAAGATAACATCTCATTCTTCTAAACTCCAGTGAATCTCGGCCCATTGGACAACCCCCTCATCCCAGGAATCAATTTAGTGAACCTTCATTGCACCCACTCTATAGCAAGTATATCCTTCCTTAGGTAAAGAGACCAAAACTGTACACAGTACTCCAGGTGTGGTCTAATCAAAGTCCTATATAATTGTATTTTGTGCTCCAACCCCCTTGCAATGAACTGCTGAATTGGACAACATCAAGAATCAATTGGAGTGGAGAAATTGGCAGTCTGGTGAGCTAGTGGAAAGGACTGAGAAGGGTAGAGTAACTGGTGAATTGTTATAAATTATTTGATACAACACTGCCTTCTAATAAAAATGCTGCTTGTTGTCTGCATAACATTTAAAAATGGATCAAAGCATAACTCAGAATAGAAAATAAAAACAAGAAATGCTGGAATCACTCAGCAGGTCTGGCAGCATCTGTGAAAAGAGAAGCAGAGTTAACGTTTCGGGTCAGTGACCCTTCTTCGGAACTGATAAATATTAGAAAAGTCACAGGTTATAAGCAAGTGAGGTGGGAGTGGGGCAAGAGATAACAAAGGAGGTCTAGATTGGACCAGGCCACATAGCTGACCAAAAGGTCACGGAGCAAAGGCAAACAATATGTTAATGGTGTGTTGAAAGACAAAGCATTAGGACAGATTAGGTGTTAATACACTGAATATTGGACAGCAGCAAGTGCAAACCTGAAAAAAAAAACAGTGGGTAAGCAAACTGAACAAACTAAGATGAAATGAAATAAATGCAAAAAAATATTGTAAAAAATGTAAAAAAGAATGTAAAAAAAAGGAAGAAAAAATAACTAAAAATGAAAGTAAAATGGGGGGCTGTCATGCTCTGAAATTATTGAACTCAATGTTCAGTCCGGCAGGCTGTAGTGTGCCTAATCGGTAGATGAGATGCTGTTCCTCAAGCTTGCGTTGATGTTCACTGGAACACTGCAGCAATCCCAGGACAGAGATGTGAGCATGAGAGCAGGGGGGAGCTCAGGGTCCTGCTTGCGGACTGAGCGGACATGTTCCGCAAAGCAATCACCCAGTCTGTGCTTGGTCTCCCCAATGTAGAGGAGACCACACTGTGAGCAGCGAATACAGTATACTACATTGAAAGAAGTACAAGTAAATCGCTGCTTCACCTGAAAGGAGTGTTTGGGGTCTGGGATAGTGAGGAGAGAGGAGGTAAATGGGCAGGTATTACACCTCCTGCGATTGCAGGGGAAGGTGCCATGAGACGGGGACGAGGTGGTGGGGGTAATGGAGGAGTGGACCAGGGTGTCGCGGAGGGAACGATCCCTTCGGAATGCAGACAGGGGAAGGGAGGGGAAGATGCAACTGGTGGTGGCATGACGCTGGAGGTGGCGGAAATGGCGGAGGATGATCCTTTGAATATGGAGGCTGATGGGGTGAAAAGTGAGGACAAGGGGAACCCTGTCACGGTTCTGGGAGGGAGGGGAAGGGGTGAGGGTAGAGGTGCGGGGAATGGGACGGACACGGTTGAGGGCCCTGTCAACCACATTGGGGGGAAATCCTCGGTTAAGGAAAAAGGAGGTCACATCAGAAGCACCGTCATGGAAGGTAGCATCATCAGAGCAGATGTGTCGGAGACGGAGAAACTGGGAGAATGGAATGGAGTCCTTACAGGAGGTAGGGTGTAAAGAAGTGTAGTCGAGGTAGCTGTGGGAGTTGGTGGGCTTATAATGGATATTAGTAGACAACCTATCCCCAGAGATGGAGACAGAGAAGTCGAGGAAGGGAAGGGAAGTGTCAGAGATGGACCATGTAAAGGTGAGAGAAGGGTGGAAATTGGAAGCAAAGTTGATCAAGTTTTCCAGTTCGGGGCGGGAGCAGGAAACGGCACCGATACAGTCATCAATGTACCGGAAAAAGAGTTGGGGGAGGGGGCCTGAGTAGGACTGGAACAAAGAATGCTCGACATATCCCACAAAAAGACTGGCATAACTAGGACCCATGCGAGTACCCATAGCGACACCTTTTACTTGAAGGAAGTGCGTGGAGTTGAAGGAGAAGTTGTTCAACGTGAGAACAAGTTCAGCCAGGCGGAGGAGGGTGGTGGTGGATGGGGACTGGTTGGCCCACTGTTCCAGGAAGAAGCGGAGAGCCCTCAAACCATCCTGGTGGGGGATGGAGGTGTAGAGCGATTGGACGTCCATAGTGAAGAGGAGACGGTTGGGACCAGGAAACTGGAAATTGTCAAAATGACGTAGGGCGTCAGAAGAGTCACGGATGTAGGTGGGAAGTGACTGGACCAGCGGAGAAAAGATAGAGTCTAGATAGGAAGAAATAAGTTCAGTGGGGCAGGAGCAGGCTGACACAATGGGTCTGCTGGGACAGTCCCGTTTGTGGATTTTGGGAAGGAGGTAGAAGCGGGCTGTCTGGGGTTGTGGGACTATGAGGTTGGAAGCTGTAGAGGGAAGATCTCCAGAGGAGATGAGGTCAGTGACAGTCCTTTGGACGGTGGCTTGATGTTCGGTGGTGGGGTCATGGTCCAGAGGGAGGTAGGAAGAAGTGTCCGTGAGTTGGCGTTATGCTTCTGCAAGGTAGAGGTCGGTACGCCATACGACAACAGCACCACCCTTGTCTGCAGGTTTGATGACCATGTCGGGGTTAGACCTGAGAGAACGGAGTGCCTTAAGTTCAGAGGGGGACAGGTGAGAGTGAGTGAGGGGGGCAGAGAAATTGAGATGACCAATGTCTCGCCGACAGTTTTCAATGAAGAGATCAAGAGCGGGTAAGAGGCCAGGGGGAGGGGTCCAGGTAGAGGGAGAATGCTGGAGGCGGGTGAATGGGTCTGCTGGTCGGGGGGAGGACTCCTGGTCAAAGAAGTGAGCCCGGAGGCGGAGGCGACGGAAGAAGAGCTCAACGTCATGCCGAGCGCGAAATTAATTGAGGTGGGGGCGTAAGGGGATAAAACTGAGACCTTTGCTGAGGTCTCAGAATAGAAAGGTTGTTGCTAAATGTAGTACACAGTCTGTAGCTTATGTGTTTAGTTACCTTAAAGGGACTGTTGATTTGCATTTCAAACAGTATTGGAATTTCTCTTCAAAAACAGGTGTTTGATTCTTTTGTACACTGAACCATGCAAGAATATATGTTTACAGCATCAAGTGCTGTATTCTTGAGAGAACAGCTCTTTCTGTTTCTTGGCAAATAAATGACGTTCTGATGCAAGGGACACCAACACATCATCAAGTGCAACTTGCATGTGGCACCATTCATTATCCTAATTGACAAATACCTCTTCTCCCTCCATAAACAGAAGAAAAGTTTGCCAGACCCTATCTCATGAAGATAATATCACTTTCTAAAGGGAACATTAAACAAATGCAGATACTGTTTTCGCTTAGATGAGATTTTAAATTTTTTTTATTCTTTCATGGGATGTGGGCGTCACTGGCAAGGCCAGCACTTGTTGCCCATCCTTAATTGCCCTTGGCAACTGAGTGGCTTGCTAGGCCATTTCAGAGGGCAGATTAAGAGACAACCACATGGCTATGGGTCTGGAGTCACATGTAGGCCAGACCAGGTTAGGTAAAAGACATTAGTGAACAAGATGGGTTTTTACGACAATCAATGATAGTTTCATGGTACCATTACAGAGAGAAGCTTTCAATTCCAGATTTTTATCAATTAATTGAATTTAAATTCCACCAGCTGCCATGGTGGGATTTGAACCTGCATCCCCAGGACATTAGTCTGGACCTCTGGATTTCTAGCTCAGTGATATTACCACTACGCCATCGACTCCCCCCAACTGTAAAGTTGTGATGCCATTTTGAGACATTTTACAGAAGGACTGAAAATATACAGGACTATCCTGTAAACCATAGTATAAAGGCACTTTACCGTTGATACCTGGCACACTGTGACGGTGATGCTCAAATGAATACCACGAACTTCTGAACATTGCTGTCCCCTTTTTACTATGCCCTTGGTCTCTATTGGAGGGTCAGTAGGAGTATCTCCAACCACTTCTGAATTACTTCAGAGACATGGAATTTGTCTCCTTTATATTATAGTAAGAAGTTTTTAGTTTTGGTAAAGCACCTTTTTAGAAAGCCATATTCTGACGGCGTTATCATATTAACACTGGCCTGATCTCCTCACTGGGCAGTGGCACATCTTCTATATTTGATTTCAACTCTCTTGAGCAAGAGAAGGGGAAAGAAATTCAGTTTGTGTTCCTGATCACTATCCCATGACCATTACTGAAGAGGGTAGGTACTGTGGTGAGGACTGGAGGGTTTGTGCTGCCTGTGGAAACACTCCCCTGTGACTTCAGTGAGGTTACTTAAAACTCAGCTCAAAAGTAGCTTCCATGGTTGGAGAACTGTCAGCAAACATTACAAATTGAACATGGAAACTGAGGCTGGCATTTAGAGTGTTTTGATCATTATTTAGAAGATACAAAAATTCTGGGGAAAACTTAGCTTTTCTACTTCTAAACCAGATGGCAGATCATGGAGACTACTGCTTCACCCAACCAGCTTCCAATTTTCCTCCCCATCTACTCAATGGTTGAAGGAAAGGGAAATAGGAGCAAAAAGATATTCAAAAAACACCGTGAGCTCAGCCAGGGTTTTCATTTCAGCACTTCATTTAAACATGTTATTGGGGAGAGATAGGAATCATTAGGTCTGACACATAAATTGCTTTTACATTGATGCCTTTTAGTTTTAATTCCAGGAGACTGGTGTCTGTGACCTGGCATCTATCATTAACGCCATCCTTACCCTGGCAGCAGATTCTTACACCCAGTTTTTCATTCTGTCTTATCTC
The DNA here is from genome assembly GCF_036365525.1 of Heterodontus francisci. Lineage (NCBI taxonomy): Eukaryota > Metazoa > Chordata > Chondrichthyes > Heterodontiformes > Heterodontidae > Heterodontus > Heterodontus francisci. Next base: position 28,964,103 of record NC_090381.1, on the reverse strand, counting down.
ATATTTCTGTCTACAGCAGTTTTTGAAAGTAGACAGAGAGTGCCTTATGAAGCAAAATATCTTTGTTCTCTGCCCAATATAAATTAACAAGGCCAAGTTTAATAATGAACTTTAAATTGCAGTCAAGCATTTACTGGATGTTTACCAGGCTCTCCCATCAGCTCTGAAAGCAGGAAACTAACACAAACTAGATTATTGCATAAAACTTAAACTGCATGTTCAGATTTATTTACAGAGAAAAGAATATGCCAAAGCAAAAAGACATGGCAATAGGCCAACCAAATAATACTTACATAATAGAACTAGAATCAATCCAAAAGGTGTTACTGTTTTGTTGCCAGAAAAGTGTTCCTTTCAATATTTTCTCAACAAACTTTTGGAAACCCAAGTGATACTTTTTATCTTCACTGCTTAGGTGGCAAATTGTAATCAATGGAAATGAAAATTGACCAGCTGCCAATTTATTGTGTAAGTGCTGAAGACAGAAATGACCTGTAAGTGATAGCTTAGGGGAGATGAGTTCTCACAAAGCCCCATTGGCACATATTGGTGCCACCCTATTTCATCTGCTCCAGCCTAGAGGGAGCCAGATGCATAAATGTTCATGGTCATGGTCACCTTCACAACCACTGGCACAGCCATCCTCACCTTGCTCTAAAGCTGCAGCTGTGGCTGCAGCAGATGGCCGATTTCAGATAATGCCTCCTTAATGAAGCAGAGACATCTGACATACTGTTCCTCGCTGAGGCTCAGGTAGGAGAATTGCTTCCGAATGCTCTGGGCAGATAGGGCCTCCTGCTGAAAGCCCTTCTCTCCCTTCTACACCTCTTCTTCCTCCTCCCACTTCCAGTAGCTTGCCCTGCTCTATGTTACCTCTACTCATTCTCTCTGTCATGCTGTAGGCCAAGGGGGATGCATACCACTACAGCCATGTCTGGGAGCGAATTGTTGAAGTTACAGCAAAGTCCTACAGCATGTGCTACACCATTCCCTGAAGATTTCAGCAACTTTAAACAACTATGGAAAGCATCAAACACTTCTATAATCGCAGCAATAGCCAGTAGAAATCAATCACCAAATAACTTGAAAGTAGTTGATGATCTCTTTAAGTAGCATTGGTGGGGGGAAACTTCCTGCTGTTGAACACATTTTCAGCTGTGCACGTTTAAGTGATGGTGAAAGCTGACGTGTTGAGTTCCAAAATGGCAGCACTGACATCAAGACATCACAATCTGCCTACTCTGCATTCTTCTGATGTAGGCTACCTGTGCACGCTAATGCTGTCACTAAAATGGCATTCACAGAACTAGCAACAGAAGAGTGCACATGCACTGCGTGTGCCAATTAGGAGGCAAAACAGTTCTGGTACCACTGAAAGAAAGAGCTTTAAAAATCGACTTTCAAGGCCTATATGTTTTTTTAAAAATCATGCCTAGATTTTATTTATGCTGCGGCTATTTTCTGTCCCATCCAGCTGGTAGTTTCATTCTTTATTGTCTTAACACCTGTTACAACTGCTGCAGGAGTAATGCATTGTCAATTCAGTCCCGTCACTCCACAGGTCACAGCATACTATTAAGCTTTCACACTCAATCAGAAAACAGTCAAATTAAACACTTTCTTCACCCCAGAATGAAACAGACCAAACCAGGTATCTTTAGACAACAAAAAATTAACTATTTATTAAAACTAAGTCTTAAGCCCTGTTAAGATAAATCTATGTCTAAAGACCTTATAACTTCTTATTTTAGCCTAACTTCCCCATTCACACATACACTCAAAATTAACAGTAGTTAACTGATTTTAAAAGTGGTGTTTTTAAAATTAGCTGTTTCTTAAGAATAAATATATAAGTAAGTCTTTATGGGTTACGTTTCTGATGGATGAGATATTCTAATGTGGAAATAATCAAAGGCTACTCGAAGTCCCCACATGGATTTGGTGAAACAGTCTGTGTTTGATAGGCATTCAAACTCTTTGGCTGCACCAGTTCATTCAGCAATACCAAATGTTCTCTTAAAAGGGTTATTTCCTCTTTAGGCAATTAACTCAGCCTGTAGCTCCTTGTAGAATTTCTGCTGAGAGAGAATGGGCAGCTCCTTTCTTTTCAGTACGCTTTGCTGGAAAATCTCCCCAAACAACCTGATTCAGACTGGTTTTTGCCAGTTTTACACAGTTAAGTGGAAACATTATACCATGTGACCTCTTTCTCCTACTGTCACCTTGGGTAAGAAGTGCAGTTGACACACTCTGTCTCAGAAAATCCCCAACTTCTCTCTCTGTCTTAAAGGTGCACTGTTTTAAACAGTGTCTTAAAGGCACACTCTTTTAATCAGAGGAGAAAAAAATACAAGTCCGTGACACACCGAAGATCTGTATAACATTTCTTGCATGCCTACCTCTCTCTCCATCTACATGCTAGTCAATTCTGCTTTCCACCTGTGAATACCTCAGTTCTAATCTCTGTGCTTGGCCAGTGCGAAGTGTATGTAGGTGTGTATATGTGAGGGAGAGAAAGATGCAAACATACTGTCATCTGCTTGGGTTGGTGGCAACCAATTGTTTTGCAGTCAAGATAATTTCTTACACCGAGACAATGTCCTGGAGTTTCCACTCGGTTGCGGTGTTCATCCTCACCCCCGCCAAGTTCGCTGATACTGTGTAACCAGTGCAAAATATTACAAAATTTTAAGTGCAAATTACATTCAGTGCTAATCAAGTTTCCATGATCTTTTACACTAGTTTAGAAGAAATTGTGCTAGAAGTAGGTCCCTCCCACAAAACTGACCAAACCCCATGGGTGAATTAACCAACATTGGGAGCTTCTGCTAATTCCACTCGTTTTTCATTCCTTTGAGGAGGCTCCAAACATTAAGCTGGAACTTTAGGACACAAGAACACTAATAGGTATATTTCCAAAGCTTTTGAATGTTTTTAAAAATTTTTTATTAAGGAACTGACTATTGTACGCCAATTGAACTATAAAGTAATTTTTATAAATTCTTTAAAATTCACTGCAGTGATTTAAAATTGGGTGACTCACAGATGGTGGATTTAAATTGCTGTTAATTGTTTTTTTTTGTGATAAAACCATTTTGAGCTGCAATAATCAAACTTTACCAAATTACTGCTTTTAAATGTATCAAGGAATATTTTTAAAGCCAATGATTTTTTTAGAATTACGCTTTAAAGCACTTCCTGATTGTGCTGGCTCATGGTAGATTTTGTGTTCGGTGACATGCAAATGAATTTGAGGAAGAACTCGGTTGGGGGGTGTTGTGGAGAACGCTTTTCAAAATAGGCACTGTATTGGGTGCAATTTGTGCCTGTTTCACCAACTGCACCTTAAGTGGAAACTATACCTCATTATGTATTGCAGCTACCTCAACAACATTTTTTTTATTCGTTCGCGGGATGTGGACATCGCTGGCTAGGCCAGCATTTATTACCCATCCCTAATTGCCCTTGAGAAAGTGGTGGTGAGCTGCCTTCTTGAGCCACTGCAGTCTTTGGGGTGTAGGTAAACCAACAATGCTGTTAGGAAGGGAGTTTGGGATAGAAATGCAATACTGTACCAATGTGCCTCCTGGCTAGTGTGGTAATGTGACCTCTACCATGAAGTACTCTGACTGCAGGCAGCCATTACAGTCAGTTTCATTAAAGACTCAGTACACACCAGACTGTTGTCCTGTGAACTCGTAACATGGTGTCAGAAGTGGAGCTGAGGTTGAGTGCTCAGCTCAGCTACGGAACAAAGGCCACAGGAATGGTCACAACTGCTAAAAAGCTGCTAAAAGCCACAGGAAGACACAGAAAAGGAACAAAGAAACAGCTGAAAGCACAGGGTAAGACAATGACTGCAAATTTTCCTCTGCCTGCGTCGGTCGAAATGAAAGGTGATATGAAACAGAACTTCTAGTTTTTCCACTTGCAATGGCAAAGTTACGAAAGTGCGACAGATTTAATTAACAAACCAGAGCGCTGCGAGTAGCTACACTTTTATCACTGTTACAAAGTGTATTCCACCCTAAATCTCTCTGAAGAACAAAAAAACGGACAGCAGAAATTTTGAAAGCTTTGAAGGCACACTTTGAACCCCAAGTGAACGTAACCTATGAACGGTATGTATTCAATATCAGAACCCAAGGTGAAAAAGAGTCCATTGATCTATATGTGACTGCATTAACAGAGCTCACAGAATCCTGTGAATTTGCCCAATTAAACAATGATCTAATTAATGACAGGATAGCATTAGGCATAAGAGGGGAGCGCATGTTGACTGAGAGAGGAGAAACTGACTCTCAGGAAAGCGATCAACATGTGTAGAAGCACTGATGTTGTAAATCAGCAGCTAGACCATATTCATGGCAGAACAGACCAGGTGTTGCATTATGCTGACAGACATTCCAGGCTGAAAGGTCAGAAAGATCATGGAGAAAGGGCAGGATGCAAATACTGCGGAGGACATCACACACAGGAAAAGAAGGCACATCCAGCGTGGGGAAAGCAGTGTTCCCACTGCAAGATGCTGAATCATTTTGCACACAAATGTTTGGTTAGAAGGAAGCACAACAAGCAGGTACAGATGACCACTGGAGAGATATCAGCTGAAGATTCTGACGAATTACTAGACAATATACAATGGGTTGGTTCAGTTAGGTCAATAGGTGACAAATGGTTTGTGACTGTTGGAATGATGACTGCAGAAGGAGAATATCAAGTCAACATAAAGTACCAGATACGCACCGGTGCATCATGCAATGTCATGACCTTCACAAACCTGTGCAAAGTGGTTCAACATGGCGATCCAAAAATGAAGCCCTGAAAAGGAAGGTTGAGGCTATATGATGGCACTGTACTAGTGCCAAGAGGACAAGTTACTCTGAGAGCCCATTGCAATGATAGGAACAAAGATCTGGAGTTACAGATCATAGACGGTAAGCAAAAGCCACTCATCTCAGCTGAGGCATGTCTAAAGCTTGGACTGGTAACGCTCAATATACAAAATGAGAAAACCCTGGAGATAGCCAACAGGAGTGGGCGCAGGTGCTGGAACGAGAACGCCTTTGCCAATTGCAAGGTGACGCAAGTCACACAGGTGACGAGGAAGTGGAAGATCTGGCAGTCGTCTGCTCAGGCATCCGAGGTGGAGGCTGTGGGGAAGAAGTGCTCAGATTCTGCAGAGCAGGCAGACAAAATCAAGGTGAAATGGCAGAAAGCCAAATTTCATTTTGACAAAACTGCCAAACCATTGCCAGAATTGAGCATTGGCGAGGTAGTCAGGGTACAAACCTTCAACATGCTCAACAAGAGTCAGTGCAAGTGGCAACTTGGGACTTACATAGAGCAGTTGTCACCTCGATCGTATGCGGTGGCAATCAAGGACCAGAGATACCGTCACAACCACAGAAACACACGCACAACTGGAGAAGCTGTTCATTCACAGCAGGCGGCCAATCAGGAAGATAAGAACTCACCAACTGCACAGACCACAGAACAACCATTCAGCCCAAGATTTCCACAGCACCCCAAGTAAGGAAATGGAACAACAACAGCTACCATGGCAACAAGTGACAAGGGACTGACACTCGCCAGAGAAGGAAAATCAACCAGATGAGCAAACAACGACAATGCCCACAAGCACCATTAGGAAACTGGCACGATTTAATGACTAAGTATGCAGTGCATGTGCAGAGACTGACAAGAATAACTAACTACTAATGCATGAGAACAGTTGTATGTATAGTGGGTAACTTGGGCAACTCACAGTGACAATGATAATGCATGCAAATTTTTTGTGTGTATTTTTTTGTATAAAAAGGGGGATGTTTGGGATAGAAATGTAATACTGTACCAATGTGCCTCCTGGCTTGCTGTAGTCATGTGAGCACTATCATGAGGTACTCTGACTGCAGGCAGCCTTTAAAGTCAGTTTCATTAAAGACTCAGTTCACACCAGACTGGTGTCCTGTAAGCTCGTAACAAAGTCTAGGACTTTGACCCAGCAACAGTGAAGGAACAGTGATATAGTTCCAAGTCAGGATAAAGTGTGGTTTGAAGGGAAACTTGCAGGTGGTGGTGTTCCCATGCATCTGTTGCCCTTGTCCTTCTAGATGGTAGAGGTTGCGGGCTTGGAAGGTGCTGTCGAAGGAGTCTTGGTGAGTTGCTGCAGTGCATCTTGTGGATGGTACACACTGCTGCCACTGTGCATCGATGGTGGAGGGAGTGAATGTTGAATTAAGCAGGCTGCTTTGTTGTGGATGGTTTCAAGCTTCTTGAGTGTTGTTGGAGCTGCACCCATCCAGGAAAGCTGCATCAGCATTCAGGGAGGACATTCAACATGGCTTCAGGAAATAGGACAGAAATTTAGTAAAGTGAAAAAAAGTGAAGAAAAATGATCGCAGATGAGGTAGTTTCAGAGAAATGAACAAAAAAGAGTATCTGAGAAATCACTGCAAAGACTGAGAATCTGATCTAAGATATAAAAAAACAGGGCAGTAGGAGCAAGAAGCAGCACAGAAAGATTGGAAAGAAATGAATTGAGTGAAATTAAGGACAGGTAAGTTTGAATAAAGGAAATATTTTACTACAGAATTCAAAACGTTCACACCAGATTGTGTGAACCAAAAATTCTTTGAGAAGCATCAAAAGAAATGAGGAATAACTGATCCAATTTGGAAAATAAAAGAGATTTATTTTTATTTTTCTTTGTTTAATCTTTTCCACTCCTCTCTTTCCTTCATTTTTGTCTCTGAGTTTCTTTCTGTGACTGTTGCTAAATGACAGCTGTTGATAATCTTTTAAAATATACATCACACTGATCTGGATTAGATAAACCCACAGGGTGTACGTGGTTCATAGGCCTCATGCTGGCTGTCATCACGGAGGAGTTACTGGAAAAGCCTGTTTTCCAAGTAACGACTTGTAGTCTGACCTGGGCAAATCTTATAATAGAATATGAGTGCACCTGGGTCGCCAAGTATGTTGTGTCTTAGGTCTCAGTATAAGAGAAAAATCTTGCCCTGCAGGTATTGTTTTTAGATCAGACCTGCTTGGAGTGTTACAGAGGCAACAGTGCAAGACTAATGCTACTTGTTATCTGTTATCAGGCTGGCAGAATGGTGTGTATGTTTTATGCAAACATGAACCTCTGGTCACTGCCAGGCAACCAAAAAGCCAATTTGACAGTCTCTGATATTGTATAATATAATAATGAAGTTTAAAAAGTTCCCCAGATATTCAGTGGACCAAATTGGAACTTAATGAATTTTGCCATGCAACATTAGAATAATGGTACGGCTGGTGTGAAGCTGAAGCAAGTTAAGAATACCCCATTCTATTTGCCGACATGAAATGTTCCATCAGTGCAGCAACTCCAGAAAGAAATGAAAACAATGAAAACTCACATAGTGCCTTTCACATCCTCTGGATTTCCAAAAGTGCTTTACAGCCAAGGGTAGTCATTGCTGGAATGTACTCAAAGCTGGCAGCCAACAGCTAACTCACAAACAGAAAATGAGATCAGTGACCAGTTATTTGTTTTTGGTGGTGTTGGTTGAGGTGGAGGCGCTGGTGCGGGGGAGTTGGGGGTGGGGGGCTGTGGTGGGGGGCATGGGGACAATGGCCAGGACACTGGGAAAAGTTCCCTTCATTCTTCAGATAGTGCCATGGGATCTTTCATTTCAACTTAAGCAATGTTTAGGAACGTACCCAAGATACATTCCCTCTTCAAGTTTGCGACAACTTTTGGGCCAACACATAAACAGCAACAACTTGCAATTATATAGCACAGTTAACATTGCAACATGTTCCAAGGCACTTCAGAGGAGTGTTATCAAATATAATTTGACACTGAGCCCACGTAAGGAGGTCTGAGAACAGATGAGCAAAAGCTTGACAGAGGTAGGTTTGAAGGAGGAGAGAGAGGCAGAGAGGTTTAGGGAGGGAATTCCATAGCTTAGGGCCCAGGCAGCTGAAGGTATGGCCACCAATGGTGGAGTGATTAATGTCAGGGAGGAGTGCAGAAATCTTGGAGAATTGTAGAGCCAGAGGAGGTTGCAAATATAGGGAGGGGTGAGGCCATCAATGGAGTTAAAAATAAACATGAGAATTGTAAAATAAATTTCTGTTACAGATAGAGTCTGAAAGCAAGTATCTTATAGTTTCAGATTAAGGCACTGACATCTTGTGTATAATGAAAATTGCTGCCATGACTTGATACCTTTAGTCCCTTTTATTATGCAGTAATTACACTCTACCCCATGAAGGAAGTGCCCAGCCAATGCTGAATTCCATAAGCTAGTTGAATTGAAGAGACGGGAGGATTTGAATCCTTTAATACATTTGCTACAGAATTTACATAATTCTGTCCAGGACTTCAGAATTTGGGAAAAGATCTCAAAGCAGATTCTTTAAGGAATTTTTTATATTACTGAGAAAGACCTCTCCAAGCAGGTGGAGATTATAGGCACCTGTTGTCAGCTTGGAAATTACCTAGTCAAACAGGAAGCATGCATACAATCTATAGATAATATTAGTATTCTTCTATTTCGACACCCAAGGAACTTGGCCAGAAAACTATGTGGTTGTGAAATTCGCCCCATAGCACTGCTGGTGCCAGCTACGGAAGCCCCAAGGAGAAATAATGGCAGCTGGAACGTTTCCGACCACCCTGGCACATCCCGCGTTGCATGCCCTCACTGACAGGGTGCTAACGTGAGCGTGCCTTCCGTTTGCCAGAAGCATTCAGAGCGAATGAATTGTGACATCAATCAGCCTCTCGGCCTAACTTGATGCACAATCTGCCAATTTGGACCGTGCAGGTCTAGTTAATGCCCTCTAATTGCTCTCAGCTGAACATGTGTTCAACTGTACGAGGGACTGCCCCACCCACACCCGCCACCCCTCCCCCACCTCCATCCAACTAGCATTATTTAAAGGGCTAACCATCCAATTTTCGGGTGAGATGCTTTTGACTTACCTTTGCTAGTGCAGGCTTTGTGGAAGTACTGTGCTTATGTTCTTGGAGGAGTTTTGCTGACTTGTTGGATTTTCAAGGCAGTGTTGGAGCACACTGACAAAAATGTCAGAAGAGTTTTCTTCCTTGTCAAGAGAAAGCCTGCTTCAGTAATAGGGGCAGTAGTTGCAGTCTCTCTTGGGCAGAAGTGTGATATGGAAATGGGGCTCAGACAGCAGAGAGTGGAAGCAGAGTGCAGAGAGAGGAAGGAGGAGCACTCACAATAGAAAGCCCTACACATCAAGGGTCTTTAGGGAACACTTCTACCTCCACCTCAGCCAGGAGCAGTCTGTGAGGCGTGTGCATTTCACCAAGGAGGTGGTCGCTGAACTCTGCCACCTCCTGCAACCCAACCTGCAGCTTCACAGCAGGGTGAGGATGGCACTGCCAGTTTCAATTTCAATACCAGTGGATCCTTCCAAGCAGGAGCAGGTGACATCAACAACACCTTTCAGCTCATTGTACATTGCCACATCAATGAGGTGACAATGGCCCTGTACGCAAAGAGAGGTGACATCATCGTCTTCTCAGAGAGAGAAGCTGGGACTAGACAGCATGTTGATTTGCCAAGCTGGCGGATTGCCAATGGTGCAGGGGGCAATCGAAAGCACACATGTGGCTCTGTGGGACCCACATGTTAACAGGGAGATGTTCCATAATAATCAGGGCTACAACTCTATCAATGTCCAGCTGTTGTGCGACCATAACCAGAAGATTCCCTCCGTCAACGCCTGCTATCCTGACAGCAGTCATGATGCCGTCATCCTGTGGCAGTCAGCTGTACGTGCCATTTTTGGCCTGGCACCAAGAACCAGAGGCTGGCTGCTGGGTAACAAGGGATACCCTCTATACACCTGACTAATGACATTCCTCTGCCACCTAGCCACACGGGAACAGCATGCCTATAACGAGAACCATGCAGCGACAAGGAATGTCATGGAGCAAGCCATCTGTGTCCTAAATCAAGAGTTCAGCAGCCTGGCTCACTCAGTGGGAACCCTCCAGCACTCACCAGAGTGTGTGTCAAAGTTCATGATGGTCTGCTGTGTCCTCCATAACCTTGCTATCGTGAGGGCACTGCCCTTGTCACCGGGCTTTCAGAAGCCACGGCGGGAGTAGGAAGAGGAAGAAAAGGAGGAACCTTCCAGGACCCTTTCTCTCCAGACGAGTTGTGTGTGAGCAGATACTGAGACTCCAGTTTCCCATAAATGTTATTCCATCATCACAGTTGCTGCACAGTTTCTCACCTTCCAATTCATCTGCTCCAGATGAGCATAGCATCCTTTTTTTTATGCGTTCATGGGATGTGGGCATCGCTAACTAGGCCAGCATTTATTGTCCATCACTAATCGCCCTTGAGAAGGTGGTGGTGAGTTGCCTTCTTGAACTGCTGCCGTCCATGTGGGGTAGGTACACCAACAATGCTGTAAGGAAGGGAGTTCTGGGATTTTGATTGAGCGACAGTGAAGGAACAGTGATATAGTTCCAAGTCAGGATGGTGTGTGGCTTGGAGGGGAATTTGCAGGTGGTGGTGTTCCCATGCATCTGCTGCCCTTGTCCTTCTAGGTGGTAGAGGTCATGGGTTTGGAAGGTGCTGTCGAAGGAGCCTTGGTAAAAGCTGCTGTGCATCTTGTAGATGGTACACACTGCTGCCACTGTGCATCAGTGGTGGAGGGGGTGAATGTTGAAAGTGGTGGATGGGATGCCAATCAAGCAGGCTGCTTTGTCCTGGATGGTTTCGAGCTTCTTGAGTGTTGTTGGAGCTGCACCCATCCAGGCAAGTGGAGAGTATTTCATCACACTCCTGACATGTGCCTTGTAGATGGTGCATAGGCTTTGGGGAGTCAGGAGGTGTGCATGACCATCAGTGTTCTCTTGTATGCCATCCATCAAATTCCTCATTTGAGTCCACTGCAGCAGAACTCACCTGTGGCCTTGCCTCTGGTATGCTGGCACACAAATTATTCTTTTTCCCTGGCCTGGCTGCAGCTCACTCATGCCCGGTGACTCATTAGGCTGGATTTTGTCCAGATGGCAAGGCTCCCGGCGACAGGCTGAAAAGATGAGGGGAACCAACCTGTTCATTTTCGTGCCCCCACCACCCCCGTCCGGAGCAATCCTCTGGTATTTTTCAATTAAAGATTCGCGAGACAGGATCCCCATCTCTTTAAAGATGGGATATCGCCACCATGAGCTGCCGGTCAATCAGAGGGCCAGCAGCTCAGCAGTATTGGCAGTGCCACCAGAAGCAGTGGCCACTGCCGGCACTGCAGAGGCCTCAGACCCAGGCCCAGTGCTGGAACCCCAGACAAGAGGTAGGTGAGACGGGGTCACCTTGTCCAGTCCGGTAGGCCCCAGCGAGGGGAGGTGGGGTGGGGGCTGGTCGTGAGGTCCGGGGGAGAGGAGTCCTGGGGGTAAAGTTATTCCTGGTGAGGGTCCTCCATGGGCCACAAATTGCCCACAGAGGAGGCGTCACCCCTCCCGCCAAAGCCCACAGGGGGTTGCAAAATGTCCTCCCCGCACAGCGGAGGCCCCTGCCGCCTCAGTGGGGCCCGTAAAATCCCGGCCACCATGTGCAAATCCTGACTCTACCCTATTCTCTAAACTTTGCACAGTGCTAGTATCTGAGCTGGTGGCTGCAAGTGTCAGATCAAGTGATGGTGCTTCTTCGTCAGAGGTCAGTTGTAGCTGTCACCCTTCCTCCTGAGTTTACAATGATTGGCCAGGTGGCAGTTCGTGGACAATTGAAATCAGAAATTCAGAAGAGGAGATTTGGGGGGTTGGTGTAAAGCAAGAAGTCCATGGAACACCATCTTCAGCTTGCACTTCATGCCAGATAGCAGTGGAGCGTGAGGTGAGATTTGAGAAGCAGCATAAGGCAGGAACATACTGTCATCCTCAATGTTCTCAGTAACACTGAATGCAACAGCATCTGTCACAGCCAGCCCCATAATGCGATGTACCATCTCCTCCAGAGGGTTCAGGTGATGCAGGCATACCTATCCTCCTCCGGTTTTCCTCTGCTACTTTCTGTTAGATTTTTTTAGATTTAGATATACAGCACTGAAACAGGCCCTTCGGCCCACCAAGTCTGTGCCGACCATTAACCACCCATTTATACTAATCCTACACTAATCCCATATTCCTACCACATCCTCACCTGTCCCGACCACCTACCTATACTAGGGGCAATTTATAATGGCCAATTTACCTATCAACCTGCAAGTCTTTTGGCTGTGGGAGGAAACCGGAGCACCTGGAGGAAACCCACGCAGACACAGGGAGAACTTGCAAACTCCACACAGGCAGTACCCAGAATTGAACCCGGGTCGCTGGAGCTGTGAGGCTGCGGTGCTAACCACTGTGCCGCCCCTGTGTCCTGAAAGAGAGAGAGAAGAATGTCGGTGATTGTGTTGTTATGGGTTTGGGTGATGTGCCTGTCATAGCTGAATAGCTGGAGGTATGTGGAAGCAGCGAGAGGTGAAGTGGAGTATCTGAATGTTAGGCATGAGTCCTGATTGCTAGAGATTGCTGATGCATGCATGATGGGGTGTGGTGCATTGAGCAGCGTGAGAGGTTGGTGAAATGATGGGTAGGAGGGGCCATATGAAAATGCATTCACTGACCTTGACCACCCATGTGAGGTCATTGAACAACCTCTGACACCACTTTGGGGCCAGACTTCAGGCATTGACCGCCCTGGTGACCTGCTCCCATTCCTTTCTCAGGCTGTGCCCCCTGCAGCAACATTGCCTCTCTCCCCCTTTCTGCCTTCTGTATCACAGCCTCCAATGCTGCATTAGTAAACCTGAGAACCCTCTCTCTTGCCTGTTGTTCCACTTTCTTTGCCTTTGCTTCTCTCAAAATCGTCCACAGACAGTTTATACAAGGAACGCTGCTCCCCTTTAAAAGGGGTAGGCTACCTTTACGACATGCAGACTAGCTGAAACACCTACTATCCTGGTCATCTAAGATGTGTGTGTGTCTGTGTGCAAGCAAGAGAGCTGGTTGCACCAAGTGCAGCCAGGAGTTTTTTTTTTAAAACTACGTATTTCTGGGATTTGAGTCTTAGGAAGTTTTTCCGTTATTGTTTTCAAAAGTGAAGATGGGGCATGAGCTGGGGAAAAAATGTCTTTATATATTGGGGTTGATACCCATGTAAACAGTATGTCAGGTAAATGTTGGCACAAAAAGCATTGCTCAAAAATGACGGTGGAAGTTGGACAGGGGGTATGCACATATGCAAGACCTTTGTTCCTGAAAATGGTCTGAGTGTCTAATTTTTAATTGCGTTTATTCACACTGTCTGACATCTACTAATAAAATGGTGAAACCTAGGGGTATGAGAATAGGAACCCCTTATGATCTGACCTGGGTATTTGTATCTTTCACACATTTGCCTTCAGAAGAGACTGAGGCGAGTTCCGACAAGTTAAGTATCTTGAGTTATAGCAGGTCCGTGGAGCCAGCAATGAAGCTTGCTTGATTACCTTTGTGGGGGGAGGGGGGGTTGGAGAGGGGTTAGCCAGAGCCGAATTTCCTTGAGTAATTTTTAAATTGGCCCGTGTTTTTTTGAGGAGACTGAATGAACAGGGTTGAAGGGGGAATGGAGGTGAGGGGTGCCTGGGGGCTAATGGTGTGCATTGGCTGCAGAATGTGTGGATGGGACAGGGTGAATAGACCAGTTGGACTTTTCTTCCCCTTTTTTGTGTGCTAAGAATCTCTTTGAAGGTTGAAGCTGGGGCCAAATAAGATTTGCTAAACTGTTCGATTTCACAGAGACCCGAATTTAAGTCTGGAACAGTCTTTGTTGGCTGAGCAGTGGTGTGAGTTAAAATCTCGCCAGCTGCGGCAGAAGTGAGTCCCCAGGGTGGGGTGGGGGGAGGTGGGTGGAGGGTGCGTGGTTAACTCCTGGGCTTCATTTAAAAACCTGGGCAGGAAGTGGTGAAACATCACCACCTGCAGAAACTAAATAAGTGATGAGACTGGTAGTTGGAGATGTCCCGATAGGGGTAGTATAATTGTGAAGGGGGAAGTTCATAGAACTGGAGCCCAATCTTATTTGATGGAGCTCCTGGCCCGATAAAGAAAGTAAAAGGAAAATGTAAAAACTTACCTTTTTGAGCCTCTTTTTGCCCGATCCTGTTCACCACTGAGTTGGCCTAGCTGGAAACTCACCATTGCTTCCTGCAGTTGGGTTCCAGTGTCCAAGGTGCAAATGTGAAGAAGGGCACCACTGACTTTGGATGGTGTCCTTGTCACCTGTTCAGTTGAGCAGGTGAAAATTGTGATCTGTTGACTCCTGACAGCTCCAAGCCAGGGGCATAAATAACATGGGTGATTTTATCAGGGAAGGTGGTGGTGTAGTGGTATTGTCACTGGACTAGTAACCCAGAGACCCAGGGTATTGCTCTGGGGACATGGGTTCAAATCCCATCACAGTAGAAGTTGGAATTTGAATTCAATTAAATAAATCTGGAATTAAAAAGCTAGTCTAATGATGGCCATGAAACCATTGTTGATTGTTATAAAAACCCATCTGGTTCACTAATGTCCTTTAGAGAAGGAAATCTGCTGTCCTTATCTGGTCTGGCCGACATGTGACTCCAGACCCACAGCAACATGCCCTCTGAAATGGCCTAGCAAGCCACTCAGTTGTATCTAACCACCACGAAGTCAATAAAAAGGAATGAAACCGGACGGACCACCCCGCATTGACCTAGGCACCGGAAACGACAACGGCAAACACAGCCCTGTCGACCCTGCAAAGCCCTCCTTACTAACATCTGGGGGCTTGTGCCAAAGTTGGAAGAGCTGTCCCACAGACTAGTCAAGCAACAGCCTGACATAGTCATACTCACGGAATCATACCTGACAAATAGGGCGGCACAGTGGCGCAGTGGTTAGCACCGCAGCCTCACAGCTGCAGGGACCCGGGTTCAATTCCGGGTACTGCCTGTGTGGAGTTTGCAAGTTCTCCCTGTGTCTGCGTGGGTTTTCTCCGGGTGCTCCGGTTTCCTCCCACAAGCCAAAAGACTTGCAGGTTGATAGGTAAATTGGCCATTATAAATTGTCACTAGTATAGGTAGGTGGTAGGGAAATATAGGGACAGGTGGGGATGTTTGGTAGTAATATAGGATTAGTGTAGGATTAGTATAAATGGGTGGTTGATGTTCGGCACAGACTCGGTGGGCCGAAGGGCCTGTTTCAGTGCTGTATCTCTAATCTAATCTAAAAATAATGTTCCAGACGCTGCCATCATCATAAAAGCAAAATACTGCGGATGCTGGAAATCTGAAACAAAAACAAGAAATGCTGGATTCACTCAGCAGGTCTGGCAGCATCTGTGGAAAGAGAAGCAGAGTTAACGTTTCGGGTCAGTGACCCTTCTTCGGAACTGACAAATATTAGAAAAGTCACAGATTATAAACAAGTGAGGTGGGGGTTGGGCAAGAGATAACAAAGGAGAAGGTGCAGATTGGACCAGGCCACATAGCTGACCAAAAGGTCACGGAGCAAAGGCAAACAATATGTTAATGGTGTGTTGAAAGACAAAGCATTAGTACAGATTAGGTGTGAATATACCGAATATTGAACAGCAGCAAGTGCAAACCTGAAGAAAAACAACCTGAAAAAAACAGTGGGTAAGCAAACTGAACAAACTAAGATGAAATGAAATAAATGCAAATAAAGATTGTAAAAAATGTAAAAAGGAATGTAAAAAAAAAAGGAAGAAAAAATAACTAAAAATGACTAAAAATGAAAGTAAAGTGGGGGGCTGTCATGCTCTGAAATTATTGAACTCAATGTTCAGTCCGGCAGGCTGTAGTGTGCCTAATCGGTAGATGAGATGCTGTTCCTCGAGCTTGCGTTGATGTTCACTGGAACACTGCAGCAATCCCAGGACAGAGATGTGAGCATGAGAGCAGGGGGGAGTGTTGAAATGGCAAGCAACCGGAAGCTCAGGGTCCTGCTTGCGGACTGAGCGGAGTCCGCAAGCAGGACCCTGAGCTTCCGGTTGCTTGCCATTTCAACACTCCCCCCTGCTCTCATGCTCACATCTCTGTCCTGGGATTGCTGAAGTGTTCCAGTGAACATCCACGCAAGCTCGAGGAACAGCATCTCATCTACCGATTAGGCACACTACAGCCTGCCGGACTGAACATTGAGTTCAATAATTTCAGAGCATGACAGCCCCCCACTTTACTTTCATTTTTAGTCATTTTTAGTTATTTTTTCTTCCTTTTTTTTTACATTCCTTTTTACATTTTTTACAATCTTTTTTTGCATTTATTTCATTTCATCTTAGTTTGTTCAGTTTGCTTACCCACTGTTTTTTTCAGGTTGTTTTTCTTCAGGTTTGCACTTGCTGCTGTTCAATATTCAGTATATTCACACCTAATCTGTACTAATGCTTTGTCTTTCAACACACCATTAACATATTGTTTGCCTTTGCTCCGTGACCTTTTGGTCAGCTATGTGGCCTGGTCCAATCTGCACTTTCTCCTTTGTTATCTCTTGCCCAACCCCCACCTCACTTGTTTATAATCTGTGACTTTTCTAATATTTGTCAGTTCCGAAGAAGGGTCACTGACCCGAAACGTTAACTCTACTTCTCTTTCCACAGATGCTGCCAGACCTGCTGAGTGAATCCAGCATTTCTTGTTTTTGCTGCCATCATCATCCCCGGGTATGTCCTGTCCCACCAGCAGGACAGACCCAGCAGAGGTGATGGCACAGTGGTATACAGTAGGGAGGGAGTTGCCCTGGGAGTACTCAACATCGACTCTGGACCCCATTGAAGTCTCATGGCATCAGGTCAAACATGGAGAAGGAAACCTCCTGCTAATTACCACCTACCACCCTCCCTCAGCTGACGAGTCAGTACTCCTCCATTGTGAACAGCACTTGGAGGAAGCATTGAGGGTGGCAAGGGCACAGAATGTACTCTGGGTGGGGGACTTCAATGTCCATCACCAAGAGTGGCTCGGTAGCACCACTGCTGGCCCAGTTCTAAAGGACATATCTGCGAAACTGGGTATGTGGCAGGTGGTGAGGGAACCAACAAGAGGGGAAAACATACTTGACCTCGTCCTCACCAATCTGTCTGCCGCAGATGCATCTGTCCATGACAGTATTGGTAGGAGTGACCAGTGCACAGTCCTTGTGGAGACGAAGTCCCGGCTTCACATTGAGGATACCCTCCTTCGTGTTGTGAGGCACTATCACCGTGCTAAATGGGATAGAATTCGAACAGATCTAGCAATGCAAAAATGGGCATCCATGAGGCGCTGTGGGTCATCAGCAGCAGCAGAATTGTATTCAATTATAATCTGTAACCTCATAGCCTGGCGTAGCCCCCACTCTACCATTACCATCAAGCCAGGAGACCAACCCTGGTTCAATGAATAGTACAGGAGGGCATGCCAGGAGCAGCACAAGGCATACCTCAAAATGAGGTGTCAACCTGGTGAAGCTGCAACACAGGACTATCTGCATGCTGAACTGCGTAAGCAGCATGCAATGGACAGAGCTAAGCGATCCCATAACCAACGGATCAGATCTAAGCTCTGCAGTCCTGCCACATCCAGCCGTGAATGGTGGTGGACAATTAAACAACTAACTGGAGGAGGTAGCTTCACAAATATCCCCATCCTCAATGATGGAGGAGCCCAGCACATCAGTGCGAAAGATAAGGCTAAAGCATTTGTAACAATCTTCAGCCAGAAGTGCCGAGTTGATGATCCATCTCGGCCTCCTCCTGAAGTCCCCAGCATAACAGATGCCAGACTTCAGCCAACTCGATTCACTCCGCGTGATATCAAGAAACGACTGAAGGCACTGGATACTGCAAAAGCTATGGGCCCTGACAATATTCCGGCAATAGTACTGAAGACCTGTACTCCAGAAGTTGCCAAGCTCATAGTCAAGCTGTTCCAGTACAGCTGCAACACTGGCATCTACCCTGCAATGTGGAAAATTGCCCAGCTATGTCCTGTATACAAAAAGCAGGACAAGTCCAACCCGGCCAATTATTGCCCCATCAGCCTACTCTCAATCATCAGTAAAGTGATGGAAGGTGTCATCAACAGTGCCATCGAGCGGCACTTGCTTAGCAATAACCTGCTCAGTGATGCTCAGTTTGGGTACCGCCAGGGCCACTCAGCTCCTGACCTCATTACAGCCTTGGTTCAAACATGGACAAAAGAGCTGAACTCAAGAAGTGAGGTGAGTGTGACTGCCCTTGACATCAAGGCAGCATTTGACCGAGTATGGCATCAAGGAGTCCTCGCAAAACTGAGGTCAATGGGAATCAGGGGGAAAACTCTCTGCTGGTTGGAGTCATATCTAGCGCAAAGAAAGATGGTTGTGGTTGTTGGAGGTCAATCATCTGAGCTCCAGGACATCACTGCAGGAGTTCCTCAGGGTAGTGTCCTAGGCCCAACCACCTTCAGCTGCTTCATCAATGACCTTCCTTCAATCATAAGGTCAGAAGTGGGGATGTTCGCTGATGATTGCACAATATTCAGCACCATTTGTGACTCCTCAGATACTGAAGCAGTCCGTGTAGAAATACAGCAAGACTTGGAGAATATCCAGGCTTGGACTGATAAGTGGCAAGTAACATTCGCGCCACACAAGTGCCAGGCAATGACCATCTCCAATGAGAGAGAATCTAACCATCTCCCCTTGACATTCAATGGCATTCCCATCGCTGAATCCCCCAATATCAACATCCTAGGGGTTACCATTGACCAGAAACTGAACTGGAGTAGCCATATAAATACCATGGCTACAAAAGCAGGTCAGAGGCTAGGAATCCTGTGGCGAGTAACTCACCTCCTGTCTCCCCAAAGCCTGTCCAACATCTACAAGGCACAAGTCAGGAGTGTGATGGAATACTCTCCACTTGCCTGGATGGGTGCAGCTCCAACAACACAAGAAGCTCGACACCATCCAGGACAAAGCAGCCCGCTTGATTGGCACCCCATCCACAAACATTCACTCCCTCCACCACTGATGCATAGTGGCAGCAGTGTGTCCCATCTACGAGATGCACTGCAGCAACGCACCAAGGCTCCTTCGACAGCACCTTCCAAACCCGCGACCTCTACCAACTAGAAGGACAAGGGCAGCAAATACATGGGAACACCACCACCTGGAAGTTCCCCTCCAAGTCACACACCATCCTGACTTGGAACTATATCGCCGTTCCTCCACTGTCGCTGGGTCAAAATCCTGGAACTCCCTTCCTAACAGCACTGTGGGTATACCTACCCCACATGGATTGCAGCGGATCAAGAAGGCAGCTCACCACCACCTTCTGAAGGGCAATTAGGGATGGGCAATGAATGCTGGCCTAGCCAGCGACGCCCACATCCCATGAATGAATATTAAAAAATATCTGCCCGCCTGTCCAGTTTCTGTTGAGCAGGTAGAATATAAATCATCCCCAGAGCAACAGTAATGATTGATTCATTTATTCCAATCTCTACAACTTGTTTTTGATTGTGCATGTGAAGGATTAGCGACCACAAAACCTGGGAGTTCAGGCTTCCCAGAGGCCCTGTTGAATTTAATAGCAGGACCTGACTATTATTTTTGGACTTTGGTTCCAGGCTATAGCCATTCGGATTGAGAGGCTCTCTGGCATCAGGCAACAAGGCCTTTGGCACTAGGCCACAGCCAGAGAGAAGAGAGGTGGAAGAGAGTAAGGGAGACTTCATGAGTCAATGTGGGGATATCAGATGGTTGTGGGGGGAGGGTTTCCCATGGAGATTGTGTTTCAACATGGAATTAGGTGGAGGAGGAGATGAGCTAGACAGATACTGGGTCAGGAAGCCTGGAAAGATTAGTGGGGGTCGGAGACATCAGAGGGGTGGAGCCATTGGGAACAAGGGGAGCTGGAGAGGGTCAGAGACATGGGGTGCGGGGGGTGGGGGGGGAGCTATCAAACTGCTCATTTTCACAGTTTATGGGAATCAGCATCAAAACTAGCATCATTAGGATTATGACTACCTATAATCTCAGAGCCTTAAAAAAAAAACTTGCACAAATGTGCTATGCTTCAAAATGCATTAAACATTTCTGTGGACAATATCTGAAAAAATCTTGAAACATGACAACATAGTGTCCTTGGATTTTTATCTGTTCACTTTTTCATGTAAATTGTGTATCAGTGACTTTGATTATTCTTGTACCCAAATGAATGGCCTTTATTTTACATCAGCCTGGCTCAGCATTTTTGCATCTGAATCAGGAGGTCATGGGTTTAAGCTCCACTCCAGGATTTGAGCATATAATCTAGGCTGACACTTCAGTGCAGTATTGAGGCAGTGCTATATTGTTGGAGGTCCTGCCTTGCAGATCAGAGATTATGCTCAGGCTCCATCTACCTTTTCATATTGAAGTAATAAAAAAAACATGGTACTATTTTTAAGAAAAGCAAAGAACTCTTCTGGTGTCCTGGCTAAAATTCCTTCCTTGTTGAACATCTATTTGCTTTGCACAAATTGATTAACGTGTTTGCTGACAGAACAGGTGTGATTGCTGCAAAATGCTTCCTGTCAAAATTTCACATTCTAAATTCTAGCACTCATATTTGTCACGGAAGCTCCCTGTGTATATTTATCAAGTGGTAATTATACCTTCTTGCCAGTGAAGATGTTGCAGCTGTATTTATGTGTGTGTTAGATACCAATATATTTAACTATGTATTTCATTTTTATTCTTTATAAAAGCTGCACTTGTACAGCAAGATGATTTGTAAGGTGTACCACAATAGAGCTAAGTACCTGGTTCTTAGCAGTACTGGGGGAGACAGGGTGATTGCAGTTTTTAGCAATGCTGGAGAATGATCCTAAGGTCTTGGGAATTGGAAAATGTGTGGTTTGGCTCATTGCTGGCACAACAGCAAGGAGGGGAAGGGCAAGAGTCCAATACCACTAGTGGAGGTCCTCGATCTGGCAGTACTTGTTTGTATATTTTTAATTGAGTTCTACAAACATTGACTTAATTGTGTTTCTTTTACTAGTTCCCAGAACAATACATTTTACTTGGACAGTTAAATATTCACAATTATATAAATAAATATGTAGACTGTACTCTATGGTCATGGTTTTCCACTACGGCACTCACCAGCGCTCATTATTCCACCTGTTCACTTTAATTGGCAGGAAATTGTGTGTTGGCGTGAGCTGAAATGGAAAACTCCAGCCAGTGTGTCACTGCCACTCGAGCAATGGTAAACCCATACATAGTCAATAAATGCCAGAAAATTAGGAAAAATCAGGTTACTGATGAGAGGGGCGGAATGCAAATGGGAACGGGGTCCCAAGTGCTCTGTTTATGGGACAAAAAACCCTAATATTGGATCTTAAAAACCTGTTAAATTGGTGAAAAAATGCCTGAAAAATTGGGGAACAAAGTTGCTGAAGTTAAGAGGGGCTCCTGCCACAGCATCACCTAGTGGCTGGAAGCTTGCAAATGCATTATGATAAGCAACTGTTTACATTCAGATTAGCATTATAAATGTTCACATATGGACTTTCATTATAAATGTTTATATTTCTAGTTTCAATATTAAATGTTGCCATAAATAGTGTGACTCACTATTGCAAAACAGGAAATAAAGTTCACATGCAAGAAATGCATGCCATGTGCAAGCCTTTGAATAAGGTATAGCTAGCTACAATTTTAATTCAGTATCTAGAACTAAAAATCCACACCACACTCAACACTACTGAAGACTTGATGCTGTGTAACAGACATCCAAGTCTATTTGTATAATTCATTCAGGAAAACAATTAGGATGGCAAATTTTAAGTTAAGTCATATATTTCTTCTTTGTTTTAAAGTAGATATTGGTGTGTGACTATTAATACCCTTTGAGGAAAAAGAGACAACACAGCAGGTGCAAGGTATGCTAAATATAACAAGATTCCTTATCATCCGATCTGAAGAATTGAATAAGCTTGAAAGTGAAATTGGAGTAGTATACAAGTGATCATGTTTTACTTTTCAACAATAAGAACAACAACTTGCATTTATATAGCACCTTAAATGTAGTAAACTGTCCTAAGGTGTTTCATGGGAGCGTAATCAGGCTGAACCAAAGAAGGACACATTAGGACAGGTGACCAAAAATTTGGTCAAAGAGGTAGATGTTAAGGAGGGTGAAGGCACGGCCAGCAATGGTGGGACGAAGGAACTGAGGGGTGCAGAAGAGGGCAGAGTTGGAGGAATACCAGCTCTGAGGTTCTCGTGGATTGTCGGGCTGGAGAAGGTTACGGACATAGGGATGGGCGAGGCCATTGAGCTTTAATTAACATCTGAGTTTTAACTGCATTTCACGTTACATAGTTTTGATTTTTTCCCACTGCTGTCTTTTGCATGCATTCATTACTATGCATCGTTCTGCAGTAAGGGAAACTCTGTAACCTGAAATGTTCCATGACCACCATTAAACGTTTTCTGCCTTTAGCCAGCAAAAAAGTACAATTAAAGTAGCTTGAAGTACACTTGGCTGCAAACTGGCAAACCTCATCCAACTGGACTTTGACCTACAGCCTGAAAATGGTGTCCATAAACATTTCATTGGGTGCAAAATATTCAATGACTGCTGGAGGATTGTTCAACTCAAGTTGTTTTTTGTAATGGGCTCCAACAGCTGCTTTCGATCTATTCAACTGTTATATCTTAACTTTTTGTGTCTGAGCAGTGCAAACACCGTTCACAATGCATTTAATTTGTCGACAGTCCATTACCATGAATCATTATCTCACGAATAGTCCACTGGTCAAATAACTGATTAACAGTGTTTTGGATTCTCATTTTATATTGCTCACAATTAAAAACAGATTATTTTATGCAGAAGGTAACATTTGGAAAGTGAGGGAGCAGGCTTCCTGAATGGCTCAGTAGGCAAGTTCACCTTGTAGTGGTCCAGGTTCAATCCTCACACTTTGCTGAGTTATCTGATTGTTACAATTGGCCTCTGTGTTCCTGAGTGAGGAAGGAACAAAATCAGTCAGCTGAATATCCTCCATAAACTCATCATAAGTTCACACATGAAGAATGGTCAAGATGACTGTGGTGAGGGGAAGCTGCCATTGCTCAAAGAAACCATGCCCGGGTTGACTCAGTACTTTCAGGAAGTGAGGGGAGAAGATTATAGGAGGAAAAGAAAATAATAATGCATTACCTTTTAAGCAAACAAACTGTAAGTGATAGCTAGATGATCATCTTATTGTATTGAAATAACAGCAGAGGCTAAGCATCCTTTTTAATCTTTACAAACTGAAATCTAGGTATGGGAAGTTCCAGTAATAAAATAGATTTCTATGTTGTGTTGCACATACATAACCATTCTGCATCATTTCTTGTACGGGAGTGGATTGAGAGAATTAAGATCTATTACTCTCAATATAATAACGCATTAGTAATAATCATTGGCTCATGTATTTCCTAGAAAATAATATAACACAAGCATGATTACAAAGCAGCAATTTTAGAAAGAGTTCAGGTAGTGTCAATCTCTGAAAGCAAAAGTTTAAAAATTTCAATATCAGATTACTGTCTGAAAAACACACTAATGCATCTATTAAAAACATATATTCTATCGATGTTTGTGTAGCAATCATATTTTTGATTTTAGGTTAATAACTGTCAGAGTGTGTATCAATGTCTGAGATACTTCCTGCAGTTGATTCTTGATTTAATCATGTCGTGATCTGCAAACTGATTAACAAGAGGTAGCTAATGTCTCACATTTGCTGAAGTGGTGCACCACATGACATCCTCAGTCAGTTAAACTTTTTCCTGCACTCTTCAGTTGAATATTTTTTGATCTGCAAGTTACTTGAACAGTGAGCTGATAGCAGCACATCAAGGACATCTTGGTATCTGGGACCTTGATGAACAATGGACAAATAGTCTCTCCTCAATCTCCTCAACCAATCAGATTAAAGGATTGATAGATAAACAGAAGAAGAATTGAGAAGGAAGGTAAATTAGAGTTGGTGAATTTAATGTCAAATCATATACAGGGAGATAAAAAGAGGGAAAGAAAGATTGGATTAATAGAGAGAGAATGAAGAGGCAGAAAGGAACAGTAAGAAAAGAAATGTTTAATTTAATATTTGGCATTCTTAAACTCTCCAATAACAATTCATTACTAGAAGGTATGAGATTTCACAATTGTAATTGTTTACTTTCTGACCCAGAGTAGTTGATTGGCAGTCGTTAATAATTATCTTGTCATTAAAAGGGTAATTACACCATTAAATTTCTGCAGCAAGCTTAATGGCTGATTAATGTTCAACTGCAGCTACTTCATGAAACTCATGAGGAGGTTAACTGTGGGATGCCATTCCCGTGAAGTACAATTCATGGGGTATCTCTTTCTCACCCTAAGTTGCTGGACGATTCGCACATTTATAATGGAGTGCATTGTTCACACACTGTTATTTTTTTCAGCAAATGCTGGCCCTGTAATTTATAATTGAACTGTATAGTGCTTGGTTCTATCCATAATTTATTCTATTTGTAAATGCTTTTAAAATTTTTCATCAAATTTTTAAAAACATTCCATTTGCTTCATGCTGATTTAGTTTTACTATGTGCAGTTTGTAGCTCATTAATTCTATTACTTTATTTTCATGCACTGTGCATTGCAGCTGGTGAAAAGCACAATAAACTTCACTTCACTTTCTCCAAATAAACCTCAAATGCATTTTTAGATCACTTTGTGTGATTAGTGTTCCGATAAGTGTTTAGATCACTATGTTCCTATATTCAACATGCCACAAAGGTCATTTTTATAATCAGGAATGAAAAAAATGTGCAGACAAATATGGGTATGACTGTTGCTATGCTTATTGTACATTTGAAGAAAATATTTAAAGATATGGAAGGAAGTGGACATCCAATGTTCTTTTGTTTAAATTATAAAAAGTAATATTCCTACATAATGCAGGAATAATTACTCGAAGTTATTACAAAATATATGGACAGAAATGTTAATGTTTTCTGAGCAATGAGCGTCGCGATGTCCAATGCTCTTTTCTCATCCCTGACTTTTCTTTTGAGCCCCTGCACACTCCTGCTGTTTGTTTATTACACATAACATACTCAGTATATACTGTGCATATTATTTGTACTTAGCTGTGAGTTATTTCAGTACTTGAATGGGTTTGTTGATGCTTTCTGTAACTGTTGCATATGGTGTGCAATAGCAAAAGGAGGACTTTTGGTTATCTTGTTATTTAGTTTATCAAGTCTATTTGGCATTGGTTGTGATCCTCGATGAATGGGAATTGCATTACACTGAACTATGTTTTAATCTTCAGCAACCTATTGAGAAGGATGTTTTAGTTGCATAAGGAAAAATCCCCTCCTCCTCCTATTCTGTTCCACAGCATAAATGAAGGTGCAGGACCAATAAGGAAAGTTCAGTACTAATATAGATTGAGACTGAGATGCAGGTCCAGATCTTGCAGTCAGGTTGCTGCAGTGTTGTAAGCATAGGTGCAAGTTGAGGGAGCTGATGATTTGGGACACCCAAATGTGTGTAAGTGTACTTGTGGAGTTTAACTAAGTAAAGAAGTGCAGCTAACACTATCCAAATCCATCTGGTATTGGCTTGCAGCTATTCTGAAATAAGTAGGAATAATTGAAACCCCCAATGACACATTATGCCTCCAGGTTCTATTAGTGTTCCAAACTAAGCCAGTCGATTATTGACAGAGTACTGTGGACCTGCCTGATCCACGTTACTGAATCTGCCACAGAGGGTTGAGTTGGTTTTGAACTTCCGTTGCCAGCTTTGTTAACTTAGAGCCACCTTGACCCCAAGGTGATCCTGCTTATCTCTCTCCCCAGGGAGTATAATCAGCAGCTGGCCATTGCAATTATTTAGTTAACACTATATAACCTTATGATACAAGGCAAAACTCTATCATTAACAATTACATATAAAGTTAAAGTGTTTATTCTGAATTACAATGCTAATACTGAAATTCCTCACAATTCCTATGGTTTAGTCCCTGAATAATTCATGGAGACTTATGGGCTGAAGTTCTGGAGAACCCCTGTCTTTCTTTGAGACATTTCTCTCAAATTAACATCTGGTTTTCTCTGAAATCATACATTTCAAAGCTACAAATTCCCATAATTTTGTCAGCAGGCGCTAATTGCGGAAAATAGATCGTTGTACTTCTGTTTTTTGTTTAAAAGGAGAACCTCAACTTTGTCTGGTCAATATGATTTCCTTTCAAATTTACCTTTGAACTATGTCTTAACCTTTATCCTCAGAAGATGACAAGAGGCAACTTTGCTCATGGTGAGCATAATGTGCCATCTTTCTATCAGTCTGCCTCCTTTCGAAAAAAGAGGGGAGAATGCTTCTCCAGGCGGTCTTTCATTTACATTGACATTTAATTTAGTTCTTAACTGTTTCCTGCCTCCAGGTTTCTCCTTTGATCTCTGATCTGTTTTATAATGAAGTAATTTAGACTGTTTGATCAAGTAGTAACAAATGCTAATGATTAGTGCAGACTTTTTTGATTCCTGTACTTCAATACATTTTCTTTTGCTTCAACTGGACAAGGAAATTTGAAAAAGTGTTGTTGCTTTGTTAAATTGTAGTGTGGAATCCGTTTCCGCTCTGCTTAATATAATAGCATCATGGGTTTATTTCAATAGCATGAGAACATATTGCAACAAAATATTTTGGGAAACTAAAAATAATTGTTGTTTAGCAAAATCCTGTTGAATGTAAAAGTTTAATCTCTGTCTAAGCGTGATTAAATATCATTACACTTTTTGTAAAAAGCTGTTCTGATTGGACTGCATGAAACAGATAGCCTCAGGGATATCTCTCTCTCTCTTTGAATGATTTAGTTGGTTTTAGAAGAGGCAAGTCACCAGGGGGAATATCAACCGACAGGAAAGCACATGGAAAATGTAGCTTTTGTACAACCGCAGTGAACCCTTCAGCTTTGTGGGATATTATTAATTTTTTTAAAAAGTCAGGATTGTACAAGGCCAGAATAATGCTAGCCAGAGACAGAAGACCTGAGCAATTGTACTATATAGGACAAAATAATCACATATGCAAATAATAAACAGAAAATATTGGATACAGAGGTGACCCATCAATGTCTGAAAAGTGAAGGATTAAGTTTTTGCATGGGAATTCTTTGTCAGTTAGTGGCTGTGATCAGTCTTTCCCTGAAACATTGGGCTGGATTTAGTGAGGCCATTTGGAGTGGGAATGAAGGTGGGGGTGGTGTCGTTGAATAGTGCAGATATGTCTGCCCAGGAATCTGGCATCATGATGTCGGTTCTGGATTTAGTCAGCGGTGAGAAACGTCCGAGGCCGCAGTGCCACCCTGATGCGATGGGACTGTCACTTGAATTGCTGAACAGATAGTTATAATACATTTGCATGCAATTAATAGTGATTCAATGGAAGGTGTGGAATGAAGTGGAATGTGGGCGGCCCTTAAATGACTTCAGATCCTTGGCTGTTAATAGGTGACAGCTTCAGTGCTGCGACTGAAAGGCAGCCATAATGAGCACAGGATAGGGGAAGTGGGGGAGTGGAGGCCATTGTTGGCCTGTAGTGCTGTGTGCTCTGCATGGTGGACTTGGTCTTGGATGGCAATATGGGGCGGGCTTGGTCTCGGGTGACAATACCCAGGTGAGCTTGGTGTCGGGTGGCAGGATCAGGTGGGCTTGGTCTAAGTTGGCAGGACTGAGTGAGTTTGGTCTCAGTGGCAGTACCCGGGTGAGCTTGGTGTCGGGTGGCAGGACCAGGTGGGCTTGTCTTGGGTGATGGGTTGGGTGGCCATACTATTGGGTGAGAAGGTTGGCTCTCAACAGGAGTGGGCACTGAGGGCCATTAACGCATCGGCCGAGAAGAGTAGCAAAGGCAATGTTGCCAAAGATAACTTTGTCTCTGCAAGGGCAATGCTCAGGAAGCCTACTGATCAGCGGGTATGTGTCTGATACACCCTGTCTTTGTGGATCCCAATGGCATGATGCAACGCCTCCGATGAAGGGAGGGCCTGGAGGTAGCTGCACCTGCTCGGGAAGCTCCACAACGAGAGCAGTAGTGGTCGGCCAATCGAAGAAGGGCCCATCTGCGCCATAGAGTGTACCACACTCGACTCAGCTACCTCCAAATATCCAAGCGACATTGTCAGCGAAGACGGCGGCTTTCTGTCACTAACAAGTGCGCCCTGCTGCAGGACAAGTTGAGACCTATGGGATTTGGTGATCACCCTATGCCAGTGGCACTTAACTTTTACGCGTCTGGATATTTCCAGGGACTTGTGTAGTGTCTTCCAGGCAGCAGCCCACCACTACATCAAAGAGGTGACGAGGGCGGCACAGTGGCGCAGTGGTTAGCACTGCAGCCTCACAGCTCCAGGGACCCGGGTTCGATTCCGGGTACTGCCTGTGTGGAGTTTGCAAGTTCTCCCTGTGTCTGCGTGGGTTTTCTCCGGGTGCTCCGGTTTCCTCCCACAAGCCAAAAGACTTGCAGGTTGATAGGTAAATTGGCCATTATAAATTGTCACTAGTATAGGTAGGTGGTAGGGAAATCAGGGACAGGTGGGGATGTTTGGTAGGAATATGGGATTAGTGTAGGATTAGTATAAATGGGTGGGTGATGTTCGGCACAGACTCGGTGGGCCGAAGGGCCTGTTTCAGTGCTGTATCTCTCTAATCTAATGCACTGTTCAAGAGGGCCAGTGACGATGTGCAGTATTGGACCAACCACGACAGTCAGGCAGAAAGAGCAATCAGATTTGGGGCCATTGCTGGATTCCCCAGGTGTGATTGACTGCATGCATGTGGCCATCAAGGCTCCAATGGACCAGCCAGCCGCCTTCATCAACAGGAAGGACTTCCATTCCATCAACATTCAACTGGTCTGTGATCACCGAACGTGCTTCTTGCAGGAGTGTGCCCGCATCCTAGGAAGCAGCCTCAATGCCTACATACTTAGGTAGTCACAGGTGCCGCAGCTTTTCAGGCCCCTGACTCGCCTTCAGGGATGGATTCTTGGGGACAAGGGCTACCCACTGAAGATCATGGCTACTGACGCCTGTGAGGAACCCTCGCACTGCAGCAGAGGAGAGGTACAAACTCTGCTACGACTCCACCCAAGTGATCTTTGGGCTGCTGAAGATGAGATTCTATTACCTGTATCGATCTGGGGGTGCCCTGCAGTATGCCCCAGTGAGAGTCTCGCATTTGTGCTGGTCTGCTGTGCTCTGCACTATCTAGCACTGCAGAGTGGGGAGGCCTTGCATGAAGAGGACATGATTGAACGTTAGTCCTCAACTGGCAAGGAGGATGCAGAGGAGGATGATTTGCAGGCAGCACTGGATCTTGAAGCTGTTTTTACCAGATGCCAGGAACGTTGAGCAATGGGCCAGGGAGACAAGAAACAATCACATAATTACCCACTTCCTGCCACCACGATGGCCTCTCAGAGCGAAACTCAATAAAGACTCATCTCAATGCATTCAGTCTGTCCGTTCCTTTCCATTTGGACTCTGTGCCCAGCTGAACCATGCTCGGGGGCACGTCGGAGATGTTTACCAAAGGAGGGCTATGGTTACACTGGCAACCAATGAGGGCGAAAGGGGGAAGTCAGGATCCCACAATTAAGTCATGAAAGTCTAAGTATTTTTCAATAATGAATGTGAACTGCAATAACAATAAAACACAATACAATTGGCAAATGTCAAACACCCCCAAAACCCCAAATAAAAACAAGAAATGCTGGAACCACTCAGCAGGTCTGGCAGCATCTGTGAAAAGGGAAGCAGAGTTAACGTTTCGGGTCAGTGACCCTTCTTCGGAACTGACAAATATTAGAAAAGTCACAGGTTATAAGCAAGTGAGGTGGGGCTGGGGCAAGAGATAACAAAGGAGAAGGTGTAGACTGGACCAGACCACATAACTGCCTTTTTTCTTTATATGTTTTCTTGTGCTTCGACGCAGTGTGACCCATGCGCTAGCAGCTGGGCTGGAGGTGGGCTGCTGATCAGGCCGTCCCTTGTCCTGGGATGATGTTTGCAGGTCTCTAACCACTAGTGTTCAGACACCTCAAAAAGAGCTCTCAACCATTTTAAGAACAAAGAACAAAGAAAATTACAGCACAGGAACAGGCCCTTCGGCCCTCCAAGCCTACGCCGATCCAAATCCTCTATCTAAACCTGTCACCTATTTTCTAAGGGTCTGTATCTCTTTTCTTCGTGCCCATTCATGTATCTGTCTAGATACATCTTAAAAGACGCTATCGTGCCCGCGTCTACCACCTCCGCTGGTAATGCGTTCCATGCACCCACCACCCTCTGCGTAAAGAACTTTCCACGCATATCCCCCCTAAACTTTTCCCCTTTCACTTTGAACTCGTGTCCCCTTGTAATTGAATCCCCCACTCTGGGAAAAAGCTTCTTGCTATCCACCCTGTCTATACCTCTCATGATTTTGTACACCTCAATCAGGTCCCCCCTCAACCTCCGTCTTTCTAATGAAAATAATCCTAATCTACTCAACCTCTCTTCATAGCTAGCGCCCTCCATACCAGGCAACATCCTGGTGAACCTCCTCTGCACCCTCTCCAAAGCATCCACATCCTTTTGGTAATGTGGCGACCAGAACTGCACGCAGTATTCCAAATGTGGCCGAACCAAAGTCCCAAACAACTGTAACATGACTTGCCAACTCTTGTACTCAATACCCCGTCCGATGAAGGAAAGCATGCCGTATGCCTTCTTGACCACTCTATTGACCTGCGTTGCCACCTTCAGGGAACAATGGACCTGAACACCCAAATCTCTCTGTCCATCAATTTTCCCCAGGACTTTTCCATTTACTGTATAGTTCACTCTTGAATTGGATCTTCCAAAATGCATCACCTCGCCTTTGCCCTGATTGAACTCCATCTGCCATTTCTCTGCCCAACTCTCCAGTCTATCTATATTCTGCTGTATTCTCTGACAGTCCCCTTCAGTATCTGCTACTCCACCAATCTTAGTGTCGTCTGCAAACTTGCTAATCAGACCACCTATACTTTCCTCCAAATCATTTATGTATATCACAAACAACAGTGGTCTCAGCACGGATCCCTGTGGAACACCACTGGTCACACGTCTCCATTTTGAGAAACTCCCTTCCACTGCTACTCTCTGTCTCCTGTTGTCCAGCCAGTTCTTTATCCATCTAGCTAGTACACCTTGGACCCCATGCGCCTTCACTTTCTCCATCAGCCTACCATGGGGAACCTTATCAAACGCCTTACTGAAGTCCATGTATATGACATCTACAGCCCTTCCCTCATCAATCAACTTTGTCACTTCCTCAAAGAATTCTATTAAGTTGGTAAGACATGACCTTCCCTGCACAAAACCATGTTGCCTATCACTGATAAGCCCATTTTCTTCCAGATGGGAATAGATCCTATCCCTCAGTATCTTCTCCAGCAGCTTCCCTACCACTGACGTCAGGCTCACCGGTCTATAATTACCTGGATTTTCCCTGCTACCCTTCTTAAGCAAGGGGACAACATTAGCAATTCTCCAGTCCTCCGGGACCTCACCCGTGTTTAAGGATGTTGCAAAGATATCCGTTAAGGCCCCAACTATTTCCTCTCTCGCTTCCCACAGTAACCTGGGATAGATCCCATCCGGACCTGGGGACTTGTCCACCTTAATGCCTTTTAGAATACCCAACACTTCCTCCCTCCTTATGCCGACTTGACCTAGAGTAATCAAACATCTGTCCCTAACCTCAACATCCGTCATGTCCCTCTCCTCGGTGAATACCGATGCAAAGTACTCGTTTAGAATCTCACCCATTTTCTCTGACTCCACGCATAACTTTACTCCTTTGCCCTTGAGTTGGCCAATCCTTTCTCTAGTTACCCTCTTGCTCCTTATATATGAATAAAAGGCTTTGGGATTTTCCTTAACCCTGTTTGCTAAAGATATTTCATGACCCCTTTTAGCCTTCTTAATTCCTCGTTTCAAATTGCGCCTAAAATCCCGATATTCTTTCAAAGCTTCATCTTTCTTCAGCCGCCTAGACCTTATGTGTGCTTCCTTTTTCCTCTTAGCTAGTCTCACAATTTCACCTGTCATCCATGGTTCCCTAATCTTGCCATTTCTACCCCTCATTTTCACAGGAACATGTCTCTCCTGCACGCTAATCAACCTCTCTTTAAAAGCCTCCCACATATCAAAAGTGGATTTACCTTCAAACAGCTGCTCCCAATCTACATTCCCCAGCTCCTGCCGAATTTTGGTATAGTTGGCCTTCCCCCAATTTAGCACTCTTCCTTCAGGACCACTCTCGTCTTTGTCCATGAGTATTCTAAAACTTACGGAATTGTGATCACTATTCCCAAAGTAGTCCCCTACTGAAACGTCAACCACCTGGCCCGGCTCATTTCCCAACACCAGGTCCAGTATGGCCCCTTCCCTAGTTGGACTATTTACATACTGCTCTAGAAAACCCTCCTGGATGCTCCTTACAAATTCTGCTCCATCTCGACCTCTAACATTAAGTGAATCCCAGTCAATGTTGGGAAAATTAAAATCTCCTATCACCACCACCCTGTTGCTCCTACAGCTTTCCATAATCTGCTTACATATTTGTACCTCTATCTCACGCTCGCTGTTGGGAGGCCTGTAGTACAGCCCCAACATTGTTACCGCACCCTTCCTATTTCTGAGTTCTGCCCATATTGCCTCACAGCTCGAGTCCTCCATAGTGCCTTCCTTCAGCACAGCTGTGATATCCTCTTTGACCAGTAATGCAACTCCTCCACCCCTTTTACCTCCCTCTCTATCCCGCCTGAAGCATCGGTATCCTGGGATATTTAGTTGCCAATCATGCCCTTCCCTTAACCAAGTCTCAGTAATAGCAATAACATCATACTCCCAGGTACTAATCCAAGCCCTAAGTTCATCTGCCTTACCTACTACACTTCTTGCATTAAAACAAATACACCTCAGACCACCAGTCCCTTTGCTTTCATCATCTGCTCCCTGCCTACTCTTTCCCTTAGTCACGCTGACTTCATTATCTAGTTCCTTACAGGCTTTAGTTACTACATGCTTACTCTCCACTAACCTCATTTGGTTCCCAGCCCCCTGCCACATTAGTTTAAACCCTCCCCAACAGAGTTAGCAAAAGCACCCCCAAGGACATTGGTTCCAGTCCGGCCCAGGTGTAGACCGTCCAATTTGTAATAGTCCCACCTCCCCCAGAACCAGTCCCAATGTCCCAAAAATCTGAACCCCTCCCTCCTGCACCATCTCTCAAGCCACGCATTCATCCTGACTATTCTTTCATTTCTACTCTGACTATCACGTGGCACTGGTAGCAATCCTGAGATTATTACCTCTGAGGTCCTACTTTTTAACTTGGCTCCTAACTCCCTAAATTCTGCTTGTAGGACCTCATCCTGTTTTTTACCTCTATCAATGGTGCCTATGTGCACAACGACAACTGGCTGTTCACCCTCCCCCTTCAGAATGTTCTGCAGCCGATCTGAGACATCCCTGACCTGTGCACCTGGGAGGCAACATACCATTCGGGAGTCTCGTTTTCGACCACAGAACCGCCTATCTACTCCCCTTGCAATCGAATCCCCTATGACTATAGCCTTTCCACTCTTTTTCCCGCCCGTCTGAACAGCAGAGCCAGCCACGGTGCCATGAACCTGGCTACTGCTGCCTTCCCCTGGTGAGCCATCTCCCTCAACATTATCCAAAACGGTATACCTGTTCTGGAGGTATGTGGGCCCACTTGGTCTCTGCATCCCCTGTGGGAGTGCTTTGGAGGGCTTTTTCAAGTGAATTTAGAAACTTGCGTGACAGCTGTGGAT
Organism: Heterodontus francisci; assembly: GCF_036365525.1. NCBI lineage: Eukaryota > Metazoa > Chordata > Chondrichthyes > Heterodontiformes > Heterodontidae > Heterodontus > Heterodontus francisci. The sequence goes on along the minus strand of NC_090381.1, from coordinate 28,930,177 downwards.
GAGAGATTCTGCTTTTATATGGTTTATATCCCCTTCTAATTCACAGCTAAATCCTCTCCTCTTGCAATGCCACCTCATTATTGTATTCACCTCCTCTATTTGAAATGAGGCATTGTCTTCTTTTGTCCCCCTCCATCGCTCCTGCTTCCTTCTAAGTGGAGGCTCCTTATGCCGAGAGCAGTCTATTCCCTTCCAGAGGAAATGGCCCATTCATCAGGAAGGGGCCCATTCTTCTACAACAACATTGCAACAATAGAGACAATATTCCTGAAGAAGGGAGATCAAGTGACCCGAAGTACCCTGCTTGAGATACAAACTGTTCTTGCATTCTTGAGTGTTGTGTCCATGTTTATACACTTATACCTCGTGTAAGCAGCCATACAAAGTATAACTGACTGTTTAGATGGACAGTCAACAAAAAACATTTGGAAAGATGAAACCAGGACTACATTCATCTGTAGCACCAACAGGCATTGAAAATTGCCTCACTTATTATCAGCATTATTGACACCAGGTCCTGAGGAATTAGTCATGACGAGGAGATAAATAGTGGGAAAGGAGAGGATTTCAAAAGCATGCCAAAAGCTCGAAGATTCGGAGAGAAGCAATGGGAGACTCGAAGCCAAATAAAAAAACATTGAAAAGTGTCATCAGAGTGACATCATAATCAACAGAGACCGCGGGGAAACAGAGAGCCAGCCAGGGTGAGTATACCGGTAAACTTTTAATTTAATCTCAGTTAATCAAATATAAAATAAGACTTGATCAGTTCATTCGTATAAAAACTAAAAACTAAGGCAGATTTCATAACTTATCATAATATATATAGAGACCAGCAGAAAGGGTATTGGTTCAAATTAGGAGCTGGGGAGTTAAAGATTTTCAATTGGTGGAGTGTAACAGTTAGTGTTGTAATAACAGTATAAGCATAGAACAGGATTAGAGATAGTAATTAAAATTGATAGTTTAAATGGGATGCTAAATACATTGCATAAAAAAGGAATAGAGGGTTTTTGCTTAAATTATGGATGGGCAGCTGCGACCTTGCAATTGCTGCATCATAAGGGAACTTCAGGACACTTCATGTGCCCTGGGTGACCACGTGTGTTGGAAGTGTCTCCAGCTGCTACAGCTCGCGCCTCAGGATTTCCGAGCTTGAGTGGCAGATGGAATCATTATGGAGCATCAGGGAGCAAGAGGGTTTCCTGGATCACACATTCCAGGAGCTGGTCACCCCACAGGCATTGAAAGTTCAAGATAGTTCAAGTAGGTAGTGACTCTCTGGAAGAGTAGGAAGAGGCAGGAAGTGCAGGAGCCTTGGGTGTGCACCACTCTCGAACCGGTACTCAGCTTTGGAGACTGTGAGAGTGACAACCCCTTGAAGGAGTGCAGTCTAAACCATGGGACCAATGGGCATGGGACTATACAGGAGGGAGCAGCAAAGTGCAGAAATGCAGTTGCTATACAAAATTCCATAGTCAGGGGGCAGACAGGCATTTTTGTAATGGTTGTTGTGAGTCCTGCATGGTGTATTGCCCCCCCTGGTGCCAGGGTAAAGGACATCAATGTGCAGGATATTCTGCAGGCGAAAGGGAGAGAGTCAGAAGCTGTGGTGCACACTGGTACCAACGACATAGCAAGGGCAGGTATTGAGGTCCTAAGGTCAAATTTTCAGGAGCTAGGGAAGAAATTAAAAAGCAGGACCTTGAGGATAGAAATCCCTAGATTACTCCCAGTGCCATGTGCTAGCGAGAGTAGACATAGGGAGATAGGGGGATATGTGTGGAAAGTTCTTTACGCAGAGGGTGGTGGGTGCCTGGAACGCATTGCCAGTGGAGGTGGTAGACGCGGGCACGATAGCGTCTTTTCAGATGTATCTAGACAGATACATGAATGGGCAGGAAGTAAAGAGATACAGACCCTGAGACAATAGGCGACAGGTTTAGATAGAGGATTTGGATCGGCGTAGGCTTGGAGGGCCGAAGGGCCTGTTCCTGTGCTGTAATTTTCTTTGTTCTTTGTTCTTTATAGGGAGGATTGAAGCATGATGCAGGAGGGAGGGCTTCAGATTCTTTTTTTTTTATTCATTCATGGGATTTGGGCGATGCTGACCAGGCCAGCATTTATTGCCCATCCCTAATTGCCCTTCAGAAGGTGGTGGTGAGCTACCTTCTTGAACCGCTGCAGTCCATTTCGCGTAGGTAAACCCACAGTGCTGTTAGGAAGGGAGTTCCAGGATTTTGACCCAGCGACAGTGAAGGAACGGCGATATCGTTCCAAGTTAGGATCGTGTGTGACTTGGAGGGGAGCTTGCAGGTGGTGGTGTTCCCATGTATTTGCTGCCCTTCTCCTTCTAGTTGGTAGAGGTCGCGGGTTTGGAAGGTGCTGTCTAAGGAGCCTTGGTGCATTGCTGCAGTGCATTTTGTAGATGGTACACACTGCTGCCATTGTGCGTCGGTGGTGGAGAGAGTGAATGTTTGTAGATGGGGTGCCAATCAAGCGGGCTGCTTTGTCCTGGTTGGTGTCGAGCTTCTTGAGTGTTGTTGGAGCTGCACCCATCCAGGCAAGTGGAGAGTATTCCATCACACTCCTGACTTGTGCCTTGTAGATGGTGGACAGGCTTTGGGGAGTCAGGAAATGAGTTACTCGCCTCAGGATTCCTAGCCTCTGACCTGCTCTTGTAGCCACGGTATTTATATGGCTACTCCAGTTCAGTTTCTGGTCAATGGTAACCCCTAGGATGTTGATAGTGGGGGATTCAGCGATGGTAATACCGTTGAATGTCAAGGGGAGATGTTAGATTCTCTCTTGTTGGATATGGTCATTGCCTGGCACTTGTGTGGCGCGAATGTTACTTGCCACTTATCAGCCCAAGCCTGGATATTGGCCAGGTCTTGCTGCATTTCTACACGGACTGCTTCAGTATCTGAGGAGCCACGAATGGTGCTGAACATTGTGCAATCATCCACGAACATCCCAACTTCTGACCTTATGATTGAAGGAAGGTCATTGATGAAGCAGCTGAAGATGGTTGGGCCTAGGACACTGCCCTGAGGAACTCCTGCAGTGATGTCCTGGAGCTCAGATGATTGACCTCCAACAACCACAACCATCTTCCTTTGCTCTAGGTATGACTCCAGCCAGCGGAGGGTTTTCCCCCTGATTCTCATTGACCTCAGTTTTGCTCGGGTTCCTTGTTGCCATACTCGGTCAAATGTTGCCTTGATTTGACGGGCATTCACTCTCACCTCACCTCTTGAGTTCAGCCCTTTTGTCCATGTTTGAACCAAGGCTGTAATGAGTTCAGGAGCTGAGTGGCCCTGGCGGAACACAAACTGAGCATCACTGAGCAGGTTGTTGCTAAGCAAGTGCTGCTTAATGGCGCTGTTGATGACACCTTCCATCACTTTACTGATGATAGAGAGTAGGCTGATGGGGCGGTAACTGGCCGGGTTGGACTTGTCCTGCTTTTTGTGTACAGGACATACCTGGGCAATTTTCCACATTGCAGGGTAGATGCCAGTGTTGTAGCTGTACTGGAACAGCTTGGCTAGGGGCGCAGCAAGTTCTGGAGCACAGGTCTTCAGTACTATTGCTGGAATATTGTCAGGGCCCATAGCCTTTGCAGTGCCCAGTGCCTTCAGTCGTTTCTTGATATCACGCGGAGTGAATCGAATTGGCTGAAATCTGGCATCTGTGATGATGGGGACTTCAGGAGGAGGCCGAGATGGATTATCAAGTCGGCACTTCTGGCTGAAGATTGTTGCAAATGCTTCAGCCTTATCTTTTGCACTGATTTGCTGGGCTCCACCATCATTGAGGATGGGGATATTTGTGGAGAAACCTCCTCCAGTTAGTTGTTTAATTGTCCACCACCATTCACGGCTGGATGTGGCAGGACTGCAGAGCTTAGATCTGAACCGTTGATTATGGGATCGCTTATCTCTGTCTATCGCATACTGCTTATGCAGTTTGGCATGCAAGTAGTCCTGGGTTGTAGCTTCACCAGGTTGACACCTCATTTTGGGGTATGCCTGGTGCTGCTCCTGGCATGCCCTCCTACACTCTTCATTGAACCAGGGTTGGTCTCCTGGCTTGATGGTAATGGTAGAGTGGGGGATATGCCGGGCCATGAGGTTACAGATTGTGGTTGAGTACAATTCTGCTGCTGCTGATGGCCCACAGCGCCTCATGGATGCCCAGTTTTGCATTGCTAGATCTGTTCGAAATCTATCCCATTTAGCACAGTGATAGTGCCACACAACACGATGGACGGTATCCTCAATGTGAAGGCGGGACTTCGTCTCCACAAGGACTGTGCGGTGGTCACTCCTACCAATACAGTCCTGGACAGAAGCATCTGCAGCAGGCAGATTGGTGAGGATGAGGTCAAGTATGTTTTTCCCTCATGTTGGTTCCCCCACCACCTGCCGCAGACCCAGTCTAGCAACTATGCCCTTTAGTCCATTATGTCCATTCTTGTGGCATTGAGACCAGTTCTGGGGAAAGAGGCACCTCTACAAAAGGAGTAGGTTGCACCTCAACAGGACTGGGACCAATATCCTCGTGGGGAGATTTACTAGTGTGGTTGGGGAGGATTTAAACTAAATTGGCAAGGGCCTGGGCAACAGAATATAGAAGTAGAAAAGAGGAATAAGTTGCATAAGGTGAGAGTGTTTGATAGTACGAGAGAGGGAATAGTTCCATATTAGATGGGAGTGGACTCAGAAGGTCTACAAGGAATGCAAAGACAGGATGACAATGCATGTGTGTAAATGAACAAAGTGTGGTGAATAAGGTTGGTGAGTTACTGGCACATAAAACGTGTGGGAATATGATATAGTGGCAATACAGGAAAGAGACTTAAAAATGACGAGGACTGGGCACTTAATGTACAAGGATACAAAGTATTCAGAAAAGATAGAGATGGGAAAAAAGGTGGTGAGGTGGCAATATTGATTAGGGAAGACATTGCAGTGTTGGAAAGGGAAGATGTCTTTGAAGGGGTAAGGACAGAATCCATTTGGTTAGAGCTGAGAAGCAAAACGGGTATATCAGGGTACTAGGGATATTCTCTAGGCCTCCAAATCATGAGAGAGAGAGATAGAGGAGCAAATCTGCAGGGAAATGAAAGAAATGTGCAAGTACTCTAGAATGGTGATATAGGGGACTTTAATTACCCAAATATTGATTGGGATAATTCTAGAGTAAAGGGGAAGGAGGGGGAGTAATTTCTGAAATGTGTTAAGATGAGCTTCCTGATTAAGTTATGTTCCCCGCCCAAGTAGAGAGGAGGCATTGCTGGATCTGGTGTTGGGAAATGAGATGGGCCAAGTAGAGCAAGTGTCTGTTGGAGAGAACTTGGATAAGAGTGATCATCATATCATAAGGTTTAGGATCGTAATGCAGAAAAGCAAGGAACAAAATAAGGTAGAACGTCTAGATTGGAAGGAGGCTAATTTCAACGCGATAAGAAGGGATCTAGCTAGGGTAGAAAGAAATCAACGACTGACAGGAAAAGCTGTATCAGAAAAAAGGGTGGTTTTTAAGGAAGGGATGCTTCAGGTACAGGCTAGGTACATTCTAGTGACAGTGAAAGGTAAGAGAATAAATAACAGGGCTCCTTGGATGAACAAGGGAAATGAGATTATGATGAAACAAGAAAAAGGGTGTATGATGCATGTCAGGTGAATTCTTCAAGTGGGAACCAGGCCATATACAATAAGTTGAGATGGGAGGTGGAGGAAAATAAGATTGGCAAAGAGAGAACATGAGAATAGAATGGCAGTCAACATAAAAGGGAACCGAAAAATCTTCTACCAGCATGTAAATAGTTAGCAGGTAGTTAGAGGTGGTGTGGGGCCTAGTAGGGGCAAAGAGGGTGATATATGCATAAATGTGCAGGGAAAAGCTAATATACTTAATGAGTACTTTGTGTCAGTGTTCACTGAGGAAAAAGAATCTGATAAAACATCAGTAGTAGCAGAGAGGTTAGAAGCAATAGATAGGGTGAACATTGAGAAGGAAAATTACTAAAAATGCTGGCTATGCTTAGGGTAGATAAGTCACCTGGTCCGGATGGCTTAGATCCCAGGTTGCTAAAGGAAGTGGGGGTGGAGATAGTGGCAGGGCTTGCTATAATCTTCCAATCTTCCCTGGGTACAGGGCAGGTGCCAGAAGTTTGGAGAGTGGCAAATGTGACACCCTTATTCAAGAAAGGGTGTAAGGACAGTCCTGGCAACTACATGACAGTTTGTTTAACATCAGTAGTGGGTATGATTTGAGAAACAACAATCAGGGAAAATGTCATGATTTTTTTTTATGCTGTCTGATGCAACATAAATGAGATGCGTGCAGTCCAGATATGTTGAAGATCTCAAGCAGGTTTATTAAAACTAAACTATTATACAGTACAGAGCTAACTATTTACAGAACATGCCTCGAGGTGCTCCAATTACATAGTGACTCTGGATCTGAGTCACATGACTGCATCCTGGTACTTAGACTGTTAGCATACTAAAATCTTAAGGGACATCACTCTTAAAGGCAATCATACAACATCCCCCTTCTTTCCAAAGATAAGTCTCGTACGCTTAAAGTAAAAACACATATAAATTAGCTAACATCAAAATTATCTGCATAGCTACAGAGATTGTAAACTTTACATATGCAGAAGCTTAATAGTCCGCATATCATTTCAGTGGTTTGACAATTCTTCCAGATCTGGTTTTGGTATAACCTTCTGAGGATGTCATCCTTGGCTGTTTTGGATTTGCAGGCATGTTGTTACTGTGTTTGTTGTTGTCCTATTGTTCCGGCACACCCTCATCGACAGAGTGCATTCTTTCGAGGCCGCTGTGAGCAATTGGAGTATTGCACACTTCTCTTAGTTGGCTACAGTTCCTTCGCAAAACTGCTCTGCTAGGTGTTGTGATCTCGTAGGACCTAGGCTCACTGCAAATTTTGGATACCTCTGCAGGTAACCATGTTCTCATTGTGGGGTGTATGATCCTGCCCTTTTGTCCTACATGTAGCTGAGGTCATTCTGCCCCTGTGTGTTGGCCATGCACCATCTTCATTCTCCCTTGTTTTTCAAGCAGTTTCTCCTTCATTTCGGAGAATTTGGACAGATGATGTCTTGGCAGAGTCGTCCACACTTGTCTGCCAAATATGATATCTGCTGGTGACGGTGAACCCATATCCATAGGTGTAGCTCTGAGGTGGAGCATAGCAACACAAAAAAATTGTTTAGTTGTCCTACATTTCAGGATAAGTGACGACTGTGTGAACCATTCGCTCAGCAAGACCGTTAAATCTAGGATAATGTAGTGAGGGCATCACATGGTTTACGCCCCATTTGGTCCACATATCCCTGCAAGGCTTGCCCGTTTACTGTGGCCCATTGTCCGAAATTATTTCCTCAACTTTTGAGAGTTCCTGTCTGATGCCTTTGAAATTAGCCATCCCCCAATTTCGGAATTCAACCTGAGGACCAGTCTTTTCCTTTTCCATAACTATCTTGAAGCTAATAGAGTGATGGTCACTTGTCCCAAAGGGCACCCCTGCTGACACATCAACCACCTGCCCAGCCTCATTTCCAAAATGGAGGTCGAGTGTAGCCCCTTCTCTAGTAGGGCCATCCACATACGGCTTCAGAAAACTATCCTGGACACACTTAACAAATTCTTCCCCCTCTGATCTCTTAACACTAAAGCAGTCCCAGTCAATATTAGGGAAGTTAAAATCACCTACTATTACAACCCTATAATTCCTACACCTATCTGTGATTTTCCTACATATATGCTCCTCCAATTCCCTCTGACTATTGGGGGGCCCGAGAGTATAATCCCATCAAAGTGATCACCCCTTTCTTATTTCTAGGTTCTACCCATATGGCCTCGCTGGATGTTCCCCCCGGGATATCCTCTCTAAGTACTGCCGTGATGTCCTCCCTAATCAATAGTGCAACTCCCCCTCCTCTCTTACCTCCACCTCTGTCACGCCGGAATGATTGGCACCCCGGAACATTGAGCTGCCAGTCCTGCCCATCCCTCAAACACGTTTGCGTAATAGCTATAATATCACAATCCCATGTACCGATCCATGCTCTGATTTCATCTGCCTTACCTGTAAGGCTTCTTGCATTAAAGTAAATGCAGTCTAGCCTACCAGACCTTCCACGCTCCCTGTCCTGCCCCTGCCTGGCCTGCCTACTGGACTTGCTTGCTTTAACCTTTACATTTGCCTCAACTATCTCATCGGAGAGACTACTACTTTGGGTCCCATCCCCACTGCAAGACTAGTTTAAACCCTCCTGAGTATTACTAGCAAACCTCCCTGCAAGGATATTGGTCCCCTTCCAGTTCAGATGCAACCCGTCCCTCTTGTACAGGTCATCTCTGTACCAGAAGAGATCCCAATGATCCAATTAGCTGAAGCCCTCTCGCCTACACCAGTTCTTCAGACATTCATTTGCCTTATCCTCCTATTCCTACCCTCACTAGCACGTGGCACAGGGAGTAATCCTGAGATTACAACCCGAGAGGTCCTGCCTTTTAATCTTCTGCCTAACTCCCTATGTTCACTTTGCAGGACCTCATCACTCTTCCTGCCTATGTCGTTAGTACCAATATGGACCACGAGACTGTTGTTTATACAGCCGTTCAATAGGCAATTCTTCACGCTTGAGTGGGTTTATGAATTTTTAAAAAACTCTGGCTGAGTGAATGAAAGGTCTTCATGCTGAGTGGTTTGATGATTTTTTAAAAGCTTTAACTGCGAGCTGCGTGAATGGAGGATTCTTATGCTTTTTGCTGGTGGACACCTCCTGTAATGGTGCCGACTTTTATCAGCCAGGGGGAGGCTTTGAAAACAATTTGAAAACAAAAGCCTGAGCTATTGATTGGATTTTCCCTGTTTTTTTCTTTTACTGAGCCTTTAAAAAAATATCAACTTTGCAAGCACCTCAAAGCTTTTTTTTCAACGCGGATTCCTGGACCGTCGGGACAATGACTCACCCGATTTCCTTGCATCCTGTCATTCTGTGCTCTGTCTCCTACAGCTTGAGTTAGGCTCTTTTTTTTACTGTTTGAGACAATATATTGTTCTGAACTTTCTCTGCAGTGGCTGTAGGAATGGTCATTTTCAGAGCTGTTTTACCCATGGTCTTCAACTTCAGACTTTGTCTTCTGACCACAGCTGCCACCATATAATTGACCGTAAAACCATAGAACAGTTACGGCACAGAATGAGGCCATTCAGCCCATTGTGTCTGCGCCAGCTGAAAAAACTAGCCGCGCAATCTAATCCCATCTTCCAGCACCTGGTCTGTAACCTTGCAGGTTAAAGCACTTCAGGTGCATGTCCAGGTACCTTATCAATGAGTTGAAGGTTTCTGCCTTCACCGGGCAGTGAATTCCAGACACCCCCCACCCTCTGGGTGAAAAGGTTTTCCTCATTTACCCTCTAATCCTGCTACCAATCACCTTAAATCCGTGCCCCCTGGTAATTAACCTTTCCACGAGGGGAAACACGTCCTTCCGGTCTACTCTGTCTAGGCCCCTCATAATTTTGCACACCTCAATTAAGTCATCCCTCAGTCCTTTTTACAGGTTCTTTTTATGTTGTCTGATGCAACAAAAACGAGATGTGTGGAGTCCAGTTATGTTGAAGATCTCATTCAGGTTTATTAAAGCTAAACTATTATACAGTACAGAGCTGACTATTTACAGAACTTGCCTCGAGGTGCTACAGTTGCATAGTGACTCTGGATCTGAGTCACATAACTGTATCCTGGTACTTAGCTCATTAGCATACTACGATCTTAAAGGGACATCACTCTTAAAGGCAATCATACAACAATCGCCAGCACGGATTTGTAAAAGGCAGATCATGCTTGACTAATCTAATTGAATTTTTTGATGAAGTAAGAGAGAATGTTGATGAAGGGAATGTGGTGGATGTTGTTTCTATGGATTTTAGGTAAGCATTTGATAAGGTACCACATGAAAGCCTGGTTAACAAAACTGAGGCTCATGGAATAGGAGGGTCAGAGTCCAAATTGATAAACAAAAAATGGACTTAACCACAGAAAACAGTGAGTCGTAGTAAATGGTTGCTTTTCAGAGTGGAGGATGGTAGACATCAGTGTTCCCCAAGGGTCAGTGCTGGGACCACTGCTTCTTCTGCTACATATAAATGACTTGGATGTTGGAATGCAGACTAGAATCTCAAATGTTGCCGATGACAGCAAACTTGGAGGTGTGGCAAACAGTGAGGATGATATGACCCACCTGCAACAGGACACAGATAGGCTAGCAGAATGGGCAGACAGGTGGCAGATGGAATGTAATACTGACAAGTGTGAGGTGATGTATTTTGGCAGAAGGAATAAGGAGAGGCAATATATACTTAATGGCACTGTTCTTAAGAATGTGCAGGAACAGAAGGACCTGGGGGTGCATGCACATCTATCTTTGAAGGTGGCAAGACATATCGAGAGAGTGCTTAATAAAGCTTTTGGGATCTTGGGCTTCATAAACAGAGGCATTGAGTACAAAACAGGGAAGTTATCAAGCTCTGGTTAGGCTCCAACTGGAGTATTGCATCTAGTTCTGGTTACCACGTTTCAGGAAGGATGTGAGGGTCCTTGAGAGGGTGCAAAGGAGTGATTCCAGGGATGGGGAATTTTAGTTGCAGGGTTAGTATGGAAAAACAAGGAGATTGAGGGGAGATTTCATGGAAATGTACAAGATTATGATAGGCTTAGATAAGTTAGACAAGGAAAAGCTGTTCTCATTAACTAATGGTACAAGGACTAGGGGACAGAGATTGAAGGTTTCAGGCAAGAGATGTAGAGTGAATGTGAGGAAGAGCTTTTTCCCGCAGTGGGTGGTAATGATCTGGAAGTCACTGCCCACAAGGGTTATGGAAGCGGAGACAACCATTGAGTTTGAAAGGAAATAGATTTGCAGGGCTACGGGAATTGAGTGTGGGAGTGGGACTGACTGAATAGCTCCATGAAAAGCTGGTATAGACTCGATGGGTTGAATGGCCTCCTTCTATGCTGTAAATGACTCTTTCTATGAGTTCAATTTGTCACTGTTTTCTTTCACACATGCTCCTATTTTTAGTTCCAAACTGCCATATTAATTATTCTCACCCAACCTCTGTTTCATAGGAACACAGTAAAAGATGAGGTTATTCAGCCCCTCAAACCTGCTCCGCCATTTAACTAGATCGTGACTGATATATATCTCAACCCAGCTGAGCTGCTTTAGCTCCATATCCCTTGACACCCTTACCGAACAGAAGTCTGTCAATCTCAGTCTTGAAAGCTATCATGATGCAACATACACAGTCTTTTGGTGGACAGAGTTCCAGATTTCCACCATCAAAAAGTTCTTACTGATTTCCTTCCTAAATGGCCTAGCCCTAATTTTAAGATTATATCTCCTCGTTCTTGCTTTCCCCATCAAATTCTCCACGATCAGATCACCCCTTAATTTTCTATATTCAAAAGAATACAAGGCAACTTTATGCAACTTGTAGCCATAATTTAACTCTCTAAGCCCAGTTATCATTCTGATGAACCCCTCCAAATGCAATATATATCTCCTGAAGGGCGTTGCACAAAGCAGAACACAGTATTCGAGATGGGATGTGACAAGGTTTTTGTTTTTGTATTAAAAACTTAGAATGCTGTATGTTTTTAAAAAACTGAAATAGGATTTTTCAGGGGACATAGACACCTGCAAATAAATGAAATTTTTGCATGTTTTGAAAGGAAGTTGACTTTGTATATAAGGAGAGGAAAGCAAGCAATTTCGAGGAAACTAGCAAAAGGTATGATCACCTCAGACCAACTCTTTGAATGACAAGGGTGACTCTATGTCTGGACCTGTGACCAGTTTAGGAAGATTTTGCTTTCACTTTGGACCCTTTAAAAAGCCAGTGAGTTGGACAAAGAGAAGGCATTTGAAATTTGGCTTTGGCCTGCATGGAGATCAAAGAGGAAGACCCAGAAAAAGTGTTACCTGTCTCTGTAAAGGAATCCTGCATCTGGTGAGTAAAAATCCTGTATTTCAATGATGGCAGATTCCTATTGCCTCCTGTCTCCGAAGAATCCCTACATCAAGTGTGGTTCCTGTTGCTTGCTGTGTTTTAAGAAATCCTGAAATCTGAAGAAATATTTTACTGCTATCCTGCTGCTATAAAACCTCAGAAGATCTGTTGCTACACCCATGATGAAAGACCTATGTGAAGCCTGCAGCAGTTGAATTGCCTTGAATGCCAACCCATCACAGACTGTTCATCAACCTCACCTGGGGAGACTTTGAGTGGCATCCGACTTTTCGACTCTGGGACACCTCACCAAACCAAAGAACTTCCTAACAGAACGTGACAAACTGAATTATTTTATTATTCCTTCTATTCCTATGAAACAACTCTAAACTGAAAATCTTTTTTCTCTGGTTAACCAGTTTTTTTATGCATAATGTGTGTGCATGAAGGCCAATGAAATAAGAAGCTTTTTGTATAGAGATTTATCTCACTATTGGTTAAGACTTGTTTTTATCATAAATAGTTAATTTTGTTGTTGATTAAAGAAACCTGGTTGGCGTGCTTTATTCTAGGGGACTGATACAGTGTGTAATTGGCTGTTTTTTCGGTAGGTGGGAAAATATATTGATATGCTGGGACCTGTGGAGAAGTGGGACTGAATTAACAGTGCACTCCTCCTGCCTCAGTCGTAACATATTAATTGGGGATTCTTGTTGGGATCAAATCGTTGCAGATAATGTTAATTGTCAGGGGAGTATCATAAATTGAAAGAGAAAAAAAGAGAAAAATAAAAGAAACAGGTTTCTTGTATATTAGGGGAATGTCTACACCACTGGAATGGCATTAGCAGTTGCTGCAGCTTTTCTGGGAAAGGAGAATATATCCCACAGTTACTTGAAAACTTTAACCAAGGTTAAACTAAAAGATTTTGCAGCACAATTGGGGTTAGAATTGAAATCAGGTGCTAAAAAAGCAGAGATAATTGAAGTAATAGCCCAACATTTGAAACTGAAAGAAGAATAAGAAGGAGATAGCAGGTCAGAGAGTGATGCAGTTGAGTTAGCTAAAATTCAGTTACAACTAAAAAAAACTTGAGGCTGAAAAAGAATTGACAATGAAAAAACCTGAATTTGAAGAAGAGGAAAGGGAGAAAGAGAGAGCATTTCAGAGAGAAAGTGAAAAAGAAGATAGGGAAGTCAAGAGAGATGGAACTAAGACGAAAGGGTAGTCTTGGCCCAGGGAAAATTATGGTCAGGAAGAATCTAAATTCATCCCAGGACCCAGCAAAAATCTGTTTAAATTTATACAGGCTTTCCCTTGGTTTGAGGAAAGGGACGTAGAGGCATTTTTCATTTTCTTTAAAAAAAAGCCAAAAAATGAAATGGCCAAAGGAAAGCTGGACACTGCTTATGCAAAGCAGGTTGATGGGAAGAGTTCATGAGGTTTATGCCATGCTTTCTGAAGAGGCTTCTGCAGATTATGAGATGGCAAAATGGCTATTTTCGCTGCATGTGCTTAGTCCCTGAAGCTCACTGACCAAAGTTTCAGAAACTCCGGAGAGTGGCTGAGCAGACTTAGGCAGAATTTGAGAGGGTAAAGCAAACTAATTTTGATCATTAGATATGGGCAGTACAGTTGGAAGCCACGTATGAGAACCTTAGAGAACTGATTCTCTTGGAAGAGTTTTAAAATTCAATCCCTCCAGTCGTGTGAACTCATGTAGAGAACCAAAAAGTTTCAAAAGCCAGACAAGCATTGGAAATCACTTATCACTTTGAGCATAGAATGAACAATGAGGCTTCATTTAGGGGGAAGATGGCATCAACCCTCAGCCAGCTTTCTGTCAAGGTCATTATGTTGATACAATCATCCACAATAAATTTATGGAAGGCAAATGTCTTGTTCACCAGTGAAATGACATTCTGGAAGGAGTTACAGACAGAGGCGTTGAGATCTAATCCACTGGTAGAGTCCACAAAGAGTGCAGTGGAAGGGGTGAATTGAGCGGGAAGGAGATTGGCAAAATTAGCTCCTAGCGGATGCACTGGGTGGGAAGATTGGTGAGAGAGTAGGATGGGGCACTTGGGGTTGTTGCTTTTAATAAAGCAGAGCAGATTGCCTCAATGGCCCTTCGGAGGATGCCAAGAGAGGCAAAGAGGGAATCTGTAAGCTTGTCCAAGAAGGAATGAAACCTGGGACGGTAGTAAGAGATCAGGAAGGTTGCTGAGTATTGAAGAGGTTTGGGGTAGGGATTTGGGAAGCTGAGAGTCCAGAGTGACAGCTAAAATGCGCACAAGAATGGACACAAGGACTATTGGAGTTACATCGGTTTGGTTACATAGCAATTATTAGTAGTTATAAAATTCTGATAGTAAATGGGACATAGATAGGACACAATAGGATGGTGTCCGGAGTGAAAGGCAGAAATCCTATGGCGGGATAACATTGATGTAGATAGGGTGGAGTCAGCATAAGGCATCGACGAACTGTTGTTCAAGTTCAGAAACAGGCATAGTAAGTGAGGTACAGAAATTGCTTGACAATAGAGTATCAGAGGGCGAACTGATGGAGGTAATTCTGTAGGAATGAAGATCCAGGAGATGTACAGAATCAGTTGCAGGACACAAAGACATTGGTGAAGTTGGAGATCATCATAAAATCCAGAAGCAGTGCAGGTTTGTACTTTGGCTAAGGCAAGTGAGTTTCTGTCCAGGAAGAGACTGTAGCTGATCATGAAAAACCTAGCACAGCCAATGGCCAGTCACAGGCTCAGCAGAGAATTGAATTCTTTCAGTTATAGCAGTGATGGGAAAAGGACTGTAAACTGATCAAAGTTAATTTAAAATGTTAGCAACAGAGCAGCAGATCAGAGACAAAAACTGAATCTTACAGTGTCGTCCGATGCAGTCCAATGCAGAATTGCGGTCCTGAAGATCCAGATCTTTTCCAGAGCTCACAAACAAAGAGCAGGCATGGTCAGGGGATGGGGTTTAAACTAGCAGACAGAGACCACTTAAACTGGTAGTTAACTTGAAGTTTGGGCAAAAATGCATCCACTATTACAGTCAGAGAACTTGAAGAGTGGAAGACAGGAGATTGGGTGAGAAAGGACAAAGGATGACAGCAGATGCCCCATAATAGGCATGCAAAGTGAGGAGTTCTCTCAGGAACTGACCACCTAGTAACCATTTTTCTCTTTTTATGAGGAATAAGTGAGGACTGAACACTGTAATGTAAGTTTCTGAGAGACTTGCGTAGCAGTGATGTTACTGGACTAGTAATTCAGAGGCCTGGACTAATGCCTCGGAGACGAGAGTTCAAATTGCACCACAGCAGCTGGGAGAACTTCAATTCATTTAATGAATAAACCTTGAATGAAATGCTAGTCTCATTAATAATGATCATGAAACTACCGGATTGTTGTAAAAATCCATCTGGGTTCACCAATGTCCTTCAGGGGAGTACATCTGCCATCCATACCCAGTCTGGCCGACATGTGACTCCAGACCTACACCAATGTGGTTGAGTTTTAACTACCCTCTGAAATGGCCGAGCAAGCCATTAAGTTGGAGGTGGCTCACAATACCTGCTCAAGAGCAATTAGGGATGGACAATAAACGCTGACCGTGCCAGCGATGCTTACATCCCAAGAATGATGGAAACAAACCTTCCCGATAGCAGGAAAGATGTGGCAAAAAATATTAGCTCAGAGATTAGGGGTGCCTATTGCAAAATCTTATGTAACCAAGATGTGGGCAGGCCATAATAGATTTAAGAATGAGTAATGGTCCAGACATAGTTAATAATCTAAGAGTAAGGGAATACTTATCAAACATAGAATACTGAGAATAAGCAACTGAAAGAAATCACTGGTGGGAGTCGTCTATAGACCCCCTGACAGTAGCTACACTGTAGAACAGAGTACAAATTAAGAAATAATGGGGCTTGTAAGAAAGGCACTGCAAAAATGGTGCGTGACTTCAATCCTCATATGGCTCAAAGGCTGGTGAGGTAGAAGTGGGTTCCAGTTTGTGGGGCACTGGCACCAGTATTGGGGAAAATGGTGGCTGTACCGTTGGGATGGTCTACACCTGAACCATGCTGGTGCCGGTGTTCCAGCGAGCTGCATAACTAGGGAAGTAAGGAGGGTTTAAACTGAATAGTGGGGGCAAGGGATCAAATTTGGTAAGATAAGGTAAATCAAGGAGTAGAGACAAGGCAAGAGAGAAAGGTATTAATATGGGAAATGATAAACAGACTGTGTCAGGAAGGGACAGAACGTACACATCTAAGAGTAAATGAACAGATAAGGCTAGAGGTTACAAAAATAATAAAAGGACAAAACTAAAGGCTCTGTATCTGACTGAACATAGCATTCAAAACAAAACAGATGAACTGAGAGCTCAAATAGAAATAAATAAGTACGATCTGATAGCCATTACAGAGACATGGCTGAAGGATGACATAGATTGGCACCTGAATATTGAAGGGCACATGGCATTCAGGAAGGACAGGAAGCAAGGAAAATGTGCAGGGGTTGCTCTGTTAATTAATGATGGTATTAGCGCAATAGAGAGGGATGACCTAAGTTCAGGAAACCAGGATGTAGAAGCAGTTTGGGTAGAGATGAGAAATCATAAAGGCAAGAAATCACTTGTGGGAGTGGTGTACAGGCCACCCAGCAACCACACTGTCGGATGGGGTATAAGGAAGAAATAATGGCAGCTTGTCAGATAGGTACAGTGATAATTATGGGGGATTTTAACCTACATACAGACTGGAAAAATCAGATGAGCAGAGGTCGCCTAGATGAGGAGTGCTTAGAATGTTTACAGGATAATTTCTTTGAACAATACATTCTGGAGCCAACCAGAGAGCAGGCTATACTAGACCTGGTAGTGTGCAACAAGTTAGGATTAATTAATGACCTCATAGTTAAGGCGCCCCTAGGTAGCAGCGATCATAATATGGATGAATTCGACATTCACTTTGGGGAGAGTGGAGTGGGTCCAAGACTAGTATTTTAAACTTAAATAAGGGCAATGATGAGGGCATGAAAGCAGATCTAGCTAAAGTGAACTGACAAATTAGATTACGGGATAGGTCAATAGAGATGCTGTGGCAGACATTTAAGGGGCTATTTCAGAATACACAGAATAGCTACATTTCAATGAGAAAGAAAGATTCCATGGGTGGGACCCGCCATCCGTGGTTAACAAAAAGAGTTAAAGATAGTATCAAACTGAAAGAAAAAGCCTATAATTGCACATAGATGGGAGGCAGGTCAGAAGATTGGACAGAATAATAAAAACAGCAAAGAATGACTAAAAGATTGATAAGGAAGGTTAAATTAGAGTACGAGAGAAAGCTAGCTCGAAATATAAAGACAGATAGGAAGAGTTTCGATGGATATTTTAAAAAGAAAAGAGTTAAGAAAGTGAGTTTTGGTCCTATAGAAAGTGAGTCTGGGGAATTAATAATGGATAATAAGGACATGGCAGATAAATTGAACAGGTATTTTGCATTGGTCTTCACTAATGAGGATACAAGTAACATCCCAGTATCAGCTGTAAGTCAGGAAATGGAGGGGAGGGAGGAACTCAAGAAAATTACGATCATCAGGGAAGTGGTCCTGACAAACTGTTGGAGCTCTGGGCAAACTCGTCCCCAGATCCTGATGGACTTCATCCTAGGGTGTTAAAAGAAGTGGCTAGTGAGATAATTGATGCGTTAGTTTTAATTTTCCAAAATTCCCTAGATTCGGGAAAGGTTCTATGAGATTGGAAAACAGTGTATGTAACTCCTTTATTCAAAAAGGAAGGGAGACAGAAAGCAAGAAACTATAGGCCATTTAGCTTAACATTTGTCTCAGGGAAAATGTTAGAAGTTATTATTAAAGACGTTATAGCAGGGCATTTAGAAAAATTCAAGGGAATCAGGCAGAGTCAACACGGTTTTGTGAAAGGGAAATCACTTTTAATCAATTTATTGAAGTTCTTTGAGGGAGTTACATGTGCTGTGGATAAAGGAGAACCAGTGGATGTATTGTACTTAGATTTCCAGAAGGCATTTGATAAGGTACCACATCAAAGGTTATTGCAGAAGATAAAAGCTCAGAGTGTAGGGCGTAACATATTGGCATGGATAGAAGATTGGATAGCTAACAGGAAACAGAGAGTAGGCAGAAATGGGTCATTTTCTGGTTGGCAAGATGTAACAAGTTGTGTGCGACAGGGATCTGTGCTGGGGCCTCAACTTTTTACAATTTATATAAATGACTTAGATGAAGGGACCGAAGGTATGGTTGCTAAATTTGCTGATGACACAAAGATAGATAGGAAAGTAAGTTGTGAAGATGACATAAGGGGGCTACAAAGGGATATAGATTGGTTAAGTGGGTGGGAAAAGACCTGGCCAATGGAGTATAATGTGGGAAAGTGGGAAATTGTCCACTTTGGTAGGAGGAATAAAAAGAAGCATATTTTCTAAATGGTGAGAGATTGCAGAGCTCTGAGATGCAGAGGAATCTGGGTGTCCTAGTGCATGAATCACAAAAGGTTAGTATGCAGGTACAGCACGTAATTAGGAAAGCTAATAGAATGTTATGTTATGAATAGTTAATCATGAGGGGAATTTTATACAAAAGTAGGGAGGTTATGCTTTAGTTATACAGGGCATTGGTGAGTACAGTATACAGTACTGGCCTCCTTATTTAAGGAAGGATGTAAATGTGTTGGAGGCAGTACAGAGAAGGTTTACTAGACTAATACCTGGAATGGGTGGGCTGTCTTACGAGGAAAGATTGGACAGGCTAGGCTTGTACCTGCTGGAATTTAGAAGAGTAAGGTAACTTGATTGAAACATAGAAGATCCTGAGGGGTCTTGACAGGGTGTAGGTGGAAAGGATGTTTCCCCTTGTGAGACAATCTAAAACTAGGGGTCACTGTTTAAAAATAAGGGGTTGCCCATTTAAGACAGAGATGAGGAAAAAATTTTCTCTCAGAGGGTCGTGAGTCTTTGGAATTCTCTTCATAGAAAGGCGGTGGAAGCAGAGTCTTTGAATATTTTTAAGGCAGAGGTAAATAGATTCTTGATAAGCGAGGGGGTGGAAGGTTGTCGGGGGTAGGTGGAAATGTGGAGTAATCAGTTCAGCCATGAACTTATTGAATGATGGAGCAGGCTCGAGGGGTCGAGTGGCCTACTCCTGCTCCTAATTCATATGTTCATACGTAAGTAGAGAAATCAAATTGGCAAAGGAAGACTTGAGGAGGTGTTCATAGAGGGTATTCAGGGCAGTTTCTTCTAACAATACATTGTGGAACCAACCAGGGAACAGGCTATTTTAGATCTAGTACTGTGTAATGAGACAGGATTCATAAATAATCTCAGTAAAACAGTACTTAAGACCTTTGCTCCGGAACTTGCCGCGCCCCTCGCCAAGCTGCTCCAGTACAGCTACATCACTGGCATCTACCTGACAATGTGGAAAATTGCCCAGGTATGTCTTGTACACAAAAAGCAGGACAAATCCAACCCAGCCAATTACCGCCCCATCAGTCTACTCTTGATCATCAGAAAAGTGATTGAAGGTGTCGTCGACAGTGCTATCAAGCGGCACTTGGTTAGCATTAACCTGCTGAGTGATGCTCAGTTTGGTTCCGCCAGGGCCACTCAGCTCCTAACCTCATTACAGCCTTGGTTCAAACATGGACAAAAGAGACACAAGAGGTGAGGTGACTGCCCTTGACATCAAGGCAACATTTTGACCGAGTATGGCATCAAGGAGCCCTAGCAAAACTGGAGTCAATGGGAATCGAGGGAAACCTCTCTGCTAGTTGGAATCATACATAGCACAAACAAAGATGGCTGTTGTTGTCGGAGGTCAATCATCTCAACTCCAGGACATCTCTGCAGGATTCTCTCAGGGTAATGTCCCAGGCCCAACCATTTTCAGCTTCTTCATCAATGAGCTTCCTTCAGTCATGAGGTCAGAATTGGGTAAGTTCACTGATGATTGCACAATGTTCAGCACCATTCGTGATTCCTCACATACTGAAGCAGTCTGCAGAGAAATGCAGCAAGACCTGGGCAATATCTAAGCTTGGACTGATAAGTGGCAAGCAACATTTGCGCCACACACACGTGCCAGGCAAGGACTATCTCAAGTAAGAGAGTTTCTAACCATCTCCCCTTGACATTCATTGGCATTACAATCTCTGAATTCCCCACTATCTACATCCTGGGGGTTACCATTGACCAGAAACTGAGCTGGAGTAACCATATAAATACCGTGGCTACAACAGCAGGTCACAGGCTAGGAATCCTGCGGCAAGTAAGTCACCTCCAACTCCCCAAGGCCAGTCCACCATTTACAAGGCACAAGTCAGGAGTGTGATGGAATACTCTCCACTTGCCTGGATGGGTGCAGCTCCAACAACACTCAAGGATCGTGACACCATCTACAAGATGCACTGCAGCAATGCACCAAGGCTCCTTAGATAGCATCTTCCAGACCCAAAACCTCTGCCACCTAGAAGTACAAGGGCAGCAGTTGCATGGGAACACCACCACCTGCATGTCCCCCTCCAAATCACACACCATCCTGAACTGGAACTATTTCACCATTCCTTCACTGTCGGTGGGTCAAAATCCTTTCCTAACAGCACTGTGGGTTTACCTACCCCACATGGACTGCAGCAATTCAAGAAGGCAGCTCACCAACACATTCTCAAGGGCAATTAGGGATGGGTAATAAATGTTGTCCTTGCCAGCGACTTCCACATCCATGAACGAATAAAAACAAATGTTCCCTAGGGAACAGCAATCATAACATGATAGAATTCCAAATTTGGTTTGAGGGTGAGAAACTTGGTTCCGAAACTAGTGTCTTAAATAAAAGAAATTCAAAAGATATGAAGACAGAGCTGGCTAAGTGGACTGGGAAATAGATTAAAAGGTAAGAGGGATGATAACCAATGGCAGACATTTAAGGAGATATTTCATTATTCTCAACAAAGATATATTCCATTGAGAAAGAAAAACTCTACAAGAAGGAAGAACCATCCACGGTTAACTAAGGAAGTTAAGGATGATATCAAATTGAAAGAAGAGATATACAATGTGGCAAAATTAGTAGTAGGCCAAAAGATTGGGAAATTTTAGAAACCAGCAAAGGGAGAAAGTAGTATATAAGGATGACAGTAACTGAAGTAAACATAAGTCCCTTAGTGGATGAGACTGGGGAATTAATAATGAAAACACGGAAATGGCAGAGACTTTGAACAAATATTTTCTTTCTGTCTTTGCAGTAGAAGACACAAAAAGCATCACAATAATAGTAGAAAATCAGGGGGTAAAAGGGAGGGAGGAATTGAAAGCAATCATTATCTTCAGAGAAAAAATACCAGACAAGCTAATAGGACTAAAAATTGACTGCCCTTGACATCAAGGCAGCATTTGACTGAGTATGGCACCAAGGAGCCTTAGCAACATTGAAGTCAATGGGAATCGGGCAAAACTCTCCACTGGTTGGAGTCATACCTAGCACAAAGGAAGATGGTTGTGGTTGTTGGAGTCCAAATATCTAAGCCCCAGAGCAATGCTGCATGAGTTCCTCAGGGTAATGTCCTAGATCCAACCATCTTCAGCTGTTTCATCAATAACCTTCCTCCATCTTAAGGTCAGAAGTGAGGATGTTCGCTGATGATTGGACAGTGTTCAGAGCTATTCGTGACTCCTCAGATACTGAAGCAGTCTGCGTCCATAAGCAGCAAGACCTGGATAACATTCAGGCTTGTGCTGATAAGTGGAAAGTAACAGTCGCACCACACAAGTGCCAGGCAATGACCATCTCCAACAAGAGAGAACCTAACCATCTCCACTTGGCATTTAATGGCATCTCTGAATCCTCTACCGTCAACATCCTGGGGGTTACAGTTGACCAGAAACTTAACTGCACCAGCCGCATAAATACTCTGGCTACAAGAGCAGCTCAAAGGCTAGGAATTCTTTTTTTCTATTCGATCCAGCGATGTGGGCGTCACTGTCCCGGCCAGCATTTATTACCCATTCCTAATTGCCCTTCAGAAGGTGATGGTGAGCAGCCTTCTTGAACTGCTGCAGTCCATGTGGGGTAGGTACACCCACAGTGCTGTTAGGAAGGGAGTTCCAGGATTTTGACCCAGTGACAGTGAAGGAACAGTGATATAGTTCCAAGTCAGGATGGTGTGTGGCTTG
The DNA here is from genome assembly GCF_036365525.1 of Heterodontus francisci. NCBI lineage: Eukaryota > Metazoa > Chordata > Chondrichthyes > Heterodontiformes > Heterodontidae > Heterodontus > Heterodontus francisci. The sequence continues at coordinate 28,907,878 of NC_090381.1, read as the reverse complement.
GAGGGGAATTTGTAGGTGGTGTCGATCCCCTGCAGCTGCTGCCCTTGTCCTTCTGGGTGGGGGTGGTAGCGGGTTTGGACAGTGGAATGAATGTTTAAGGTGGCGCATGGGGTGCCAATCAAGTTGGCTGCTTTATCTTGAATGGCGTCGAGCTTCTTCAGCGTTGTTGGAGCTGCACTCATCCAGGCAAGCGCAAAGTATTACATCATACTCCAGGTTTGTGCCTTGTGGACAGCTTTGGAGAGTCAGGATGTGTGTTACTCGCCACAGAATCAATCTTCAGCCAGAGGTGCAGAGTTAGTGATCCATATTGGAATCCTCCTGAAGTCCCCAGCTTCACAGATGCCAGTCTTCAGCCAATTCGATTCACTCGCGTGAAATCAAGAAACGACTAAAGGCACTCGATACTGCAAAGACGATGGCCCTGACAACATTCCGACAATAGTACTGAAGACCTGTGCTCCAGAACTAGCTGCACCCCTAGCCAAGCTGTTCCTGTACAGCTACAACACTGGCATCTACCCAGCAATGTGAAAAATTGCCCAGGTATGTCCTGTACACAAAAAGCAGGACAGGTTCAACCCGGCCAATTACTGCTCCATCAGTCTACTTTCAATCATCAGTAAAGTAATGGAAGGTGTCATCGACAGTACTATCAAGCAGCACTTGCTTAGCAATAACCTGCTCAGTGACACTCAGTTTGGGTTCCACCAGGGCCACTCAGCTCCTGACCTCGTTACAGCCTTGGTTCAAACATGGACAAAAGAGCTGAACTCAAGAGATGAGGTGAGAGTGACTGCTCTTGACATCGAGGCAGCATTTGACCGAGTATGGCATCAAGTAGCCCTAGCAAAACTGGAGTCAATGGGAATCAGGAGGAAAAGTCTCCACTGGTTGGAGTCGTACCTCATGCAAAGGAAGATGGTTGCGGTTGATGGAGGGCAATCATCTCAGCTCCAGGACATCACTGCAGGATTTGCTCAGGATAGGTTCAAGGCCTAACCATCTTCAGCTGCTTCGTCAATGAGCTTCCTTCAATCATAAGGTCAGAGGTGGGGATGTTCGCGGATGATTGCAGAATGTTCAGCACTATTTGCGACTCCTCAGATACCGAAACAGTCCGTGTAGAAACGTAGCAAGACCTACACAATATCCAGGCTTGGGCTGATAAGTGGAAAGTAACATTCGCACCATACAAGTGCCAGGCAATGACCGTCTCCAACAAGAGAGACTCTAATGATCACCCCTTGACATTCAACGGCATTACCATCAAGGAATCCCCCACTATCTACATCCTGGGGGTTACCATTGACCAGAAACTGAGCTGGAGTAACCATATAAATACCGTGGCTACAACAGCAGGTCACAGGCTAGGAATCCTGCGGCAAGTAAGTCACCTCCAACTCCCCAAGGCCAGTCCACCATTTACAAGGCACAAGTCAGGAGTGTGATGGAATACTCTCCACTTGCCTGGATGGGTGCAGCTCCAACAACACTCAAGGATCGTGACACCATCTACAAGATGCACTGCAGCAATGCACCAAGGCTCCTTAGATAGCATCTTCCAGACCCAAAACCTCTGCCACCTAGAAGTACAAGGGCAGCAGTTGCATGGGAACACCACCACCTGCATGTCCCCCTCCAAATCACACACCATCCTGAACTGGAACTATTTCACCATTCCTTCACTGTCGGTGGGTCAAAATCCTTTCCTAACAGCACTGTGGGTTTACCTACCCCACATGGACTGCAGCAATTCAAGAAGGCAGCTCACCAACACATTCTCAAGGGCAATTAGGGATGGGTAATAAATGTTGTCCTTGCCAGCGACTTCCACATCCATGAACGAATAAAAACAAATGTTCCCTAGGGAACAGCAATCATAACATGATAGAGTTCCACATTTGGTTTGAGGGTGAGAAACTTAGTTCTGAAACTAGTGTCTTAAATAAAAGCAATTCAAAAGATATGAAGACAGAGCTGGCTAAGTGGACTGGGAAATAGATTAAAAGGTAAGAGGGATGATAACCAATGGCAGACATTTAAGGAGATATTTCATTATTCTCAACAAAGATATGTTCAGTTGAGAAAGAAAAACTCTACAAGAAGGATGAACCATCCACGGTTAACTAAGGAAGTTAAGGATGATATCAAATTGAAAGAAGAGATATACAATGTGGCAAAATTAGTAGTAGGCCAAAAGATTGGGAAATTTTAGAAACCAGCAAAGGGAGAAAGTAGTATATAAGGATGACAGTAGCTGAAGTAAACATAGGTCCCTTAGTGGATGAGACTGGGGAATTAATAATGGAAACACGGAAATGGCAGAGACTTTGAACAAATATTTTCTTTCTGTCTTTGCAGTAGAAGACACAAAAAGCATCACAATAATAGTAGAAAATCAGGGGGTAAAAGGGAGGGAGGAATTGAAAGCAATCATTATCTTCAGAGAAAAAATACCAGGCAAGCTAATAGGACTAAAAATTGACTGCCCTTGACATCAAGGCAGCATTTGACTGAGTATGGCACCAAGGAGCCTGAGCAACATTGAAGTCAATGGGAATCGGGCAAAACTCTCCACTGGTTGGAGTCATACCTAGCACAAAGGAAGATGGTTGTGGTTGTTGGAGTCCAAATATCTAAGCCCCAGAGCAATGCTGCATGAGTTCCTCAGGGTAATGTCCTAGATCCAACCATCTTCAGCTGTTTCATCAATAACCTTCCTCCACCTTAAGGTCAGAAGTGAGGATGTTCGCTGATGATTGGACAGTGTTCAGAGCTATTCGTGACTCCTCAGATACTGAAGCAGTCTGCGTCCATAAGCAGCAAGACCTGGATAACATTCAGGCTTGTGCTGATAAGTGGAAAGTAACAGTCGCACCACACAAGTGCCAGGCAATGACCATCTCCAACAAGAGAGAACCTAACCATCTCCACTTGGCATTTAATGGCATCTCTGAATCCTCTACCGTCAACATCCTGGGGGTTACAGTTGACCAGAAACTTAACTGCACCAGCCGTATAAATACTCTGGCTACAAGAGCAGCTCAAAGGCTAGGAATTCTTTTTTTCTATTCGTTCCAGGGATGTGGGCGTCACTGTCTCGGTCAGCATTTATTACCCATTCCTAATTGCCCTTGAGAAAGTGATGGTGAGCAGCCTTCTTGAACTGCTGCAGTCCATGTGGGGTAGGTACACCCACAGTGCTGTTAGGAAGGTAGTTCCAGGATTTTGACCCAGTGACAGTGAAGGAACAGTGATATAGTTCCAAGTCAGGATGGTGTGTGGCTTGGAGGGGAATTTGTAGTTGGTGTCGATCCCCTGCAACTGCTGCCCTTGTCCTTCTGGGTGGGAGTGGTAGCGGGTTTGGACAGTGGAATGAATGTTTAAGGTGGTGCATGGGGTGCCAATCAAGTTGGCTGCTTTGTCTTGAATGGTGTCGAGCTTCTTCAGCATTGTTGGAGCTGCACTCATCCAGGCAAGCGCAAAGTATTACATCATACTCCAGGTTTGTGCCTTGTGGACAGCTTTGGAGAGTCAGGATGTGTGTTACTTGCCACAGAATCAATCTTCAGCCAGAGGTGCAGAGTTAGTGATCCATATTGGAATCCTCCTGAAGTCCCCAGCTTCACAGATGCCAGTCTTCAGCCAATTCGATTCACTCGCGTGAAATCATGAAACGACTAAAGGCATTCGATACTGCAAAGACTATGGCCCTGACAACATTCCGACAATAGTACTGAAGACCTGTGCTCCAGAACTAGCTGCACCCCTAGCCAAACTGTTCCAGTACAGCTACAACACTGGCATCTACCCAGCAATGTGAAAAATTGCCCAGGTATGTCCTGTACACAAAAAGCAGGACAGGTTCAACCCGGCATATTACTGCTCCATCAGTCTACTTTCAATCATCAGTAAAGTAATGGAAGGTGTCATCGACAGTACTATCAAGCAGCACTTGCTTAGCAATAACCTGCTCAGTGACACTCAGTTTGGGTTCCACCAGGGCCACTCAGCTCCTGACCTCGTTACAGCCTTGGTTCAAACATGGACAAAAGAGCTGAACTCAAGAGATGAGGTGACTGCCCTTGACATCGAGGCAGCATTTGACCGAGTATGGCATCAAGGAGCCCTAGCAAAACTGGAGTCAATGGGAATCAGGAGGAAAAGTCGCCACTGGTTGGAGTCGTACCTCATGCAAAGGAAGACGGTTGCGGTTGATGGAGGTCAATCATCTCAGCTCCAGGACATCACTGCAGGATTTGTTCAGGGTAGGTTCAAGGCCTAACCATCTTCAGCTGCTTCGTCAATGAGCTTCCTTCAATCATAAGGTCAGAGGTGGGGATGTTCGCAGATGATTGCAGAATGTTCAGCACTATTTGCGACTCCTCAGAAACCGAAACAGTCCGTGTAGAAACGTAACAAAACCTGGACAATATCCAGGCTTGGGCTGATAAGTGGAAAGTAACATTCGCACCATACAAGTGCCAGGCAATGACCGTCTCCAACAAGAGAGACTCTAATGATCACCCCTTGACATTCAACGGCATTACCATCAAGGAATCCCCCACTATCTACATCCTGGGGGTTACCATTGACCAGAAACTGAGCTGGAGTAACCATATAAATACCGTGGCTACAACAGCAGATCACAGGCTAGGAATCCTGCGGCAAGTAAGTCACCTCCAACTCCCCAAGGCCAGTCCACCATTTACAAGGCACAAGTCAGGAGTGTGATGGAATACTCTCCACTTGCCTGGATGGGTGCAGCTCCAACAACACTCAAGGATCGTGACACCATCTACAAGATGCACTGCAGCAATGCACCAAGGCTCCTTAGATAGCATCTTCCAGACCCAAAACCTCTGCCACCTAGAAGTACAAGGGCAGCAGTTGCATGGGAACACCACCACCTGCATGTCCCCCTCCAAATCACACACCATCCTGAACTGGAACTATTTCACCATTCCTTCACTGTCGGTGGGTCAAAATCCTTTCCTAACAGCACTGTGGGTTTACCTACCCCACATGGACTGCAGCAATTCAAGAAGGCAGCTCACCAACACATTCTCAAGGGCAATTAGGGATGGGTAATAAATGTTGTCCTTGCCAGCGACTTCCACATCCATGAACGAATAAAAACAAATGTTCCCTAGGGAACAGCAATCATAACATGATAGAGTTCCACATTTGGTTTGAGGGTGAGAAACTTGGTTCTGAAACTAGTGTCTTAAATAAAAGCAATTCAAAAGATATGAAGACAGAGCTGGCTAAGTGGACTGGGAATTAGATTAAAAGGGACGAGGGATGATAACCAATGGCAGACATTTAAGGAGATATTTCATTATTCTCAACAAAGATATATTCCATTGAGAAAGAAAAACTCTACAAGAAGGATGAACCATCTACGGTTAACTAAGGAAGTTAAGGGTGATATCAAATTGAAAGAAGAGATATACAATGTGGCAAAATTAGTAGTAGGCCAAAAGATTGGGAAATTTTAGAAACCAGCAAAGGGAGAAAGTAGTATATAAGGATGACAGTAGCTGAAGTAAACATAAGTCCCTTAGTGGATGAGACTGGGGAATTAATAATGGAAACACATAAATGGCAGAGACTTTGAACAAATATTTTCTTTCTGTCTTTGCAGTAGAAGACACAAAAAGCATCACAATAATAGTAGAAAATCAGGGGGTAAAAGGGAGGGAGGAATTGAAAGCAATCATTATCTTCAGAGAAAAAATACCAGGCAAGCTAATAGGACTAAAAATTGACTGCCCTTGACATCAAGGCAGCATTTGACTGAGTATGGCACCAAGGAGCCTGAGCAACATTGAAGTCAATGGGAATCGGGCAAAACTCACCGCTGGTTGGATTCATACCTAGCACAAAGGAAGACCAGTTAGTCTATCAGCTGTTGTGGGGATATTACTGGAACCTATAATTAAGGACCGAGTCACTGAGCACTTCGAGAAATTTGAGCTGATTAGAGAGAAACAAGATGGATTTGTAAAGAATTGGTCATGTTGAACAAACCTCATTGAAATTTTTGAGGAAGTAACCAAAGTAGTAAACAGGCAAACAACTATGGACGAGATATGGACTTAAAAATATATTTTGATATAGTTCCACACAAGAGACTGTCAGCTAAAATTAAAGCTCATGGAATTGAAGGCAAATTATTCATCTGGTTAGGAAATTATTTACGCAGTCGGTGAAAAAGAGTAGGATATGTGCTCAAAGTGGAAGTGACTGGAATTGTCCCTCAAGGATCTGCAAAGCAGATGTTAAGCTAACAGGTCTATAATTTCCTGGTTTCTCTCTCTTATGTGCTGGAAGAACATGATTTTCCAACATTTTTGTAGCAGTCAATAACATGATAGCTATATGTATTTGACAAAACTAGATCAACCCTAATTCACATCTGTACAAGCATTAATGGTGAAGTCATTCACTACTAAAACATTCTTCATCTTCATATTTTACAGGAGCTTTTGAAGAAACATCCCAGCTCGACACCATGGTTTCTGCATATAAATCGGGTCTGCTCATCCTCACATTTACAATTTGTGGTGTGCTGTACAGATTGTGTAACATGGACACCTATCAGTATGTTAAAAACAACATCTTGGAAGCAGCCCAGATGAGAACGAAAGCTGACCCAAAACGTTCAAACATAACCATTAAAACTGGGATTCTGTTTTTGGAGACAACTGACAAAGTGGAGCCGGCACCATTGGTGGTGTGTTCAGTGGAGGCTGCAGCTCGTTTAAACCCAGATAACCCTATCTATTACTTCATGAAGGGATTCAGTGGCAACTTAACACAGTATCCACAGCCCGACTATGCTGGTATCCCTTTGCTTTCCTCGATAAGTAATGTTGTCCTTCTACCTTTGAAACCCACTGAACTATTTGAAGGCACTCCTCTGAATGGCTGGTATCAAAAGGTAACCAATGAATAGAAATAATTTTAAAGATTACCTCAATTTTTAAATATAGCAGCTACCATGCAATATAAATTTGGAAATGATGAGAATTGTAGATATTTCCTGTTAACCCTGTGAGACTCGACTTAAACAAGCTACTGAGACGAGTGATAAAATTAACCACAGACACAAAGAGTAATTTCCTTTCTGTTCACTTTATTAAAACAAAAATGATTTCTCAAGTCCTAGTAACTAAATTTACTATAAGATTCAGTAGCCAAATACATACAGATTCCTCTGCACATGCCATCTTCTTCCTCATAGACAGTTTCTTTGACTCCACTATTGGCTAGCAACACAGGCGAGCCCAAGGGCCTCCTTGTATCCACTTTGATGCCGCATGTTTCTTGGTTTTCCTGCATTGTTGTTCAAGTCTGCTAATTCCACTCTGTCTCCAGGTGTGCCTTCTCTTCTCATTGGTGACACAGCCTCAGCCAGTGGTGCTTCAGGGGTCCTTTAATATCAGTCTTTTCTTTCTCCACTTTTCATTGTTAAGTCTGTTTCTTGTTTCATCATATTTTTCTTTATCAGTTTATCCTGTTGGTTCAGCACTTCTTTACACAACAAAGCAGCATATTCTGTGCCAGAGGTGCCTTTAATCAGGCATCTGCCCCTTAAGGATATGTAGGTCCATCACACTTTGTGTTCTTTTTCTTTGTTTATGGGATGTGAGCATTGCTGACAAGGTCAGCATTTATTGCCCATCCCCAATTGCAGCTGAGAATGTGGTGGTGAGCTGCACACCTTTACTACATGCATTGTCACTAACACGTCACATCCCAATATCCTTTGTATTTCTGTCTTGCCTTAAATCCCCACAGAATAGCTGGAAGACAAAGTTACTCTTGGATCTCAAAGAATATCTCTTGTGCAACATGGTTCAGTAAAACATAGCCTAGTATCCCGTGATGCACCAGCATTCTGTTGTTCAACATTTCCAGTCTTATTCGATCTATCTCTCTGGAATATTCTCTGAGAAGGGAAAGTGGTTTTGTTGCTTACTTTTTCTAAACTGTATGGTGGATGTATCTGTTTCTAACTGAATGAGTAGTGCTGACTATTGGATTTGCTTGAACAATGCTGTTTATAGTTGGTTTTTGAGTCGCAATTTACATTATTTGAAAATTAAAATGTAAAGTTGAAGAGCAAATATGCCAATTGTTCTCACCCTGTTCATTATGTGACCAGAATATGATAGAATTTTACATCAAGTTTGAAAGTGATGTAGCTCAATCCGAAACTAGGGTCTTAAAATGAAACAAAGGAAACTACGAAGGTATGAAGGCAAATTGGCTGTAATAGATTGGGAAACTACATGAAAAGGTATGATGGTAGATAGTCAATGGCAAGCATTTAAAGAATTAATACAAGGTTTACAACAAATTTACATTACTTTGAAGCACAAAAACCCAGCAGGAAAGGTGATCAAACCATGTCTAACAAAAGAATTTAAAGATTATATTAGATCAAAGGAAGAGGCTTATAAAGTTGTCAAAAAAGTAATAAGCCTGCGGATTGGGAGCATTTTAGAATGCAGCAAAGGAGGACCAAGAAACTGATAAAGTAAGAGAAAATAGAATATGAAAGTAAAGTAGCGAGAAACACAAAAACAGACTGTGAAAGCTTCTATAGATATGTGAAAAGGGAAAGATTATCAAGGACAAATGTGGGCTCACGACAGGAAGAGACAGCGGAATTTATAATGGGGAATAAGGCAATGGCAGAGAAGCTAAACAAATACTTTGTGTCTGTCTAAACAGATGAAGATACAAAAAACCGCCTAGGAATACTATAGAACCAAGGGATTAGCAAGAATGAGGAACTGAAAGAAATCAGTATTTGTAAAAAAAGTAGTACTGGAGACATTAATGGGACTGAAAGTTAATAAATCCCCTGGATCTGATGATGTCCATCCAAAGTATTGAACGAGGTGGTTGTAGAGATAATAAATGCATTGGTGGTCATCTTCCAAAATTCTGTCGATTCTGGAATGGTTCCTGCTGATTGGAAGATAGCAAATGTAACCCCACTATTTAAGGAAGGAGGGAGAGAGAAAATGGGGAACTACAGACCTGTAAGCCTGATATCAGTAGCAGGGAAAATGCTAGAATCGATTATAAAGTATGTGGTAACTGGACATTTATAAAATATTGGTAGGATTGGGCAGAGTCAAACTGGATTTATGAAAGGGAAATTGTGTTTGACTGAGGAAGTAACCAGCAGAATAGATAATGGGGAACCAGTAGTTGATTTGGATTTTCAGAAGGCTTTCGCGAAGGTCCCAGACAGGTTAGTAAGTAATATTAGAGCACATGGGATCGCAAGGATTGGGGGTAATACACTGGCATGGATTGAGAATTGGTTAACGGACAGAAAACAGAGAGTAGGAATAAACGAGTTATTCTCAGCTTGACAGGTTTTGACTAATGGGGTACTGCAAGGGTCAGTGCTTGGGCCCCCTCGCGATTAAAATCTATATCAATGATTTGGATGTGGGGACCAAATGTAATATTTCCAAGTTTGCTGATGGCACAAAACTAAGTGGGAATGTGAGTTGTGAAGAGAATGCAAAGAGGCTTCAAGGGGATTTAGACAGGCTGAGCGTGGGCAAGAACATGGCAGGTGAAATGCAATGTGGAAAAATGTGAAGTTGTCCATTTTGGTAGGAAAAACAGAAATGCAGAATATGTCTTAAATGGTGAGAGATTGGGAAGTGTTGACGTCCAAAGGGACCTGGGTATCCTTGTTCATAAGTCACTGAAAGCTAACATGCAAGTGCAGCAAGCAATTAGGAAGGTAAATGGTATGTTGGCCTTTATTGCAAGAGGATTTCATTACAGGAGTAAAGAAGTCTTGCTGCCTTGGTGAGACCGCAGCTGAAGTATTGTGCACAGTTTTGGTCTCCTTACCTAAGGAAGGATATACTTGCCATACAGGGAGTGCAACAAGGTTCACCAGACTGATCCCTAGAATGGCAGGATTGTCCTATGAGGACAGATTAAGGAGACTGGGCCTATATTCTATAGAGATAGAAGAATGAGAGATGATGTTATTGAAGCATACAAAACTCTTCTAGGGCTCGACAGGGTAGATGCAGGAAGGATGTTTCCCCTGGCTGGGGAATCTAGAACCAGTGGGCACAGTCTCAAAATAAGGGGTAGGCTATTGAGGATTGAGATAGAGTCATAGAGAGATAAAGCACTGAAACAGGCCCTTTGGCCCACCGAGTATGTGCTGACCAACAACCACCCATTTATACTAATCCTATATTCCCTACCACATCCCGACCATTCTCCTATCTGCACTTGGGGCAATTTACAATGGCCAATTTAGCTATCAACCTGCAAGTCTTTGGCTGTGGGAGGAAACCGGAGCACCAGTCAGAAACCCACACGGTCACAGGGAGAACCTGCAAACTCTGCACAGGCAGTACCCAGAACTGAACATGGGTCACTGGAGCTGTGAGGCTGTGGTGCTAACCACTGAGCCACAGTGCCACCCTAAGATGAATTGCTTCACTCAGAGGGTGGCAAACCTTTGGAATTCTCTACCCGTGACTGTGGAAACTCAGTCATTGAGTATATTCAGGACAGAGATCGATAGATTTCTAGGTATTAAATATATCAACCGATATGGGGATAATGCGGGAGCAAAAGAGTTTGGGTGGCTCTTGTATCCCTAAGTATAACTATAGGTTTACCTGCCTCACTTGATGGATATGGAGGTACTTTTCTTTTAGACAAGAATTCCTCATAACTCTCAGGTATCTTGTTCATGACAGCCGCACTCACAGTGGTATTTGTATTTAGCCTTACACCTGCAGTCAGTGCTACAGTCTGATCTGTTGTACTCTCATTCAGGACCCCTTTCTCTGCATTGGCTTTGTGTACCCTATACGTTCCATGGGTTTACCCCACAATTTCCAGCATTCTGCATGAAGGTGTCACACCTTGTGACAATGGTAACACTTAGGCTTGCACTTCCAGCCTCAGCATCTTCCTTTCTAGCCTGAGGAGAAGATCCTGGGGCATTCCCTTCCTGTCCCCAGCTACCTGCCTTCCTTTTACCCTCCCATCTTCTATTGTTTTTGGGATTGTGGGGGTGACGAACAAAGGGTTTAGGCTTATAAACAAGCTTGTAATTCTCAGCAATTTCCGCTGCCTGTCTGACTGTTGAAACCTTCTGGTTCTCTATATGGGTTCTTACGAATGGAGGGAGTGAATTTTCCAAGAAAATTAGTTCCCTAAGGTTCTCATATGTGGCCTCTACCTTTCGTTCCCATATGCAATGATCAAAATTAATTTGCTTTACCCTCTCAAATTCTATATAAGTCTTTACAGACAATCGCTGGAGGTTCCAAAATTTCTGCCAGTAAGCGAGAATAAATTTTTTTTGCCATCTCACAATCTACAGAAGCCTCCTCAAAAAGCATGGAATAAACACCATGAGCTCTGCCCATCAACCTGTTTTACATAAGCAATGTCCAATTTTCATTTGGCCACTTCATCTGTTGATTATCTTTTCAAAGGAAATGAAAAATGCCTCTACGTCCCTTTCCTCAAAGTTAGGGAGAGCTTGTATAAATTTAAACGACTCTCCATTGGTTCCTCGCTGGGGTCAGATCTTCCCCACCAAAACCTTCACTGGAGTCAAGACCACCCCTTTGTCTTAGTTCCATCTTTTTAAATTCGAATTCCTTTCCTTCTCATTCTCTTTCCTTTTCCTCAAGTTCAAGTTTCTTCATTGTCAATTCTCTTTGAAATTCAAGTTCTTTCAATTCTATTGCTCTTTCTTTTTCCTGTTGAAGCTTACGTTTTTTCCATTCCTCTGCTATTAATTCTCTTGTTTCTCTTAATAGCCTAGGATATATTTCGTCCAGGCCTGGACAAAATTATAACCAGCCCATTTTGGAAAGAAATCAGGAAGAACTATTTTTACCACATTCTCATTCCCATCTCAACTCATTTACAACTGGGAACATGTTGGAAACACACACAAAATCGGAGAATAGAACTTATCCCCCTGCTGTCATCACACTTACTGTCAGTTTGATACCCAGCCATGGCTCCCACTGAAAACAGGTGAGATCCTCACAATACAATGCAAATTCTGGTCCTATGTATTAATAGGATCCCAATGCAATTTTCAAGTACCAATGGGCAGAACACACACTGCATGTCCTTCACACACATACACACGCACACACACATTTGCTCAGACTATTCCATCATATTAGTGTTTGTACAAAGTTACAGAGCTTGTGTGGTGGGTAAATGTGATGAAATAGTAAGTGTTCTAAATGGGTAAAGCCCTATTACAAGTGGCAAGACATACTGATTTTAATTATAACTATATCATAAATAGGGGAAAAGCTCATTAAGGCCCATTTTTTCCTACTGGAATCACAATGCATGATCGCCCTGCACCTGGTTCCATTGTAGCAGACCACATACCAACTTTGTGCTGCCTCCTCACCTAAATAATTAGTGTGTAGCCCAGCATGGTCTGAAGCCCTGCTGACTGACTGTACATTCAACAGGCGCCTGGCAATGCAGGACTAGCCTGTCCCTCTTATGGGGCGCAGCACATTGCATAGAAGCTGCTGCAGACTGTGGAAGAATTGAAGAGAAAGAAAAGTAGAGGAAATGGGGAATCAGGCGAAAGACAGGTCTCCCAGGTTTTCTGATGCTGTGCAGGAGGCATTTGTTCAGGAAGTGTAAAGGAGAGGGATGCCATGTTTCTGCAGGGGTCGGGGGCCCTCAAAGTTCCTAAAGAAAGGAATAGGAGCAGCTGGCACCGTGGACCTGGTGGCAGTGCCGGAAGAAGTTCAATGACCTCACATGGGTTGTCAAGGTCAGTGAATACATCTTCAAATGACCCACTACACACTCACAATGCACCACACGCCTATTACTCACCCACCAACAAACTCCAGTGTTAATCTTTTAATTGTGTTTCAATTGTGTGATTATCTGCAGGTGGAGGGTGTTAATTGGGTTCTTACTTGTGCAATGAGAAGCAGACACTTCCTGAAACTGGTGGAGGGGTTTGAGTGTACAAGAGGGTGCCCACCGAGTGGTCCAGGCAGGGGTTTGCTCCACGACGTTCCTTGTTGCTGCCTGGCTCTCATTATAGGTGCGCTGCCCTCACGTGATCGTGTGACTGGGGGGATCATTAGCTGAGTGTATAGTGGCTATCCCTTCTCAACCAGCAGCCTGCTTCTGGTTCAAAATGTTGGCCCAAATATGAGGCTGAATTTTCCGCTGCCCCAGTGGGTCGCATGGTGGCGTGGGGGCAGCGTAGAATTGAGCGGGAGGCTCCGGGAGGTCTCCACTCCCCACTCCCGCCTCCGGCCATCTTTACAGCGGTCAGGCGGTGGGGGGGGGGCGGGGTGGTGGCGGGTAGGTGGAGGAAAACGGCCCGCCCGCCCAAGGCCAGTCAAGGCCCTTAAGTGGCTCTCTCCTGCCTCCACGGGTATTTTACCAGTGGAAAGCGGGCGTGCTGGGGACGTGAAAGGACGCCCAGCGATACCAGCCGGCCTTTCTGTGCGCTGCGGTGGGGGGGGAGGGGGGTCGGTGCCATGGCCGTCAGGCACAGGGTGCCCGATTAAGGGCCGCCCCCGCCTCCCAACCCACCCCTGGGTCCGAAGACGCTCTCCCCTCCCCCCAAATAACTACCGTTGCCCCACCGCCACGACCGATCTCCCCATCCCTGGTCAGGCAAGCCCAACTTACCTGAAGTCCTGGCTCCATGTCATTGGCTGGGCTGCAGACCCAGCAGTGGCCACCGTTCCTGGTGGCACTGCTGGGACTAGGAGCTGCTGGCCCGCTGATTAGCTGGTAGCTCACTGGGGTGGGACCTCCTCCCTCAAGTGGGTGGAAGTCCTGCCTCGGGACACTTAAAGCCCGGGGGGAGTCAGATCCCCAGGCGAGGCAGAAGCAGGTTCGCCACAAACATTTACGTCAGTGGCGAAGTCCCATCCGCCTCCGGTAACATCCAGCCCATGGTGGGCATGATTAACTGCCCTTGAAATAGCAATATTTGAAATTCTTTGCGCATTTGAACACTTGTTCAGCTTGGAGTGACTAGAAGAAGGTGTTAAACAGTCCTGTGCAACCTAAAATGGCAGATTGTGTGCCAAATCAGCTTTAGACTCTGTTTGACACCACGATCTTCACACTCTGCATGCTTCTGGTGCAGGCACAGCACATGCACACTAGCTCCCTGTCAATCTGGACGACTATTTAGGCCGTGCAGGAAGTGGTCGGAAGCGTTCTGTCTGATTATTTTTCAACTGTTGCTTAGTTTAGAGATACAGCACTGAAACAGGCCCTTCGGCCCACCGAGTCTGTGCCGAACATCAACCACCCATTTTATACTAATCCTACACTAATTCCATATTCCTACCACATCCCCACCTGTCCCTATATTTCCCTACCACCTACCTACACTAGGGGCAATTCATAATGGCCAATTTACCTATCAACCTGCAAGTCTTTGGTATGTGGGAGGAAACCGGAGCACCCGGAGGAAACCCACGCAGACACAGGGAGAACTTGCAAACTCCACACAGGCAGTACCCAGAATTGATCCCGGGTCGCTGGAGCTGTGAGGCTGCAGTGCTAACCACTGCGCCACTGTGCCGCCCCTAAGGAAGTTTTCCCAATGCCACTACACAGCATCTTGCAGCACATGACTGCACGGACATGCAGCCAAGTTTCAGGCAACAGCTGACTGTTTATGGCCCTGCAGATTTGCAAGTGCTCTGCAGCAATTCTGCAGGCATCCTTACAACAGACATACAGAACGGCCTTTACCTCTCTGCTAACATGGATCCTGAGAAGATTGGTCCCCATATCATTTCCAGGTGCAGTTGCCAGGCCTCACTAAACAGTTGTTGGCATCTTGACAAGTGCAGAGAAATAGGTAACACTGATTCTCCATCACCCGCCATGCTTCTTTCATGCAGTGCCTTGTAAAGCACAACATGCTTTAATCATGGTTCTTTAGCTCTTTAGTTCATGTTTGGATCAAGGCTGTAATGAAGTCTGGTTCCGAGTAGCCCGGGTGAAAACAGCTTGACGAGAAATGAGGAAGAAAGTTTAGAATTGTTTCCCGAGGAGCGGAACTGATGGTCAATTTCCTTTAAAGATATGGTGCTAGGGTTTCATAAGATGGTTCATTGTCAATATCAGGAGAAGCAGAATGACTTCAGCCAGCATGTGTCCTTCTTTTTCCCCATTTCCAGCATCCTCTCAGTAGCCAAGTTCTTTATTTCTAGCCTTCCTCACAAACACTTTTTGTACTATATATTGTGTCATGTCGTGGAAAGGTGCTGGTTTATGCCCATAATTCTGCAGGGAGAGACCATTGGGGATCAAAGCAATCACACACTCTTTACAATCTTGGTCAGAGAGTAGCTTCGGGTGATACCTGAAGCCCCAGCCAAATGGGTTTTGTAGCTGCAAATAGTTTTAGTTTAAGGAGGAGCCACAAAGACTCGAGAAGAAATAGGTTTAAATATGCTGAAACTGAACATTATGGATTGCACTTGACTCTGTACATTAATCCATAGGTAAATCCAAATTTGGAAAGATATTGGACCCATGTACTTGCTGATGGCTGCAGGTTAGCTCTGCTATGGAAATACGGTGGCATCTACCTGGATACTGATATTATATCAATGAAGACTTTGCCATTTGCCAATTTTACCTGTTCACAAGGCGGAAAATTTTTCAATAATGCAGCAATAGGATTTCGTGTAAACCACCATCCTTTTATATTAGACTGCATGGAAGATTTTGTGGCCCATTATATTGGACACGTCTGGGGTCAACAAGGCCCAAATCTGATAACCCGTGTTTTGAAGCAATGGTGCAAGTCCAATGATCTGGACAAAGTCACTGGAAAGGAATGCAATGGAATCTCTTTATGGATCTCGAGGCGGTTCTATCCAATCCCATATCAAAGCTGGGAAAAGTACTATGTTCCATGGAAAAGGGAGGACATCGAGAGCTTCTTCTCAGGTACATATGGAGTCCATATCTGGAACTATATGAATTCCAAAAAGAAGAGAAAAGTTGTTTCTGGAAGTGGTTCATTAATAGAATATCTTTTTCAGATGTATTGTCCAACTACATACAGAAATTTAATTCAATCTAGAAATAGTTCAGAGTCACTTAGCGCCTGAAATTTCTGAAACTAGTGAGGACAATAAATGTATAGATTGTCCAAAATGGGGGCACACTTTGGGACAGAGCCTGGAAATTCCAACATTACAACTTCATTTTGCTCAACAGAAATCTCACAAGTTGTGAACTGAATTGAGTTCTGTTGTAAATGCTCCAAGAGAGCACTACAATGCCCATTTGCTCCATGAGGAACATTTGAAAATCTCTACAGCATGGTGTTGGGTTTCTATTATGGCAGAGTTACTTTGAACTATTTCTGCTGAATTTGGGTTTTTAAGGTATAATATTGTGATTCTGTTTTGATAATGTTATTTTGTATGCTAATCAATATTATCTGGGTTTGCTTAATGCTCATCTAATACTGAGATAAAAATGAAAACATGTTTTAATCCCAAACACAGATTCCCTTCTATTTATGAGTATGGAACTCATGAAAAAAGTTTGAACAAACATTAAATTATAGACACAAACTGATTTGAGTATAAACCCATTAAGCAGAATGGCAATTGTTGTGTATTTCACGAATTACCAGCCGGAGACTCGGAAGTCAGGTTTTCACACATCTTTATTATACAACATGCATGAGGGAGGTCACAGCGACAGAGCAAACACCATGACTGAGTCCTCCCGAGAAATAGATACATTCGCTTTTATAGGTTTTGGTTGCGTCACACTATTTAGTTTCTTTTGAGACTGATTGCACATGTTCCAACCACAAAATGTTCCAGGTTTCATTCCAGTGCATACCTGCATCCTGCCTTATTGAGTCCTGACCTGCTTCTGCTAGTAATGCAACCCAATATTCTCGACTCTATATACCTTACTTCATGCAGTATATTTAGTAATCACGGGGATGGCTAGAACGAGCTCAAGTATTACATTGTTTTTCACATCACATCCCACTACTGCAGGGGTGACTTGCGTCAGGGCCCAGATCTGGCATCGCATTCATCCCCTCCTGTTGGGCATTCACAGTTAAATTGACATTTGTAATCTAAGATGGTACTTCTCCCTCATGTATCTGCCGAAAGTTCTCCCTCATTTGTTCTATAAGCCACCCTTCCCATATGGTGCATACCTGGCCCAGCCTGTTCTGCCTTCAGAGAGTTGCAGGTCCTGAATTATCTCGTTAATGGTTTTGCCATGTGTTTCTAGGATGCCCACTATATCTAGGTCTCCTTGCACTAACTCCTGATCGTTAACCAACTGATCATTCCATTGCATGCTGTTGTTCCCTGAGAATGTTCTTTCCCTGGTGGGTTACAGTCCTGACCTTGTCATCCAGGAAGGCCAAATCTAGGGTATTAACTATGCCTGTTACTGTATAAAATACTGTGGATACATCATTGAGAAGATGTCTTCAGAACCACCAGCCTCTCTGGGGTTGTTTTTCAACCCTTCCAGACGGCGTGTTTGATGGAGCACCTGCTTTATCAGTATACGATGCAATCCCCTTATTGCACCTGACCACTATTCAGGTAGCCCCAGAGCAGATACATTCAGGATTATACTCAGAAGTTTGTGTGGTACATTCTCAGGAACTTTCTTCCCCTCATCAATTAATACCACTCCATTTGCTGATCCTGTTTATTGGGTAGGGCATTCCGGCTCTGCCTCAATAGCTTTTGTGGCCGTCACTGCCACAGTAGCAGAATTTGATTCTCATGTAATGTTATTTCACTCACAGTTTCTTGGTGCTGGCATATTGAGTCAAAGAATCTCCCCAGGCTAGTTAACCCTTGGGTAGAGTCCCCGCTGAGTCGTATGTTATCTTCTTTGTCTTGACTGTTCTTGACCACCAGGTGGGACACCAGAGCATCACGATCGTGCTGGGGCCCATCTATATTTACCTGCAACGAGATAATTAATACGGAAGTGTCTGTCCCCTCATCCTGTGGATAAATCACATGAGCGGTTAAATGGTTTAACTTGTGACCAGTGCTTCCATTTGCGCTTAACTCGCTCATCAACCGCAACGCATGTGTCACTGATCAATACTACTTCATCCAGTCCATTCCACCTGGGTTGCCACCCTGGTTTCTCAGGGAGTACGTTGACCGTCACCTTATCCCCTACACCCGGTAACGTGGGGTCCTGCTTCCCTATTTCCTCCCGGACTCTGTCCTCCCTCTCTCTGCCAGCAATCGGGCTTTTTGTGTCTTCTTTTACCGCATTGATCACATTCAATGCGACCTCCTGATTTTCTCTTGCGGCAATCTATTGTCATGTGATCTGGTTTGCCACATTCAGAGCAACTCTGTCCTCTTGGTGTCATTGTTGTCACAGAAGGTGGAGATGCTTTGGTATTACTCGCACATTGATCTACCTCACTTGTCCAAGAGATGATTTGACTGAATGCATTCCCGACTGGTAATCTTAGCACTGAGACATTCCTTAAGCATCTTAAGAAAGACACTATCATCTCTGTCCGGGTCCTCTACCCCTCCGTATTCAACATAAGCATTATACTTCCTCTCTGCATATTCAATACATTCCACTGCACATCCCCCTCCCTCCCCCTCCCAGCTTCTGCATTATTCCTGCAACTGCACCCCAGTTACTCTGGCTTTCTCCCAACGTCTCTCTAACTTTTTAAAAAATCTTTGTACTCTCGTAAATCATTGTCTGTCCAACTCCCAGTCCTGTATTCGGTTGGGAGTTTCTGTCATGCCCCCTTTGGCATCTTAGCTTGTATTCGAGCGTCCTGATCCTTCTTATGTGTATCGTGTATCTCGCTTGCTTCTTCTAGATTTTTCCAAAATTCTAAGTTATTTTGCTTTTATTTTAGGAACCTAAATCTTTCAAGATCATCTGTTTTTCCACTGGTGTAAAGGGTCTGTAAACCTGTCTCATTATGGTCTTGAAGCCCGAGATCCCTTCCTGTATCGATATTCCCTCCATTTCATTGTTGTATCTCTGTCCCTTTTTATCACGTATTGTCCTTTCATAAGTTTCCCCTTCATAGGTAATTAGTATATTCACTGTGAATTGGAGCCATTGGCAACGATGGATGTGACGGGGATGCGGACGGTCCTGGTGATTTCTTTACACATTTATTGGTCCCGTGAGGGGATGGGTCAGTGTCCCAGTCTTCACACCACCCGTACTCAGCCGCCTCTTTTACCAGGTTATTCCAGTTGGGTTCATCGTCTGCATTTCGTTTCATCTGTCTATTAATACTAATACGTCTTATTCTTACGCCACAGTCTTTGCATCGTCATTCGTACAATGTGCACAAAATGAATACTCCTTTGTCTTCTTTGTCTTTTTTATGTGTTGTCCACATTGTCCGTTTTCTCCCCACTCTTCACTCCAACCTTCCATCTTCATCATCCCTTCCAGTTTCTTGTATTTCTCTTTCAAATAATCGACAAAATTTAAACTTTCCCTTTCGTCTTCACCACCACCTCCTGACATCTCACTTCCTTTCCTTGGCATACTTAATCTGTTTGATTTCATCAAGACTTTCCTATTGTCTTTTACTCACCTACGGATTACCCTCCTGGTTAATGCCCCGCTCGCGCCCGCCTCTTTCTCCCAGACGCTCGTTCATGTCACCCTAAGTGAGCACCCGCCAGTCGCTACCTACTTGCCCTGGTATCTTGTTCAAATCCAACCAGGTCGGCATCATCCTTCCTAAATCATGTTACGGACTACGGTAAAATACTTACCTGTCTGCCCAGATAATAGGACTGCTGCCTGTCGTGTTGTGTCCTTCCAACTACGCCAATTGTTGTGGTGTATTTCACGAATTACCACCTGGAGACTCAGAAGTCAGGTATGCATGAGAGAGGTCACAGCTACAAAGCAAACTCCATTCCTGAGTCCTCCCGAGAAACAGATACGTTCTCTTTTATAGGCTTTGGTTGCGTCACACTATCTGATTTCTTTTGAGGCAAACAAGATCAGTAGTTGTGACTGATTGCACATGTTCCGGCAACAAAATAGAGTCATAGAGTTTTACAGCATAGAAACAGGCCCTTTGGCCCAACGCACCTGCGCCGACCATCAAACACCCGTCCAAAACTAATCCCACTTCCTTGCAGTTGGCCTGTAGCCTTGTATGTTATGGCGTTTCAATTGCTCATCTAAATACTTCTTAAATGTTGTGAGTGTTCCTGCCTCTATCACCCCTTGAGGCAGTGTGTTCCACATTCCAATCACCCTCTGGGTGAAAGAATTTTTCCTCAACTCCCCTCTAAACCTCCTGCCCCTTACCTTACATCTATGCCCCCAAGTTATTGACCAAAAATGCTCTCGGCTTTCTTCTAGCACACACCTGCTTCTTGCCTAATCGAGTCCTGACCTGTTTTTGCTAGTAACGTAACTTCTTTATCTAATAAATGTTGTAATTGTGGCTGGCTTAAGCTTCCGACATGACATTTAGTCACAGATGCTTTATTCAGTATTTTTGCAAAGCTTAGCATATTAAGTTAACCTTTTTGTTCTCACATCAGCAATCTATATGCCATTCACTATAATACCTGATTTTTAGTGCTGACGATCAAGCTGCCCTCTGCTTCACTCGTGGGTTTTTTACTTCAGCATCTAATACAAAGTAGAGAGAAGGTAAGCACCAGTCAAGATGTGGTGACAGGGGAACCTTTGGGATTATCAAGGAGTGGGTTTTGGGGGCATTTAGTAAATGTGGAGTTTTACTGCTTTGAGGTTCAGTAGGCTGGGGTATTATTGTAGTGTTTTGAGTCAAAATATGAAGGTTATTTGTTATGCATCTGAAAGAACAACAAAATGCAACATCTTCTGGCCGTGTTGCGAGAACACCGCAAGAAATTACCAATCGCACAGTCAGGAAAGTGTCCATGATTGAGATTCAGCAACCGAGGCTATGTCATTCAAGCCAGAATTTATTTGTACAATCATAAAAGATTCCCAATGAAATGAAATTATGTTTCCAAGCAAACACAAGAAAATATCAATCCCAACAGAAATAGTGATTCGACAAAAATAAGAACAAATCAGAGTCTTACTGTTTCATTGAAACAATTTCAAAGTATCAATACAACAGCAGTTGAGTGCAGTTGGGTTACAATCCTGTGCTTGATTCCCCATAGACTAAGAGAACCCAAATACAAACAGCTAAGTCAGAAAGTCTTTTGGCCCTAATTCATAATTTTCCTCAGTTAGAATATTTCAGGAAATAGAGGAATTGGAATAATTCTGTTATCTGGGAAAGATACCTGACAGTTAATGGGTATCACGTTCATGAGTTTGACCCATTTACTTTTGGATAGCCTGTGCCTGTGGATAGTGTTCTGGGGTAGAAATTACTGTTGGTGAAAGTGAGGAAAATTGGTTGGAAAGGAGTTGGAAAATGAAGAATTAGAGTTCTCACTGGTTTGCAGCCTGCTTCACAAGTCTTGCAAAACCCCTGACCTAGTTTCCACTGATAATTGTCACACAGAAGGTCACTGTGAGGTCATGAGGCACCAAAAGTTAATTAAGACAAACATAATGAAGCACCCCATGATGTCAGTGTTCTCCTGCCCATTGCAGAACAATCAGAAATGGGAGGTAAAGTCTGCAATGTTATCACCTGCTGGGGAGGAATCTCTTGAAGGTGCAGTAACAATTAGGCATTGCATGCATTGCTTCTCATCACAGGATTTCATGTAAGAGGTAAAAGACAAAGCAGGCATGCCTGGAAGATCAATGGCGCCAGAATTGGTCTGTTCAACCCATAATTTACAGGCCCAGGCACATCAACCTCTTGTCTGTGAGAGAGAACATGTCTTACAATGGTCATAGAGCTCTGCTACATGCTGCAAGGTGACCTTCAGTCAACATCCACTATTGAGACTTAAATACAAGTGGCAGCCAAAGTCACTTCCACTCTCTACTTTTATTCTTGCACTGACTTCCAGGTTAACATAGCTTTTGCGTTTTTACACAAGATATTTTTTCAGGACCCATGTCACCAGTCATTGGACCTTACATCCTATATATCTGGAGTATACCTTTTGGCTCAATATATAGATAATTCATAGCATGGCCCATGTATCATACAAGAGCACTCTTAACCTGTATAACTGTTAATGACTGATGATTAACACTGAAAAACAAATCAAACTGATGCAATTCTAAGGTTTGTAAAGATTTATAATACCCTTGAAAGCCATTTAGCCATTTAGAAGCTTCACAGGCCTGGCTGTGAAACCAGAATAAAGCGTTGATGCAAATGTTTAAAGGACATGATTAACAACATTTTGATTAATTCTGCAGAAATTAGAATCCCTGATGAAGAAGGTACTTATCAAAGAAACTATAAAAGAATATTCAGAAAATATGCAAAGCCTAAAGTAAATGAAATCAATGATGGTATTGTAAACGAGAAAATTATAATCTTGAAGACATTTTTCAATTGGATCAACCATTGGTTCAGAGCATTTACATAAATTTTGAAAATACAGAAAGTTTAAGATGATTGGTAGATTTTAACCTTGATCACCCTGTGGTAAACTGTCTGGAGTGGATCATCCACCCATTTTCACCATGCCTGATTTTCCACTCCATTGAAGTCAAAAAGTTTGAAATCGACCCCATGTCTTCTTGAACTTTGGAGAAGTAGCAAATAAAATAGTCTTTATTGATAACCTTTTGTCAGTTGTCATCATTTGTGTACATCTTTCATTAACCAAGAGGAGAATGGTGTTAAACGAATGCTGCACTTTATTCATGAAGAATGGCGTCTTAATTAACATGGACTGAATTGCTTTATATTGGGCAATTTGAATGAAGATAATTAGTGCATCTGCTAATAAACCCTAGACATAAATAAATCCTGATGTATACATCCTGCAAAATACCAGTTTTATTGTGGGATTTCAGAGACAATATTTTTTACTGTCTATTAAATAATATTTCTGATTTAACTGTCATTTGTTGGATCCTTATCAATCTTTTTCAATGTTACTCCTTTCATTCTGATTATTCTGCACGTTGATGAAATCTCACATAATTTGCAAGTTTAAATGCTTTTTTTTAACTCCCTTTACTCATATCCATTGTAACTATTAATATTAACAGAATCCCAGAATCATCAATTGACCTCAGCTTTTCAAGAGGAATGATAAGTTAGAAGTACTCTCCCATTATTTATCTAAATTTTTAACTCATTTTCTATTTGACCTGGACAGCTTGCAGTTCAGCTGCAAATCTTATGATAAGTATTTCATCAAATGTGTTTGAAAAATTAAAACATCACTTACATCATCCTCCAATCATGGTAAATCTTTAAAAATAACTACAACAGATTTGTTACCCATGCCATCACTACAGGTTGGTCAGGAGTATGCTTCTTACAACTTCTTCCGACTACTTTGTAACAGGCAACGGAGCCAAAATTACTCAGCCTTTCTGGCTCATTCCCACCACAACTCCAGTGGAATGTGGATACGAGGGCCAGATGGGGCTCGAATATGCCAGGTTCCGGTTTATACAGTGAGTTCGACTGCTCAGGAGTCATAGGAATATAGGAACAGGATTATGCCATCTCGCCCCTAAGCATCTGCCACCGTTCAATGAGTTCAGAGCTGATCTGCAACCTAACTCCACATACCCACCTATACCCCATCTCCCTTCATACCTTTGAATAACAAATATCTATCAATCTCAGATTTAAAATTTACAATTGACCTAGCATCAATTACTGATTGCAGAAGAGGGTTCCAAACATCTACCACCCTTTTTTGCATCAAATTGTTTCCTAATGATCGTATTGAACAATGGAGCAGGCTCGAGGGGCCATATGGTCTACTCCTGCTCCTACGTCTTACATTCTAATGCTCTTAATTTCACTCCCGATAGGTCTGGCTCGAATTTTTAGACCATGCCCCAAGTACTAGACTCTCCAACCAGCAGCTATATTTTCTCTGCATCCACTCTATCTGCCCACCTTAATATCTTAAGAACTTCAATCAAATCACCCCTTAACCGTCTAAATTTCAGGGAATACCAATCCTAGTTTGTATAATCCTACCTCATAATTTAACCCTTGGAGTCCAGGTACCATTCTGGAGAACAAATTCTGCACACCCTCCAAGGCCAATATATCCTTCAAAGGTGCAGTGCCCAGAACGGAACACAGTGCTCCAGCTGAACTACAAGCTCTCCAGATCAAATAGAAAATGGGTGAAAGGGACAGTACTCCTAATTCATCATTCTGGTTGAAAGGCTGAGATCAGTTGATTGTTCTGCAATTCTGTTAATATTAATAGTTACAATGGATATGCGTAAAGCGAACAACCAGGGTTTTGTATAGCTGAAGAATGGGGCTGTCAGGCACTCGAGGTATACCCGAAGTGCATGTAAGCTGCTCCTCAACCCCCCACCACCAACAAACCTGTGGGATTCAGCAGTATCAGCACCAGGGGCTGTCAGTGGGTACGGTCTGATGCAGTGGTTGGGATCAAAACCTATGTAATTTCAAGGCCAATTTCTTTTATTTATTATTGTGCTCTGAGTTATATGGGCAAGGTCACATTTTTTTCCCATCTCAAGGTGCCCAGAAGAGGCAGTGCTGGATCTTCTCCTATAAATATTGCAGTCCTTCTGGTGATGAGGCACCTACATTGGTGTCATGTTGGGAATTCCAAGGTATTGACCCATTGACAGTAAAGGAATGGTCATATATATTGAAATCATAATGCTGTGTAACTTTGAGATGCTGGCGTTCCCATAACATTTCTGCTGTCGTCTTTCTCCATAGCTAAGTTAGGGATGTGCGAAAGAAGCAGGGGAATGGGACTAATTGCATGACTCTGTCAAAGAGGTTGACACAATAGGCTGAATGAACTTGTATTTTTGTGCTGCAAAGTTCTATGAGGCAGTGGCGTAGTGGTATTGTCACTTGGACGAGTAACCCAGAGACCCAGGGTATTGCTCTGGGACCACAGCAGAAGGTGGAATTTGAATTCAATTAATAAATCTGGAATTAAAGCTGGTCTAATGATGGCCATGAAACCATTGTCGATTGTTGTAAAAAACCCATCTGGTTCACCACTGTCCTTTAGGGAAGGAAATCTGCTGTCCTTACCTGGTCTGGCCTACATGTGACTCCAGACCCACAGCAATGTGGTTGACTCTTACTTGCCCTCTGAAATGGCCTAGCAAGCCACTCAGTTAGGGCAATTAGGGATGGGCAATAAATGCTGGCCTGGCCAGCGACACCCACATCCCATGAATGAATTAAAAAAAAAATGTCCAAGAATGTCAGGAATCCCTCCCTCTCGCTCCAGGTATTTTTACACCAGGTTTGACATTTTACTGGTTTTTAAATCCACCGGTGTCAAACAGAATGGTGACAAGCCTAACCCTTTGCTTGTGGATGTTGCAGGCAAGACCAGCATTTATTGCTGTTCCTAATTGCCCATTAGAAGGTGATGGTGAGCTGCCTTCTTGAATCGCTGCAGACCATGTAGTGTTGGTACACCCACAGTGTTCCAGGATTTTGGCCCAGCGACAGTGAAGGAACAACAATATAGTTCCAAGTCAGGGTGGTGTGTGGGTTGGAGGGGAACTTGCAGGTCGTGGTGTTCCCATGCGTCTGCTGCCCTTATCCTTCATGATGGTAGAGGTTGCAGGTTAGGAAGGTGCTGTCAAAGGAGGCTAGGTGCGTTGCTGCAGTGCATCTTGTTTATGGTACACACTGTTACCACTGTGTGTCGGTGGTGGAGGGAGAGAATGTTTAAGGTGGTAGATGGGGGTGCCGATCAAGTGAGCCACTTTGTTCTGGATAGTGTAGTTCTTCTTAAGTCTTGTTGGAGCTGCACAGTGGAGAGTAAGTGGACAGTATTCAATTAGCATCCTGATTGTGCCTTTTAGATGATAGACAAGCTTTGGGGAGTTAGAAGGTGAGTTACTTGCCGCAAAATTCCCAGCCTCTGACCTCCTTTTGTAGCCACAGTATTTATATGGCTATTCCAGTTAAGTGTCTGTTCAATGGTATCCCTCAGGATCTTGATGGTGGGGGGAATTCAGCGATGGTAATGCCGTTGAACGTCGCAGGGAGATGGTTAGATTCTCTCTCGTTGGAGATGGTCATTCCCTATGTGAGAATAAGAAATGCTGAAATGTTGTTTCTACAGCTTGTGGAAAGTTACCAAGAAGTCATTTTTACACAACATAATGAAATCACTGAAAAAGAGAACTGATAAGGGTATGTAAGTAAAGACCTTGGGACAGTACATCACTGAAAAAGAGAACTGATAAGGGTATGTAAATAAAGACCTTGAGACAGTACAGCAGTTAAAAATTGTGCTTAGGCAGATAAAAGGGAAACAGCAAGAGTTAGAACAAAGGATGTAGTGAATAAGAAACTGCCCCACTAAGATAAAGGCTGACAGCTGCAAGTTAAAACACACAATGGAGAGCCAAATAAGGTAAAACAAAAACAAGAGTTAGGGGCTAGAAAGTTAGAGTAGGGGGAGAAGTAAACAGAGGAGGAGACTGTAGCAACCATAGGATAGGTTAGTGTCATAATACGTTATAACCAATAATGTAAAATAAAGGCGTGGACAAATGATTTGTATTGTATAAACATGAACTGAATATGTTGATGGGTGTGCCTGCTTGTAGGACACCCGATCTTGCAAGAACGTTAAATAAACTTACTTCTTCAGAGTTTGACTTGGTGTAAATTATTATCAAGTGGGCTATGTTTCTCACACCTAGTACTTGTGTGATGCAGAAATTTGTCCAGGTCTTGCTGCATGCAGGCACAGATGGCTTTATTATCTGAGGAATTGCGAGTGGTACTGAACACTGTACAATCATCAGCAAACCTCCCCACCTCTGACCTTTTTTATTTATTTTTTCATTCATGGGATGTGAGCATTGCTGGCAGGGCCAACATTTATTGCCCATTACTAATTGCCACCATCATGAGCCACTTCAGTCCATGTAGTGTAGGTACACCGACAGTGCTGTTAGGAAGGGAGTTTCAGGATTTTGACCCAGTAACAGTGAAGGAACGGTGATATAGTTATGTCAGATGGTGTGCGAGCTGGAGGGGAACTTGCAAGTGGTGGTGTTACTATGTGCCTACTGCTCTTGTTCTTCTAGGTGGTAGAAGTCATGGCTTGCAAGGTTCTGTCAAAGGAGCCTTGAGAAGTTGCACCATGTACATGGTGCGCACTGCTGCCATTGTGCACCAGAGGTGGAAGGAGTGAATATTTAATGTGGTGGATGGGATGCTAATCAAGCAGGCTAATAATTGTTAACAACTGCATGTGGCAGGTCGGCAGAGCTTTGATCTGTTCTATTGGTTGCTAAGTATGCTGGTTGGCCACACTGCCAACACTAAAATTGTTCAAGTGAATTTTATGAGCTGTGCAGCAACACACACCCCACCCATCAGGAGTATCCATCAGGAAATTGTGGGCAAGTTGTCAAGGTTTTCTCGGGACTTTGGGGAGCTGCCTAGAAGCTGGTGAAGCTCTACCCGAGCAGTGCATCATTAAATTAGGTGGTTGTGCAAACACGTCCAGCTCCTGCTTCACCATGTCATAGAGTTATACAGCACAGAAACAGACCCTTTGGCCCATTTTAAAATGTTGTGAGTGTTTATGTGTTTCAGCTGTACTTTGCACCAGAACAGCCCCAGTCACATCTTGCCTTGCAAACCTATTATTTGTACATTGTAATTAGATGCGGAAATCAAAGTAGGAAATAGAAAGGTATTGGGTGACAAATCCAGTACTGCTGCTGCCTCATGTCTTAGCCTTCTAGCCCAAGTAAGATCACTGGAAGGTGAAGTTTGGTGATCAGATTCTTGTTACGACCGACCGCTCCTGTCAAAGCCCCCAATCAAGATATACGATTCTGATTGTGGTGGGACCAACGCACTGTTAATTCAATCCCGTCGCTCCTCAGATCGGCTAACATATCATTTAATACTTTCCAAATTAAAGAAAGTCCCAGCCAAATTGGACCACCTATTCACCCCTGAATGAGGCAAACCAAACCAGGTGTCTTTAAATTAACAAATTAACTCATTAATTAGAAGAACTAAATTCTTAAACATGATAAACAACATTTAAAATAGAAAAATTAGAGCCCTTGCAAATTTACAGTCCAATGTTCCTTGAAGTCCTCAGGGAATGTTGTTTGAAGTCCTCCCGGAATATTGCTTTCCTTCTCCAGCGAATTTCAAAAATTAACAACTTGCAAACTCTTTCAATGGGATCAAGCTGACTTTAGAGTTTTTGAGGGGTAAAAGATTGTCACAGTCTCACTTCTCTTTATTCAATTTAAATTACCAGAGATCTCTGTTTTGGCTTGACTTTTTCTTAGAATTTTAAAAGATAATAATAAACAAACTAAAACCCTATTCCTTCAGTTCAGGTGTGCTAAACACAGCTGTGTTCTCTGTGCCTGGGTTCGATTAGAACAAACTGTCTTCAACTAAAAGCCAGTTCAAAACTGAACTGCAACAAATGTATCGTGGGAGACTCACTCCCAGTGGTTGTATCTATAATAACAAGATTGCACCCTTTGAATTGCAGTCTCCAAATGGCTGTTTCTAAGGCAACGAAAATGCACCTTCCTGTAACTCCTAAGGCTTGCCGGCTCTGAAAGGAATACTGATCCCTTGCAAGCCTTGAAGACAAACTGCATATTCCGAACAAAACTACAGGATACTGACACTCTTATCAGCTGTTCAGGAACTGCTCTAACCAAAACATCTGATTCAAAAATAGTGGATATCTGGAAATAGATTACTGTCAGGATCACATTCATTCCCTCATTAGATACCTGCAGCCTTAAAATTACCATAAAGTGTTTATCTTGTAGGATGTTTCCCTGGTTTAAAGAGAATGCAGTGCTTTTAAATGAGAAGCAAAATACATCAGGTGCTGGAAATCTGTAACAAAACCTAGTTCTAGTGAACTGTTCTGGAACTGAAATTTTAACTACAGCCTGAATTTCACGAGGAGCCAGTGGCCCCGCCTTTGCCGGCCCTGGACAACTCAACTGTATTTAAAGGTCCTCAGGCAATTAACTGCCTGAAGTTGTGGCTTCTGCCCCTCTGAGGCAGAATGTCCTGATTGGCTGGCAGCTCTTAAGGCCCTGCAGCTCCACTGGGAGCAGTGGCCACTGCTGGGACTGTAACAGTCCCCAGACCCAGCCAATGACAGGGGCTTGAGAAGAAGATAAGTGGGGTCAGAGCTCACCGGGACAAATCAGCCAGGCCGTGCCAAGGGATGGTGGGGGGGGGGGGGGTTCAATCGTGGGGAGGTGTTCCAGTGGGGGCAGCCCCTGCCTGATCAGGAGGGCCTCGCGAGCCCACAATGTGGCTGCCAGGTTTAACTGGGTGGCCTCCCTCAGTGGTGAAATGACTATCCGCCGCTGGGAAAACACCAGCAGGAGTGGGAAGATACCCCTAAGTGGCTGCTAATTATCCACTTAAGGGCCTCAGTTTGCCTCAGGACAGGCAGGCTGCCTGCCACCTCGCCCACCACTGGAAAAATACCAGCAAGGGGCAGGTAGGCAACGAGCACGGCATCCCTCCCAATTCGCCATCACACCCGATTTTACACCCCACCCTCCGCCTCTGAGCCCACTCCCAGAGAGGGCATTAAATCCTGGCCTCTCTTTCTCTCTCCATAGATGTCACCTGACCTGCTGTATATTTCCATTATTTTCTGGTTTTACATCAATATTTTAACTTAGTCAGTTTTTAGTCAGGTATTTTCAAATCAATATTTCAAAATTTCAGTGACTCATCAATTTCTCCCCTCTCAATTTTTAACTTGTGAAAAGTAACCTGTATGAGTGCTGCTTATCTGTGTTCATTTTGAGAAGCTAAGAAAATATTCTTTGCCACAAGAGGGAACGCTCCCCCTGTATTGACAAACCCATCTCAAGAGAGTCAGACCCTCAGACGTTTCACCATCCAGTCTGCGCTCCTGGTCTCATCTGTTGCTACCAGTGTCCATTGTACATTATCTAGTATCCATTGCATTAACTTGGGAAAAGATCAATCACCTGAATACCATTCATATTTTTAAATAAAAGCAAAATACTGCGGATGCTGGAAATCTGAAATAAAGACAAGAAATGCTGGAAATACTCAACAGGCAGCATCTGTGGGGAGAGAAGCAGAGATAATATTTCAGGTCAGTGACCCTTCTTCAGAACTGGCAAATATTAGAAATGTAAAAGGTTATAAGCAAGTAAAGCGGGGGTGGGGCAGGAGATAACAAAGGAGAAGGTGTAGATAGGACAAGGTCACAGAATTGCTGAACAGAAGGTCGTGGAGCAAAGGGAAACAATATGTTAATGGTGTGTTCAAAAACAAAGCATTAGTACAGATAGGGTGTGAATGGACTGAAAATTGAACAGCTGCAAGTATAAACGTGAAAAAGACAGTGGGTAAGGAAACTGAACAAACTAAGATGAAGTAAAATAAAATATATACAAAAAATTTTTTTAACAAGGAAATGAAAAAATAACTAAAAATAAAAGTAAAATGGGGAGCCCGTCATGCTCTGAAATTATTGAACTCAATGCTCAGTCCGGCAGGCTGTAGTGTGCCTGAACCTCTGAACCTCTCTCTCCAGCAGCACTGCCTCACCTTATCTCAAAGCTGTTCTACTCCGCAGTTTAATTTCATCCTTCATCTCATCCGACGCATTAACAAAAAATCGTTTTTTCTTCCTTTCAGGCGTCAAGGAACGCAAGCTCCAGCAGCTGATGGGGACTAATGCCCCTCCAGAACCTTTCTTCCCCTTCACTTCCCTCTGACCCCACCCCTTCTGATCTGACCCCTTGCTGTGTATTCACTATACCCTCTGACCTCCCCCTCTCTGATGCTGAACGTTCTGTACTCAGCAAAGGTCTCAGTTTTATCCCCTGACGCCTCCAACTCAATGAATTTTGCGCTCGGCATGAAGTTGAGCTCTTGTTCCGTCGCCGCCACCTCCGGGCTCACTTCTTTGACCAGGAGTCCTTCCCCCGATCAGCAGACCCATTAAACCGCCTCCAGCGTTCTCCCTCTACCTGGAACTCTCTCCCTGGCCTCTTACCCGCCCTTGGATCTTTTCATTGAAAACTGTTGGCAAGACATTGGTCATCTCAATCTCTCTGCCCACCTCACTCACTCTAACCTGTCCCCCATGAACTTGAGGCACTCCGTTCTCGCAGGTCTAACCCCGACATGGTCATCAAGCCTGCAGACCAGGGTGGTGCTGTTGTAGTACGGCGTACCGACATCTACCTTGCAGAGGCTCAGCGCCAACTCTCAGACACTTCTTCCTACCTCCCTCTGGACCATGATCCCACCACTGAACATCAAACTACTGTCCACAGGACTGTCACTGACCTCATCTCCTCTGGAGATCTTCCTTCTACAGCTTCCAACCTCATAGTCCCACAATCCCAGACAACCCGCTTCTACCTCCTTCCCAAAATCCACAAACAGGACTGTCCCGGCAGACCCATTATGTCAGCCTGATCCTGCCCCACTGAACTTATTTCTTCCTTTCTTGACTCCCTTTTCTCCGCTGCTCCAGTCTCTTCCCACCTACATCCGTGACTCTTCTGACACACTGCGTCATTTTGACAATTTCCAGTTTTCTGGCCCCAACCGCCTCCTCTTCACTATGGATGTTCAGTCTCTCTGCACCGCCATCCCCCACCAGGACGGTTTGAGGGATCTCCGCTTCTTCCTTGAACAGAGGCCCAACCAGTCCCCATCCACCACCACCCTCCTTCGCCTGGCTGAACTTGTTCTCACATTGAACAACTTCTCCTCCAACTCCACTCACTTCCTTCAAGTAAAAAGTGTTGCTATGGGTACCCGCATGGGTCCTAGTTATGCCTGTCTTTTTGTGGGATATGTCGAACATTTCTTGTTCCAGTCCTCCTCAGGTCCCCTCCCCCAACTCTTTTTCAGATACATTGATTTTCAGGTACATTGATGACCGTTATTTCCTCCTGCCCCGAACTGGAAAACTTTATCAACTTTGCTTCCAATTTCTACCCTTCTCTCACCTTTACATGGTCCATCTCCGACACTTCCCTTCCCTTCCTCGACTTCTCGGTCTCCATCTCTGGGGATAGGCTGTCTCCTAATATCCATTATAAGCCCACCAACTCCCACAGTGTCTTCGACGACACTTCTTCACACCCTGCCTCCTGTAAGCACTCCATTCCATTCTCCCAGTTTCTCCTTCACTGACGCATCTGCTCTGATGATGCTACCTTCCAAGACAGCGCTTCTGATATGTCTTCCTTTTTCCTCAACCAAGGATGCCCCGCCACTGTGGTTGACAGGGCCCTCAACCGTTTCCAGCTCATTTCCCGCACCTCTACCCTCACCCCTTCCCCTTCTTCCCAGAACCGCGACAGGGTACCCCTTGTCCTCACTTTCCACCCCATCAGCCTCCATATCCAAAGGATCATCCTCCGTCATTTTCGCCACCTCCAGTGTGATGCCACTACCAAAAGCATCTTCCCCTATCAGCATTCCGAAGGGATCGTTCCCTTCGTAACACCCTGGTCCACTCCTCCATTACCGCCACCACCTCGTCCCCTTCCCGTGGCAGCTTCCCCTGCAATCGCAGGAGGTGTAATACCTGCTCATTTACCTTTTGTCTCATCACTATCCCAGGCCCCAAACACTCCTTTCAGGTGAAGCAGCGATTTACTTGTACTTCTTTCAATGTAGTATACTGTATTCGCTGCTCACTATGTGGTCTGCTCTACACTGGGGAGACCAAACGCAGACTGGATGACCGCTTTGCGGAACACCTCTGCTCAGTCCGCAAGCAGGACCTCAAGCTTCTGGTTGCTGGCCATTTCAACACTCCCCCACCTGCTCTCATGCTCACATCTCTGTCCTGGGATTGCTGCAGTGTTGAGGTGCTGCAGCATCTCATTTACCGATTAGGCACACTACAGCCTGCCGGACCGAACACGGAGTTCAATAATTTCAGCGCATGACAGGCCCCCCAGTTTACTTTTATTTTTAGCTCTTTATTTCTTTTTCCTTTCTTTTGTGTTTATTTTATTTTACTTCATCTTAGTTTGCTCACCCACTGCTTTTTTCATGTGTGTACTTGCGGCTGTTCATTTCCAGTCCGTTGACACCCTATCTGTACTAATGCTTTGTTTTTCAACACACCATTAACATATTGTTTCCTTTTGCTCCATGACCATCTGGTCAGCTATTCTGTGACCTTGTCCTATCTACACCTTCTCCTTTGTTATCTCTTGCCCCACCCCTGCTTTACTTGCTTATAACCTTTTACATTTCTAATATTTGCCAGTTCTGAAGAAGGGTCACTGACCTGAAACGTTAACTCTGCTTCTCTCTCCACAGAGGCTGCCAGACCTGCTGAGTATTTCCAGCATTTCTTGTTTTTATTTCAGATTTTTAAATAAATGTATTATTCATTTTTACATTAATTTTAAAGTACATTTTTATTCATTTATACATTTAGCCTGCAAGAAGGCTGTGTTCTGGGAGCCTTTGCCATCCGGCCACCGCGGGTAAAATTCCAGTCGTGGTGGGAGGAGGCCCTTAAGTGGCAGTTAATTGGCCACTTAAGGGCCTTGATTGACCTGGGGCAGGGGGGCTGTTTCTCGCCACCGCACCCCGCGTAACATTTCAGTGGGCACAGGAAGGTGTCGGAAACAGCCCCTCCCCCACCTCCCACTCAATTTTACAGCCCCACCCCCCCCCCCCCACCACCACCAGCCCACTCATTGGGGGTGTCCTAAAATCCCGACCCATATCTTTACTCTATGCCGTTCTGGTCATCTTTCTACAGTACTCCAGCTGTGGCCTGACTAGTGTTTGATACAGTTCCAGCATAACCTCCCAGCTCTTACATTCTATATCTCAGCTAATAAAGACAAGGATCCCATTTGCTTTCCTGACCACCTTATCTACCTGTTCAATCACCTTTTGGGATCTGTGGACATGCACTCCAAGTTCCCTCTGTTCCTCTACACTTCTCAGTATCCTACTATTTATTTGTATTCCTTTGCCTTGTTTGCCTTCTTCAAATGCACGAGCTCACACTCTGTGGATTGAACTCCTTTTGCCACGGTTCCACCCACCTAACTGGTCCATTGATATCTTCCTGCAGTCTACAGCTATCTTCTTCATTATTGGCCACACAGCCAATTGTTGTTTTGCCTGCAAACTTCTTCTTCATACCCTATACATTTAAGTCCAAATCATTGATATATACCACAAAGGACATGGAACCAAGTACAGAGCCCTGTGGAACTCCACTGGAAACAGCCTTCCAGTCACAAAAACACTCATCAACAATTACCCTTTGTTTCCTACTTCTGAGCCAATTTTGGATCATTTTGCCTTGGATACAATGGGCTTTTATTGTATTTTTGCCATGTGGGACCTTATCAAACCCTTTGCTAAAATCCATATAGACTACATCAAATGCAATACCCTCATCGATCCTCCTTGTTACCTCCTCAGAAACAAAATTGATATCACTGAGAAACTAGACTACCCTTTGGAATGAACTTTACACTATTTTCGCAAAAACTTATTAAAAGAGAAAAAGAGGACAATTGTTGTAACTCGAAAAATGAAAACAGGAAGTGGCAGAAGCACAGTGCTGCTGGGCTATTTAAATGCTCCAGATGATCTCCCACTTCCTTGCTGCAATGCCAGCAGAACCCCCCAAGAACGAGCGGGCATCCAGCATACTGCTTTCCCATAGGAGACTGGGGAGAATATCCACAGGATTACAGGGTGCTGCTTTTTTAAATCATCAGCCATGTTTTCTTTGTAAATAGCCCCTGTTATGTTTCTTTTTTAAAATAGCCTCAGTTGTTCTTTTTGAAGAGAAAATTTGAACTGAAATTGCAATGGAATCAAGAACAACCCATTCTGTGTAAAAGAAACTATGAGCAGGGGGACTGGATAGGGAGGGGCACTAGGCAGGGAGGGCAAGGAGGGCAGGGTAAGCATGCAGAGCAGTTCTGTTTTGGATAGGTGGTACTGGTCACCTAATGAAGAATTATGCACTCTTCATTATAGACTTTCAAATGTGTTTTAAAGAAGAGTGAAATAATAAACTGAACCCCTTGATTTCTTGTTTAAAAAAACTGAATTGTCAGCTTTACCAATAACAGAATGCATGATGGTCTTTGCTTATTGCACAAGCAGTTTGGAGAGAGAAACGCGTTTGTCAGGAAGACAGAAGGGAATCTTCTTAAAATATAAAACCTGAATAACAGATAAGGAAACAATGGTGACATTTGCAGATGCAAATTGAAAAGAGATGTTTTGATATTGAACCACGCTATGCAAGGTATGATAATTGAACAGAAGATTTCGGGAAGAAACAATATAAAACAGCCTATTCTGCAAGGGTTTTCACGATAACAATACATGATCCCAGACAGGGGGGCATAGGAGAGGAATCTGCAAATGTACCAAGACACAGAATTTGATCAATTCTTTGTCTTGAGTTGTTCTCGCCAGAACAAAGATTGTATGAGAAGTGAATCCTTTCTTTCTGGTGAAAACCTGTTATTTTAATGTAATTAAATTCTCTAAACGTAAAAAAACTGCAGTGCCTCACTTGATTCTTTGCCTTTTACGTTGTCAGCAAGAAAGAAAAGTAATCCTGCAGATTTGGTGCTGTGCATTGAGTACAAAAGTGTTCATTCAACTGAGATTTAAGTTGGATTTACTTTGCATCAGCTCAGTCCTAGGAAAATCGAGACCAACGCCCAAACTAGCTGGAACATTCACAAAGATTTGATAGCTAGCCAAGTTGAGGGATCATAATGAGATTATCACACCCTAGTACACCTGGTTTAGAATGTTACCTAATACTCTGGGAGTTTATTCCAGATGAGAGCATACCGTGTGCATTGTAGTTCATGATGCAGAATCCCAAGAGTGTAAGCATTAAATGGTGATCTTAAGACAGGAAAGTAGAGTTGAGGCCACAATCAGAGCAGCAATGATCTTATCAAATGGCGGAGCAGGTTTGAGGAGCCGAATGGCCTATTCATGCTCCTAATTCGTATGTTCATATGGAATAAGTATCTCGGGGTTCTCTGGCTGGTGAAAAAATGGAAGACTTAGCAAGGTGACAAATTAAAATACTCTTGTGTCTCTCTTTCTCTAATCAGTGGTTCATACAGGTCAAACTAATGATAAAGAACTGACTAAATAACTAGAGCAGATTTAGACTGTTATTTTACATAAAATCTAAAGTGGACCGAGCACCTAGCTAAATTTATAAAGAAAGTGTTGCAGTAGCCACAATGTTGCATATTAGTTGGTATCAGATGGAAGAGGAAATCCAGAAATATATGGAGACGAATTTGCCAAAGTGAAAGGAGAAATGTGCAAAAGTATGCATGAGTGAAGTCACAATTTTCACTTGTACAATAGTGAGGTCATAGTTAAAAGATAAATGAGTCTATAAAGAGAAGCAGCAGATAGCTCAGGAAACTGCACTAAATTGAGGCCCACTCCAGAATCAAATTGTCTGGGCCTTGGGTGGCAAGTTAACGATGGACTGAACTGGATCCAATAAAATTTTGGGGAAAGGGAACATGAAAGATCAACAAAATTTAACAAGTTGCACATTATTGTGAACTGATCTATCCTGAGTTCCAGTATTGTTTAAATATGAATAATCATCTGTGTCTTCCTGAAAACAACCAAGTTATAATATTTTCAGAAACCTGGAGCAGCTGAATATTGCTTATCAATTGGACTGGTAAAATGGACCCGAGCATATAGAAAGAAATTGCAGTAGCAATAGTGGCAGCAGTAAGTATAATTTTTCATTTCTGATGGAGGGGACAAAGGTGGCATCTAAACACTGGAAAGCAATTATCATGAAAACCCTGTATGTCAGAAGGGAAATATTAATTTCATCGGCTGGAACCTTGTACTTTTACTGGGAAATCGTACAAGTAATTTTTTTTTAAAGTGGCTGCCAAGATGGCCACTGCAATTTGCATTTGAAACACCAAAAGATCAAACTGGAGATGACAGGTCTCATTCAATGTAGCCAGAATGATGGGGTGTTCGCAGTGATTAAATTCCCTTGAATGGCCTTATCAACACGGTCATCAGGGCCAGCTACACCCATTGACTTTGAAAGAGACAACCCCTTCCAAGTGTGACTGGCCATTTTGAGGTGCAGCACCTTGAATCTCAGAGAATATTCCAGAAAAACCTCATAAAAAGAACTAAGGGGCTTGATAGTGTCATATGCTTGCCTGCGCAGCTCTGGAGAAACTGTAAGCTTGGTCACAGAGACAGAAGAGATGGAGAAACTGAAAAGCCACCAATCATAGAAATCATAGACCATTTAAGGAACAGAAAGAGGCCACATGGCCCATCATGTCTATGCCAGCTGAAAAATGATCCATCTATTCTAATTCCACCTTCCAGCATTTGGTCCATAGCCCTGGAGATTACAGCACTTCAGGTGGATAACCAGACTCCTTTTGAATGAGTTGAGGGTTTCTGCCTCTACTATCCTTTCAGGCAGTGAGTTCCAGACCCCCACTACCCTCTGGGTGAAAAAGTTTTTCCTCATCTGCCCTCTAATTTTTCTACCAAGCATTTTAAATCTATGCCCCCAAGTCACTGACCTCTCTGCCAAGGTGAATAGGCCCTTCACCTCCACTCTATCCAGGCCCCTCACAATTTTGTACATTTCAATCAGATCCCCTCAGCCTTCTGTGTTCCAAGGACAACAAGCCCAGCCTATCCAATCTTTCCTCATAGCTGCATTTTTCCAGTTCTGGCAACATCTTCGTAAATCTCCTCTGTACTCTCACTCGTGCAATTACATTCTTTATGTAATGAGGTGATCAGAACTGCACACCGTACTCAAATTGTGGCCAAACCAATGATTTTTACAGTTCCAGCATAACCTCCCTGCTCTTATCTTCTGTACCTTGGCTAATAAAGGAAAAGATTCCATATGCCTTCTCAACCACCTTACCGACCAGTCCTGCTACCTTCATGGATCTGTGGACATTTACTCCAAGGTCTTACTCCCTCTGCACATCTCAGTATTTTCCCTGCAGACAAGGGTGGTGCTGTTGTTGTCTGGAGTACGGACCTCTACCTTGCAGAGGCTCAGCGCCAACTCTCAGACACTTCTTCCTACTTCCCCGTGGACCATGACCCCACCACCGAACATCAAGCCACTGTCCGCAGGACTGTCACTGACCTCATCTCCTCTGGAGATCTTCCTTCTATAGCTTCCAACCTCATTGTCCCGCAACCCCAGACAGCCCACTTCTACCTCCTTCCCAAAATCCACAAAAAGGACTGTCCCAGCAGACTCATTGTTTCAACCTGTTCTTGCCCCACTGAACTTATTTCTTCCTATCTTGACTCTATCTTTTCTCCCCTGGTCCAGTCTCTTCCCACCACATCCATGACTCTTCTGATGCCCTACATCATTTGACAGTTTCCAGTTTTCTGGCGCGAACCACCTCCTCTTCACTATGGACATCCAAACTCTCTATACCTCCATCCCCTATCAGAACAGTCAGAGGGCTCTCCACTTCTTCCTTGAGCAGAGGTCCAACCAGTCCCCATCTACCACCACCCTCCTCCACCCGGCTGAACCTGTTCTCACATTGAACAACTTCTCTTTTAACTCCATTCACTTCCTTCAAGTAACGGGTGTTGCTATGGGTACCCACATGAGGCCTAGTTATGCCTGTCTTTTTGTGGGATATGTCGAACATTCCTTGTTCCAGTCCTATTCAGGCCTCGTCCCACATCTCTTTTTCTGGTACCTCTTTTTCCGGTACATTGATGACTGTATCGGTGCCATTTCCTGCTCCTGCTCCGAACTGGAAAACTTTATCAACTTTGCTTCCAATTTCCACTCTTCTTTCACATTTACCTGGCCCATCTTCGACACTTCCCTTCCCTTCCTCGACTTCTCTGTCTCCATCTCTAGGGATAGGCTGTCCACTAATATTCATTATAAGCCCACAGACTCCAACAGCGTTTTCGACTACACTTCTTCACACCCTGCCTCCTGTAAGGACTCCATTCCATTCTCCCAATTTCTTTGTCTCCGATGTATCTGTTCTGATGATGCAATCTTCCATGACAGCACCTCTGATATGTCTTCCTTTGTCCTCAACCGAGGATTCCCCTCCACCCCAGCTGTGGTTCTCGGGGCCCTCAACCGTGTCCTGCCCATTTCCCGCGCCTCTTCCCTCACCCCTTCCCCTCCTTCCTAGAACAGCAACAGGGTTCCCCTTGTCCTCACTTTTCACCCCATCAGCCTCCACATCCAAAGGATCATCCTCCGCCATTTCTGCCACGTCCAGCATGATGCCACTACCAAATGCATCTTCCCCTCCCTTCCACTGTCAGCGTTCTGAAGGGATCATTCCATCTGCGACACCCTGGTCCACTCCTCCATTATCCCCAACACCTCGTCCCACTCCCATGGCATTTTCCATGCAATCGCAGGAGGTGTAAAACCTTTTACCTCCTCTCTCCTCACTATCCAAGGCCCCAAACACTCCTTTCAGGTGAAGCGATTTACTTGTATTTCCTTCAATTTAGTAAACTGTATTCTCTGCTCACAATGTGGTGTCCTCTACATTAGGGAGACCAAACGCAGAATGGGTGACCGCTTTGCGGAACACCTCCACTCAGAACAAAACCATGAACCCTCGCTTCCGGTTGCTAGCCATTTCAACACAACCACTCGCTCTCATGACCCCATATCTGTCCTGGGCATGCTGCAGTGTTCCAGTGAACATCAAAGCAAGCTCAAGTAACAGCATCTCATTTACCGATTAGGCATGCTACAGCCTGCCGGACTGAACATTGAATTAGAATTAGAATTAGAATTAGAATTAGAATTGGAATATTACAGCGCAGTACAGGCCCTTCGGCCCTCGATGTTGCGCCGACCTGTGAAACCATCTGACCTACACTATTCCATTTTCGTCCATATGTCTATCCAATGACCACTTAAATGCCCTTAAAGTTGGTGAGTCTACTACTGTTGCAGGTAGGGCGTTCCACGCCCCTACTACTCTCTGAGTAAAGAAACTACCTCTCACATCTGTCCTATATCTATCACCCCTCAACTTAAAGCTATGTCCCCTCGTGTTTGCCATCACCATCCGAGGAAAAAGACTCTCACTATCCACCCTATCTAACCCTCTGATTATCTTATATGTCTCTATTAAGTCACCTCTCCTCCTCCTTCTCTCTAACGAAAACAACCTCAAGTCCCTCAGCCTTTCCTCGTAAGACCTTCCCTCCATACCAGGCAACATCCTAGTAAACCTCCTCTGCACCCTTTCCATAGCTTCCACATCCTTCCTATAATGCGGTGACCAGAACTGCACGCAATACTCCAGGTGCGGTCTCACCAGAGTTTTGTGCAGCTGCAGCATGACATCGTGGCTCCGAAACTCAATCCCCCTACTAATAAAAGCTAACACACCATCTGCCTTCTTAACAGCCCTATTAACCTGGGTAGCAACCTTCAGGGATTTATGCACCTGGACACCAAGATCTCTCTGTTCATCTACACTACCAAGAATCTTCCCATTAGCCCAGTACTCTGCATTCCTGTTACTCCTTCCAAAGTGAATCACCTCGCACTTTTCCGCATTAAACTCCATTTGCCATCTCTCAGCCCAGCTCTGCAGCCTATCTATGTCCCTCTGAACCCTACATCATCCTTCGGCACTATCCACAACTCCACCGACCTTAGTGTCATCCGCAAATTTACTAACCCACCCTTCTACACCCTCTTTCAGGTCATTTATAAAAATGACAAACAGCAGTGGCCCCAAATCAGATCCTTGCGGTACACCACTAGTAACTGAACTCCAGGATGAACATTTGCCATCAACCACCACCCTCTGTCTTCTTTCAGCTAGCCAATTTCTGATCCAAAGCTCTAAATCACCTTCAACCCCATACTTCCGTATTTTCTGCAATAGCCTACCATGGGGAACATTATCAAACGCCTTACTGAAATCTATATACACCACATCCACTGCTTTACCCTCATCCACCTGTTTGGTCACCTTCTCGAAAAACTCAATAAGGTTTGTGAGGCACGACCTACCCGTCACAAAACCGTGCTGACTATCGCTAATGAACTTATTCTTTTCAAGATGATTATAAATCCTGTCTCTTATAACCTTTTCCAACATTTTACCCACAACCGAAGTAAGGCTCACAGGTCTATAATTACCAGGGCTGTCTCTACTCCCTTTCTTGAACAAGGGGACAACATTTGCTATCCTCCAGTCTTCCGGCACTATTCCTGTCGACAATGACGACATAAAGATCAAGGACAAAGGCTCTGCAATCTCCTCCCTAGCTTCCCAGAGAATCCTAGGATAAATCCCATCTGGCCCAGGGGACTTATCTATTTTCACACTTTCCAAAATTGATAACACCTCCTCCTTGTGAACCTCAATCCCGTCTAGCCTAGTAGCCTGAATCTCAGTATTCTCCTCGACAACATTTTCTTTCTCTATTGTAAATACTGACGCAAAATATTCATTTAACACTTCCCCTATTGAGTTCAGTAATTTCAGAGCATGATGGGCCCCCCATCTATTTTTAGTCATTTTTTTCTTTTTTCGTTTTTATTTGTTTATTTTAATTTTGTTTGTTTCATCATTCATCTTTTTACCATGTGCCTACCCACTGTTTTTTTCATGTTTGTGCTTTGGGCTAGGGCTGTTCATTTTTCTATCAGTTCACACCCTTTCTGTGTTAACGCTTTGTCTTTCAGCACACCATTAGCATACTGTTTGCCTTTGCTCCATGACTTTCTGGTCACTTATTCTTTGTGACACTCTGTTCTGTCAACACCTTCCCTTTTGTTACTTCTTGCCCCACCCCCGCTTTATTTGCTTAAAACCTATTACATTTCTAATACTTGCCAGTTATGATGAAGGGTCACTGACCTGAAATGTTAATTCTGCTTCTCTCTCCACAGATGCTGCCAGACCTGCTGAGTATTTCCAGCATTTCTTGTTTTTATTTCAGATTCCCAGCATCTGCAGTATTTTGCTTTTATTTAACAATGTAAGTACTCCCCATAGCATCACACAAAGTGATGTCATTCATCATGTGATCAGTTGGTTGGAATTGAACAAAACACCTAATCACATGTGTAGGTCAGCTCTATTGTAAATGTGTTTCTACAAAAATAAAGAACCCACGGTTTATGACCACTCAACATAAGATTGTTTGGTACCTTATTGCCACATAAAAGCAATAATGCAACATCACTCAGCCAATTTCATATCCAGGCTGCTACTTCCATGTGCTCTAACTATGCTGACAAGCCTGCTATGTCACACTTTATCAAATGCCTTTTGGAAGTCCATGTACACCACATCAACCACATTGCCCTCATCAACCCTCTCTGTTACCTCATTAAAAAAATGAAAGCAATTTAGTTAAACATCATTTGTCCTTAACAATCCTTGCTGGCTTTCCTTAATTAATCCACATTTGTCCAAGTGACTGTTAATTTTTTCCCGCATTTTTGTTTCTTGAAGCTTTCCCACCACCGAGGTTAAACTGACTGGCTTGTAGTTGCTGGGCTTATCCTTACATTCTTTTTTGAACAAGAGTGTAACATTTGCAATTCTCCAGTCCTCTGGCCTCACCCCTGTATCTAAGGAGCTTAGGAAGATTATGGCCAGTGCCTCCATAATTTCCACCCTTACTTCCTTCAATATAGTTGGATGCATCTCATCCGGTCCTGGTGACCTATGAACTTTCAGTACAGGCAGCTTATCTCCTCTTCCTCCTCTTTATCAACTTTTAGCCCATCCAGTGTCTCAACTACCTCTTCATTCACCATGACTTGGGCAGCATCTTCTTCCTTGGCAAAGACAGATGTAAAATACTCATGTAGTACCTCATTCATGCACCCTGCTTCCATGTGTAAATTCCCATTTGGTACCGAATTGCTCCCATTCCTTTTAACACTCTTTTACTATTTATATGCCAACAGAAGATTTTTGGATTCCCTTTTTTGTTAGCTGCCAGTCTCTTCTCATACTCTCTCTATGCGTCTGTTGTTTGTTTTTCGCTTTCTCACTGAACCTTCTATATTTAGGCTGGTTCCCAATTGTATTATCCACCTGACATCTGTCATCTGCACCCTTTTGCTGCTTCATCTTAATCTCTGTCTCTATTTGCAAGTGTGTATCGCATATGCATGCTACTGTGAGTGTGTCATGTATCCATAGGTGCTCGCCAAATTACAGTTTAAGTTGAATAAATTTCAACCTTCTTTAAACATAAGAAATCCTGTTTGTGCTGAACTCTTTGCCTTATAATTGGAAAGCGGTGAACAAGGATTCACCAAGGGGGAGCTAAAACATGGTGTGTTTAAAATTAAACCCCGTTACAGCAAGACTAGGTGAAGGCTGAAAGGGAACCCTCGACTTTTTTCTCATTTTTTCATAAAAATGCTAACCTTTTGCGATTCATACACAAGACTACTCAGATCCCGCTGCATCTCAGAGCTCTGCATTCTATCACCATTTGGATAATATGCTTCTTTTTTATTCTTCCTGCCAAAATGGACAATTTCACATTTTCCCACATTATGCTCCATTTGCCTGATCTTTGCCCACTCATTTTTCATTTAATTTCATTTAGAGATACAGCACTGAAACAGGCCCTTCGGCCCATCGAGTCTGTGCCGACCAACAACCACCCATTATACTAATCGTACATTAATCCCATATTCCTACCCCATCCCCACATTCCCTCAATTCCCTCAATACTAACCTATACTAGGGGCAATTTTTATAATGGCCAATTTACCTATCAACCTGCAAGTCTTTGGCTGTGGGAGGAAACCAGAGCAGCTGGCGAAAACCCACACGGTCACAGGGAGAACTTGAAAACTCCGCACAGGCAGTACCCAGAATTGAACCCGGGTCGGTGAGGCTGCGGTGTTAACCACTGCACCACTGTGACGCCATATCTCATCTAACCTATCGATAATTCCTTTGCAGCCCCCGTATGTCCATATCACAACTTACCTTCCTACCTATCTTTGTATCATCAGCATATTTTAGCAACCATACCTTCGGGTCCGTCATCCAAGTCATTTATATAAATTGTGATATAACATTTTCCCAATAGGTATCAAAACTAAACCATTCACAGAATCACAGAATAATACAGTGCAGAAGAGACCCTTCGTCCCATCGAATCTGCACC
Source organism: Heterodontus francisci (assembly GCF_036365525.1). NCBI lineage: Eukaryota > Metazoa > Chordata > Chondrichthyes > Heterodontiformes > Heterodontidae > Heterodontus > Heterodontus francisci. Next base: position 28,863,459 of record NC_090381.1, on the reverse strand, counting down.
GATGCACGAAATACACCTGACCTGTCTACCTAATCCCATTTGCCAGCACTTGGCCCATAGCCTTGAATATTATGAAGTTCCAAGTGCTCATCCAGCTACTTTTTAAAGGATGTGAGGCAACCCACCTCTACCACCCTCCCAGGCAATGCATTCCAGACCGTGACCACCCTGAGGAATGAACAAGCGATTGGCTGTCACTTATTTTGTTTAGCTGAAACAGGCTCAATGTCTGTGTGCGTGTTCATCTGTCTACAAAGAACAGGACCCTGTGTACTGTTATGACCAGGTGAGAAAGAGGTCTCGGGTTCTCTTTCAGCCTTCACCTAGTCTTACTGGAACAGGGTTTTAGTTTTAAACACACTGTGTTTTTAGTTCCCCCTTGGTAAATCCTTGTCCATCGCTTTCCAATTATAAGGCAAAGAAACCAGAACAAATAGGCTTTCTTGGGTTTAAAGAAGAAAGATTGAAATTTATTCAACTTAAACTCTAATTCAGTTAATGCCTATGGACACATGATGCGCCCACACGAGCATGCATACGTGATGTACACATGCAGATAGGGACAGAAAAGAGCAGAAATAAAATAAAGTGGAAAAGTTTGAAGCAATCTCTGAAGAGGGTTTTTGTTACTGTGCTTCGAGCTCACTGTAAAGTCCTTGATTGCAGGTAGATCCTGCTTTTCATTGGGGCCCAGTATTCTTCTTAAACCTTGTTCGCTGCAGAAGACTTTTCTCTCTTGGGGTTCATGTGCCTTCAATGGTTTTGGAATTCGGTGAGAAAGAGATGGGAGCAGGCAGACAGGCAGGCGGTCGTCTTCAGTCCAGAAGCAAACTGCTTTCTGCAGTGTCTCAGTTCAAACTGTTGTGACAAGTTAAAAAAAAAAACCCTGCAACAGCCAGTTAGTCATGTGACCAGCTGGCATAACCACTTCTGGCTTTGTGGATTGTCTTGTCCTCGCAAACCCTGGAATATCTCCTCTACACACAATACCTAATGATCAAAGGTCCATTGTGGGTTACATTGGAGCAGCAAATAACCCCTTTGACCTTTCAATCACTGTCTGGTAATATGCAAACATCCTTTTTTCCAGACAAGGTCTGGCAGTCCTTGTAACAGACCTTCTCTTCTCCCAGCAACAATTTGAAATTTAATGTCCATGTGGTGAAATTAATATGCCTCATTCTTGGCAGGTGGGGGCCTGCATGACAGTATTAATTGGTTGTCAGTGTAATTCTTAGCACACTGAGGATTATTTAGCAAATGTCATTCAGTTGCAGAATCACATCTAATGTGTGACACTGTTTTGAGTTTTGCAAGCACGGGCTGGTTGGCTATGGCCTGTACCTTGCCTGTTGCCAACCATTTAGTGTATGTCACCAAGGCTCACGCATTCCACTGCGTGCCTTGACTACCCTCTGTCTGAAAGACACGAAGCCAGGGCGATAAACAATGGAACAGCTTTGCCAAGACCACTTACCCTCGCCAATCTGAGCAAGTCATTGAGGCGTTTCCGACACTGATACCAGTTTCTGCGCATTACCCTACAGTTCTAAACCTCTTCTGCTACCTCCATCTAAGTCGCCTTAGTCAGGTGGGAGGGTCTTCTGACTCCATTTGCAGGGATGAAGACTTCCTGCCTTTCCCTGACAGCTTGCAGGAGAATCTGCAGGAAAGCATTACTGGATCGTGGGGCAGGATGCTGCCTGCTGGCTGGCATTTTATTTGCTTATGCTGCAGAGGAAAAACAATTAATGGGGAGTTGGTGCTATGTATGACAAATTAAGGAAGGAAAAAGCAGTTACAAATAAGTAAAGGATTTAATTTCAGTAACTTAATTTCAGCAAGGAGTCTTATTAGTAAGACAGATGAATTGAGGGCATTGATTAGCACATGGGATTATGACATTGTGATTATCACAGAGACATGGTTGAGGGAGGGGCAAGACTGGCAGCTCAATATTCCAGGGTACAGATTCTTCAGGCGTGACAGTGGAGGGGATAAAAGAGGAGGTGGCATTGCACTGTTGATCAAGGAGTCAATTACTGCAGTAAGGAGGGATGATATTTTAGAAGGTTATTCGAATTCGGCTATATGGATAGAACTTAAAAACAAAAAGGAGGCAATCACTTGGCTGCGAGTGTACTATAGGCCTCCAAACAGTCGGTGAGAGATAGAGGAGCAGATATGTAGGCAAATCTCAGAGAGGTGTAAAAATAATAGTGTAGTAATAGTAGGGGATTTCAACTTACCAAATATCAACTGGGATAGTCTTAGTGTAAAAGGCTGAAAGGGAGCGGAATTCTTAAAATGCATCCAGGAGAGCTTTTTGAGTCAGTACATAGAAAGTCCTACAAGAGAAGGGGCAGTACTGGACGTAATCCTAGAGAATGAAACTGGACAAGTGGTAGAAGTGTCAGTGGGGGAGCATTTCGGGGACAGTGAACATAACTCTGTAAGATTTAAGGTAGTTATGGAAATGGACAAGGACGGGCCGGAAATAAAGGTACAGAATTGGGGGAAGGCCGATTTCAGTCTGATAAAACAGGATCTGGCCAAAGTGGACCGGGAGCAGCTACTTGTAGGAAAGTCTACATCAGGCCAGTGGGAGTCATTCAAAGAGGAAATAGTGAGGGTTCAGAGCCAACACGTACCCGTTAAGGTGAAGGATAGGACCAACAAGTCCAGGGAACCATGGATCTCAAGGGATATAGCGGATTGGATCAGGAAAAACAAGGAGGTTAATTGCAGATTCGGAGCGCAGAAAACAGCAGAGGCACTAGAGGAGTATAGAATGTGTTTGGGGTACGAAAAAAAGCAATTAGGAGTGCGAAGAGGGGACTTGAAAAAACACTGGCGGGTAAGATAAAGGAAAATCCTAAGGGATTTTATAAGTATATTAAGAGCAAGAGGATAACCAGGGAAAGAGTAGGTCCCATTAGGGACCAAAGTTGCAATCTGTGTGTGGAGCCGGAGGACATAAGTGAGGTTTTAAATGATTACTTTGCATCTGTGTTCACTATGGAGAAGGACGATGCAGGTGTAGAGATCAGGAAGGGGGATTGTGACATACTTGAACATATTAGCATTGAAAGGGAGAAAGTATTAGCTGTTTTAGCGGGCTTAAAAGTGGATAAGTCCCGAGGCCCAGATGAGATGTATCCCAGGCTGTTATGTGAGGCAAGGGAGGAGATAGCAGGGGCTCTGACACAGATTTTCAAATCCTCTCTGGCCACAGGAGAGGTACCAGAGGACTGGAGGACAGCGAATGTGATACCATTATTCAAGAAGGATGAACCAGGTAATTACCGGCCAGTGAGTCTAACATCAGTGGTTGGGAAAATATTGGAAATAATTCTGACAGGATTAATCTCCACTTGGAGAGGCAGGGATTAATCAGGGATAGTCAGCATGGCTTTGTCAGGGGGAGATAGTGTCTAACTAACTTGATTGAATTTTTCGAGGCGGTGGCTAGATGTGGGGATGAGGGTAAAGCAGTTGATGTAGTCTAGAGGCCTGCTTTAGGTCGCGTAATAAAACTCGACCCAAACCCAATCGAACCACAGCGGGCCCAAGCATGACCTGGCCCGAGTTCCTCCCATTTTGCCCCGAAGCCGACCCAACCCGAACCCACCACTACTCGACCTGACCAGAGACCAACCCAACCATCTGTTTACTTACCTTCCTGACATCGAACCTGCACGAAGCTGCAGAGCATGCGTGAGACCTCATAGTGACATCACTCGCTCACTGCGCAGACTCAGTTTCGTCCCGGACTCCCAGCTCAGGTAAGTTTTAAAATTTTTATTACTTACCAGCAGAGCATTTACCGTGTGCGTCTGGCCCGACCTGACCCGACGCGATCTGGACTCGGCCCAACCTGATCCAAACCCGAAAGCCGGCCCCGGATGATGGGCCCGACCCGACCCAACCTGACACATGTCGTTGGGTCCTGTCGGGTTCGAGTCGGGTAGCAGGCCTCTAATGTTGTCTACTTGGACTTCAGTAAGGCTTTTGATAAGGTACCACATGAGAGATTGGTTAAGAAGATAACAGCCCGTGGGATCCAGGGCAGTCTGGCAAAGTGGATCCAAAATTGACTTAGTGGCAGGAGGGTGATGGTCGAGGGTTGTGTTTACGAGTGGAAGCATGTGACCAGTGGTGTACCGCATGGATCGGTGCTGGGACCCTTGCTGTTTGTAGTGTACATTAATGATTGAGATGTGAATATAGGAGGCATGATAAGTAAGCTTGCAGACGACATGAAAGTTGGTGGTGTCGTACATAGTGAGGAGGAAAGCCTTAGATTACAGGATGATATAGATGGGCTGGTAAGATGGGCGGAGCAGTGGCAAATGGAATTTAATCCTGAGGTGTGTGAGGTGATGTATTTTGGGAGGACTAACAAGGCAAGGGAATATACAATAGATCGTAGGACCCTAGGAAGTATAGAAGGTCAGAGGGACCTTGGTATACTTGTCCATAGATCACTGAAGACAGCAGCACAGGTAGATAAGGTGGTGAGGAAGGCATATGGGATACTTGCCTTTATCAGCCGAGGCATAGAATATAAGAGCAGGGAGGTTATGATGGAGCTGTTAGGCCACAGCTGGGTACTGTGTACAGTTCTGGGCACCGCACGATAGGAAGGATGTGTCTGCACTGGAGAGGAGATTCACCAGGATGTTGCCTGGGCTGGAGCATTTCAGCTGTGAAGACAGACTGAAAAGGCTAGGATTGTTTTCCTTAGAGCAGAGAAGGCTGAGGGGGGACATGACTGAGGTATACAAAATTATGAGGGGCATCGATAGGTTAGATAGGAAGAAACTTTTTCCCTTAGCGGAGGGGTCAATAACCAGGGGGCATAGATTTAAGATAAGGGGCAGGAGATTTAGAGGGGATTTGAAGAAAAATGTTTTCACCCAGAAGGTGGTTGGAAACTGGAGCGCACTCCCTGCAGGGCTGATAGAGGCAGGAACACTCACAACATTTAATAAGTATTTAGGTGAGCACTTGAAGCGCCATAGCATACAAGACTACGGGCCAAGTCCTGGAAAATGGGATTAGAATAGTTAGTTGTTTGATGGCCAGCATGGACACGATGGGCTGAAGGGCCTGTTTCTGTGCTGTATGACTCTATGACTCTAACTCTGAACACAGATAACACAAAGGCTGCTGCCCCTTGATGCTTGAAACACAATGTTTTATAGCTATGGTGCGTGACCAAGTGACAGTCGGTTCCACCAATGAAAGGCCGCCCCACCGCATGATTGCTTGTGTCTGCTGTGCCCATCCCCGCACTGTTCATTTACATACAGCATTGTGTGGCATACTGGAAAAATGGCGGAGGCGGATTATACCAAAACCCCGGCACATATGTCTCCAGTAGGAGACTGGGGAGAACCTCCAGAGAATTTTGTCGTGTTGGTTTTATAAATTACCAGCCATTCTCCCTTTGTAAATATCTCCAGTTGTGTTCCCTTCTTTCCCATATGGTCCACTTTTTCCACCTATCATGTCACCATTTTCCCAATTGTTTGTTCCACAAGACTTGGATCTGCTAATTATTTTTTTAAATGGACTTTGTTCTGATTCCCTGTTCTTAAAAAAAATTCATGAACAATACCACTAGAGTTTGATTCTTTGTCTCAGATCGCTCAGAAGTGAAATTTTTAACTGAATTTCAACACATGCTGTACCTAAAAAAAAAACTTCTGCTTGATTTTCAAATAGTCAAATAAGAAACCCAATCACACATGCTTCAATTCATGTGCTCCTCTTTGCAAACATTGTTGATTATAAATAAAAGTAAACATATTCCAATCTTATTCAAAATCTAAGCTTTGACAATTTGATCTTTAATTTCTTTCAAAGCCTTTTTGGGAAATATAGCAATGAGACTCACAGATATTCACAGGATAAGAAGATGCACCTGTCTACCCTTCAGTCCTTTTATTGCACTAATTGAATGCAGGGACGGATAGACAGGTGAATAGGAAGGGAGGTACCACTGATGTAGCCACTCGATACTCAGTGCAAGACCAAAATTGCATTGGGGTAAACGTGTCTTTGGACTTGAATTTAAATATTATAATGATGCATTGTTCTGTTAATTAGTCAATCTTCGGCATTTTGTTCTGCCTTTGGACTTCTGCCTATTTCAAAGCGGCAGAGAGCTAGCTTCAGCTAACGACACACCTTTATAGATATTGGGCATTATAAATCTTTTAAGTCTTTGAGTTTGTCAGATATTAACCCATTCGGCCTTGAGAAGAATGGATCCTTTGGGGTTTATTTTCAGGGTACAGGCAGTTGAAAGTGCAACAGGGTTTCCAAAGCTTCAAGAATTTAAGGACATGTGTCACAGCATTGTGGCAATTGGGAGTCTGGGAACAAGAAAATTATCATCATATGTGTTGGTATTTTAAACACTTAAAGGAAACAACAAAAGGACATACATAATTTTAGTGGTTTTATGGATAAATAAAAATTTTAAAGTTTTATTTGAAAAGAATGAAATAAATTGATCTTAATGTTAAGTGATGAGCAGGTAGAGGAGCCACTGTCGAACTGAAAGGAATATCAATCTAAGTAATGCAAATTACAGAAACGGAAAACAAAAAGAGGGAAAATGTTCCCAAAGCTGCGAGTAATAGAGTCAGCGATATGGAGACCGCTGGACTATGAAAGGGCAGGTATGGTTGGTGACACTAGGAGAGGCAACAAGATGTTTTGTTGCAAGTAATTTCCAGCTCAAGGGGTAGGCAGCCATGTGTGCAACAATAAAGATCAGGAACTACGCTGCTCAAGTAGCAGGAAGAGCAGAGTGCCAGGCATCTGGGTGACGTTGCGAGGAAGGCATGGCCTTTAATCGCATAGATAGTACTGCGAGGTATCTCTAACAGACCCCAGACCAAAAGAATGCACTGGAGTGCTGACGTACAGCTGCATTAGAGTGCTAAAGTGGGAGTTTTCTGACTGAGGGTAATTAAGGGTTAGTTTTATCTAAAGTCTAGTCTTTCTTTTATTTAGCAAATTAACTTAACAGTTGATGTTTGGTTGGAGAAGGTGAGTTTTAAACCAGCTTTAAACAGAGTTCACTCAGGCTCTGCTTGCAGCTGCACCTTGTTAATTAGATAACTGGCTTAAACCAGTTTTCAGGGGCTAGAGTCAGTCAGTATAAAAGTGGGCCATCTAACAGTGCTGACTTCATTTGCCCTGGAGTGCTGACTTGGGGCTGCATTAGAGTGCTAAAGTGGGAGTTTTGTGACTGAGGGAGTTCGGTGAGGAGGGAGCGAGGAGCTCCTTTCATTTCCTACCTGTCCTCAAAGAGCATGAGGGGAGACAAGAGTTTCCAAATAGCACAACTGACTGGTGAGTAAGTCCTGATGGGTATTTTTCAAACTGGATTGAATTGTAAGTCATTGTTTTAGCAATACTGAGTTGATTTATTTCTTTATTATAATAGCCTTCTAAAGTTTTAAATTTAAAGGGTTTAGTCTAGGCAGGAGAGCTTAAAGCCGTGGTTTGCTCGCTCCTCTTGCTGCATGTGGGAATCCGGGATCATTTCCTGTCCCTGGGACCAGCATGTGTGCAGGAAGTGTGTCCAGCTGCAGCTCCTGCAAGCTCGGTTTTCAGAGCTGGAAAAGCAGCTGGAAACACTGTGGAGCATCCGCGAGTCTGAGTGCATCGTGGAGAGCACATTTAGAGAGGTGGTCACACCGCAGCTGCAGGGACTTGAGGAAGGAAGGGAATGGGTGACCACCAGGCAGTCCAAGAGGAACAGGCAGGTAATTCAGGAGTCCCCTGGGGTCCCGCTTGCAAATTGGTATTCCATTTTGGAGGCTGACGAGGCTGGTTCCTCCAGGGAGTGCGGACAGAGCCAAACTTCTGGCACCACAAGCAGCCTGTCTGCACAGGGAGGGGGAAAAAGAGGAAGAGCAATAGTAATAGGGGATTCTATAGTCAGGGGAACAGATAGGCGCTACTGTGGCCATCAACGTGACTCCAGGATGGTGTGTTGCCTCCCTGGTGCCAGGGTCCAGGATGTCACTGAACGGCTGCAGGGCATCCTGAAGGGGCAGGGTGATAAGGCAGAGGTCATGGTACATGTTGGTACCAATGACATAGGTAGAAAGAGGGATGAGGTCTTGCATCAAGAATTCAGGGAGTGAGGCAGTAGACTAAAAAGCAGGACCTCTCGGGTTGTAATCTCTGGATTACTCCCAGTGCCATGTGCTAGCGAGTATAGTAATAAGAGAAGAGCACAGATGAATGCGTGGCTTAAGAGTTGGTGCAGGAGGGAGGGTTTTAGATTCCTGGACCACTGGGACCGTTTCTGGGGAAGGTGGGACCTTTACAAGTGGAACAGTCTACATCTGAACCAGAGGGGGACTAACATCCCTGCTGGCAGGTTTGCTAGTGCTGTTGGGAGGAGTTTAAACTAATTTGGCAGGGGGAGGGGACGCAGACTCCTAGCAGAATAGCGACAAAACCAAACACAGGAAATCAAACAAGTCAGAGGGAATACAGCGGAAGTAAGTTTCAAGGGAATAAGACCAGAATGGATGGCCTCTACTTTAATGCCAGGAGTACTACAGGTAAAACAGACGAGTTAAAGGCAAGGATTGACACATGGAATTGTGATATAGTAGCCATCGCGGAGACATGGTTGAGGGAGGGGCAGGATTGGCAGCTCAATATCCCGGGATACAGAATCTTCAGGCGAGACAGAGGAGGGAGTAAAAGAGGAGGGGGCATAGCAATATTTGTTAAGGAGTCAGTTACTGCAGTAAGGAGAGATGATATCTTGGAGGGGGCATCAAATGAAGCTTTCTGGGTAGAGTTTAGGAATAAAAAAGGGACAGCCACATTGCTCGGTGTTTATTATAGACCCCCAGATAGTCAGCGGGAAATTGAGGAGCAAATATGTGCACAATTTGCAGAGGTGTGTAAAAATAATAATAGGGTAATTATATCAGGTGATTTCAACTTTCCCAACATTAATTGGGATAGTCATCGTGTTAAGGGCTCAGATGGAGTGGAGTTCTTAAAATGTATACAGGAGAACTTTTTAGCTCAATATGTAAAGGATCCAACAAGGGAGGATGCAGTGCTGGACCTAATTCTGGGGAATGAAGCCGGACAGGTGGTTGATGGGTTGGTGGGGGTGCATTTTGGTGATAGCGATACAACATGGTACAATTTAAGCTTGTTATGGAGAAAGAAATAGACAAGTTGCAAAAAAAGGTTTTGGATTGGGGGAGAGCGAATTTTAGTAAAATAAGGCAGGATCTGGCCAAGGAAGCCTGGAAAGAGTTAATTGTTGGGAAATCTACAGAAGAGCTATGGGGGGCATTCATAAAGGAAATGGGGAGGGTTCAGGCCCAACATGTTCCCTCCAGGGTAATAGGTAGGAGCAACAAGCCCAGAGAACCTTGGATGACCAGAAACATTCAGGGTACGATGAAAAGGAAAAGAGAGTCTTTTAGCAAATACGAGGAGAGCAAATCAATGGAAGCATAAGTGGAGTACAGAAAGTGTAGGATGGAGCTTAAGAAAGCAATTAGGAGAGAAAAGAGGGGATATGAGAAAACTCTGGCTGCTAAATGTAGGGAAAATCCCAAGATATTCTATAAGTATATCAATGGGAAGAGGATAACCAGGGGAAGAGTAGGACCCATTAGGGACCAAGGGGGAAATCTGTGGGTGGAGCCAGAGGACATTGGTAGGGTGTTGAATGAATACTTCACATCTGTCTTCACCCAAGAGATTGAGGATGTAGATATGAAACTCAGAGAGAGACTGTGAAGTTCTTGAGCAAATTGTCACAGGGTGTGACAAGGTATTGGAGATTTTGGCAGGCTTTAAACCCAAGAAAGCCTATTTGTTCTGGTTTCTTTGCCTTATAATTGGAAAGCGATGGACAAGGATTTACCAAGGTGGAACTAAAAACACTGTGTGTTTAAAAATAAAACCCTGTTACAGTAAGAATGGTGAAGGCTGGAAGAGAACCCTAGACCTCTTTCTCACCTGGTCATAACAGTACACAGGGTCCTGTTCTTTGTCGACAGATGAACACGTACACACACATTGAGTCTGTTTCAGCTAAACAAAATAAGTGACAGCCAATCACTTGTTCATTCCTCAGATCAATGTCTTGACCAGAGTCAAGCAGCCTGCTTTAAATTTCAAACAAAGCTTGGCAGTTAATTGCCAGTCACCATAAACTGGTGCATTCTCCATGGCAACGCATCTACCAATCAGAGTCCTCTTGCCAATCAATCAGCACTCTCTTCTCATACAGTATATATTTGTTGTTTCCCTTATATTGGTATTCTTGCGAATTGTCCTGATCAGTGCAAGATGAAAAGGTCGACAAAATGTCTCTATTTTTAGCAATACTCAAGTTCTCTACTGCCAAAGACATTTTTATTTAGTTTAATATTTTATGCACACTTGTAAATCATTTATTTTGTTTCATTTGAAAAGGAAAATCTTTATTGGAGGGGTATGGCACGAACGCATTGATACGCACTGCAATGCATTTCATGAAGTGTCCAGTGTCCATTTTTCATATTGATTTTAGCCTTCAGTCCTCAATGATGGCTATTTGTCAGTTGCAAATTTTTCAGTTTTTTCACCACCAACACGCCTTACGTTTGTAGTTCTGCAGTCACCCCCTTACCGTTCTTGCATTGCTGTGTTCTCAGTTCCATCGTAACCCAGAGAATTCTTTGACCTGCCAGTCACGTCAAAATGTTGCAATGTTGTAGCTTCCTATGTGTGCGGGTTAAAGCCTTGATCTGGCAAATGGTTCCAATGGAGACACAAGTTGCTTTTATTGAAGTTGATAGCATACAGATCAAAGCTCTGCAGTCAAGCCACATCCACTTGTGAATGGTGGTGGACAAATAAACAACTAACAGGAGGAAAACGCTCCACAAATATCCCCTTCCTCAATGTTGGGGCAGCCCAGAACATCAGCGCAAAAGAAAAGGCTGAAGCATTTGCGATCATATTCAGCCAGAAGTGCCGAGTGGATGATCCATCTCGGCCTCCTCCTCCTCCTGAAGTCCCCAGCATCGTAGATGCCAGTCTTCAGCCAGTTCAGTTTGCTCCAAATGATATCAAGAAATGGCTGAAGGCACTAGATACTGCAAAGTCTATGGGCCCTGACAACATTCTGGCAATAGTACTGAAAACCTGTACTCCAGAACTTGCTGCTCCCTTAGCCAAGCTGTTCCAGTACAGCTACAACATTGGCATCTACTTAACAATGTGAAAAATTGCCCAGGTACATCCTGTACACAAAAAGCAGGACAAATCCAACCCAGCCAATTACCGCTCCATCAGTCTACTCTCAATCATCAGCTAAGTGATGGAAGGTGTCATGGACAGTGCTATCAAGTGGCACTTGCTCAGCAAGAACTTGCTCAGTGACGCTCAGTTTGGGTTCTGCCAGGGTCACTCAGCTCCTGACCTCATTACAGCCTTGGTCTAAACATAGACAAAAGAGCTGAACTCCAGAGGTGAGGTGAGAGTGAGTGCCCTTGACATCAAGGCAGCATTTGTCCAAGTATGGCATCAAGGAGCCCTAGCAAAACTGGATTCAATGGGAATCGGGGAAAACTTTCCACTGGTTGACGTCATACCGAGCACAAAGGCAGATGGGTTTGATTGTTGGAGGTCAATCATCTCAGTCCCAGGACATCAGTGCAGAAGTTCCTTAGGGTAGTATCCTAGGCCCAACCATTTCCGCTGCTTCATCAATGACCTTCCCGCCATCATAAGGATGTTTTCTGATGATTGCACAATGTTCAGCACCATTTACGACTCTTCAGATACTGAGGCAGTCCGTGTCCATATGCAGCAAGATCAGGACAACAGTCTGGTTTGGGATGATAAATGGAAAGCTACATCCGCGCCACACAAGTGCCAGGCAATGAGCATCTCAAACATGAGAGAATCTAACCATCTCCCCTTGCTCGTCAATGGCATTACCATCATTGAATCCCCCACTATCAACATCCTGGGGGTTACCATTGATCAGACACTGAACTGGACCAGCCAGCAAGGTGGATGCAAAATTGGCTCAGTGGCAGGAAACAAAGTGTAATTGTTGACAATTACTTTTGTGACTGGAGGGCTGTTTAAGTGGCATTCCACATGGCTCAGTACTGGGTTCCTGCTTTTTGTGATATATATTCATGATTTGGACGTAAAGGTAGGGGCCATGATCAAGAAGTTTGCCGACAACACAAAGATTGGCCAAGTGGTAGATAGTGAGGAGGATTTCTGTAGGCTGCAGGAAGATATTGATGGTCTGGTCGGATGGGCAGAAAAATGGCAAACGGAATTCAACACAGAGAAGTGTCAGGTGATGTGTTTGGGGAAGTCAAACAAGGCAAATGTTTACATGATTAATAGCAAAGTGCTTAGAGATGTAGAGGAAGTGAGGGACTTTGGAGTGAAAGTCCACATATCCCTGAAGGTAGCAGGACAGGTTGATAAGGTGGTTAAGAATGCATATGGAATCCGAACCTTTATTAGCCAAGGTATAGAATATAAGGTAGAGAATAGATTTCCCCCCACTGTGGTTGACAGGGCCCTCAACCGTGTCCGACCCATTCCCCGCACCTCTACCCTCACCCCTTCCCCTCCCTCCCAGAACCGTGACAGGGTTCCCCTTGTCCTCACTTTTCATCCCACCAGCCTCCACATCCAAAGGATCATCCTCCACCATTTTCGCCACCTCCAGCGTGATGCCACTACCAGTCGCATCTTCCCATCCCCTCCCCTGTCAGCATTCCGAAGGGATCGTTCCCTCCGCGACACCCTGGTCCACTCCTCCATTACCCCCACCACCTCGTCCCCGTCCCAGGGCACCTTCCCCTGCAATCGCAGGAGGTGTAATACCTGCCCATTTACCTCCTCTCTCCTCACTATCCCAGGCCCCAAACACCCCTTTCAGGTGAAGCAGCGATTTACTTGTACTTCTTTCAATGTAGTATACTGTATTGGCTGCTCACAGTGTGGTCTCCTCTACATTGGGGAGACCAAGCGTAGACTGGGTGACCGCTTTGCGGAACATCTCCGCTCAGTCCGCAAGCAGGACCCTGAGCTTCCGGTTGCTTGCCCTTTCAACACTCCCCCTTGCTCTCATGCTCACATCTCTGTCCTGGGATTGCTGCAGTGTTCCAGTGAACATCAACGCAAGCTCGAGGAACAGCATCTCATCTACTGATTAGGCACACTACAGCCTGCCGGACTGAACATTGCGTTCAATAATTTCAGAACATGACAGCCCCCCATTTTACTTTCATTTTTAGTTATTTTTTCTTCCTTTTTTTTACATTCTTTTTTACATTTTTTACAATCTTTTTTTGCATTTATTTCATTTCATCTTAGTTTGTTCAGTTTGCTTACCCACTGTTTTTTTCAGGGTTTTTTTCAGATTTGCACTTGCTGCTGTTCAATATTCAGTGTATTTACACCTAATCTGTACTAATGCTTTGTCTTTCAACACACCATTAACATATTGTTTGCCTTTGCTCCGTGACCTTTTGGTCAGCTATGTGGCCTGGTCCAATCTGCACCTTCTCCTTTGTTATCTCTTGCCCCTCCCCCACCTCACTTGCTTGTAATCTGTGACTTTTCTAATATTTGTCAGTTCCGAAGAAGGGTCACTGACCCGAAATGTTAACTCTGCTTCTCTTTCCACAGATGCTGCCAGACCTGCCGAGTGATTCCAGCATTTCTTGTTTTTGTTATAGAATATAAGAGCAGGGAGGTTATGCTGGAACTGTATAACTCATTGGTTAGGCCACAACTTAAGTGCTGTATGCAGTTCTGATCACCTCATTACAGAAAGGATGTAATTTCACGAGAGAGAGTACAGAGGAGATTTACGAGGATGTTGCCAGGATTGGAAAATGCAGCTATGATGAACGATTGGATAGGCTGGGCTTGAAACAGAGAAGGCTGAGGAGAGATCTGATTGAAATGTACAAAATTTTGAGGGAGCTGGATAGAGTGGATGTGAAGGGCCTATTCACCTTAGCAGAGAGGTGCATATCCAGACTCCTTTTGAATGAGTGGAGGGTTTCTGCTTCAACTACTCTTTCAGGCACTGAGTTCCAGACCCCCACCACCCTCTGGCCCATCATGTCTGTGCCAGCCGAAAAATAATCCACTCATTCTAATCTGACCTTTGGCTGGCACAGACATGATGGGCCAAGCGGCCTCTTTCTGTGTCATAAATTTTCTATGATTCTATATAAATACTGTGGCTACAAGAGTAGGCCAAAGGCTGGGAATTCTGCAGCGAGTTACTCACCTCCTGACTCCCCAAAGGCAGTCCACCAACCACAAGGCACAAGTTAAGAGTGTGATGGAATACTCTGTACTTGCCTGGATGAGTGCAGCTCCAACAACACTCAGGAAGCTCCACACCATCCAAGACAAAGCAGCCTGCTTGATTGGCACCCCATCTACCACCTTCAACATTCACTCCCTCCACCACCGACACACAGTGGCAGCAGTGTGTACCATCTATAAATTGGAATGCAGCAACTCACCAAGGCTCCTACGACAGCACCTTCCAAACCCTTGAACAGGCAGCAGATGCATAGGAACACCATTACCTGTAGGTTCCCCTCCAAGCCACACACCTTGACTTTGAACTATATCGCCATTCCTCTACTGTCATTGGGTCAAAATCCTGGAACTCCCTTCCTAACAGCAATGTGGGTGTACATACATCAGATGGACTGCAGCGGTTCAAGAAGACAGCTCACCACCGGCAATTAGAGATAGGCAATAAATGCTGGCCTAGCCAGCAACTCCCACAACCCGTGAAAGAATAAACTAGAGTTGTGAAACTAGAATAAAGCATTAATGCAAATGTTGAAAGGATGTGACTAAAACACTTTGATTCATTCTGGATAAATTAGAATCCCTGGAGAGTACTACTGGTAGAAGAAACTATAGAGATTTCATCAGTGCAGGGAGAGACTCAACAAAATGTGAAGCCTGAAGTGAATGATATCAATGATGGTATTGGACACTGGAAAATCAGTGCTACTTTATAATTTTCAAGGAATTTTGTCATGGTCTCAGCCATTGATTAGCAGCATTTTCAGAATTTAGAAGGAACAAGAAGTGTATGATGATTACTTTAAAAACCATTGGGGTAGATTTTAACCTTAATCGTCAGACAGTAAGATGCTTATAGCGGATTCTTCTTCTTTGGCCTACTTATCTCTAGAGACAATGGGTAAGCATCTGGAGGTGGTCAGTGGTATGTGGAGCAGCGCCTGGAGTGGTTATAAAGGCCAATTCTAGAGTGACAGGCTCTTCCACAGGAGCTGCAGAAAAATTTATGTGTCTGGGCTTTTACATAGTTGGCTCTCCCCTTGCGCCTCTGTCTTTTTTCCTGATACTGCTCAGTCTCTTCGACTCGCCACACTTTAGCCCCGCCTTTATGGCTGTCCGCCAGCTCTGGCGATCATGGGCAACTGACTCCCACGACTTGTGACCAATGTCACAGGACTTCATGTCGCATTTGCAGACGTCTTTAAAGCGGAGACATGGACGGCCGGTGGGTCTGATACCAGTGACGGGCTCACTGGACAATGTGTCCTTGGGGATCCTGCCATCTTCCATGCGGCTCACATGGCCAAGCCATCTCAAGCGCCGCTGACTCAGTAGTGTGTATAAGCTGGGGATGTTGGCCGCCTCGAGGACTTCTGTGTTGGAGATACGGTCCTGCCACCTGATGCCAAGTATTCTCCGGAGGCAGCGAAGATGGAATGAATTGAGACGTCGCTCTTGGCTGACATACGTTGTCCAGGCCTCGCTGCCGTAGAGCAAGGTACTGAGGACACAGGCTTGATACACTCGGACTTTTGTGTTCCGTGTCAGTGCGTCATTTTCCCACATTCTCTTGGCCAGTCTGGACATAGCAGTGGAAGCCTTTCCCATGCGCTTGTTGATTTCTGCATCTAGAGACAGGTTACTGGTGATAGTTGAGCCTAGGTAGGTGAACTCTTGAAGCACTTCCAGAGCGTGGTCGCCAATATTGATGGGTGGAGCATTTCTGACATCCTGTCCCATGATGTTCGTTTTCTTGAGGCTGATGGTTAGGCCAAATTCATTGCAGGCAGCCGCAAACCTGTCGATGAGACTCTGCAGGCACTCTTCAGTGTGAGATGTTAAAGCAGCATCGTCAGCAAAGAGGAGTTCCCTGATGAGGACTTTCCGTACTTTGGACTTCGCTCTTATAGCGGATTAACCACCCAGTATACACCCTGTCTGATTTTCCACTCCATTAAAGCCAAAAGTTGACAATTTACTTCAATTGGTCTTGAACTTTGCGGAAATAACAAATAAAATAGCCTTTATCAATATCTTTGGCAGTCGTCATCATTTCTTAATATCTCTCATTAACCAAATCGAAGTAGATCCAATAGAATTTCAGTGAAAGGGAGACACGAAAGGAGCAGCAAAATTTAACAAGTTACATGTTGCTGCCGATTGGTCCATCCTGAGTTGCAATGTTGTTTGTCAGAGTTAAAGAAGAAAACTCTCCCTCGAGCAGAAAACTGAGGTTAGTGAAAAAAAAACAACTGAGGCAGAAAAAGTAGAAGTGGGACTTCATAAAAAAGAACACGACTGGGGTTACTGACAAAGGGAACACAACTCCACAACAAAGGGATAAAAACAAGAAATGCTGGAACCACTCAGCAGGTCTGGCAGCATCTGTGGAAAGAGAAGCAGAGTTAACGTTTCGGGTCAGTGACCCTTCATCGGAACTGACAAATATTAGAAAAGTCACAGGTTATAAGCAAGTGAGGTGGGGGTGGGGCAAGTGATAACAAAGGAGGTCTAGATTGGACCAGGACTGGTTTTAGGCTGTTTCTGCTGGAGTTACATCAAGAAATCAGGAGATTCCCCAGTAGAATTTAAATCGTCCAGTAGTATCCGGAAGTTGAAATAAAAATTGCACAATCAGGTTATCGATAAAGGAACGAAACAGGGTTTCTTTTTTCAAAAAAGCATGAAGAGATGACTTCTACAAATAAATTTGTTTAATAAACACATGCAAGAAGCACATTCAAAACATACATGTAGTCCTCAAAGTAGAAAAGGCACCCAGTCCAGATGGGATGCTTCCTATGTTATTGAGTTTTGGAAATTGTGGAGGCTCTGTGCAAAAACTTTTTTTAATCCTCCTTTTATGTGGGGATTGTACCAAAAGATTGGAGGATTTCAAATGTTATACCCTTTTTAAAAATGGGGAAAGAGATAATCCTGGCAACTGCAGGCCATTCAACCTACCGTCAGTGTTGTGGAAAATTTTAGAGACAGTAAATAGGGACAAAATTAATTGACATCTGGAAAAGTGAAGGCTCATCAAATGAAAGTTCGCATGGATTCATTAAAGGCAAAACATGTTTGACAAACTTGATTACGGAGAGGGTGCAGGATATTCTGCAGGGGGAAGGGAGTGAGCCAGAAGGTGGGTACACGATGGTACCAACGACATAGCAAGGGCAGGTATTGAGGTCCGACATTCAGATATTGAGGAGCTCGGGAGGAAGTTAAAGAGAAGGACTTCGAAGGTAGTAATCTCTGGATTATTCTCAGTGCCACGCGCTAGGAAGAGCAGAAATAGGAATATAGGAAGGATCAATGTGTGGCTTGAAGCATGGTGCAGGAGGGAGGGTTTCTGATACTTGGGGCTTTGGGACCAGTTCTGGGGCTGAAAGCACTGATTCAAATGGGAAGGTTGCACCTCAACAGGACTGGGACCAATGTCCTCGCGGGGAGGTTCACTAGTGTGGTTGCGGACGGTTTAAACTAAATTGGCAGGGGGATGGGCACCAGCATATACAAGTAGAAAAGAGGAATAAGGTGAACAATGTGAGAATATTAGACAGTACTAGAGAAGGGACTAATTCTATATTATATAGGAGTGGACTGAGAAGGACCACGAGGAATGCAAAGACAGGATTACAGTGCATATGTGTAAACACACAATGTGGTGAATAAGGTCGGTGAGCTACAAGCACATATAACCGTGTGGAAATATGACGTAGTGGCAATAGCGTAAACGTGGCTTAAAATTAGGCCTGAGACACGGCAGCACTCATGACATGGTTGGACTCCTCCATCATCCACTCATGTCTGCGCATGGCCTCTGGCATCTCCACCAGATGTTACTGTTCACTAATATTATATGTTACTGGTTATTAAAAGAATATTTCTAGATAGACAAATTGTCTCCCTTGCCTTTGCTCTGGTTTTCATCCTCCTTCGCTGCACATAGCGCCTGTATGAACGGCAAGCTAGTATGCCCCATATTATGGCCAGTATTAACTGTATTTTACTATGGAGGCACCGGTATTGAATCCGGTAGCAACATCATTAACTATCCCCCTCCTTGTCCTATAAAGTTGATTCTGACCTCGAAATCTGACGGCACCCATGGCATCGGCAGCCTGCTGCATTACAATCTTACTTAATACACTATACATATTTCTTGCCTGTTCCGTACAATATCCCGGCATTTGCACCCCTGAGATATTGACCAGGACAGTCACAATTTCATGTTTAACATTATCATACAACGCTTCCCTTGGGCTCGATGTACCCACACACATCCATGTTCCTTTCAACTTTCCTTATCATCTGTTGCCCAATGGGAGGGGCACAAATAATTCCAAAGACACAGCTCTCAGTTACCCCTTCCCCTTTCTGTCTGGTCACGCAGTTAGCACGGTCATCTGTGGAACACCGTACACACTTCCCATCCAACATGTTGTACAATGCCCCATAGTTCATATAGTCCATATTAATACTCCTTTCATTAATCCGTTGTGCATCCATTACCAGGTCTTTGTTCTTCCTCTCCGGATATTAGCATCAGGCCCCACAGCCACTGCAGTCCGGTTCTTTCCCATTCGCCACTAGTGGTTATATCTGTAATTTAAACACACTGCCCTGGTGGTCACCAGGTGTTAGTACTTGTCCATGTTGTGAGTATCCCCTGATGAGGGATACATGTCTACCTGTGGGGACCGAACATGTCCTGGGGAATCCAGGAGTTAATTTATATTCTTATCATCTCTACTCTTTTGAAATTATCTATATGGTCCCGTTGTGCTCGGGTTTCGTTCCCCACAATCCTTGCCCAGTTAGTAACCCATCTAATAATAATCCAAATGCCTATCAATACTACCATTATTCCCTTGATTATATTTTTTCAGTTGGGACCATGTATTTCTATCGGCCCTTCCCTTTACCATTACTTTGTCTCCCACAACAGGCACCTTTGTCTGTTCCTCTGTCATGTTTCTATAGAACCTCCTGCCTCACCTTGTGCAGTTGTCTGCACAGCTCCTTCACAAATCTTTAACCCTTTCTCTTGCGGGTCCTATTTCCTCACTACCTGCTACGACATACCTTGGCAGTCGCATCACCCTTCCTGTCACCGTATTCATCAAGTCCTTTCCTACTTTAGCTGCACCACTCTGTCCTTTTTGTTCCTTTTTCAAAATATCCTTTACTAGCTGACTAAGAGTTCTCACATTCTGGTCCACATTTTCCAAATCTATAGTATTGACAATTGAAGTTCCCGTATTAAGGACTGTGGCTGCGTCATTCACTAAACTATGTTTATGTCTTTTTCCCTTTATTATTCCCTCATTACCAAATTCCTGTCTCAGCAATTGTTACAGTAATACCTTGTACAACTCTCGGGTCTTAGGGCACCAGCCAGGTAGCTGGATATCTGAGATATTCAATATTACCGGTACCAACTCAAGCTTTATGTTATCATATACAATTTTATTAGTTTTTATTATCGCAAGTCCATTTTCTGGTCCTGTAGTCAAGGCCGGGCAAGGGAGACCAGTCACTTGTGGCTGTTGGGTCGTAAGCTTACTTGTTAGTAATTAAAATGTGGGGGTAATCGTGGTGATTGGAGCTTGTTGTCCGTTTGATAAATTTTGAATGCTGGATTGATTGTTGGCTCTTTCCCTTGTACACCCCCCCAATGATTTTGACACAAAAGGCCCCTTGAGGGCCTTTGCTGTCAAAATCTGACACACCTGGTAGATTAAATTGTCCACTAAAATAAAAGCAAAATACTGCAGATGCTGAAAATTGTTTCATTGATAAAGATGCTGTGATATTTGATGTCTGCAATTAAGGTCTTAAATTCTCAAAGCTGCTGGATCTCTCGCTGTTGGATTAATTCTCACATGGCCTGCCGTCACCTGCTTAAAAAAAAACCCCACAAAGAATCCACTGTGGCTCTGCCCCTAAGCAGTTAATTTTTTCACTTCTATCTGTCAATTTAGAAATTTAAGGTTTAATAATGTCTATTATATATAAATTTTACTCTCAGCAATGCAAAATTGTGTGGTGGGTTAAATGGAAAAACAGCAGCTGCAGCGGGGGTTTTTTTAAGGGGCGGAGCAAAATCATCTCAGCTGCGTCACTTTACAAAACCTTTTTCTTCTCTGATCGGGAAAAAAAAACCCACACTCCATTTTAATCTATTTTTTAAAAATCCTTTTGGTATCCTTAGGGTTGCTCGCCTTTGAAGTTGAAAATGCCACGAATGCTTCTGTTACTTTCCAAATAACAAATCCCATCTGCACACTTACACTGGTATCCCACTGTCATGCCACATATTCTGAACTCTCAGGTGATGTTATCAAAAGATCAAATATCAGCGGTGAGGAAAAGGGGGGGTGCTGGTGGTGTCTATCTGAGATCTTTGCTTACCTCCCCCTGCAGGGTCCTGATGTTTCAGGTTATGGTTCCAAGAGAAAACTATCAATTGCTAGTCTTATCTACACTTTCCTGACTTTCACTGGAAAATTCGAGGCTTCTTGGAAATTAGCTGTTTATTTCACTATTTGTTTATCCCCAGAATTCCTTTATTAGCGCTTGCATCAGCCAGATCTGATTGCCAATTCCCATTAATTATAATTCTATTTCATTTTGAGCCCTGGGGAACCTTTACAATTAATATTCATAATTCCTTAAAACAGAAATCAAACATTTCCATTTGATTCCAGACATTAGTGTATATTGTTTGCTTTTTTTTTACCTTAAGTGACATTTTAATTCCTTAAATAACTTGCCAAATTAAACTGGATTTTTGGCATCTCATATTCCAAATTCAAATAACAGTAGATTTCCCTTTGAATGCTTTAAATAACCACTCATATCAATTAAATTTTGTTTATTGATTCCAATTTCTTATGCCCAGACTTGGTTGTACTTTTTGTACGTTAAAAACAGAAGTGCTTGCAACTATCTCTCCTTCTCAAGCACTTTGTCTCATTGATAAGGATGGTTGCAGCAGGGTTAATTTCTTGCTTGTCTCCAAGGGGGCGGAGCAAAGCATTCTCCGCTGCATCGCTTTACGTAACCTTTTTTTCTGATCGAAACGAACTACTCCATTTTAAACTTTTTTTGGTATCCTTAGGATTTTCAAACAACAAAATCTTTAATAACATTATCAACTTCAAGAAAGGATTATCAACTCCATCAGGAAAGACAGCATTTTAGATTAAACTCTAATTGTTTCCAAACTTATTTTTTCATCTTTTATAAGAGGTTTCTAATCCAAGGATTCTTAATTTTTTTTTTAACAAAGATGACTCCAAATTCCAATTCACTGCAATAATATTTAAAAATCAAAACTGCCAAAGTTATATGAGTGAGTCCTCTGTCCGGAACTGAAGACTCCTCCAAAACTTGACATGCTAAACTTGAAAGTTCATTGTGGTTGCAAATGACATTTCCAGTTTTTTTTATAATTCAACATGTCAATTAACCTTAACAGTATTAATTTAATTCAGACTTATTAATTTATAATACTTATTAACTACACACAGAACAGAATAGCACGTGCTTATTTTTAAAGATAGGTAAATTACGTCATTTTTCTTGTTCTTTCTTCAGGCGCCTTTTCAAATGACTGTAATAAAACCAAAGACTAAAGAAAAAGTTATTTAACATTCTTAAAACAAAAGATTTAACACCAGCTTCTTAAACAAACTTTAAACAGACAGAATCTTTCCTATATCTCCTTTGTTTATCCTTCTCTCCCTTAAACCAATATCCAATTCCTGACATTTGCTACTTAAAACAGTCAGTAAAACATGTCTTTAATTTAAACTCCAAAAAAAATTAGAACAGATTTTAAACTGGAACTCCAACTAAAGCAGGAGTTGTAAACTTCAAATTGGATTTCTGCCAAACATCTTCAGACCTTCAAGGCTGAAGCTTATCTCTTACAAAATTGTTCCTTGCCTTTTCACAGTTGCAAAACCAGCTTTTAAAATCAAAATAAAATTTTAACTTAAAATATAATTCAATTTTATATCCCATTCCTGGGTGCACAACACTAAATCGAAATGAACACACTCAACAATCACTTTTCACACTCATTCAATTCCAAACAACTTCGAAAATTGATTTCTGTAATGGGTTACGATTTCAAAATACCAAATCTCTTTCAAAATTCCCTGTCCCAATGTCAAGGAACACACACAGGTTCAACTAATTCACAACCAAAACATGACTCAAGGTTTCCACAAAATATACACTTGTAAAAATAGAAAAAGTAACAGACTCATTCTTTCAAAATTAAGGCCAGACAACAAAGAGTTAACGACAGTCAGTTTTACAGAACACAAGTTGTACATCCCAGACATTCAATTCATTCGCGGAAGCTTCCAACATTCTCACATTCAAATCAAAGACACAGTAACTTGTTTTTACTCGAAAACATACCTATCTTTAAAACACATTTTTACCGTGGCGCTTCTGCGTCTTCCTCGAGTGGGCAAATGGACGTGGGTCGCCTTTCTCCAGAGGACATGATTTACTTGTCCCCGGGGGCGACCCTTCCTCTACAAGCCGTCAAGTCCATTCTTCCTTCTACTTTGTCAAACCCTAGTTCTTTTCTATGAATCAAGCAGCATTAAAACGAAAGAAAACAAACAAGACACAAGAAAACGAATAGACACAGTAACACAAACAAAGGACGAACCACACACAAGGAGACGAACAGGCGCAGTCAATGTTGGGATCAACAGAATTTTTAGAGTCTTTTGGTTTCCCCCTTCACTAATCGGTATTCTTAATTTGACGGCGTTTTCTTGCCAACTTGATAGGAGGATCCTATTTTTTTTCCCCTGACAATATTGTATCCATAATCCAATTAATTCTTTGGCCCTATTGCCTTTATTTTGTTTCCAGATTTTTTTTTTCTTGGGTTTTTTTTTTAGTCACTTCCAAATCTTTTGTCCCCCCTCAGGGCCATTGGTCTCCTAATTTCTTATTTAAGGCTGCTGATAATTGTCTGAAGTATCCGGATATTTATCACACAGTACTTGTAATGGATAGGATGGATCACTTGTATTATTTAAACAGTTTCCCATATTCACAACTATTATCACAAACTATAATTACAAACTATTATTACAAACTATTATTACTTACAAATTATCTAAACAGTTACTCACAATAAAAAATAAAACCTTAATCTCAGTCATTCTAAAACAACCTCACATAACCTTCAGTCGCGACCTACTTTAACCTTCAGTCGTAGTCAATACGACCTACTTTAATTCTACCTCAGTCCCCCATCAGCCGTCCTCTAAAGAAACAGACTGAACCTGAGTGTCAGCCGTTCTAAAACGACCGACTCCAACCTTCAGCCGTAGCTTAATACGACCTACTTTAACCTTAACCTCAGTTGTACCTATTTCGACTTACCCTTATCTTTTCTAATCCGCCAGACTGATCATTGATCTCGTCCAGACGATCTTACCTGACCATCAGCGAGTGATCAAACTTTTATCGGACTACGAGACAGGGGAAAACCGGCGTGGTCACAGTTCAACTACTCACGTCGGGGGCCCATTTCCTCTCTCTCCGTCCTCTACTAGTCTGATTCTGATTTCGCTGATGATCGGCGGTCGTCTGTTGAGATCCCACTTCTGACACCAAAATGTAAATCTGAGTTCTTTTTTTCCTTCAGTCTGTTTCAGTAAATATATCGAGTCAGATGTGTAGGTAAAATCAATTACTTTATTTGCGCATTTAGCCGGCTGACTTACTCCAATACAACGACACTGACTCCACCCAGAGTCTGTCTGGTCCACCAGAGTAAGTGTTGTTCGTGATACAGATACTACTGTTTATACATTAAGATTCATGCTACACCCCCTTGTTTAACCAATCAGTGCAGTACAATTTAAATTTCAACCAGGTGATAACGTGGAGTACATTTGTTACTGAGGTTAACAATACCCTCTATTCTCAATACATACTTGTTACTAACATAATATTGTTTTGCATCAGCAAGATAAAAGAAAACAGACAAGCAAGATAATTAGCAAAAGCAGAGGTATGAGAAACAACATTCTGGTTTCGCTTCCCACAATTGTCATGAGTCCTGTGATCCTGTTATCTTTATCAAGTTGCAGCCTGCAGTAACACCAAGCAGTAGTCGTATCATATACGAGGGGCCCTATATTCCTTATCATCACTCACACAGGGATGGACAGCATGTTTCACAGGAGTCCATTTGTTTCAAACCACAGGGAGTCACACAATCAGGCCATAAAAGAA
This sequence comes from Heterodontus francisci, assembly GCF_036365525.1. Classification (NCBI taxonomy): domain Eukaryota; kingdom Metazoa; phylum Chordata; class Chondrichthyes; order Heterodontiformes; family Heterodontidae; genus Heterodontus; species Heterodontus francisci. The sequence continues at coordinate 28,838,799 of NC_090381.1, read as the reverse complement.
CCGATGTCCTTGCAATTACCAGTGTCGGCTAGTCTTTACAATCTCAGACTCTCTGCCTTTACTTTTAACTATTTCATTGTGGTTTCTGTCACTTAAAATCAAAGCTTAGCAAAGCTACTATTCCTAACTTGGCTATATTTCCCATTAAGCATAGGGCCATGCCTTTCTGCTCACTTCCACAGCTGCAGATCCCTGCGAATGGCTACCGACATGAGCGAACACAAACATGTGTGGGTTAGGCTGTGCAGATCTCCTAAAGCCAACCAAGCATAATGTGGGTCTCCAACATTAATGCGCACGCCGATGGAAAACAATTCTCGCTCTCTTGAGCAGGGACTCTAATCTCCCCATCTGATATTGTGTGGCCACTCCTGGGTGCCCGCCAGCTCCAAGGCATCTTCGTTGGCGGAGGTGAGTGGACATACATCTGAGAGTCCTCCGCCTTTTCTGGGCCTTCTTTGTCCTGCTAGAGGACGGATGGAAATGGTAGAGAATGGCACAGATCAACATGACAGTTCTGATCATTTCAGCCTCTCATCCCCTATTGGAGAATCTGATGTCTCTCACACCGACACTTGCTGTCAGAGGAGTTAAAGGTTGGTGAACTATGAAGGAAGGTGGCCTGAGTCTGAGAGACAGCTATGCAGCTGTCCAGAAGAGACAGAACCCTAGCCACTCATCCAATGCTACCCTCCTCATGTTGTGCTGCCTCTCACGTAGACACATGTAATTCTCAGCAAGGTGATTGGTATGGAGCACGCATGTTGGCAGAAGGCAGGAAGTCATTGATCCTCTTCCTGCACTGGACCCAGTTGCACTGGGTGACCCCATGGCTGCGATCTTCACCCAGGTTTGCTTGGTCAGGTGGGAGGACCTGTTTTTGCCATCAGTGGGGAAGAAGAACCTCCTATCTTTCTCTTGCAGCCTGGAGAATCAGCAGGGAGGCAACACTGAACTGTGGGCCACCCTGTGGCTGGAATTTTACAGCATCCCAGCGAGCCAGATTGTGGCATGGGGGTGGCGTAAAATTCAGTGGGAGGCTCTGGGAGGCCTTCCCGAGCTGCTCCCGCCTCCTTTTCAGGAGCTCGGTCGTAGGGGGAGGGGGGCGGCGAGTGGCGAGAAACGATCTGCCTGCCCCATGGAAAGCGGGCATGCTGGGGATGTGAAAGGCCACCCAGTGAGACCTGCCCGCCTTTCCGCGCCCCGATGGTTGCCCTGACAATTGGGCACAGAGTTGAGGGACGCCCCCCGCCTCCCAACCCACCCCCAGGACCCATGACACACCCCCCTCCCCCAAATGAATACTTTTGCCCCACCTGGGCTCGACCGATCACCCTGGTAAGGCATCCAAAACCTACGGTGGATCCTGGCTCCATGATATCCTCCTTGGTCGCTTTGGCTGCGGTCCCAGTATTGGCCATCGCTCCTGGTGGCGCTGCTGGGACTAGGAGCGGCTGGCCCGATGATTGGCCAGCAGCTCAATGAGGCAGGACTTCCTCCCTCAAGCGGGTTGAATTCCCGCCTCAAGACAATTAAAGCCCTGAGACCCGTAAGATGCGGGACGGATCCCTGGGCTAGGCGAAAGTGAGTTTGCCACCAACTTTTACATTGGTGACGAACTCCTGTCTGGCTAACGTAAAATTCCGGCCTGTGTCTTTGCTCGGACATCGTCTTCTGCCCCGACCCAAACCTAAACAGACCCGACGACATGCGTCAGGTTCGGGTCGGGTCGGGTCTGTCTTCTGGGTTCAGCATTGGGGTTCGGATTAGCTCAGCTGGACATGGAGAGTGCTGCCTTGCTCCGGAAAGTAACCTTCAGATGAACATTCAGGGGGTCTGGATGGGAAATGTGCAGTGCTCTGAAATCTTCCCTATTCTTCCTGTTTGAAAACATATCTCGGTAGCCTGCAGATGGCAGCTGTGGTCTTATTACTGAGGCCCTCACACGAATATCGAGGTGTGAAATGCTCCACCGCACTTACCCCAGCAGCTCAGAGCACACCGGCCTCACAAGTCTTTCACTAGATGTTTCATTTATCCAGTTTTAGTTCATGTGTGTGTGTGTTTTTTTAAAAATAGAGTGGTTCTCTGTCCTTTTAAAGCCAGCGAGAGTGCAAAATCGTGGAAAAATGACTCAGTGCCTGAGAGACAGCGAGAAGGCAAAGTCTGGAGCCTACTTCTGGTTTGACAGCAAGGAAAGAGAGAGAGAGAAAGACTGAGATCAGGAAAAACAGAAATCAGAGGTGAGAAGAATGGGAGGGAAAGAAGCAGCTACAAGTTCTGACATAAAGCACCCGAGTGAAATTAACCCAACCCTTTACATTCTGAAATCTATCCAGTCCGGGAGAAACTGGCAAGCCCGGGGAAGATACCAGTAACTGCAGTAAGTACAGAATCATTAACTGAGCTCTTGCTTTAATCTATACTTGGCCCAAGGATTTAAAATTATCTGGAAATAGGGACATTAAACTTCCCAACCTGGGATCTCCGGGGAGATTTTTCTTTGTTAATGACATCGGAACTTGATACAGTTCAGAAGCTTGTTTGTTACATTGCATGATTTCCTGAAGTGGATTTTTTTCCCTGTGAGTGCTCAGGGTCGCGGTGCCTTCACCTGTTTGAAATCAGTGTTTGTTATTTTTTTTTAAACTTTATGATATTAATTGAACACAGGTACATCAACAACTGGCACCTGGTCTAAAGCCTGGCTACCTGACCAAACCCAAATACCTGTCAGGTTCGGGTCGGGTCGGGCATTTAAAAAAAAAGGACTCGGACTCGGGTCAGGTTCAGGTTGGCTGTTGTCGGGTTGTGCCTGGGTCGTGTTTTAATTTTATACCTGAGCCAGGCTTTAGCGTGGGGGGGTCCAGGACCCAGTCAGACAACATTGTGGGCTGCACTACTGTCATAATTGTGGCGATGGTGGCTGAGGTCAATTCCCCATATCAGTTATTGAAATTATACCCATGCTGTATTCAGCAGCTTTTTTTTGCCATTTTTTCACCAGTAGGAGATAGTTACAGCAGTGTATGAATGGCTGGGTGTTCTAAAGATGGGAAACACATTTTATTGTGTGCAAATTCTTGATTAAGGTGCTGTAAAGTAAATGTATCAGATGGGATTGTCTGTCAAATGTCTGCCTCATTTTGCTTTTACATTTTGCCTTATTCTGCCAATAATATGCGGACGTTTTAGCTTCTGGAATTGCCTGTCTGAAATGTCACTATGGTCTCAAAAGTGGAAAATAACTTCCTTTTAGTTATACCTGTTTGGCCCTTGAGCTGACATCATTTTTAAGGCAGAACTTCCTGATGTTGTCATATCTTTCGTTTAGTGCTATATGTAAAAGAAACAATTCCTACACCAGCTGTCCTTACACACAGCTGGATCACTGGTATATCTCAGCAGGTGGGTAATGGTGACTTTTAAAACCTTTCCTTTGTAACATTAAGATTTTCTTGTCATATTGGAAATGGTCTTTGCTCTGTCACATCCCATTGTTTCCTTTTACACGCTTACCCAATGAGCAGTATTTAGATTAATATAAAATAGACATTTTCAGCACAGGGGAAAACGGATCTGCAGCCTCACTCCTGTTCCTCAAACTCGTTCATTCAGTGTTTCTCAGATATAAATAGTGAAGCTATCAGATATGTCAACACTAGTCATAAAATAATATTTTATGCTGAAGCCAGTAAATGTTTGATTTGGTGTGTTGCAAAGAAGAGTAACAGGGAGGGTTCAATATGATTCTGTTTAAAACTAAAACAACTAGTTCATCATTGAGGCTGCTCTGCAGGTTCAAACAGTGGACAGTTGAGTCAGACAGAACAGGAAGGAATGGCCCTTACTAGGAGCACCTGTTGGGAAACTACAGGCTGCCAGATCGTGATATGTACTTTCTCCTTGCCTTTGTGGGGTAAAGAAAGAAAGAAGGAAATTGCATTTAAATAGCAAATTTCACAATTTCAAGATGTCCCCAATTACAGCCAATGAAGTACTTTTGAAGTATAGTCACTGTCATAATGTAAGAAAATGCATCAGTTTGCAGACAACAAGGTTCCACAAAGTACAATGAGATAATGATCAGTTAATGTGTTCTCATGATGTTTGTTGAGGGATAATATTGGCTGCTACACTGGCAGTGTTCTTCATGGGATCGGCTTGGCATTTCTTGGCGGATGAAGATTTTGGTAAGGCTGTAACCATTGGTGTCATGAGATCATTTACATTTCAACCACCTGGCAGTTCAGAAGGGTTCCTCAATTTCACATCACATCTGAAAGATGACATCTCCAACAGTGCAGCAGTCCCTCAGTTCTGCAGTGAAGTGACAGCCTGCATTATGTGCTTATAGTATCTTGAAGTGGGGCTTGAAGGCACAACCTTCTAACTCAGATGTGAGAGATCTAAAGCACTGAGCAAAGGCTGACATATCAGCAACTTGAGACAAACCAACAATTGTTATACAAGTAGCAATGTGATTCCTTTGTTGACTCGAAACTGAATTTGAAATCCTTGCTTTGAATTTTTTTATGGTTTGAAACAGTTCTGGCCAATTAAAGTGTGGTTGTTGAATGACTGGTTCCAAAGTCACTCCCTCTGCTGCATTCCACTGAAGGTCATCAATCAACATAGTTGTAGAAAATTATGAGGGGCCGAGATAGACTAGACGGGTAGAACCTGTTTCCCCCAGTGGAGGGGTCAATTACCGGGGGCACAGATTTAAGGTGATTGGTAGAAGTATTAGAGGGGACATGGGGAGAAACCTTCACCCAGAGAGTGGTGAGTGTCTGGATTCACTGCCAGGAATGGTGATGGAGCCAGAAACGCTCAATTCTTTTAAAAGGTACCTGGACATGTACCTGAAGTGCTGTATCCGGCAAGGCTATGGACCAGGTGCTGGAAAGTGGGATTAGATTGGGCGGCTAGTTTTTTCAGCCAGTGTGGACACAACAGGCTGAATGGCCTCCTTCTGTGCTGTAATTTTTCGATGGTGCTTTTCTAACCCTGTGCACTTACTTTGATTTGGGTTGTAAAAGATTGGCATGTAGATAATGATTAACAGTTTATACGTTAACTATCCCTGGCAGTGCTTGTATTAAATGTACAGGTGCAGAAAGCAGAGAGCTGTAAGGGAGTGCTGCCTGTATACATCCTGTTAGAGAAACTGCCAAGCTTGTTTGTCATGAAGACTGTTTATTGCTTGTCACAGAGTTTACTTCTCCACTCCAAACACCCAGCTGGAGCTGGCTGGCTCTTTATATCTCAATCGGAGTACAGTTAACTAATCAACACTCAACACCTGTTCACCCTATTACCTTCAACTACTAAGTATTTAACATCCATTAACAGAACTGATTAGACACGAAGATCCCCTTCTTTTCTTTTCATTAAATACATTTTTATATATGTTTATATATAAAAACAAGAGATAAAATAATGATACATTTTTCTTTATCTTACATTTTACCATCAATGTTCAACAGCAGTCATTAACATACAGTATATTCCCTTTTAAAAAAAAACTTGTTTAAAGAATTACAAAGCGTTCTAAAATTTAAAAAATTCCACATTTTCCTAACTCATCATTAAAAGACAGCCCTCTTCGAGGACATCCAACAATTTCTTTGAACAAGCACCTCTTTGTAAAACAATCGGACATCTGATGACTTGCGTCGACCCATTTTATTTTGGAAATTTCTTTTCTTTCCAACATTTTTTATACTTGTGAGATTAATCCTCAACCTCTTTTCTGTGACACTTTGTTGAACAGACATTGTCCCAGAGAGAATGGTTATCTATGTAGCATTCTATAGGAAAGTTTTTCTCTGATTGCCCCTTATATGAGTTCCTTTAAAATACTCGCTAAATACATACCCATATCTTTCCTTTTCCATAACTATCTTGAAGCTAATAGAGTGTTGGTCACTTGTCCCAAAGGGTTCCCCCGCTGACACATCAACCACCTGCCCAGCCTCATTTCCGAAGAGGAGGTCGAGTGTAGCCCCTTCCCTAGTCGGGCCATCCACATACTGCTTCAGAAAACTATCCTGGACACACTTAACAAATTCTTCCCCCTCTGATCTCTTAACACTAAGGCAGTCCCAGTCTCAGTCCCAGGGATGGGGAATTTTAGTTGCAGGGTTAGTATGGAAAAACAAGGAGATTGAGGGGAGATTTCATAGAAATGTACAAGATTATGACAGGCTTAGATAAGTTAGACAAAGAAAAGCTGTTCTCATTAACTAATGGTACAAGGACTAGGGGACACAGATGGAAGGTTTCAGGCAAGAGATGCAGGGTGAATGTGAGGAAGAACTTTCTCCCCCAGCGGGTGGTAATGATCTGGAAGTAACTGCCCACAAGGGTGGTGGAAGCAGAGACAACCAATGAGTTTGAAAGGAAATAGATTTGCAGGGCTACGGGAATCGAGTGTGGGAGTGACTGAATAGCTCCATGAAAAGCTGGTATAGACTCGATGGGTTGAATGGCCTCCTTCTATGCTGTAAATGACTCTCCATGACTCTTTCTATGAGTTCAATTTATCACTGTTTCCTTTCACACATGCTGCCATTTTTAGTTCCCAACTGCCATATTAATTATTCTCACCCAACCTCTATTTCATAAGAACACAGGAAAAGATGAGGTTATTCAGCCCCTCAAACCTGCTCCGCCATTTAACTAGATCGTGACTGATATATATCTCAACCCAGCTGAGCTGCTTTAGCTCCATATCCCATGACACCCTTACCGAACAGAAGTCTGTCAATCTCAGTCTAGAAAGCTATCATGATGCAACATGCACAGTCTTTTGGTGGACAGAGTTCCAGATTTCCACCATCAAAAAGTTCTTACTGATTTCCTTCCTAAATGGCCTCGCCCTAATTTTAAGATTATATCTCCTCGTTCTTGCTTTCCCCATCAAATTCTCCACGATCAGATCACCCCTTAATTTTCTATATTCAAAAGAATACAAGGCAACTTTATGCAACTTGTAGCCATAATTTAACTCTCTAAGCCCTGTTATCATTCTGATGAACCCCTCCAAGGGCAATATATATCTCCTGAAGTGCGTTGCCCAAAGCAGAACACAGTATTCAAGATGGGATGTGACAAGGCTTTTGTTTTTGTATTAAAAACTTAGAATGCTGTGTGTTTTTAAAAAACTGAAATAGGATTTTCCAGGGGTCATAGACACCTGAAAATAAAAGACATTTTGGCATGTTTTGAAAGGAAGTTGACTTTGTATATAAGGACAGGAAAGCAGGCAATTTCAAGGAAACTAGCAAAAGGTATGACCACCTCAGACCAACTCTTTGAATAACAAGGGTGACTCTATGTCTGGACCTGTGACCAGTTTAGGAAGATTTTGCTTTCACTTTGGACCCTTTAAAAAGCCAGTGAGTTGGACAATGAGCAGGCATTTGAAATTTGGCTTTGGTCTGCATGGAGATCAAAGAGGAAGACCCAGAAAAAGTGTTACCTCTCTCTGTAAAGGAATCCTGCATCTGTTGAGTAAAAATCCTGTATTTCAATGGTGGCAGATTCCTATTGTCTCCTATCTCGGAAAGATCCCTGCATCTTGTGTGGTTCCTGTTGCTTGCTGTGTTTTAAAAAGTCCTGAAATCTGAAGAAATCTTTTACTGCTATCCTGCTGCTGTAAAACCTCAGAAGATCTGTTGCTGCACCCATGATGAAAGACCTATGTGAAGCCTGCTGCAGGTGAATTGCTTTGAATGCCGACCCATCACAGACTGTTCATCAACCTCACCTGGAGAGACTTTGAGTGGCATCCGACCTTTCGACTCTGGGACACCTCACCAAACCAAAGAACTTCCCAACAGAACGTGAAAAACTGAATTATTTTATTATTCCTTCTATTCCAATGAAACAACTGTAAACTGAAAATCCTTTTTCTCTGATTAACCAGTTTTTTTATGCATAATTATGTGTGCATGAGGGCCAATCAAATAAGGAGCTTTTTGTATAGAGATTTATCTCACTATTGGTTAAGACTTGTTTTTATCATAAATAGTTAATTTTGTTGTTGATTAAAGAAACCTGGTTGGCGTGCTTTATTCTGGGGGACAGATACAGTATGTAATTGGCTGTTTTTTCGGTAGGTGGGAAAATATATTGATATGCTGTGACCTGTGGAGAAGTGGGACTGAATTAACAGTGCACTTCTCCTGCCTCAGTCGTAACATATTAATTGGGGATTCTTGCTGGGATCAAATCCATGCAGATAATGTTAATTGTCAGGGGAGTATCAAAAATTGAAAGAGAAAAAAAGAGAAAAATAAAAGAAACAGGCTTCTTGTGTATTAGGGTAAAGTCTACACCACTGGAATGGCATTAGCAGTTGCTGCAGCTTTTCTGGGAAAGGAGAATATATCCCACAGTTACTTGAAAACTTTAAATAAGGTTAAACTAAAAGATTTTGCAGCACAATTGGGGCTAGAATTGAAATAGATGCTAAAAAAACAGAGATAATTGAAGTAATAGCCCAACATTTGAAACTGAAAGAAGAAGAAGGAAATAGCAGGTCAGAGGGTGATGCAGTTGAGTTAGCTAAAATTCAGTTACAACTGAAAAAACTTGAGCAGGATCAAGAAATGGGAAAACTTAGGCTTCAACAGGAAAAAGAAATAGCAATAAAATTGAAAAAGCTTGAGGCAGAAAATGAATTGACAATGAAAAAACTTGAATTTGAAGAAGAGGAAAGGGAGAAAGAGAGAGCATTTCAGAGAGAAAGTGAAAAAGAAGATAGGGAAGTCAAGAGAGATGGAACTAAGACAAAAGTGTAGTCTTGACCCCAAGGAAAATTATGGTCAGGAAGAATCTGAATTCAGCCCAGGACCCAGCAAAAAGCTGTTTAAATTTATACAAGCTTTCCCGAAGTTTGAGGAAAGGCACGGAGAGGCATTTTTCATTTTCTTTAAAAAAAAGCCAAAAAATGAAATGGCCAAAGGAAAGCTTGACACTGCTTATGCAAAGCAGGTTGATGGGCAGAGTTCATGAGGTTTATGCCATGCTTTCTGAAGAGTCTTCTGCAGATTATGAGATGGCAAAATGGCTATTTTCGATGAATATGAGTTAGCCTCTGAAGTTTACTGACCAAAGTTTCAGAAACTCCAGAGAGTGGCTGAGCAGACTTAGGCAGAATTTGAGAGGGTAAAGCAAATTAATTTTGATCATTAGATACGGGCAGTAAAGTTGGAAGCCACATATGAGAACCTGAGAGAACTGATTCTCTTGGAAGAGTTTTAAAATTCAATCCTTCCAGTCGTGTGAACTCATGTAGAGAACCAAAAAGTTTCAAAAGCCAGACAAGCAGTGGAAATCACTGATCACTTTGAGCATATAATGAACAGCGAGGCCTTATTTAGGGGGAAGCTAGCATCAACCCTCAGCCAGCTTTCTGTCAAGGTCATTATGTTGATACAATCATCCACAATAAATTTATGGAAGGCAAATGTCTTGTTCACCAGTGAAATGACATTCTGGAAGGAGTTACAGACAGAGGCGTTGAGATCTAATCCACTGGTAAAGTCCACAAAGAGTGCAGTGGAAGGGGTGAATTGAGCGGGAAGGAGATTGGCAAAATTAGCTCCCAGCGGATGCACTGGGTGGGAAGATTGGCAAGAGAGTAGGATGGGGCACTTGGGGTTGTTGCTTTTAATGAAGCAGAGCAGAGTGCCTCAATGGCCCTTCGGAGGATGCCAAGAGAGGCAAAGAGGGAATCTGTAAGCTTGTCCAAGAAGGAATGAAACCTGGGACGGTAGTAAGAGATCAGGAAGGTTGCTGAGTATTGAAGAGGTTTGGGGTAGGGATTTGGGAAGCTGAGAGTCCAGAGTGACAGCTAAAATGCGCACAAGAATGGACACAAGGAAAATTGGAGTTACATCGGTTTGGTTACATAGCAATTATTAGTAGTTATAAAATTCTGATAGTAAATGGGACATAGATAGGACACAATAGGATGGTGTCCGGAGTGAAAGGCAGAAATCCTATGGCGGGATAACATTGATGTAGATAGGGTGGAGTCAGCATAAGGCATCGATGAACTGTTGTTCAAGTTCAGAAACAGGCATAGTAAGTGAGGTACAGAAATTGCTTGATGATAGAGTATCAGAGGGCGAACTGATGGAGGTAATTCTGTAGGAATGAAGATCCAGGAGATGTACAGAATCAGTTGCAGGACACAAAGACATTGGTGAAGTTGGAGATCATCATAAAATCCAGAAGCAGTGCAGGTTTGTACTTTGGCTGAGGCAAGTGAGTTTCTGTCCAGGAAGAGACTGTAGCTGATCATGAAAAACCTAGCACAGCCAATGGCCAGTCACAGGCTCAGCAGAGAATTGAATTCTTTCAGTTATAGCAGTGATGGGAAAAGGACTGTAAACTGATCAAAGTTAATTTAAAATGTTAGCAACAGAGCAGCAGATCAGAGACAAAAACTGAATCTTACAGTGTCGTCCGATGCAGTCCAATGCAGAAGTGCGGTCTTGAAGATCCAGATCTTTTCCAGAGCTCACAAACAAAGAGCAGGCATGGTCAGGGGATGGGGTTTAAACTAGCAGACAGAGACCACTTAAACTAGTAGTTAACTTGAAGTTTGGGCAAAAATGCATCCACTATTACAGTCAGAGAACTTGAAGAGTGGAAGACAGGAGATTGGGTGAGAAAGGACAAAGGATGACAGCAGAGGCCCCATAATCGGCATGCAAAGTGAGGAGTTCTCTCAGGAATTGACCACCTAGTAACCATTTTTCTCTTTTTATGAGGAATAAGTGAGGACTGAACACTGTAATGTAAGTTTCTGAGAGACTTGCGTAGCAGTGATGTTACTGGACTAATAATCCAGAGGCCTGGACTAACGCCTTGGAGACGAGAGTTCAAATTGCACCACAGCAGCTGGGAGAATTTCAATTCATTTAATGAATAAACCTTGAATGAAATGCTAGTCTCATTAATAATGATCACGAAACTACCGGATTGTTCTAAAAACCCATCTGGTTCACGAATGTCCTTCAGGGGAGTAGATCTGCCATCCTTACCCAGTCTGGCCAACATGTGACTCCAGACCTACACCAATGTGGTTGAGTTTTAACTACCCTCTGAAATGGCCGAGCAAGCCATTAAGTTGGAGGTGGCTCACAATACCTGCTCAAGAGCAATTAGGGATGGACAATAAACGCTGACCATGCCAGCGATGCTTACATCCCAAGAATGAAGGAAAAAAACTTCCTGATAGCAGTAAAGATGTGGCAGAAAATATTAGCTCAGAGATTAGGGGTGCCTATTGCAAAATCTTATGTAACCAAGATGTGGGCAGGCCATAATAGATTTAAGAATGAGTAATGGTCCAGACATAGTTAATAATCTAAGAGTAAGGGAATACTTATCAAACATAGAACACTGAGAATAAGCAACTGAAAGAAATCACTGGCGGGAGTCGTCTATAGACCCCCTGACAGTAGCTACACTGCAGAACAGAGTACAAATTAAGAAATAATGGGGCTTGTAAGAAAGGGACTACAAAAATTGTGAGTGACTTCAATCTTCATATGGCTCAAAGACTGGTGAGGTAGAAGTGGGCTCCAGTTTGTGGGGCACTGGCACCAGTATTGGGGAAAATGGTGGCTGTACCGTTGGGATGGCCTACACCTGAACGATGCTGGTGCCAGTGTTCTAGCGAGCTGCATAACTAAGGAAGTAACGAGGGTTTAAACTGAATAGTGGGGGCAAGGGTTCAAGTTTGGTAAGATAAGGTAAATGAAGGAGTAGAGACAAGGCAAGAGAGAAAGGTATTAATATGGGAAATGATAGACTGTGACAGGAAGCGACAGAGCGTACAAATCTAAGAGTAAATGAACAGATAAGGCTAGAGGTTACAAAAATAATAAAAGGACAAAACTAAAGGCTCTGTATCTGAATGAACATAGCATTCAAAACAAAACAGATGAACTGAGAGCTCAAATAGAAATAAATAAGTACGATCTGATAGCCATTACAGAGACATGGCTGCAGGATGACATAGATTGGGACCTGAATATTGAAGGGTACATGGCATTTAGGAAGGACAGGAAGCTAGGAAAATGTGCAGGGGTTGCTCTGTTAATTAATGATGGCATTAGCGCAATAGAGAGGGATGACCTAAGTTCAGGAAACCAGGATGTAGAAGCAGTTTGGGTAGAGATGAGAAATCATAAAGGCAAGAAGTCACTTGTGGGAGTGGTGTACAGGCCACCGAACAACCACACTGTCGGATGGGGTATAAAGGAAGAAATAATGGCAGCTTGTCAGATAGGTACAGTGATAATTATGGGGGATTTTAACCTACATATAGACTGGAAAAATCAGATGAACAGAGGTCGCCTAGATGAGGAGTGCTTAGAATGTTTGCGGGATAATTTCTTGGAACAATACATTCTGGAGCCAACCAGAGAGCAGGCTATACTAGACCTGATAGTGTGCAACAAGATAGGATTAATTAATGACCTCATAGTTAAGGTGCCCCGAGGTAGCAGCGATCATAATATGGATGAATTCTACATTCACTTTGGGGAGAGTGGAGTGGGTCCAAGATTAGCATTTTAAACTTAAATAAGGGCAATGATGAGGGCATGAAAGCAGAGCTAGCTAAAGTGAACTGGCAAATTAGATTAAGGGATAGGTCAATAAAGATGCAGGGGCAGACATTTAAGGGGCTATTTCAGAATACACAGAATAGCTACATTTCAACGAGAAAGAAAAATTCCAAGGGTGGGACCCGCCATCCGTGGTTAACAAAAAGAGTTAAAGATAGTATCAAACTGAAAGAAAAAGCCTATAACTGCACATAGATGGGAGGCAGGTCAGTAGATTGGACAGAATAATAAAAACAGCAAAGAATGACTAAAAGATTGATAAGGAAGGTTAAATTAGAGTACGAGAGAAAGCTAGCTAGAAATATAAAGACAGATAGGAAGAGTTTCTGTAGATATTTTAAAAAGAAAAGAGTTAAGAAAGTGAGTTTTGGTCCTATAGAAAGTGAGTCTGGGGAATTAATAATGGATAATAAGGACATGGCAGATAAATTGAACAGGTATTTTGCATTGGTCTTCACTAATGAGGATACAAGTAACATCCCAGTATTAGCTGTAAGTCAGGAAATGGAAGGGAGGGAGGAACTCAAGGAAATTACGATCATCAGGGAAGTGGTCCTGACAAACTGTTGGAGCTCTGGGCAAACTCGTGCCCAGGTCCTGATGGATTTCATCCTAGGGTGTTAAAAGAAGTGGCTAGTGAGATAATTGATGCGTTAGTTTTAATTTTCCAAAATTCCTTAGATTCGGGAAAGGTTCTATGAGATTGGAAAACAGTGAATGTAACTCCTTTATTCAAAAAGGAAGGGAGACAGAAAGCAAGAAACTATAGGCCATTTAGCTTAACATTTGTCTCAGGGAAAATGTTAGAAGTTATTATGAAAGACGTTATAGCAGGGCATTTAGAAAAATTCAAGGGAATCAGGCAGAGTCAACACGGTTTTGTGAAAGGGAAATCACTTTTAACCAATTTATTGAAGTTCTTTGAGGGAGTTACATGTGCTGTGGATAAAGGAGAACCAGTGGATGTATTGTACTTAGATTTCCAGAAGGCATTTGATAAGGTACCACATCAAAGGTTATTGCAGAAGATAAAAGCTCATGGTGTAGGGGGTAACATATTGGCATGGACAGAAGATTGGATAGCTAACAGGATACAGAGTAGGCATAAATGGGTCATTTTCTGTTTGGCAAGACGTAACAAATGGTGTGCAACAGGGATCTGTGCTGGGGCCTCAACTTTTTACAATTTATATAAATAACTTAGATGAAGGGACCGAAGGTATGGTTGCTAAATTTGCTGATGACACAAAGATAGATAGGAAAGTAAGTTGTGAAGATGACATAAGGGGGCTACAAAGGGATATAGATTGGTTAAGTGAGTGGGAAAAGACCTGGCAAATGGAGTATAATGTGGGAAAGTGTGAAACTGTCCACTTTGGGCAGGAAGAATAAAAAGAAACATATTATCCAAATGGTGAGAGATTGCAGAGCTCTGAGATGCAGAGGAATCTGGGTGTCCTAGTGCATGAATCACAAAAGGTTAGTATGCAGGTACAGCACGTAATTAGGAAAGCTAATAGAATGTTATTTTATGAATAGTTAATCATGACGGGAATTTTATACAAAAGTAGGGAGGTTATGCTTTAGTTATACAGGGCATTGGTGAGTACAGTATACAGTATTGGCCTCCTTATTTAAGGAAGGATGTAAATGTGTTGGAGGCAGTACAGAGAAGGTTTACTAGACTAATACCTGGAATGGGTGGGCTGTCTTACGTGGAAAGATTGGACAGGCTAGGCTTGTACCTGCTGGAATTTAGAAGAGTAACTTGATTGAAATGTATAAGATCCTGAGGGGTCTTGACAGGGTGCAGGTGGAAAGGATGTTTCCCCTTGTGAGACAATCTAAAACTAGGGGTCACTGTTTAAAAATAAGGGGTCACCCATTTAAGACAGAGATGAGGAAAAAAATTTTCTCTCAGAGGGTCGTGAGTCTTTGGAATTCTCTTCCTAAAATGGCGGTGGAAGCAGAGTCTCTGAATATTTTTAAGGCAGAGGTAAATAGATTCTTGATAAGCAAGGGGTGGAAGGTTATCGGGGGTAGGTGGAAATGTGGAGTAATCAGTTCAGCCATGAACTTATTGAATGATGGAGCAGGCTCGAGGGGTCGAGTGGCCTACTCCTGCTCCTAATTCATATGTTCATACGTAAGTAGAGAAATCAAATTGGCAAAGGAAGACTTGAGGAGGTGTTCATAGAGGGTATTCAGGGCAGTTTCTTCTAACAATACATTGTGGAACCAACCAGGGAACAGGCTATTTTAGATCTAGTACTGTGTAATGAGACAGGATTAATAAATAATCTCAGTAGAACAATACTTAAGACCTTTGCTCCAGAACTTGCCGCGCCCCTAGCCAAGCTGTTCCAGTAGAGCTACATCACTGGCATCTACCTGACAATGTAGAAAATTGCCCAGGTATGTCCTGTACACAAAAAGCAGGACAAATCCAACCCAGCCAATTACTGCCCCATCAGTCTACTCTTGATCATCAGAAAAGTGATTGAAGGTGTCGTCGACAGTGCTATCAAGCGGCACTTGGTTAGCATTAACCTGCTTAGTGATGCTCAGTTTGGTTCCGCCAGGGCCACTCAGCTCCTGACCTCGTTACAGCCTTGGTTCAAACATGGACAAAAGAGACACAAGAGGTGAGGTGACTGCCCTTGACATCAAGGCAACACTTTGACCGAGTATGGCATCAAGGATCCCTAGCTAAACTGGAGTCAATGGGAATCGAGGGAAACCTCTCTGCTAGTTGGAGTCATACCTGGCACAAAGGAAGATGGCTGTTGTTGTCGGAGGTCAGTCATCTCAGCTCCAGGACATCACTGCAGGAGTTCCTCAGGGTAGTGTCCTAGGCCCAACCATCTTCAGCTTCTTCATCAATGACCTTCCTTCAATCATGAGGTCAGAATTGGATATGTTCACTGATGATTGCACAATGTCAGCATCATTCGTGACTCCTCAGATACTGAAGCAGTCTGCGTAGAAATGCAGCAAGACCTGGGCAATAGCTAAGCTTGGGCTGATAAGTGGCAAGTAACATTCAAGTAGGAGAGTTTCTAACCATCTCCCCTTGACATTCATCAGCATTACAATCTCTGAATCCCCCACTATCTACATCCTGGGGGTTACCATTGACCAGAAACTGAGCTGGAGTAATCAGATAAATACCGTGGCTACAACAGCAGGTCACAGGCTAGGAATCCTGCGGCAAGTAAGTCACCTCCAACTCCGCAAACCCAGTCCACCATTTACAAGGCACAAGTCAAGAGTGTGATGGAATACTCTCCACTTGCCTGGATGGGTGCAGCTCCAATAACACTCAAGGAGCTTGACACCATCTACAAGATGCACTGCAGCAATGCACCAATGCTCCTTAGATAGCACCTTCCAAACCCACGAACTCTGCCACCTAGAAGTACAAGGACAGCAGTTACATGGGAACACCACCACCTGCGTGTCCCCCTCCAAATTACACACCATCCTGAACTGGAACTATTTCGCCATTCCTTCACTGTCAGTGGGTCAAAATCCTTTCCTAACAACACTGTGGGTTTACCTACCCCACATGGACTGCAGCAATTCAAGAAGGCAGCTCACCACCACCTTCTCAAGGGCAATTAGGGATGGGTAATAAATGTTGTCCTAGCCAGCGACTTCCACATCCATGAACGAATAAAAACAAATGTTCCCCAGGGAACAGCAATCATAACATGATAGAGTTCCACATTTGGTTTGAGTGTGAGAAACTTGGGTCTGAAACTAGTGTCTTAAATAAAAGCAATTCAAAAGATATGAAGACAGAGCTGGCTAAGTGGACTGGGAAATAGATTAAAAGGTAAGAGGGATGATAACCAATGGCAGACATTTAAGGAGATATTTCATTATTCTCAACAAAGATATATTCTATTGAGAAAGAAAAACTCGACAAGAAGGAAGAACCATCCACGGTTAACTAAGGAAGTTAAGGATGATATCAAATTGAAAGAAGAGATATACAATGTGGCAAAATTAGTAGTAGGCCAAAAGATTGGGAAATTTTAGAAACCAGCAAAGGGAGAAAGTAGTATATAAGGATGACAGTAGCTGAAGTAAACATAATTCCCTCAGTGGATGAGACTGGGGAATTAATAATGGAAACACGGAAATGGCAGAGACTTTGAACAAATATTTTCTATCTGTCTTCGCAGTCACAATAATCTGTCTTCGCAGTAGAAGACACAAAAAGCATCACAATAACAGTAGAAAATCAGGGGGTAAAAGGGAGGGAGGAATTGAAAGCAATCATTATCTTCAGAGAAAAAATACCAGGCAAGCAAATAGGACTAAAAATTGACTGCCCTTGACATCAAGGCAGCATTTGACTGAGTATGGCACCAAGGAGCCTGAGCAACACTGAAGTCAATGGGAATCGGGCAAAACTCTCCACTGGTTGGATTCATACCTTGCACAAAGGAAGATGGTTGTGGTTGTTGGAGTCCAAATATCTAAGCCCCAGAGCAATGCTGCATGAGTTCCTCAGGGTAATGTCCTAGATCCAACCATCTTCAGCTGTTTCATCAATAACCTTTCTCCATCTTCAGGTCAGAAGTGAGGATGTTCGCTGATGATTGGACAGTGTTCAGAGCTATTCGCGACTCCTCAGATACTGAAGCAGTCTGCGTCCATAAGCAGCAAGACCTGGATAACATTCAGACTTGTGCTGATAAGTGGAAAGTAACAGTCGCACCACACAAGTGCCAGGCAATGACCATCTCCAACAAGAGAGAACCTAACCATCTCCACTTGGCATTTAATGGCATCTCTGAATCCTCTACCGTCAACATCCTGGGGGTTACCTTGACCAGAAACTAAACTGCACCAGCCGTATAAATACTCTGGCTACAAGAGCAGCTCAAAGGCTAGGAATTCTTTTTTTCTACTCGTTCCAGGGATGTGGGCGTCACTGTCTCGGCCAGCATTTATTATCCATTCCTAATTGCCCTTCAGAAGGTGATGGTGAGCAGCCTTCTTGAACTGCTGCAGTCCATGTGGGGTAGGTACACCCACAGTGCTGTTAGGAAGGGAGTTCCAGGATTTTGACCCAGTGACAGTGAAGGAACAGTGATATAGTTCCAAGTCAGGATGGTGTGTGGCTTGGAGGGGAATTTGTAGTTGGTGTCGATCCCCTGCAGCTGCTGCCCTTGTCCTTCTGGGTGGTAGAGGTAGCAGGTTTGGACAGTGGAATGAATATTTAAGGTGGCGGATGGGGTGCCAATCAAGTGGGCTGCTTTGTCTTGAATGGTGTCGAGCTTCTTCAGCGTTGTTGGAGCTGCACTCATCCAGGCAAAGTATTACATCATACTCCAGGTTTGTGCCTTGTGGACAGCTTTGGAGAGTCAGGATGTGTGTTACTCGCCACAGAATCAATCTTCAGCCAGAAGTGCAGAGTTAGTGATCCATCTTGGAATCCTCCTGAAGTCCCCAGCTTCACAGATGCCAGTCTTCAGCCAATTCGATTCACTCGCGTGATATCAAGAAACGACTGAAGGCACTCGATACTGCAAAGACTATGGCCCTGACAAAATTCCGACAATAGTACTGAAGACCTGTGCTCCAGAACTAGCTGCACCCTTGGCCAAGCTGTTCCAGTAAAGCTACAACACTGGCATCTACCCAGCAATGTGAAAAATTGCCCAGGTATGTCCTGTACACAAAAAGCAGGACAGGTTCAACCCGGACAATTACTGCTCCATCAGTCTACTTTCAATCATCAGTAAAGTAATGGAAGGTGTCATCGACAGTACTATCAAGCAGCACTTGCTTAGCAATAACCTGCTCAGTGACGCTCAGTTTGGGTTCCACCAGGGCCACTCAGCTCCTGACCTCGTTACAGCCTTGGTTCAAACATGGACAAAAGAGCTGAACTCAAGAGATGAGGTGCGAGTGACTGCCCTTGACATCAAGGCAGCATTTGACCGAGTATGGCATCAAGGAGCCCTCGCAAAACTGGAGTCAATGGGAATTAGGAGGAAAAGTCTCCACTGATGGAGTCGTACCTCATGCAAAGGAAGATGGTTGCGGTTGTTGGAGGTCAATCATCTCAGCTCCAGGACATCACTACAGGATTTCCTCAGGGTAGGTTCAAGGTCTAACCATCTTCAGCTGCTTCATCAATGAGCTTCCTTCAATCATAAGGTCAGAGCTGGGGATGTTCGTGGATGATTGCAGAATGTTCAGCACTATTTGCGACTCCTCCGATACCGAAACAGTCCATGTAGAAACGTAGCAAGACCTACACAATATCCAGGCTTGGGCTGATAAGTGGAAAGTAACATTCGCACCATACAAGTGCCAGGCAATGACCATCTCCAACAAGAGAGACTCTAACCATCTCCCCTTGACATTCAACGGCATTACCATCACCAACATCCTGGGGGTTACCATTGACCAGAAACTGAACTGAAGTAGCCATATAAATACTGTGGCTACAAGAGCAGGTCAGAGGCTAAGAATCCTGCGGCGAGTAACTCACCACCTGACTCACCAAAGCCTGTCCACCATCTACAAGGCACAAGTCAGGAGTGTGATGGAATACTCTCCACTTGCCTGAATGGGTACAGCTCCAACAACAGTCAAGCAGCTCGACACACACCCAGCACTGGGAGAGATATAAACAACAGTAAAAGGAAGACAAAAATATGGTACGAGATGTGAAAGGAACTACAACAAGAAACATGTGAGGGTATCATGATTAACACAAAAGGAAATTATATTAGAGGAAAATGATAGTCAAGTGGAAAGTGAGCTCTTTGAAAACAGATGGGGTTTATATTGCAAATGGAAATTAGAAAATGGCAGACATAGTGAATGATTTGTGTCAGTCTTCAAGTGAAGGAAGAGAATAATATTCCTGACATTCCAGGGAAATTATTAATGGCCGGGATTTTCAATCAGCTCTGGGGGAGATAATGGGAGCAGGCACGCTTTGAAAATAGCGTTCCCAGGTGGTGTGTCAGTGTTCTGACTTTTCCGGGATGCACTGCTGTTTTCAAAGCAATGATAGGGGTGGGTGAGGTGGCAACCCACATGCCTCCAATTAACTGACTGTTAAGCTCCCAGAGGAGTTTGTTATTGGTCTGGGGACGGCCAGAAGGCAATGTTCAAGTTGCAGTTAGCTGAATCCGAAGGCTGGATTTTCGTGACAGAGACAGGAAACAAGAACTAGGGGCCGGAGTTTCAAAGTGGTGGTGGAAACAGGACCCTGGTCTGGTTTTTGGTCTGAAACCTGCCACCTCTGGGAAGCTGATTCAGATTGTAATTTTCTAGTGGGAAAGCCTGAATTGGTGTGGAGACGGGTTTTCTGTCCTCTTAGAACCGGGCGATTGAAAAGGGCAGTGGGTCTGATCAAGTGCAGGGCTCATATAGATTTCCACGGCAGCTATCATTGAGGCTACTGGTTGTCCTGAGGGAGAGATCTGCCTTCCACAGCACCAGAGGGAAGTGAGATGTTACAGGGGAGCTGGAGGCCTGGCACTCGGGGCAGGGCAGACCCTCACTTGATCGATGCCGATCTGGATCTAATGCTGGAGGCAGTGAGGGAGAGGAGCGAGGTCTTCTAACTGAAGGGTGGCAGGAGGATGACACCTTGTCGTGCAGCAGTGGTACCTCTCTGTTAAGTGTTAAATTCAGGGCACCTGAGAACTTGACGGCTGCAGGAAGGGGACTGCCAAGGGGCAGTGAGGCCTCAGGTCATTGCTGCATGCTCTGACCCCCATCGAGATCATCGGCCTGGACAGGTGCAGACTCCTACGGCACTGGTGCTTTGTCATTTAAAGCTGACTCTTGGGCTCTGCACCTAATCTCTTGGTCATACCTTCCTCCCCTTGCAGTCCCTCACTATGCTTCTCTGACCTCCAGCTGTCCACAAGGTTGCAACTACTTTAGCTCAATCTGGTTGATCAGTCCAATGTCAGTGTAGCCTGTTCCCATACCAACTCTCTCAACTCGTCTTTGTGCATTCACCAGGTCTTCCCCTGCCACCTCCAGGTGCCTCGGGGATGCCAGCAGCCTCTTGTCCCTCTCCAGATTCTTGTCACCAGCCACTGAGAAAAGCAAGTCTTTCAGATCCAGCAATGTCCAGGCTGTGGTGCATTTGGAGCAGCTGAGCTTTATTTATGCCTTTGCATTATTTTAATCTTAGCCTTCACGGCCCCCGCAGTGTTCATGACTTGTACACCCTGTCGTGTTCCAGACATGGTGTTCTCTCCATTTCCCTCCTTTAAAAATTGAAAACTGCTGCGAACAATCCTGTTAATGAGCTCAACAATAAGCTCCACAGGCTCTTAATTGGAGGTATGCAGGGTTGCTGTTCCCTCCCACCCATCGTCCCTTTCAAAATATCTTTGCTTTCTGGTGGTGGTGGGACCCAGTGTTGGCCTCCAAGAATGCGATCTTTAAATTGCAATTGCACCCGTTACTGCACGCAGCAGGCTTTAAAAATCCGGCCCGAACAGTCTGGTGCACATTAGTGCACAGTTTTCAGGTGCAATGCGGGAAGCCATCAAGCAAGAATGAAAATGTTTTGGCACGAAGGGTTTTTGTCTCAGATTCAGTTCAATACCTTTTAGTTTCCCAATGGGCTACTTCTCTACTGGACCCTTCGAAATTCTGCCTCCTCTATTCTGCAAGGCAGCAGCAGACTGCAGTATGGCTGCCATCTGCCTTTGACGATCATGCTCAGCAGGCAGCTCCTGCCTCCTGGCAGAGCTCGGCGCCACTAATTGGGCTCAATTAGTGCATCTGGAAATGATGATCGCGTCACATGAATGATGCAGACACGATGTGAGTCAGGACCCGCAAATTATCTGGGCATTGAGTTCCCGACCCCGGATTGAAAATCAAGCTCAATGAATCGAGGACTGGAACACACTAAAGTTAACATAAGAAAGGAAAGATATTGAAAAACAGTTAGTATTAGAAAAAAATAATGGCATGTCTGATAAATCTTCAGGATTTTCAAGGAAGTAGGACAGAAAATTGCATATATTTTAACCATAATCTTCCAAAGCTCTTTCAATTCAGGAATTGCATCTTTAAATTTGAAAATTGCAGATGTAACTCGATGATTTAAGAAAGGTGTGAGAGAAAAACAAACAAATTACAGACCTGTTAGTCTAACAGCTGTTGTGGGGATATTACTGGAACCTATAATTAAGGACCGAGTCACTGAGCACTTAGAGAAATTTGAGCTGATTAGAGAGAAACAAGATGGATTTGTAAAGAATTGGTCATGTTGAACAAACCTCATTGAAATTTTTGAGGAAGTAACCAAAGTAGTAAACAGGCAAACAACTATGGACGAGATATGGACTTAAAAATATATTTTGATATAATTCCACACAAGAGACTGTCAGCTAAAATTAAAGCTCATGGAATTGAAGGCAAATTATTCATCTGGTTAGGAAATTATTTATGCAGTAGGTGAAAAAGAGTAGGATATGTGCTCAAAGTGGAAGTGACTGGAATTGTCCCTCAAGGATCTGCAAAACAGATGTTAAGCTAACAGGTCTATAATTTCCTGGTTTCTCTCTCTTATGTGCTGGAAGAACATGATTTTCCAGCATTTTTGCAGCGGTCAATAACATGATAGCTATATGTATTTGACAAAACTAGATCAACCCTAATTCACATCTGTACAAGCATTAATGGTGAAGTCATTCACTACTAAAACATTCTTCATCTTCATATTTTACAGGAGCTTTTGAAGAAACATCCCAGCTCGACACCATGGTTTCTGCATATAAATCGGGTCTGCTCATCCTCACATTTACAATTTGTGGTGTGCTGTACAGATTGTGTAACATGGACACCTATCAGTATGTTAAAAACAACATCTTGGAAGCACCCCAGATGAGAACTAAAGCTGACCCAAAACGTTCAAACATAACCATTAAAACTGGGATTCTGTTTTTGGAGACAACTGACAAAGTGGAGCCGGCACCATTGGTGGTGTGTTCAGTGGAGGCTGCAGCTCGTTTAAACCCAGATAAACCTATCTATTACTTCATGAAGGGATTCAGTGGCAACTTAACACAGTATCCACAGCCTGACTATGCTGGTATCCCTTTGCTTTCCTCGATAAGTAATGTTGTCCTTCTACCTTTGAAACCCACTAAACTGTTTGAAGGCACTCCTCTGAATGGCTGGTATCAAAAGGTAACCAATGAATAGAAATTTTAATGAGTAAATCATTTGTACCTTAATTTTTAAATATAGCAGCTACCATACAATATAAATATGGAAATGAGAATTGTAGATATTTCCTGTTAACCCTGTGAGACTCGACTTAAACAAGATACTGAGGCGAGTGATAAAATTAACCACAGACACAAAGAGTAATTTCCTTTCTGTTCACTTTATTGAAACAATAATGATTTCACAAGTCCTCGTAACTAAATTTACTATAAGATTCAGTAGCCAAATACATACAGATTCCTCTGCACATGCCATCTTCTTCCTCATAGACAGTTTCTTTGACTCCACTATTGGCTTGCAACACAGGCGAGCCCAAGGGCCTCCTTATATCCACTTTGATGCCGCATGTTTCTTGGTTTTCCTGCATTGTTGTTCAAGTCTGCTAATTCCACTCTGTCTCCAGGTGTGCCTTCTCTTCTCATTGGTGACACAGCCTCAGCCAGTGGTGCTTCAGGGGTCCTTTAATATCAGTCTTTTCTTTCTCCACTTTTCATTGTTAAGTCTGTTTCTTGTTTCATCATATTTTTCTTTATCAGTTTATCCTGTTGGTTCAGCACTTCTTTACACAACAAAGCAGCATATTCTGTGCCAGAGGTGCCTTTAATCAGGCATCTGCCCCTTAAGGATATGTAGGTCCATCACACTTTGTGTTCTTTTTCTTTGTTTATGGGATGTGAGCATTGCTGACAAGGTCAGCATTTATTGTCCATCCCCAATTGCAGCTGAGAATGTGGTGGTGAGCTGCACACCTTTACGACATGCATTGTCACTAACACGTCACATCCCAATATCCTTTGTATTTCTGTCTTGCCTTAAATCCCCACAGAATAGCTGGAAGACAAAGTTACTCTTGGATCTCAAAGAATATCTCTTGTTCAACATGGTTCAGTAAAACATAGCCTAGTATCCCGTGATGCACCAGCATTCTGTTCAACATTTCCAGTCTTATTCGATCTATCTCTCCGGAATATTCTCTGAGAAGTGAAAGTGGTTTTGTTGCTTACTTTTTCTAAACTGTATGGTGGATATATCTGTTTCTAACTGAATGAGTAGTGCTGACTATTGGATTTGCTTGAACAATGCTGTTTATAGTTGGTTTTTGAGTCGCAATTTACATTATTTGAAAATTAAAATGTAAAGTTGAAGAGCAAAGATGCCAATTGTTCTCACGCTGTTCATTATGTGACCAGAATATAACAGAATTTTACATCAAGTTTGAAAGTGATGTAGCTCAATCTGAAACTAGGGTCTTCAATTGAAACAAAGGAAACTACGAAGGTATGAAGGCAAATTGGCTGTAATAGATTGGGAAACTACATGAAAAGGTATGATGGTAGATAGTCAATGGCGAGCATTTAAAGAATTAATACATGGTTTACAACAAATTTACATTACTTTGAAGCACAAAAACCCAGCAGGAAAGGTGATCAAACCATGTCTAACAAAAGAAGTTAAAGACTATATTAGATCAAAGGAAGAGGCTTATAAAGTTGTCAAAAAAGTAATAAGCCTGAGGATTGGGAGCATTTTAGAATGCAGCAAAGGAGGACCAAGAAACTGATGAAGTAAGAGAAAATAGAATATGAAACTAAAGCAGCAAGAAACACAAAAACAGACTGTGAAAGCTTCTATAGATATGTGAAAAGGGAAAGATTATCAAGGACAAATGTGGGCTCACTACAGGCAGAGACAGCGGAATTCATAATGGGGAATAAGGCAATGGCAGAGAAGCTAAACAAATACTTTGTGTCTGTCTAAACAGATGAAGATACAAAAAATCTCCCAGGAATACTATAGAACCAAGGGATTAGCAAGAATGAGGAACTGAAAGAAATCAGTATTTGTAAAAAAAAAAGTAGTACTGGAGACATTAATGGGACTGAAAGTTAATAAATCCCCTGGATCTGATGATGTCCATCCAGAGTGTTGAAAGAGGTGGTTGTAGAGATAATAAATGCATTGGTGGTCATCTTCCAAAATTCTGTCGATTCTGGAATGGTTCCTGCAGATTGGAAGATTGTAAATGTAACCCCACTATTTAAGGAAGGAGGGAGAGAGAAAATGGGGAACTACAGACCTGTAAGCCTGACATCAGTAGCAGGGAAAATGCTAGAATCTATTATAAAGTATGTGGTAACTGGACATTTAGAAAATATTGGTAGGATTGGGCAGAGTCAAACTGGATTTATGAAAGGGAAATTGTGTTTGACTGAGGATGTAACCAGCAGAATAGATAATGGGGAACTAGTAGTGTATTTGGATTTTCAGAAGGCTTTCGCTAAGGCCCCAGACAGGTTCGTAAGCAATATTAGAGCACTTGGGATCACAGGGATTGGGGGTAATATACTGGCATGGATTGAGAGTTCGTTAACAGACAGAAAACAGAGAGTAGGAATAAACGAGGCATTCTCGGGTTGGCAGGTTTTGACTAATGGGGTACTGCAAGGATCAGTGCTTGGACCCCCTCGCGATTAAAATCTATATCAATGATTTGGATGTGGGGACCAAATGTAATATTTCCAAGTTTGCTGATGACACAAAACTAAGTGGGAATGTGAGTTGTGAAGAGAATGCAAAGAGGCTTCAAGGGGATTTAGACAGGCTGAGAATGGGCAAGAACATGGCAGGTGAAATGTAATGTGGAAAAATGTGAAGTTGTCCATTTTGGTCGGAAAAACAGAAATGCAGAATATGTATTAAATGGTGAGAGATTGGGAAGTGTTGACGTCCAAAGGGACCTGGGTGTCCTTGTTCATAAGTCACTGAAAGCTAACATGCAAGTGCAGCAAGCAATTAGGAAGGCAAATGGTATGTTGGCCTTTATTGCAAGAGGATTTCAGTACAGGAGTAAAGAAGTCTTGCTGCCTTGGTGAGACCGCAGCTGAAGTATTGTGTACAGTTTTGGTCTCCTTACCTGAGGAAGGATATACTTGCCATACAGGGAGTGCAACGAGGTTCACCAGACTGATCCCTGGGATGGCAGGATTGTCCTCTGAGGAGAGATTAAGGAGACTGGGCCTGTATTCTATAGAGTTAGAAGAATGAGAGGTGATTTTATTGAAGCATACAAAGCTCTTCTAGGGCTCGTCAGGGTAGATGCAGGAAGGATGTTTCCCCTGGCTGGGGAATCTAGAACCAGTGGGCACAGTCTCAAAATAAGGGGTAGGCGATTGAGGACTGAGATAGAGTCATAGATAGATAAAGCACTGAAACAGGCCCTTTGGCCCACTGAGTCTGTGCTGACCAACAACCACCCATTTATACTAATCCTATATTCCCTACCACATCCCCACCATTCTCCTATCTGCACTTGGGGCAATTTACAATGGCCAATTTAGCTATCAACCTGCAAGTCTTTGGCTGTGGGAGGAAACCGGAGTACCAGGCAGAAACCCACACGGTCACAGGGAGAACTTGCAAACTCTGCACAGGCAGTACCCAGAACTGAACATGGGTCACTGGAGCTGTGAGGCTGTGGTGCTAACCACTGTGCCACAATGCCACCCTAAGATGAATTGCTTCACTCAGAGGCAAACCTTTGGAATTCTCTACCCGTGGCCGTGGAACTCAGTCATTGAGTATATTCAGGACAGAGATTGATAGATTTCTCGGTATTAAATATATAAACCGATATGGGGATAGTGCGGGAGTTTGGGTGGCTCTTGTATCCCTAAGTATAACTATAGGTTTACCTGCCTCACTTGATGGATATGAAGTTACTTTTCTTTTAGACAAGAATTCCTTATAACTCTCAGGTATCTAGTTCATGACACCTGCACTCACAGTGGTATTCCTATTTAGCCTTACACCTGCAGTCAGTGCTACAGCCTGATCTGTTGTACTCTCATTCAGGACCCCTTTCTCTGCATTGGCTTTGTGTACCCTATACGTTCCATGGGTTTACACCACAATTTCCAGCATTCTGCATGAAGGTGTCACACCTTGTGACAATGGTAACACTTAGGCTTGCACTTTCAGCCTCAGCATCTTCCTTTCTAGCCTGAGGGGAAGATCCTGGGGCATTCCCTTCCTGTCCCCAGCTACTTGCCTTCCTATACCCTCCCATCTTCTATTGTTTTTGGGATTGTGGGGGTGACGAACAAAGGGTTTAGGCTTATAAACAAGCTTGTAATTCTCAGCAATTTCCGCTGCCTGTCTGACTGTTGCAACCTTCTGGTTCTCTATATGGGTTCTTACGAATGGAGGGAGTGAATTTTCCAAGAAAATTAGTTCCCTAAGGTTCTCATATGTGGCCTCTACCTTTAGTTCCCATATGTAATGATCAAAATTAATTTGCTTTACCCTCTCAAATTCTATATAAGTCTTTACAGACAATCTCTGGAGGTTCCAAAATGTCTGCCAGGAAGTGAGAATAACATTTTTTTGCCATCTCATAATTTACAGAAGCCTCCTCAAAAAGCATGGAATAAACACCATGTGCTCTGCCCAGCAACCTTTTTTACATAAGCAGTGTCCAATTTTCATTTGGCCACTTCATCTGTTGATTATCTTTTCAAAGGAAATGAAAAATGCCTCTACGTCCCTTTCCTCAAAGTTAGGGAGAGCTTGTATAAATTTAAACGACTCTCCATTGGTTCCTCACTGGGGTCAGATCTTTCCCCACCAAAACCTTCACTGGAGTCAAGACCACCCCTTTGTCTTAGTTCCATCTTTTTTAATTCAAATTCCTTTCCTTCTCGTTCTCTTTCCTTTTCCTCAAGTTCAAGTTTCTTCATTGTCAATTCTCGTTCAAGTTCTTTCAATTCTATTGCTCTTTCTTTTTCCTGTTGAAGCATACGTTTTTTCCATTCCTCTGCTATTAATTCTCTTATTTCTCTTAATAGCCTGGGATATATTTCGTCCAGACCTGAACAAAATTATAACCAGCCCATTTTGGAAAGAAATCAGGAAGAACTATTTTTACCACATTCTCACTCCCATCTCAACTCATTTACAACTGGGAACATATTGGAAACACACACAAAATCGGAGAATAGAACTTATCCCCCTGCTGTCATCACACTTACTGTCAGTTTGATACCCAGCCATGGCTCCCACTGAAAACAGGTGGGATCCTCACAATACAATGCAAATTCTGGTCCTATGTATTAATAGGATCCCAATGCAATTTTCAAGTACCAATGTGCAGAACACACACTGCATGTGCTTCACATACATACACACGCACACACATTTGCTCAGACTATACCACCATATTCGTGTTACAGAGCTTGTGTGACTGGGTAAATGTGATGAAGTAGTAAGTGTTCTAAATGGGTAAAGCCCTATTGCCACAACACCTACTGATGTCACAGGTAATTACAAAGGTAACAGGTATGAGTGCAATTAACACTGAAAATGCAATAAGAATGGGTTTACAAGTGGCAAGACGTACTGATTTTAATTATAACTATATAATAAATAGGGGAAAAGCTCATTAAGGCCCATTTTTTCCTGCTGGAATCACAATGCATGATCGCCCTGCACCTGGTTCCATTGTGGCAGACCACATACCAACTTTGTGCTGCCTCCTCACCTAAATAATTAGTGTGAAGCCCAGCATGGTCTGAAGCCCTGCTGACTGACTGTACAATCAACAGGCACCTGGCAATGCAGGACTAGCCTGCCCCTCTTATGGAGCGCAGCACATTGCATGGAAGCTTCTGCAGACTGTGGAAGAATTGAAGAGAAAGAAAAGTAGAGGAAATGGGGAATCAGGCAAAAGACAGGTCTCCCAGGTTTTCTGATGCTGTGCAGGAGGCATTTGTTCAGGAAGTGTAAAGGAGAGAGATGCCATGTTTCTGCAGGGGTCGGGGGCCCTCAAAGTTCCTTAAGAAAGGAATAGGAGCAGCTGGCACCGTGGACCTGGTGGCAGTGCCGGAAGAAGTTCAATGACGTCACATGGGTTGTCAAGGTCAGTGAATGCATCTTCAAATGACCCACTACACACTCTCAATGCACCACACGCCTATCACTCACCCACCAACAAACTCCAGTGTTAAGCTGTTCATTGTGTGATTATATGCAGGTGGAGGGTGTTAATTGGGTTCTAACTTGTGCAATTATAAGCAGACACATCCTGAAACTGGTGGAGGGTTTTGAGTGTACAAGAGGGTGCCCACCGAGTGGTCCAGGCAGGGGTTTGTTCCACGACGTTCCTTGTTGCTGCCTGGCTCTCATTATAGGTGCGCTGCCCTCACGTGATCGGGTGACTGAGGGGATCATTAGCCAAGTGTATAGTGGCTATCCCTTCTCAACCAGCAGCCTGCTTCTCGTTCAAAGTGTTGGCCCAAATATGAGGCTGAATTTTATGCTGCCCGAGCAGGTCACATGGTGGTGTGGGGGCAGCGTAGAATTGAGCGGGAGGCTCCGGGATGACTTCATACCCCACTCCCGCCTCCGGTCAACTTTACAGCGGTCAGGCGGTGGTGTGGGGGGGGGGGGTGGGTAAAAGGGCCCGCCCACCCAAGGCCAGTCAAGGCTCTTAAGTGGCTCTCTCCTGCCTCCACGGGTATTTTACCAGTGGCAAGCGGGTGTGCTGGGGATGTGAAAAGCCGCCCAGCGATACCAGCCGGCCTTTCTGTGTGCTACGGGGCGGGGGTGGGTGCCATGGCCGTCAGGCACAGGGTGCCCGATTAAGGGCCGCACTCTCCTCCCAACCCACCCCAGCGTCCGAAGACGCTCTCCCCTCCCCCCAAATAACTACCATTGCCTCACCGCCACGACCGATCACCCCATCCCTGGTGAGGCAAGCACAACTTACCTGAAGTCCTGGCTCCATGTCATTGGCTGGGCTGCAGACCCAGCAGTGGCCACCGTTCCTGGTGGCACTGCTGGGACTTGGAGCTGCCGGCCCACTGATTAGCTGGTAGCTCACTGAGGTGGGACCTCCTCCCTCAAGTGGGTGGAAGTCCTGCCTCGGGACACTTAATGCCCGGGGGCCTGTAAAATGCGAGTCAGATCCCCGGGCTAGGCGGAAGCAGGTTTGCCACCAACATTTACGTCGGTGGCGAAGCCCCATCCGTCTTCGGTAAAATGCAGCCCATGGTGGGCATGATTAACTGCCCTTTAAATAGCAATAGGTGAAATTCTTTGCGCAGCTGAACACTTGTTCAGCTTGGAGTGCCTAGGAGAGGATGTCAAACAGTCCTGTGCAGCCTAAAATGGCAGATTGTGTGCCAAATCAGCTTTAGACTCTGTTTGACACCACGATCCTCACACTCTGCATGCTTCCAGTGCAGGCACAGCACATGCACACGAGCTCCCTGCTGATCTGGACGACAATGTCGGCCCTGCAGGAAGTGGTCAGAAGCGTTCTGGCTGATTATTTTTCAACTGTTGCTGTTAAGGAAGTTTGCCCAATGCCACTACACAGCATCTTACAGCACATGACTGCACGGACATGCAGCCAAGTTTCAGGCAACAGCTGACTGTTTATGTCCCTGCAGATTTGCAAGTGCTCTGCAGCAATTCTGCAGGCATCCTTACAACAGACATAGAGAATGGCCTTTACCTCTCTGCTAACATGGATCCTGAGAAGATTGGACCCCATATCATTTCCAGATGCAGTTGCCAGGCCTCACTAAACAGTTGTTGGCATCTTGACAAGTGCAGAGAAATAGGTAACACTGACTCTCCATCACCCGCCATGCTTCTTTCATGCAGTGCCTTGTAAAGTACAACATGCTTTAATCATTGTTCTTTAGCTCTTTAGTTCATGTTTGGATCAAGGCTGTAATGAAGTCTGGTCCGAGTAGCCCTGGTGAAAACATCTGGACGAGAAATGAGGAAGAAAGTTTAGAATTGTTTCCCGAGGAGCGGAACTGATGGTCAATTTCCTTTAAAGATATGGTGCTAGGGTTTCATAAGATGGTTCATTGTCAATATCAGGAGAAGCAGAATGACTTCAGCCAGCACGTGTCCTTCTTTTTCCCCATTTCCAGCATCCTCTCAGTAGCCAAGTTCTTTATTTCTAGCCTTCCTCACAAACACTTTTTGTACTATATATTGTGCCATGTCGTGGAAAGGTGCTGGTTTATGCCCATAATTCTGCAGGGAGAGACTATTGGGGATCAAAGCAATCGCACACTCTTTACAATCTTGGTTAGAGAGTAGCTTTGGGTGATACCTGAATCCCCAGCAAAATGGGTTTTGTAGCTGCAAATAGTTTTAGTTTAAGGAGGAGCCACAAAGACTGGAGATGAAATAGGTTTAAATATGCTGAAACTGAACATTATGGATTGCACTTGACTCTGTACATTAATCCATAGGTAAATCCAAATTTGGAAAGATATTGGAATCATGTACTTGCTGATGGCTGCAGGTTAGCTCTGCTATGGAAATACGGTGGCATCTACCTGGATACTGATATTATATCAATGAAGACTTTGCCATTTGCCAATTTTACCTGTTCAGAAGGCGGAAAATCTTTCAATAATGCAGCAATAGGATTTCATGTAAACCACCATCCTTTTATGTTAGACTGCATGGAAGATTTTGTGGCCCATTATATTGGACACGCCTGGGGTCAACAAGGCCCTAAACTGATAACCCGTGTGTTGAAGCGATGGTGCAAGTCCAATGATCTGGAGAAAGTCACTGGAAAGGAATGCAATGGAATCTCTTTATGGATCTCGAGGCGGTTCTATCCAATCCCATATCAAAGCTGGGAAAAGTACTATGTTCCATGGAAAAGGGAGGACATCGAGAGCTTCTTCTCAGGTACATATGGAGTCCATATCTGGAACTATATGAATTCCAAAAAGAAGAGAAAAGTTGTTTCTGGAAGTGGTTCATTAATAGAATATCTTTTTCAGATGTATTGTCCAACTACATACAGAAATTTAATTCAATCTAGAAATAGTTCAGAGTCACTTAGCGCCTGAAATTTCTGAAACTAGTGAGGACAATAAATGTATAGATTGTCCAAAATGGGGGCACACTTTGGGACAGAACCTGGAAATTCCAACATTACAACTTCATTTTGCTCAACAGAAATCTCACCAGTTGTGAACTGAATTGAGTTCTGTTGTAAATGCTCCAAGAGAGCACTACAATGCCCATTTGCTCCATGAGGAACATTTGAAAATCTCTACAGCATGGTGTTGGGTTTCTATTATGGCAGAGTTACTTTGAACTATTTCTGCTGAATTTGGGTTTTTAAGGTATAATATTGTGATTCTGTTTTGATAATGTTATTTTGTATGTTATTCAATATTATCTGGGATGGTTTAATGCTCATCTAATACTGAGATAAAAATGAAAACATGTTTTAATCCCAAACACAGATTCCCTTCTATTTATGAGTATGGAACTCATGAAAAAAGTTTGTAAACACATTAAATTATAGACACAAACTGATTTGAGTATAAACCCATTAAGCAGAATGGCAATTGTTGTGTATTTCACGAATTACCAGCCGGAGACTCGGAAGTCAGGTTTTCACACATCTTTATTATACAACATGCATGAGGGAGGTCACAGCGACAGAGCAAACACCATGACTAAGTCCTCCCGAGAAATAGATATATTCGCTTTTATTGGTTTTGTTTGCGTCACACTATTTAGTTTCTTTTGAGCAAACAACATCTGTAGTTTGTGACTGATTGCTCATGTTCCAACCACAAAATGTTCCAGCTTTCATTCCAGTGCATACCTGCATCCTGCCTTATTGAGTCCTGACCTGCTTCTGCTAGTAATGCAACCCAATATTCTCGACTCTACATACCTTACTTCATACAGTCTATTTAGTAATCACGGGGATGGCTAGAACGAGCTCAAGTATTACATTGTTTTTCACATCACATCCCACTACTGCAGGGGTGACTTGCCTCAGGGCCCAGATCTGGCATCGCATTCATCCCCTCCTGTTGGGCATTCACAGTTAAATTGACATTTGTAATCTAAGATGGTACTTCTCCCTCATGTATCTGCCGAAAGTTCTCCCTCATTTGTTCTCTAAGCCACCCTTCCCATATGGTGCATACTTGGCCCGACCCGTTCTGTCATCAGAGAGTTGGAGGTCCTTAATTACCTCATTAATGGTTTTGCCATGTGTTTCTAGGATGCCCACTATATCTAGGTCTCCTTGCACTAACTCCTGATCGTTAACCAACTGATCATTCCATTGCATGCTGTTGTTCCCTGAGAATGTTCTTTCCCTGGTGGGTTCTCGTCCTGACCTTGTCATCCAGGAAGGCCAAATCTAGGGTATTAACTATGCCAGTTACTGTATAAAATACTGTGGATACATCATTGAGAAGATGTCTTCAGAATCACCAGCCTCTCTGGGGTTGTTTTTCAACCCTTCCAGACGGCGTGTTTGATGGAGCACCTGCTTTATCAGTATACGATGCAATCCCCTTATTGCACCTGACCACTATTCAGGTAGCCCCAGAGCAGATACATTCAGGATTATACTCAGAAGTTTGTGTGGTACATTCTCAGGAACTTTCTTCCCCTCATCAATTAATACCACTCCATTTGCTGATCCTGTTTATTGGGTAGGGCATTCCGGCTCTGCCTCAATAGCTTTTGTGGCCGTCACTGCCACAGTAGCAGAATTTGATTCTCATGTAATGTTATTTCACTCACAGTTTCTTGGTGCTGGCATATTGAGTCAAAGAATCTCCCCAGGCTAGTTAACCCTTGGGTATAGTCCCCGCTGAGTCGTATGTTATCTTCTTTGTCTTGACTGTTCTTGACCACCAGGTGGGACACCAGAGCATCACGATCGTGCTGGGGCCCATCTATATTTACCTGCAACGAGATAATTAATACGGAAGTGTCTGTCCCCTCATCCTGTGGATAAATCACATGAGCGGTTAAATGGTTTAACTTGTGACCAGTGCTTCCATTTGCGCTTAACTCGCTCATCAACCGCAACGCATGTGTCACTGATCAATACTACTTCATACAGTCCATTCCACCTGGGTTGCCACCCTGGTTTCTCAGGGAGTACGTTGACCGTCATCTTATCCCCTACACCCGGTAACGTGGGGTCCTGCTTCCCTATTTCCTCCCGGACTCTGTCCTCCCTCTCTCTGCCAGCAATCGGGCTTTTTGTGTCTTCTTTTACCACATTGATCACATTCAATGCGACCTCCTGATTTTCTCTTGCGGCAATCTATTGTCATGTGATCTGGTTTGCCACATTCAGAGCAACTCTGTCCTCATGGTATCATTGTTGTCACAGAAGGTGGAGATGCTTTGGTATTACTCGCACATTGATCTACCTCACTTGTCCAAGAGATGATTTGACTGAATGCATCCCCGACTGATAATCTTAGCACTGAGACATTCCTTAAGCATCTTAAGAAAGACACTATCATCTCTGTCCGGGTCCTCTACCCCTCCGTATTCAACATAAGCATTATACTTCCTCTCTGCATATTCAATACATGGTTCTCCCAGCTTCTGCATTATTCCTGCAACTGCACCCCAGTTACTCTGGCTTTCTCCCAACGCCTCTCTAACTCTTTTTTTCAATCTTTGTACTGTCGTAAATCATTGCCTGTCCAACTCCCAGTCCTGTATTCGGTTGGGAGTTTCTGTCATGCCCCCTTTGGCATCTTAGCTTGTATTAGAGCGTGATGATCATTCTTATGTGCATCGTGTATCTCGCTTGCTTCTTCTAGATTTTTCCAAAATTCTAAGTTATTTTGCTTTTATTTTAGGAACCTAAATCTTTCAAGATCATCTGTTTTTCCACTGGTGTAAAGGGTCTGTAAACCTGTCTCATTATGGTCTTGAAGCCCGAGATCCCTTCCTGTATCGATATTCCCTCCATTTCATTGTTGTATCTCTGTCCCTTTTTATCACGTATTGTCCTTTCATAAGTTTCCCCTTCATAGGTAATTAGTATATTCACTGTGAATTGGAGCCATTGGCAACGATGGATATGACGGGGATGCGGACGGTCCTGGTGATTTCTTTACACATTTATTGGTCCCGTCAGGGGATGGGTCAGTGTCCCAGTCTTCACACCACCCGTACTCAGCCGCCTCTTTTACCAGGTTATTCCAGTTGGGTTCATCGTCTGCATTTCGTTTCATCTGTCTATTAATACTAATATGTCTTATTCTTACGCCACAGTCTTTGCATCGTCATTCGTACAATGTGCACAAAATGAATACTCCTTTGTCTTCTTTGGCCTTTTTATGTGTTGTCCACATTGTCCGTTTTCTCCCCACTCTTCACTCCAACCTTCCATCTTCATCATCCCTTCCAGTTTCTTGTATTTCTCTTTCAAATAATCGACAAAATTTAAACTTTCCCTTTCGTCTTCACCACCACCTCCTGACATCTCACTTCCTTTCCTTGGCATACTTAATCTGTTTGATTTTATCAAGACTTTCCTATTGTCTTTTACTCATCTACGGATTACCCTCCTGGTTAATGCCCCGCTCGCGCCCGCCTCTTTCTCCCAGAGGCTCGTTCATGTCACCCTAAGTGAGCACCCGCCAGTCGCTACCTACTTGCCCTGGTATCTTGTTCAAATCCAACCAGGTCGGTATCATCCTCCCTAAATCATGTTACGGACTACGGTAAAATAATTACCTGTCTGCTCAGTTAATAGGAATGCTGCCTGTCGTGTTGTGTCCTTCCAACTACGCCAATTGTTGTGGTGTATTTCACGAATTACCACCTGGAGACTCGGAAGTCAGGTATGCACGAGGGAGGTCACAGCAACAAAGCAAACTCCATTACTGAGTCCTCCCGAGAAACAGATACATTTGCTTTTATGGGCTTTGGTTGCGTCACACTATCTGATTTCTTTTGAGGCAAACAAGATCAGTAGTTGTGACTGATTGCACTTGTACTGGCAACAAAATAGAGTCATCGTGTTTTTCAGCATAGAAACAGGCCCTTTGGCCCAACGCACCTGCGCCGACCATCAAACACCCGTCCAAAACTAATCCCACTTCCTTGCAGTTGGCCTGTAGCCTTGTATGTTATGGCGTTTCAATTGCTCATCTAAATACTTCTTAAATGTTGTGAGTGTTCCTGCCTCTACCACCCCTTGAGGCAGTGTGTTCCAGATTCCAATCACCCTCTGGGTGAAAGAAGTTTTCCTCAACTCCCCTCTAAACCTCCTGCCCCTTACCTTACATCTATGCCCCCTAGTAATTGACCAAAAATGCTCTCGGCTTTCTTCGAGCACACACCTGCTTCTTGCCTAATCGAGTCCTGACCTGTTTTTGCTAGTAACGTAACTTCTTTATCTAATAAATGTTGTAATTGTGGCTGGCTTAAGCTTCCTACATGACATTCAGTCACAGATGCGTCATTCAGTATTTTTGCAAAGCTTAGCATATTAAGTTAACCTTTTTGTTCTCACATCAGCAATCTATATGCCATTCACTATAATACCTGATTTTTAGTGCTGACGATCAAGCTGCCCTCTGCTTCACTAGTGGGTTTTTTACTTCAGCATCTAATACAAAGTAGAGAGAAGGTAAGCACCAGTCAAGATGTGGTGACAGAGGAACCTTTGGGATTATCAAGGAGTGGGTTTTGGGGGCATTTAGTAAATGTGGAGTTTTACTGCTTTGAGGTTCAGTAGGCTGGGGTATTATTG
The DNA here is from genome assembly GCF_036365525.1 of Heterodontus francisci. NCBI lineage: Eukaryota > Metazoa > Chordata > Chondrichthyes > Heterodontiformes > Heterodontidae > Heterodontus > Heterodontus francisci. Next base: position 28,802,328 of record NC_090381.1, on the reverse strand, counting down.
TAGTGTTTTGAGTCAAAATATGAAGGTTATTTGTTATGCATCTGAAAGAACAACAAAATGCAACATCTTCTGGCCTTGTTGCGAGAACACCGCAAGAAATTACCAATCGCACAGTCAGGAAAGTGTCCATGATTGAGATTCAGCAACCGAGGCTATGTCATTCAAGCCAGAATTTATTTGTACAATCATAAAAGATTCCCAATGAAATGAAATTATGTTTCCAAGCAAACACAAGAAAATATCAATCCCAACAGAAATAGTGATTCGACAAAAATAAGAACAAATCAGAGTCTTACTGTTTCATTGAAACAATTTCAAAGTATCAATACAACAGCAGTTGAGTGCAGTTGGGTTACAATCCTGTGCTTGATTCCCCATAGACTAAGAGAACCCAAATACAAACAGCTAAGTCAGAAAGTCTTTTGGCCCTAATTCATAATTTTGCTCAGTTAGAATATTTCAGGAAATAGAGGAATTGGAATAATTCTGTTATCTGGGAAAGATACCTGACAGTTAATGGGTATCACGTTCATGAGTTTGACCCATTTACTTTTGGATAGCCTGTGCCTGTGGATAGTGTTCTGGGGTAGAAATTACTGTTGGTGAAAGTGAGGAAAATTGGTTGGAAAGGAGTTGGAAAATGAAGAATTAGAGTTCTCACTGGTTTGCAGCCTGCTTCACAAGTCTTGCAAAACCCCTGACCTAGTTTCCACTGATAATTGTCACACAGAAGGTCACTGTGAGGTCATGAGGCACCAAAAGTTAATTAAGACAAACATAATGAAGCACCCCATGATGTCAGTGTTCTCCTGCCCATTGCAGAACAATCAGAAATGGGAGGTAAAGTCTGCAATGTTATCACCTGCTGGGGAGGAATCTCTTGAAGGTGCAGTAACAATTAGGCATTGCATGCATTGCTTCTCATCACAGGATTTCATGTAAGAGGTAAAAGACAAAGCAGGCATGGCTGGAAGATCAATGGCGCCAGAATTGGTCTGTTCAACCCATAATTTACAGGCCCAGGCACATCAACCTCTTGTCTGTGAGAGAGAACATGTCTTACAATGGTCACAGAGCTCTGCTACATGCTGCAAGGTGACCTTCAGTCAACATCCACTATTGAGACTTAAATACAAGTGGCAGCCAAAGTCACTTCCACTCTCTACTTTTATTCTTGCACTGCCTTCCAGGTTAACATAGCTTTTGCGTTTTTACACAAGATATTTTTTCAGGACCCATGTCACCAGTCATTGGACCTTACATCCTATATATCTGTAGTATACCTTTTGGCTCAATATATAGATAATTCATAGCATGGCCCATGTATCATACAAGAGCACTCTTAACCTGTATAACTGTTAATGACTGATGATTAACACTGAAAAACAAATCAAACTGATGCAATTCTAAGGTTTGTAAAGATTTATAATACCCTTGAAAGCCATTTAGCCATTTAGAAGCTTCACAGGCCTGGCTGTGAAACCAGAATAAAGCGTTGATGCAAATGTTTAAAGGACATGATTAACAACATTTTGATTAATTCTGCAGAAATTAGAATCCCTGATGAAGAAGGTACTTATCAAAGAAACTATAAAAGAATATTCAGAAAATATGCAAAGCCTAAAGTAAATGAAATCAATGATGGTATTGTAAACGAGAAAATTATAATCTTGAAGACATTTTTCAATTGGATCAACCATTGGTTCAGAGCATTTACATAAATTTTGAAAATACAGAAAGTTTAAGATGATTGGTAGATTTTAACCTTGATCACCCTGTGGTAAACTGTCTGGAGTGGATCATCCACCCATTATACACCATGCCTGATTTTCCACTCCATTGAAGTCAAAAAGTTTGAAATCGACCCCATGTCTTCTTGAACTTTGGAGAAGTAGCAAATAAAATAGTCTTTATTGATAACCTTTTGTCAGTTGTCATCATTTGTGTACATCTTTCATTAACCAAGAGGAGAATGGTGTTAAACGAATGCTGCACTTTATTCATGAAGAATGGCGTCTTAATTAACATGGACTGAATTGCTTTATATTGGGCAATTTGAATGAAGATAATTAGTGCATCTGCTAATAAACCCTAGACATAAATAAATCCTGATGTATACATCCTGCAAAATACCAGTTTTATTGTGGGATTTCAGAGACAATATTTTTTACTGTCTATTAAATAATATTTCTGATTTAACTGTCATTTGTTGGATCCTTATCAATCTTTTTCAATGTTACTCCTTTCATTCTGATTATTCTGCACGTTGATGAAATCTCACATAATTTGCAAGTTTAAATGCTTTTTTTTAACTCCCTTTACTCATATCCATTGTAACTATTAATATTAACAGAATCCCAGAATCATCAATTGACCTCAGCTTTTCAAGAGGAATGATAAGTGAGAAGTACTCTCCCATTATTTATCTAAATTTTTAACTCATTTTCTATTTGACCTGGACAGCTTGCAGTTCAGCTGCAAATCTTATGATAAGTATTTCATCAAATGTGTTTGAAAAATTAAAACATCACTTACATCATCCTCCAATCATGGTAAATCTTTAAAAATAACTACAACAGATTTGTTACCCATGCCATCACTACAGGTTGGTCAGGAGTATGCTTCTTACAACTTCTTCCGACTACTTTGTAACAGGCAACGGAGCCAAAATTACTCAGCCTTTCTGGCTCATTCCCACCACAACTCCAGTGGAATGTGGATACGAGGGCCAGATGGGGCTCGAATATGCCAGGTTCCGGTTTATACAGTGAGTTCGACTGCTCAGGAGTCATAGGAATATAGGAACAGGATTATGCCATCTCACCCCGAAGCATCTGCCACCGTTCAATGAGTTCAGAGCTGATCTGCAACCTAACTCCACATACCCACCTATACCCCATCTCCCTTCATACCTTTGAATAACAAATATCTATCAATCTCAGATTTAAAATTTACAATTGACCTAGCATCAATTACTGATTGCAGAAGAGGGTTCCAAACATCTACCACCCTTTTTTGCATCAAATTGTTTCCTAATGATCGTATTGAACAATGGAGCAGGCTCGAGGGGCCATATGGTCTACTCCTGCTCCTAATTACATTCTAATGCTCTTAATTTCACTCCCGATAGGTCTGGCTCGAATTTTTAGACCATGCCCCAAGTACTAGACTCTCCAACCAGCAGCTATATTTTCTCTGCATCTACTCTATCTGCCCACCTTAATATCTTAAGAACTTCAATCAAATCACCCCTTAACCGTCTAAATTTCAGGGAATACCAATCCTAGTTTGTATAATCCTACCTCATAATTTAACCCTTGGAGTCCAGGTACCATTCTGGAGAACAAATTCTGCACACCCTCCAAGGCCAATATATCCTTCAAAGGTGCAGTGCCCAGAACGGAACACAGTGCTCCAGCTGAACTACAAGCTCTCCAGATCAAATAGAAAATGGGTGAAAGGGACAGTACTCCTAATTCATCATTCTGGTTGAAAGGCTGAGATCAGTTGATTGTTCTGCAATTCTGTTAATATTAATAGTTACAATGGATATGCGTAAAGCGAACAACCAGGGTTTTGTATAGCTGAAGAATGGGGCTGTCAGGCACTCGAGGTATACCCGAAGTGCATGTAAGCTGCTCCTCAACCCCCCACCATCAACAAACCTGTGGCTTTCAGCAGTATCAGCACCAGGGGCTGTCAGTGGGTACGGTCTGATGCAGTGGTTGGGATCAAAACCTATGTAATTTCAAGGCCAATTTCTTTTATTTATTATTGTGCTCTGAGTTATATGGGCAAGGTCACATTTTTTTCCCATCTCAAGGTGCCCAGAAGAGGCAGTGCTGGATCTTCTCCTATAAATATTGCAGTCCTTCTGGTGATGAGGCACCTACATTGGTGTCATGTTGGGAATTCCAAGGTATCGACCCATTGACAGTAAAGGAATGGTCATATATATTGAAATCATAATGCTGTGTAACTTTGAGATGCTGGCGTTCCCATAACATTTCTGCTGTCGTCTTTCTCCATAGCTAAGTTAGGGATGTGCGAAAGAAGCAGGGGAATGGGACTAATTGCATGACTCTGTCAAAGAGGTTGACACAATAGGCTGAATGAACTTGTATTTTTGTGCTGCAAAGTTCTATGAGGCAGTGGCGTAGTGGTATTGTCACTTGGACGAGTAACCCAGAGACCCAGGGTATTGCTCTGGGACCACAGCAGAAGGTGGAATTTGAATTCAATTAATAAATCTGGAATTAAAGCTGGTCTAATGATGGCCATGAAACCATTGTCGATTGTTGTAAAAAACCCATCTGGTTCACCACTGTCCTTTAGGGAAGGAAATCTGCTGTCCTTACCTGGTCTGGCCTACATGTGACTCCAGACCCACAGCAATGTGGTTGACTCTTACTTGCCCTCTGAAATGGCCTAGCAAGCCACTCAGTTAGGGCAATTAGGGATGGGCAATAAATGCTGGCCTGGCCAGCGACACCCACATCCCATGAATGAATTAAAAAAAAAATGTCCAAGAATGTCAGGAATCCCTCCCTCTCGCTCCAGGTATTTTTACACCAGGTTTGACATTTTACTGGTTTTTAAATCCACCGGTGTCAAACAGAATGGTGACAAGCCTAACCCTTTGCTTGTGGATGTTGCAGGCAAGACCAGCATTTATTGCTGTTCCTAATTGCCCATTAGAAGGTGATGGTGAGCTGCCTTCTTGAATCGCTGCAGACCATGTAGTGTTGGTACACCCACAGTGTTCCAGGATTTTGGCCCAGCGACAGTGAAGGAACAACAATATAGTTCCAAGTCAGGGTGGTGTGTGGGTTGGAGGGGAACTTGCAGGTCGTGGTGTTCCCATGCGTCTGCTGCCCTTATCCTTCATGGTGGTAGAGGTTGCAGGTTAGGAAGGTGCTGTCAAAGGAGGCTTGGTGCGTTGCTGCAGTGCATCTTGTTTATGGTACACACTGTTACCACTGTGTGTCGGTGGTGGAGGGAGAGAATGTTTAAGGTGGTAGATGGGGGTGCCGATCAAGTGAGCCACTTTGTTCTGGATAGTGTAGTTCTTCTTAAGTCTTGTTGGAGCTGCACAGTGGAGAGTAAGTGGACAGTATTCAATTAGCATCCTGATTGTGCCTTTTAGATGATAGACAAGCTTTGGGGAGTTAGAAGGTGAGTTACTTGCCGCAAAATTCCCAGCCTCTGACCTCCTTTTGTAGCCACAGTATTTATATGGCTATTCCAGTTAAGTGTCTGTTCAATGGTATCCCTCAGGATCTTGATGGTGGGGGAATTCAGCGATGGTAATGCCGTTGAACGTCGCAGGGAGATGGTTAGATTCTCTCTCGTTGGAGATGGTCATTCCCTATGTGAGAATAAGAAATGCTGAAATGTTGTTTCTACAGCTTGTGGAAAGTTACCAAGAAGTCATTTTTACACAACATAATGAAATCACTGAAAAAGAGAACTGATAAGGGTATGTAAGTAAAGACCTTGAGACAGTACATCACTGAAAAAGAGAACTGATAAGGGTATGTAAGTAAAGACCTTGAGACAGTACAGCAGTTAACAATTGTGCTTAGGGAGATAAAAGGGAAACAGCAAGAGTTAGAACAAAGGATGTAGTGAATAAGAAACTGCCCCACTAAGATAAAGGCTGACAGCTGCAAGTTAAAACACACAATGGAGAGCCAAATAAGGTAAAACAAAAACAAGAGTTAGGGGCTAGAAAGTTAGAGTAGGGGGAGAAGTAAACAGAGGAGGAGACTGTAGCAACCATAGGATAGGTTAGTGTCATAATACGTTATAACCAATAATGTAAAATAAAGGCGTGGACAAATGATTTGTATTGTATAAACATGAACTGAATATGTTGATGGGTGTGCCTGCTTGTAGGACACCCGATCTTGCAAGAACGTTAAATAAACTTACTTCTTCAGAGTTTGACTTGGTGTAAATTATTATCAAGTGGGCTATGTTTCTCACACCTAGTACTTGTGTGATGCAGAAATTTGTCCAGGTCTTGCTGCATGCAGGCACAGATGGCTTTATTATCTGAGGAATTGTGAGTGGTACTGAACACTGTACAATCATCAGCAAACCTCCCCACCTCTGACCTTTTTTATTTATTTTTTCATTCATGGGATGTGAGCATTGCTGGCAGGGCCAACATTTATTGCCCATTACTAATTGCCACCATCATGAGCCACTTCAGTCCATGTAGTGTAGGTACACCGACAGTGCTGTTAGGAAGGGAGTTTCAGGATTTTGACCCAGTAACAGTGAAGGAACGGTGATATAGTTATGTCAGATGGTGTGCGAGCTGGAGGGGAACTTGCAAGTGGTGGTGTTACTATGTGCCTACTGCTCTTGTTCTTCTAGGTGGTAGAAGTCATGGCTTGCAAGGTTCTGTCAAAGGAGCCTTGAGAAGTTGCACCATGTACATGGTGCGCACTGCTGCCATTGTGCACCAGAGGTGGAAGGAGTGAATATTTAATGTGGTGGATGGGATGCTAATCAAGCAGGCTAATAATTGTTAACAACTGCATATGGCAGGTCGGCAGAGCTTTGATCTGTTCTATTGGTTGCTAAAGATGCTGGTTGGCCACACTGCCAACACTAAAATTGTTCAAGTGAATTTTATGAGCTGTGCAGCAACACACACCCCACCCATCAGGAGTATCCATCAGGAAATTGTGGGCAAGTTGTCAAGGTTTTCTCGGGACTTTGGGGAGCTGCCTAGAAGCTGGTGAAGCTCTACCCGAGCAGTGCATCATTAAATTAGGTGGTTGTGCAAACACGTCCAGCTCCTGCTTCACCATGTCATAGAGTTATACAGCACAGAAACAGACCCTTTGGCCCATTTTAAAATGTTGTGAGTGTTTATGTGTTTCAGCTGTACTTTGCACCAGAACAGCCCCAGTCACATCTTGCCTTGCAAACCTATTATTTGTACATTGTAATTAGATGCGGAAATCAAAGTAGGAAATAGAAAGGTATTGGGTGACAAATCCAGTACTGCTGCTGCCTCATGTCTTAGCCTTCTAGCCCAAGTAAGATCACTGGAAGGTGAAGTTTGGTGATCAGATTCTTGTTACGACCGACCGCTCCTGTCAAAGCCCCCAATCAAGATATACGATTCTGATTGTGGTGGGACCAACGCACTGTTAATTCAATCCCGTCGCTCCTCAGATCGGCTAACATATCATTTAATACTTTCCAAATTAAAGAAAGTCCCAGCCAAATTGGACCACCTATTCACCCCTGAATGAGGCAAACCAAACCAGGTGTCTTTAAATTAACAAATTAACTCATTAATTAGAAGAACTAAATTCTTAAACATGATAAACAACATTTAAAATAGAAAAATTAGAGCCCTTGCAAATTTACAGTCCAATGTTCCTTGAAGTCCTCAGGGAATGTTGTTTGAAGTCCTTATTGCTTTCCTTCTCCAGCGAATTTCAAAAATTAACAACTTGCAAACTCTTTCAATGGGATCAAGCTGACTTTAGAGTTTTTGAGGGGTAAAAGATTGTCACAGTCTCACTTCCCTTTATTCAATTTAAATTACCAGAGATCTCTGTTTTGGCTTGACTTTTTCTTAGAATTTTAAAAGATAATAATAAACAAACTAAAACCCTATTCCTTCAGTTCAGGTGTGCTAAACACAGCTGTGTTCTCTGTGCCTGGGTTCGATTAGAACAAACTGTCTTCAACTAAAAGCCAGTTCAAAACTGAACTGCAACAAATGTATCGTGGGAGACTCACTCCCAGTGGTTGTATCTATAATAACAAGATTGCACCCTTTGAATTGCAGTCTCCAAATGGCTGTTTCTAAGGCAACGAAAATGCACCTTCCTGTAACTCCTAAGGCTTGCCGGCTCTGAAAGGAATACTGATCCCTTGCAAGCCTTGAAGACAAACTGCATATTCCGAACAAAACTACAGGATACTGACACTCTTATCAGCTGTTCAGGAACTGCTCTAACCAAAACATCTGATTCAAAAATAGTGGATATCTGGAAATAGATTACTGTCAGGATCACATTCATTCCCTCATTAGATACCTGCAGCCTTAAAATTACCATAAAGTGTTTATCTTGTAGGATGTTTCCCTGGTTTAAAGAGAATGCAGTGCTTTTAAATGAGAAGCAAAATACATCAGGTGCTGGAAATCTGTAACAAAACCGAGTTCTAGTGAACTGTTCTGGAACTGAAATTTTAACTACAGCCTGAATTTCACGAGGAGCCAGTGGGCCCGCCTTTGCCGGCCCTGGACAACTCAACTGTATTTAAAGGTCCTCAGGCAATTAACTGCCTGAAGTTGTGGCTTCTGCCCCTCTGAGGCAGAATGTCCTGATTGGCTGGCAGCTCTTAAGGCCCTGCAGCTCCACTGGGAGCAGTGGCCACTGCTGGGACTGTAACAGTCCCCAGACCCAGCCAATGACAGGGGCTTGAGAAGAAGATAAGTGGGGTCAGAGCTCACCGGGACAAATCAGCCAGGCCGTGCCAAGGGATGGTGGGGGGGGGGGGGGTTCAATCGTGGGGAGGTGTTCCAGTGGGGGCAGCCCCTGCCTGATCAGGAGGGCCTCGCGAGCCCACAATGTGGCTGCCAGGTTTAACTGGGTGGCCTCCCTCAGTGGTGAAATGACTATCCGCCGCTGGGAAAACACCAGCAGGAGTGGGACGATACCCCTAAGTGGCTGCTAATTATCCACTTAAGGGCCTCAGTTTGCCTCAGGACAGGCAGGCTGCCTGCCACCTCGCCCACCACTGGAAAAATACCAGCAAGGGGCAGGTAGGCAACGAGCACGGCATCCCTCCCAATTCGCCATCACACCCGATTTTACACCCCACCCTCCGCCTCTGAGCCCACTCCCAGAGAGGGCATTAAATCCTGGCCTCTCTTTCTCTCTCCATAGATGTCACCTGACCTGCTGTATATTTCCATTATTTTCTGGTTTTACATCAATATTTTAACTTAGTCAGTTTTTAGTCAGGTATTTTCAAATCAATATTTCAAAATTTCAGTGACTCATCAATTTCTCCCCTCTCAATTTTTAACTTGTGAAAAGTAACCTGCATGAGTGCTGCTTATCTGTGTTCATTTTGAGAAGCTAAGAAAATATTCTTTGCCACAAGAGGGAACGCTCCCTCTGTATTGACAAACCCATCTCAAGAGAGTCAGACCCTCAGACGTTTCACCATCCAGTCTGCGCTCCTGGTCTCATCTGTTGCTACCAGTGTCCATTGTACATTATCTAGTATCCATTGCATTAACTTGGGAAAAGATCAATCACCTGAATACCATTCATATTTTTAAATAAAAGCAAAATACTGCGGATGCTGGAAATCTGAAATAAAGACAAGAAATGCTGGAAATACTCAACAGGCAGCATCTGTGGGGAGAGAAGCAGAGATAACATTTCAGGTCAGTGACCCTTCTTCAGAACTGGCAAATATTAGAAATGTAAAAGGTTATAAGCAAGTAAAGCGGGGGTGGGGCAAGAGATAACAAAGGAGAAGGTGTAGATAGGACAATGTCACAGAATTGCTGAACAGAAGGTCGTGGAACAAAGGGAAACAATATGTTAATGGTGTGTTCAAAAACAAAGCATTAGTACAGATAGGGTGTGAATGGACTGAAAATTGAACAGCTGCAAGTATAAACGTGAAAAAGACAGTGGGTAAGCAAACTGAACAAACTAAGATGAAGTAAAATAAAATATATACAAAAAAAATTTTTAACAAGGAAATGAAAAAATAACTAAAAATAAAAGTAAAATGGGGAGCCCGTCATGCTCTGAAATTATTGAACTCAATGCTCAGTCCGGCAGGCTGTAGTGTGCCTGAACCTCTGAACCTCTCTCTCCAGCAGCACTGCCTCACCTTATCTCAAAGCTGTTCTACTCCGCAGTTTAATTTCATCCTTCATCTCATCCGACGCATTAACAAAAAATCGTTTTTTCTTCCTTTCAGGCGTCAAGGAACGCAAGCTCCAGCAGCTGATGGGGACTAATGCCCCTCCAGAACCTTTCTTCCCCTTCACTTCCCTCTGACCCCACCCCTTCTGATCTGACCCCTTGCTGTGTATTCACTATACCCTCTGACCTCCCCCTCTCTGATGCTGAACGTTCTGTACTCAGCAAAGGTCTCAGTTTTATCCCCTGACGCCTCCAACTCAATGAATTTTGCGCTCGGCATGAAGTTGAGCTCTTGTTCCGTCGCCGCCACCTCCGGGCTCACTTCTTTGACCAGGAGTCCTTCCCCCGATCAGCAGACCCATTAAACCGCCTCCAGCGTTCTCCCTCTACCTGGAACTCTCTCCCTGGCCTCTTACCCGCCCTTGGATCTTTTCATTGAAAACTGTTGGCAAGACATTGGTCATCTCAATCTCTCTAACCTGTCCCCCATGAACTTGAGGCACTCCGTTCTCGCAGGTCTAACCCCGACATGGTCATCAAGCCTGCAGACCAGGGTGGTGCTGTTGTAGTACGGCGTACCGACATCTACCTTGCAGAGGCTCAGCGCCAACTCTCAGACACTTCTTCCTACCTCCCTCTGGACCATGATCCCACCACTGAACATCAAACTACTGTCCACAGGACTGTCACTGACCTCATCTCCTCTGGAGATCTTCCTTCTACAGCTTCCAACCTCATAGTCCCACAATCCCAGACAACCCGCTTCTACCTCCTTCCCAAAATCCACAAACAGGACTGTCCCGGCAGACCCATTATGTCAGCCTGCTCCTGCCCCACTGAACTTATTTCTTCCTATCTTGACTCCCTTTTCTCCGCTGCTCCAGTCTCTTCCCACCTACATCCGTGACTCTTCTGACACACTGCGTCATTTTGACAATTTCCAGTTTTCTGGCCCCAACCGCCTCCTCTTCACTATGGATGTTCAGTCTCTCTGCACCGCCATCCCCCACCAGGACGGTTTGAGGGATCTCCGCTTCTTCCTTGAACAGAGGCCCAACCAGTCCCCATCCACCACCACCCTCCTTCGCCTGGCTGAACTTGTTCTCACATTGAACAACTTCTCCTCCAACTCCACTCACTTCCTTCAAGTAAAAAGTGTTGCTATGGGTACCCGCATGGGTCCTAGTTATGCCTGTCTTTTTGTGGGATATGTCGAACATTTCTTGTTCCAGTCCTCCTCAGGTCCCCTCCCCCAACTCTTTTTCAGATACATTGATTTTCAGGTACATTGATGACCGTTATTTCCTCCTGCCCCGAACTGGAAAACTTTATCAACTTTGCTTCCAATTTCTACCCTTCTCTCACCTTTACATGGTCCATCTCCGACACTTCCCTTCCCTTCCTCGACTTCTCGGTCTCCATCTCTGGGGATAGGCTGTCTCCTAATATCCATTATAAGCCCACCAACTCCCACAGTGTCTTCGACGACACTTCTTCACACCCTGCCTCCTGTAAGCACTCCATTCCATTCTCCCAGTTTCTCCTTCACTGACGCATCTGCTCTGATGATGCTACCTTCCAAGACAGCGCTTCTGATATGTCTTCCTTTTTCCTCAACCGAGGATGCCCCGCCACTGTGGTTGACAGGGCCCTCAACCGTTTCCAGCTCATTTCCCGCACCTCTACCCTCACTCCTTCCCCTTCTTTCCAGAACCGCGACAGGGTACCCCTTGTCCTCACTTTCCACCCCATCAGCCTCCATATCCAAAGGATCATCCTCCGTCATTTTCGCCACCTCCAGTGTGATGCCACTACCAAAAGCATCTTCCCCTATCAGCATTCCGAAGGGATCGTTCCCTTCGTAACACCCTGGTCCACTCCTCCATTACCGCCACCACCTCGTCCCCTTCCCATGGCAGCTTCCCCTGCAATCGCAGGAGGTGTAATACCTGCTCATTTACCTTTTGTCTCATCACTATCCCAGGCCCCAAACACTCCTTTCAGGTGAAGCAGCGATTTACTTGTACTTCTTTCAATGTAGTATACTGTATTCGCTGCTCACTATGTGGTCTCCTCTACACTGGGGAGACCAAACGCAGACTGGATGACCGCTTTGCGGAACACCTCTGCTCAGTCCGCAAGCAGGACCTCAAGCTTCTGGTTGCTGGCCATTTCAACACTCCCCCACCTGCTCTCATGCTCACATCTCTGTCCTGGGATTGCTGCAGTGTTGAGGTGCTGCAGCATCTCATTTACCGATTAGGCACACTACAGCCTGCCGGACCGAACACGGAGTTCAATAATTTCAGCGCATGACAGGCCCCCCAGTTTACTTTTATTTTTAGCTCTTTATTTCTTTTTCCTTTCTTTTGTGTTTATTTTATTTTACTTCATCTTAGTTTGCTCACCCACTGCTTTTTTCATGTGTGTACTTGCGGCTGTTCATTTCCAGTCCGTTGACACCCTATCTGTACTAATGCTTTGTTTTTCAACACACCATTAACATATTGTTTCCTTTTGCTCCATGACCATCTGGTCAGCTATTCTGTGACCTTGTCCTATCTACACCTTCTCCTTTGTTATCTCTTGCCCCACCCCTGCTTTACTTGCTTATAACCTTTTACATTTCTAATATTTGCCAGTTCTGAAGAAGGGTCACTGACCTGAAACGTTAACTCTGCTTCTCTCTCCACAGAGGCTGCCAGACCTGCTGAGTATTTCCAGCATTTCTTGTTTTTATTTCAGATTTTTAAATAAATGTATTATTCATTTTTACATTAATTTTAAAGTACATTTTTATTCATTTATACATTTAGCCTGCAAGAAGGCTGTGTTCTGGGAGCCTTTGCCATCCGGCCACCGCGGGTAAAATTCCAGTCGTGGTGGGAGGAGGCCCTTAAGTGGCAGTTAATTGGCCACTTAAGGGCCTTGATTGACCTGGGGCAGGGGGGCCGTTTCTCGCCACCGCACCCCGCGTAACATTTCAGTGGGCACAGGAAGGTGTCGGAAACAGCCCCTCCCCCACCTCCCACTCAATTTTACAGCCCCACCCCCCCCCCCCCCCCCCCCCCACCACCACCACCAGTCCACTCATTGGGGGTGTCCTAAAATCCCGACCCATATCTTTACTCTATGCCGTTCTGGTCATCTTTCTACAGTACTCCAGCTGTGGCCTGACTAGTGTTTGATACAGTTCCAGCATAACCTCCCAGCTCTTACATTCTATATCTCAGCTAATAAAGACAAGGATCCCATTTGCTTTCCTGACCACCTTATCTACCTGTTCAATCACCTTTTGGGATCTGTGGACATGCACTCCAAGTTCCCTCTGTTCCTCTACACTTCTCAGTATCCTACTATTTATTTGTATTCCTTTGCCTTGTTTGCCTTCTTCAAATGCACGAGCTCACACTCTGTGGATTGAACTCCTTTTGCCACGGTTCCACCCACCTAACTGGTCCATTGATATCTTCCTGCAGTCTACAGCTATCTTCTTCATTATTGGCCACACAGCCAATTGTTGTTTTGCCTGCAAACTTCTTCTTCATACCCTATACATTTAAGTCCAAATCATTGATATATACCACAAAGGACATGGAACCAAGTACAGAGCCCTGTGGAACTCCACTGGAAACAGCCTTCCAGTCACAAAAACACTCATCAACAATTACCCTTTGTTTCCTACTTCTGAGCCAATTTTGGATCATTTTGCCTTGGATACAATGGGCTTTTATTGTATTTTTGCCATGTGGGACCTTATCAAACCCTTTGCTAAAATCCATATAGACTACATCAAATGCACACCCCTCATCGATCCTCCTTGTTACCTCCTCAGAAACAAAATTGTTATCATTGAGAAACTAGACTACCCTTTGGAATGAACTTTACACTATTTTCGCAAAAACTTATTAAAAGAGAAAAAGAGGACAATTGTTGTAACTCGAAAAATGAAAACAGGAAGTGGCAGAAGCACAGTGCTGCTAGGCTATTTAAATGCTCCAGATGATCTCCCACTTCCTTGCTGCAATGCCAGCAGAACCCCCCAAGAATGAGCGGGCATCCAACAAACTAGTTTCCCATAGGAGACTGGGGAGAATATCCACAGGATTTCAGGGTGCTGCTTTTTTAAATCATCAGCCATGTTTTCTTTGTAAATAGCCCCTGTTACGTTTCTTTTTTAAAATAGCCTCAGTTGTTCTTTTTGAAGAGAAAATTTGAACTGAAATTGCAATGGAATCAAGAACAACCCATTCTGTGTAAAAGAAACTATGAGCAGGGGGACTGGATAGGGAGGGGCACTAGGCAGGGAGGGCAAGGAGGGCAGGGTAAGCATGCAGAGCAGTTCTGTTTTGGATAGGTGGTACTGGTCACCTAATGAAGAATTATGCACTCTTCATTATAGACTTTCAAATGTGTTTTAAAGAAGAGTGAAATAATAAACTGAACCCCTTGATTTCTTGGTTTTAAAAAAAAACAAATTGTCAGTTTGACCAATAACAGAATGCATGATGGTCTTTGCTTATTGCACAAGCAGTTTGGAGAGAGAAATGTGTTTGTCAGGAAGACAGAAGGGAATCTTCTTAAAATATAAAACCTGAATAACAGATAAGGAAACAATGGTGACATTTGCAGAGATATGGCAGTACGCCCTGCAAATTGAAAAGAGATGTTTTGATATTGAACCACGCTATGCAAGGTATGATAATTGAACAGAAGATTTCCGGAAGAAACAATATAAAACAGCCTATTCTGCAAGGGTTTTCACGATAACAATACATGATCCCAGACAGGGGGGCATAGGAGAGGAACCTGCAAATGTACCAAGACACAGAATTTGATCAATTCTTTGTCTTGAGTTGTTCTCGCCAGAACAAAGATTGTATGAGAAGTGAATCCTTTCTTTCTGGTGAAAACCTGTTATTTTAATGTAATTAAATTCTCTAAACGTAAATAAACTGCAGTGCCCCACTTGATTCTTTGCCTTTTACGTTGTCAGCAAGAAAGAAAAGTAATCCTGCAGATTTGGTGCTGTGCATTGAGTACAAAAGTGTTCATTCAACTGAGATTTAAGTCGGATTTACTTTGCATCAGCTCAGTGCTAGGAAAATCGAGACCAACGCCCAAACTAGCTGGAACATTCACAAAGATTTGATCGCTAGCCAAGTTGAGGGATCAGAATGGGATTATCACACCCTAGTACACCTGGTTTAGAATGTTAACTAATACTCTGGGAGTTTATTCCAGATGATAGCATACCGTGTGCATTGTAGTTCATGATGCAGAATCCCAAGAGTGTAAGCATTAAATGGTGATCTTAAGTCTTTATGTAGGTGTAAAATTCGGCTTGGCAAGAAAGAAACTCCATTACACCAGATAAAGGGGGTCTGGCTATTAGCAGTTTTGTTTAGAGTTGAGGAAAAACAAAGGGCTGGAAATGCACTTTTACCTGACAGATTTGATGTTGTGATATGGATCCTGAATTAGTGGTACCACTCATTATGGGAGAGTTTGATGGAATGTATGGTACAGCTGTTTGTCTATGGAATTCTCTTCCCCGGAGAGCAGTGGTGGCAGTCATTGAATATTTTTAAGGCTGAGGCAGATAGATTCTTGATTGACAAGGGAATCAAAGGTTATAGTGGGTAGACAGAAAAGTAGAGTTGAGGCCACAATCAGAGCAGCAATGATCTTATCAAATGGCGGAGCAGGTTTGAGGGGCCGAATGGCCTATTCATGCTACTAATTCGTATGTTCATATGGAATAAGTATCTCGGGGTTCTCTGGCTGGTGAAAAAATGGAAGACTTAGCAAGGTGACAAATTAAAATACTCTTGTGTCTCTCTTTCTCTAATCAGTGGTTCGTACAGGTCAAACGAATGATAAAGAACTGACTAAATAACTAGAGCAGATTTAGACTTATTTTACTTAAAATCTAAAGTCGACCGAGCACCTAGCTAAATTTATAAAGAAAGTGTTGCAGTAGCCACAATGTTGCATATTAGTTGGTATCAGATGGAAGAGGAAATCCAGAAATATATGGAGACGAATTTGCCAAAGTGAAAGGAGAAATGTGCAAAAGTATGCATGAGTGAAGTCACAATTTTCACTTGTACAATAGTGATGTCATAGTTAAAAGATAAATGACTCTATAAAGAGAAGCAGCAGATAGCTCAGGAAACTGCACTAAATTGAGGCCCACTCCAGAATCAAATTGTCTGGGCCTTGGGTGGCACGTTAACGATGGACTGAACTGGATCCAATAAAATTTTGGGGAAAGGGAACATGAAAGATCAACAAAATTTAACAAGTTGCACATTATTGTGAACTGATCTATCCTGAGTTCCAGTATTGTTTAAATATGAATAATCATCTGTGTCTTCCTGAAAACAACCAAGTTATAATATTTTCAGAAACCTGGAGCAGCTGAATATTGCTTATCAATTGGACTGGTAAAATGGACCCGAGCATATAGAAAGAAATTGCAGTAGCAATAGTGGCAGCAGTAAGTATAATTTTTCATTTCTGATGGAGGGGACAAAGGTGGCATCTAAACACTGGAAAGCAATTATCATGAAAACCCTGTATGTCAGAAGGGAAATATTAATTTCATCGGCTGGAACCTTGTACTTTTACTGGGAAATCGTACAAGTAATTTTTTTTTAAAGTGGCTGCCAAGATGGCCACTGCAATTTGCATTTGAAACACCAAAAGATCAAACTGGAGATGACAGGTCTCATTCAATGTAGCCAGAATGATGGGGTGTTCGCAGTGATTAAATTCCCTTGAATGGCCTTATCAACACGGTCATCAGGGCCAGCTACACCCATTGACTTTGAAAGAGACAACCCCTTCCAAGTGTGACTGGCCATTTTGAGGTGCAGCACCTTGAATCTCAGAGAATATTCCAGAAAAACCTCATAAAAAGAACTAAGGGGCTTGATAGTGTCATATGCTTGCCTGCGCAGCTCTGGAGAAACTGTAAGCTTGGTCACAGAGACAGAAGAGATGGAGAAACTGAAAAGCCACCAATCATAGAAATCATAGACCATTTAAGGAACAGAAAGAGGCCACATGGCCCATCATGTCTATGCCAGCTGAAAAATGATCCATCTATTCTAATTCCACCTTCCAGCATTTGGTCCATAGCCCTGGAGATTACAGCACTTCAGGTGGATAACCAGACTCCTTTTGAATGAGTTGAGGGTTTCTGCCTCTACTATCCTTTCAGGCAGTGAGTTCCAGACCCCCACTACCATCTGGGTGAAAAAGTTTTTCCTCATCTGCCCTCTAATTTTTCTACCAAGCATTTTAAATCTATGCCCCCAAGTCACTGACCTCTCTGCCAAGGTGAATAGGCCCTTCACCTCCACTCTATCCAGGCCCCTCACAATTTTGTACATTTCAATCAGATCCCCTCAGCCTTCTGTGTTCCAAGGACAACAAGCCCAGCCTATCCAATCTTTCCTCATAGCTGCATTTTTCCAGTTCTGGCAACATCTTCGTAAATCTCCTCTGTACTCTCACTCGTGCAATTACATTCTTTATGTAATGAGGTGATCAGAACTGCACACCGTACTCAAATTGTGGCCAAACCAATGATTTTTACAGTTCCAGCATAACCTCCCTGCTCTTATCTTCTGTACCTTGGCTAATAAAGGAAAAGATTCCATATGCCTTCTCAACCACCTTATCGACCAGTCTTGCTACCTTCCTGGATCTGTGGACATTTACTCCAAGGTCTTACTCCCTCTGCACATCTCAGTATTTTCCCTGCAGACAAGGGTGGTGCTGTTGTTGTCTGGAGTACGGACCTCTACCTTGCAGAGGCTCAGCGCCAACTCTCAGACACTTCTTCCTACTTCCCCGTGGACCATGACCCCACCACCGAACATCAAGCCACTGTCCGCAGGACTGTCACTGACCTCATCTCCTCTGGAGATCTTCCTTCTATAGCTTCCAACCTCATTGTCCCGCAACCCCAGACAGCCCACTTCTACCTCCTTCCCAAAATCCACAAAAAGGACTGTCCCAGCAGACTCATTGTTTCAACCTGTTCTTGCCCCACTGAACTTATTTCTTCCTATCTTGACTCTATCTTTTCTCCCCTGGTCCAGTCTCTTCCCACCACATCCATGACTCTTCTGATGCCCTACATCATTTGACAGTTTCCAGTTTTCTGGCGCGAACCACCTCCTCTTCACTATGGACATCCAAACTCTCTATACCTCCATCCCCTATCAGAACAGTCAGAGGGCTCTCCACTTCTTCCTTGAGCAGAGGTCCAACCAGTCCCCATCTACCACCACCCTCCTCCACCCGGCTGAACCTGTTCTCACATTGAACAACTTCTCTTTTAACTCCATTCACTTCCTTCAAGTAACGGGTGTTGCTATGGGTACCCACATGAGGCCTAGTTATGCCTGTCTTTTTGTGGGATATGTCGAACATTCCTTGTTCCAGTCCTATTCAGGCCTCGTCCCACATCTCTTTTTCTGGTACCTCTTTTTCCGGTACATTGATGACTGTATCGGTGCCATTTCCTGCTCCTGCTCCGAACTGGAAAACTTTATCAACTTTGCTTCCAATTTCCACTCTTCTTTCACATTTACCTGGCCCATCTTCGACACTTCCCTTCCCTTCCTCGACTTCTCTGTCTCCATCTCTCGGGATAGGCTGTCCACTAATATTCATTATAAGCCCACAGACTCCAACAGCGTCTTCGACTACACTTCTTCACACCCTGCCTCCTGTAAGGACTCCATTCCATTCTCCCAATTTCTTTGTCTCCGATGTATCTGTTCTGATGATGCAATCTTCCATGACAGCACCTCTGATATGTCTTCCTTTGTCCTCAACCGAGGATTCCCCTCCACCCCAGCTGTGGTTCTCGGGGCCCTCAACCGTGTCCTGCCCATTTCCCGCGCCTCTTCCCTCACCCCTTCCCCTCCTTCCTAGAACAGCAACAGGGTTCCCCTTGTCCTCACTTTTCACCCCATCAGCCTCCACATCCAAAGGATCATCCTCCGCCATTTCTGCCACGTCCAGCATGATGCCACTACCAAATGCATCTTCCCCTCCCTTCCACTGTCAGCGTTCTGAAGGGATCATTCCATCTGCGACACCCTGGTCCACTCCTCCATTATCCCCAACACCTCGTCCCACTCCCATGGCACTTTCCATGCAATCGCAGGAGGTGTAAAACCTTTTACCTCCTCTCTCCTCACTATCCAAGGCCCCAAACACTCCTTTCAGGTGAAGCGATTTACTTGTATTTCCTTCAATTTAGTAAACTGTATTCTCTGCTCACAATGTGGTGTCCTCTACATTAGGGAGACCAAACGCAGAATGGGTGACCGCTTTGCGGAACACCTCCACTCAGAACAAAACCATGAACCCTCGCTTCCGGTTGCTAGCCATTTCAACACAACCACTCGCTCTCATGCCCCCATATCTGTCCTGGGCATGCTGCAGTGTTCCAGTGAACATCAAAGCAAGCTCAAGTAACAGCATCTCATTTACCGATTAGGCATGCTACAGCCTGCCGGACTGAACATTGAATTAGAATTAGAATTAGAATTAGAATTAGAATTGGAATATTACAGCGCAGTACAGGCCCTTCGGCCCTCGATGTTGCGCCGACCTGTGAAACCATCTGACCTACACTATTCCATTTTCGTCCATATGTCTATCCAATGACCACTTAAATGCCCTTAAAGTTGGTGAGTCTACTACTGTTGCAGGTAGGGCGTTCCACGCCCCTACTACTCTCTGAGTAAAGAAACTACCTCTCACATCTGTCCTATATCTATCACCCCTCAACTTAAAGCTATGTCCCCTCGTGTTTGCCATCACCATCCGAGGAAAAAGACTCTCACTATCCACCCTGTCTAACCCTCTGATTATCTTATATGTCTCTATTAAGTCACCTCTCCTCCTCCTTCTCTCTAACGAAAACAACCTCAAGTCCCTCAGCCTTTCCTCGTAAGACCTTCCCTCCATACCAGGCAACATCCTAGTAAACCTCCTCTGCACCCTTTCCATAGCTTCCACATCCTTCCTATAATGCGGTGACCAGAACTGCACGCAATACTCCAGGTGCGGTCTCACCAGAGTTTTGTGCAGCTGCAGCATGACATCGTGGCTCCGAAACTCAATCCCCCTACTAATAAAAGCTAACACACCATCTGCCTTCTTAACAGCCCTATTAACCTGGGTAGCAACCTTCAGGGATTTATGCACCTGGACACCAAGATCTCTCTGTTCATCTACACTACCAAGAATCTTCCCATTAGCCCAGTACTCTGCATTCCTGTTACTCCTTCCAAAGTGAATCACCTCGCACTTTTCCGCATTAAACTCCATTTGCCATCTCTCAGCCCAGCTCTGCAGCCTATCTATGTCCCTCTGAACCCTACATCATCCTTCGGCACTATCCACAACTCCACCGACCTTAGTGTCATCCGCAAATTTACTAACCCACCCTTCTACACCCTCTTTCAGGTCATTTATAAAAATGACAAACAGCAGTGGCCCCAAAACAGATCCTTGCGGTACACCACTAGTAACTGAACTCCAGGATGAACATTTGCCATCAACCACCACCCTCTGTCTTCTTTCAGCTAGCCAATTTCTGATCCAAAGCTCTAAATCACCTTCAACCCCATACTTCCGTATTTTCTGCAATAGCCTACCATGGGGAACCTTATCAAACGCCTTACTGAAATCTATATACACCACATCCACTGCTTTACCCTCATCCACCTGTTTGGTCACCTTCTCGAAAAACTCAATAAGGTTTGTGAGGCACGACCTACCCGTCACAAAACCGTGCTGACTATCGCTAATGAACTTATTCTTTTCAAGATGATTATAAATCCTGTCTCTTATAACCTTTTCCAACATTTTACCCACAACCGAAGTAAGGCTCACAGGTCTATAATTACCAGGGCTGTCTCTACTCCCTTTCTTGAACAAGGGGACAACATTTGCTATCCTCCAGTCTTCCGGCACTATTCCTGTCGACAATGACGACATAAAGATCAAGGACAAAGGCTCTGCAATCTCCTCCCTAGCTTCCCAGAGAATCCTAGGATAAATCCCATCTGGCCCAGGGGACTTATCTATTTTCACACTTTCCAAAATTGATAACACCTCCTCCTTGTGAACCTCAATCCCGTCTAGCCTAGTAGCCTGAATCTCAGTATTCTCCTCGACAACATTTTCTTTCTCTACTGTAAATACTGACGCAAAATATTCATTTAACACTTCCCCTATTGAGTTCAGTAATTTCAGAGCATGATGGGCCTCCCATCTATTTTTAGTCATTTTTTTCTTTTTTCGTTTTTATTTGTTTATTTTAATTTTGTTTGTTTCATCATTCATCTTTTTACCATGTGCCTACCCACTGTTTTTTTCATGTTTGTGCTTTGGGCTAGGGCTGTTCATTTTTCTATCAGTTCACACCCTTTCTGTGTTAACGCTTTGTCTTTCAGCACACCATTAGCATACTGTTTGCCTTTGCTCCATGACTTTCTGGTCACTTATTCTTTGTGACACTCTGTTCTGTCAACACCTTCCCTTTTGTTACTTCTTGCCCCACCCCCGCTTTATTTGCTTAAAACCTATTACATTTCTAATACTTGCCAGTTATGATGAAGGGTCACTGACCTGAAATGTTAATTCTGCTTCTCTCTCCACAGATGCTGCCAGACCTGCTGAGTATTTCCAGCATTTCTTGTTTTTATTTCAGCTTCCCAGCATCTGCAGTATTTTGCTTTTATTTAACAATGTAAGTACTCCCCATAGCATCACACAAAGTGATGTCATTCATCATGTGATCAGTTGGTTGGAATTGAACAAAACACCTAATCACATGTGTTGGTCAGCTCTATTGTAAATGTGTTTCTACAAAAATAAAGAACCCACGGTTTATGACCACTCAACATAAGATTGTTTGGTACCTTATTGCCACATAAAAGCAATAATGCAACATCACTCAGCCAATTTCATATCCAGGCTGCTACTTCCATGTGCTCTAACTATGCTGACAAGCCTGCTATGTCACACTTTATCAAATGCCTTTTGGAAGTCCATGTCCACCACATCAACCACATTGCCCTCATCAACCCTCTCTGTTACCTCATCAAAAAAATGAAAGCAATTTAGTTAAACATCATTTGTCCTTAACAATCCTTGCTGGCTTTCCTTAATTAATCCACATTTGTCCAAGTGACTGTTAATTTTTTCCCGCATTTTTGTTTCTTGAAGCTTTCCCACCACCGAGGTTAAACTGACTGGCTTGTAGTTGCAGGGCTTATCCTTACATTCTTTTTTGAACAAGAGTGTAACATTTGCAATTCTCCAGTCATCTGGCCACACCCCTGTATCTAAGGAGCTTAGGAAGATTATGGCCAGTGCCTCCATAATTTCCACCCTTACTTCCTTCAATATAGTTGGATGCATCTCATCCGGTCCTGGTGACCTATGAACTTTCAGTACAGGCAGCTTATCTCCTCTTCCTCCTCTTTATCAACTTTTAGCCCATCCAGTGTCTCAACTACCTCTTCATTCACCATGACTTGGGCAGCATCTTCTTCCTTGGCAAAGACAGATGTAAAATACTCATGTAGTACCTCATTCATGCACCCTGCTTCCATGTGTAAATTCCCATTTGGTACCGAATTGCTCCCATTCCTTTTAACACTCTTTTACTATTTATATGCCAACAGAAGATTTTTGGATTCCCTTTTTTGTTAGCTGCCAGTCTCTTCTCATACTCTCTCTATGCGTCTGTTGTTTGTTTTTCGCTTTCTCACTGAACCTTCTATATTTAGGCTGGTTCCCAATTGTATTATCCACCTGACATCTGTCATCTGCACCCTTTTGCTGCTTCATCTTAATCTCTGTCTCTATTTGCAAGTGTGTATCGCATATGCATGCTACTGTGAGTGTGTCATGTATCCATAGGTGCTCGCCAAATTACAGTTTAAGTTGAATAAATTTCAACCTTCTTTAAACATAAGAAATCCTGTTTGTGCTGAACTCTTTGCCTTATAATTGGAAAGCGGTGAACAAGGATTCACCAAGGGGGAGCTAAAACATGGTGTGTTTAAAATTAAACCCCGTTACAGCAAGACTAGGTGAAGGCTGAAAGGGAACCCTCGACTTTTTTCTCATTTTTTCATAAAAATGCTAACCTTTTGCGATTCATACACAAGACTACTCAGATCCCGCTGCATCTCAGAGCTCTGCATTCTATCACCATTTGGATAATATGCTTCTTTTTTATTCTTCCTGCCAAAATGGACAATTTCACATTTTCCCACATTATGCTCCATTTGCCTGATCTTTGCCCACTCATTTTTCATTTAATTTCATTTAGAGATACAGCACTGAAACAGGCCCTTCGGCCCATCGAGTCTGTGCCGACCAACAACCACCCATTATACTAATCGTACATTAATCCCATATTCCTACCCCATCCCCACATTCCCTCAATTCCCTCAATACTAACCTATACTAGGGGCAATTTTTATAATGGCCAATTTACCTATCAACCTGCAAGTCTTTGGCTGTGGGAGGAAACCAGAGCAGCTGGCGAAAACCCACACGGTCACAGGGAGAACTTGAAAACTCCGCACAGGCAGTACCCAGAATTGAACCCGGGTCGGTGAGGCTGCGGTGTTAACCACTGCGCCACTGTGACGCCATATCTCATCTAACCTATCGATAATTCCTTTGCAGCCCCCGTATGTCCATATCACAACTTACCTTCCTACCTATCTTTGTATCATCAGCATATTTTAGCAACCATACCTTCGGGTCCGTCATCCAAGTCATTTATATAAATTGTGATATAACATTTTCCCAATAGGTATCAAAACTAAACCATTCACAGAATCACAGAATAATACAGTGCAGAAGAGACCCTTCGTCCCATCGAATCTGCACCGATGCACGAAATACACCTGACCTGTCTACCTAATCCCATTTGCCAGCACTTGGCCCATAGCCTTGAATATTATGAAGTTCCAAGTGCTCATCCAGCTACTTTTTAAAGGATGTGAGGCAACCCACCTCTACCACCCTCCCAGGCAATGCATTCCAGACCGTGACCACCCTGAGGAATGAACAAGCGATTGGCTGTCACTTATTTTGTTTAGCTGAAACAGGCTCAATGTCTGTGTGCGTGTTCATCTGTCTACAAAGAACAGGACCCTGTGTACTGTTATGACCAGGTGAGAAAGAGGTCTCGGGTTCTCTTTCAGCCTTCACCTAGTCTTACTGGAACAGGGTTTTAGTTTTAA
Organism: Heterodontus francisci; assembly: GCF_036365525.1. Taxonomy (NCBI): domain Eukaryota; kingdom Metazoa; phylum Chordata; class Chondrichthyes; order Heterodontiformes; family Heterodontidae; genus Heterodontus; species Heterodontus francisci. The sequence continues at coordinate 28,778,096 of NC_090381.1, read as the reverse complement.
ACACACTGTGTTTTTAGTTCCCCCTTGGTAAATCCTTGTCCATCGCTTTCCAATTATAAGGCAAAGAAACCAGAACAAATAGGCTTTCTTGGGTTTAAAGAAGAAAGATTGAAATTTATTCAACTTAAACTCTAATTCAGTTAATGCCTATGGACACATGATGCGCCCACACGAGCATGCATACGTGATGTACACATGCAGATAGGGACAGAAAAGAGCAGAAATAAAATAAAGTGGAAAAGTTTGAAGCAATCTCTGAAGAGGGTTTTTGTTACTGTGCTTCGAGCTCACTGTAAAGTCCTTGATTGCAGGTAGATCCTGCTTTTCATTGGGGCCCAGTATTCTTCTTAAACCTTGTTCGCTGCAGAAGACTTTTCTCTCTTGGGGTTCATGTGCCTTCAATGGTTTTGGAATTCGGTGAGAAAGAGATGGGAGCAGGCAGACAGGCAGGCGGTCGTCTTCAGTCCAGAAGCAAACTGCTTTCTGCAGTGTCTCAGTTCAAACTGTTGTGGCAAGTTAAAAAAAAAAACCCTGCAACAGCCAGTTAGTCATGTGACCAGCTGGCATAACCACTTCTGGCTTTGTGGATTGTCTTGTCCTCGCAAACCCTGGAATATCTCCTCTACACACAATACCTAATGATCAAAGGTCCATTGTGGGTTACATTGGAGCAGCAAATAACCCCTTTGACCTTTCAATCACTGTCTGGTAATATGCAAACATCCTTTTTTCCAGACAAGGTCTGGCAGTCCTTGTAACAGACCTTCTCTTCTCCCAGCAACAATTTGAAATTTAATGTCCATGTGGTGAAATTAATATGCCTCATTCTTGGCAGGTGGGGGCCTGCATGACAGTATTAATTGGTTGTCAGTGTAATTCTTAGCACACTGAGGATTATTTAGCAAATGTCATTCAGTTGCAGAATCACATCTAATGTGTGACACTGTTTTGAGTTTTGCAAGCACGGGCTGGTTGGCTATGGCCTGTACCTTGCCTGTTGCCAACCATTTAGTGTATGTCACCAAGGCTCACGCATTCCACTGCGTGCCTTGACTACCCTCTGTCTGAAAGACACGAAGCCAGGGCGATAAACAATGGAACAGCTTTGCCAAGACCACTTACCCTCGCCAATCTGAGCAAGTCATTGAGGCGTTTCCGACACTGATACCAGTTTCTGCGCATTACCCTACAGTTCTAAACCTCTTCTGCTACCTCCATCTAAGTCGCCTTAGTCAGGTGGGAGGGTCTTCTGACTCCATTTGCAGGGATGAAGACTTCCTGCCTTTCCCTGACAGCTTGCAGGAGAATCTGCAGGAAAGCATTACTGGATCGTGGGGCAGGATGCTGCCTGCTGGCTGGCATTTTATTTGCTTATGCTGCAGAGGAAAAACAATTAATGGGGAGTTGGTGCTATGTATGACAAATTAAGGAAGGAAAAAGCAGTTACAAATAAGTAAAGGATTTAATTTCAGTAACTTAATTTCAGCAAGGAGTCTTATTAGTAAGACAGATGAATTGAGGGCATTGATTAGCACATGGGATTATGACATTGTGATTATCACAGAGACATGGTTGAGGGAGGGGCAAGACTGGCAGCTCAATATTCCAGGGTACAGATTCTTCAGGCGTGACAGTGGAGGGGATAAAAGAGGAGGTGGCATTGCACTGTTGATCAAGGAGTCAATTACTGCAGTAAGGAGGGATGATATTTTAGAAGGTTATTCGAATTCGGCTATATGGATAGAACTTAAAAACAAAAAGGAGGCAATCACTTGGCTGCGAGTGTACTATAGGCCTCCAAACAGTCGGTGAGAGATAGAGGAGCAGATATGTAGGCAAATCTCAGAGAGGTGTAAAAATAATAGTGTAGTAATAGTAGGGGATTTCAACTTACCAAATATCAACTGGGATAGTCTTAGTGTAAAAGGCTGAAAGGGAGCGGAATTCTTAAAATGCATCCAGGAGAGCTTTTTGAGTCAGTACATAGAAAGTCCTACAAGAGAAGGGGCAGTACTGGACGTAATCCTAGAGAATGAAACTGGACAAGTGGTAGAAGTGTCAGTGGGGGAGCATTTCGGGGACAGTGAACATAACTCTGTAAGATTTAAGGTAGTTATGGAAATGGACAAGGACGGGCCGGAAATAAAGGTACAGAATTGGGGGAAGGCCGATTTCAGTCTGATAAAACAGGATCTGGCCAAAGTGGACCGGGAGCAGCTACTTGTAGGAAAGTCTACATCAGGCCAGTGGGAGTCATTCAAAGAGGAAATAGTGAGGGTTCAGAGCCAACACGTACCCGTTAAGGTGAAGGATAGGACCAACAAGTCCAGGGAACCATGGATCTCAAGGGATATAGCGGATTGGATCAGGAAAAACAAGGAGGTTAATTGCAGATTCGGAGCGCAGAAAACAGCAGAGGCACTAGAGGAGTATAGAATGTGTTTGGGGTACGAAAAAAAGCAATTAGGAGTGCGAAGAGGGGACTTGAAAAAACACTGGCGGGTAAGATAAAGGAAAATCCTAAGGGATTTTATAAGTATATTAAGAGCAAGAGGATAACCAGGGAAAGAGTAGGTCCCATTAGGGACCAAAGTTGCAATCTGTGTGTGGAGCCGGAGGACATAAGTGAGGTTTTAAATGATTACTTTGCATCTGTGTTCACTATGGAGAAGGACGATGCAGGTGTAGAGATCAGGAAGGGGGATTGTGACATACTTGAACATATTAGCATTGAAAGGGAGAAAGTATTAGCTGTTTTAGCGGGCTTAAAAGTGGATAAGTCCCGAGGCCCAGATGAGATGTATCCCAGGCTGTTATGTGAGGCAAGGGAGGAGATAGCAGGGGCTCTGACACAGATTTTCAAATCCTCTCTGGCCACAGGAGAGGTACCAGAGGACTGGAGGACAGCGAATGTGATACCATTATTCAAGAAGGATGAACCAGGTAATTACCGGCCAGTGAGTCTAACATCAGTGGTTGGGAAAATATTGGAAATAATTCTGACAGGATTAATCTCCACTTGGAGAGGCAGGGATTAATCAGGGATAGTCAGTATGGCTTTGTCAGGGGGAGATAGTGTCTAACTAACTTGATTGAATTTTTCGAGGCGGTGGCTAGATGTGGGGATGAGGGTAAAGCAGTTGATGTAGTCTAGAGGCCTGCTTTAGGTCGCGTAATAAAACTCGACCCAAACCCAATCGAACCACAGCGGGCCCAAGCATGACCTGGCCCGAGTTCCTCCCATTTTGCCCCGAAGCCGACCCAACCCGAACCCACCACTACTCGACCTGACCAGAGACCAACCCAACCATCTGTTTACTTACCTTCCTGACATCGAACCTGCACGAAGCTGCAGAGCATGCGTGAGACCTCATAGTGACATCACTCGCTCACTGCGCAGACTCAGTTTCGTCCCGGACTCCCAGCTCAGGTAAGTTTTAAAATTTTTATTACTTACCAGCAGAGCATTTACCGTGTGCGTCTGGCCCGACCTGACCCGACGCGATCTGGACTCGGCCCAACCTGATCCAAACCCGAAAGCCGGCCCCGGATGATGGGCCCGACCCGACCCAACCTGACACATGTCGTTGGGTCCTGTCGGGTTCGAGTCGGGTAGCAGGCCTCTAATGTTGTCTACTTGGACTTCAGTAAGGCTTTTGATAAGGTACCACATGAGAGATTGGTTAAGAAGATAACAGCCCGTGGGATCCAGGGCAGTCTGGCAAAGTGGATCCAAAATTGGCTTAGTGGCAGGAGGGTGATGGTCGAGGGTTGTGTTTACGAGTGGAAGCATGTGACCAGTGGTGTACCGCATGGATCGGTGCTGGGACCCTTGCTGTTTGTAGTGTACATTAATGATTGAGATGTGAATATAGGAGGCATGATAAGTAAGCTTGCAGACGACATGAAAGTTGGTGGTGTCGTACATAGTGAGGAGGAAAGCCTTAGATTACAGGATGATATAGATGGGCTGGTAAGATGGGCGGAGCAGTGGCAAATGGAATTTAATCCTGAGGTGTGTGAGGTGATGTATTTTGGGAGGACTAACAAGGCAAGGGAATATACAATAGATCGTAGGACCCTAGGAAGTATAGAAGGTCAGAGGGACCTTGGTATACTTGTCCATAGATCACTGAAGACAGCAGCACAGGTAGATAAGGTGGTGAGGAAGGCATATGGGATACTTGCCTTTATCAGCCGAGGCATAGAATATAAGAGCAGGGAGGTTATGATGGAGCTGTTAGGCCACAGCTGGGTACTGTGTACAGTTCTGGGCACCGCACGATAGGAAGGATGTGTCTGCACTGGAGAGGAGATTCACCAGGATGTTGCCTGGGCTGGAGCATTTCAGCTGTGAAGACAGACTGAAAAGGCTAGGATTGTTTTCCTTAGAGCAGAGAAGGCTGAGGGGGGACATGACTGAGGTATACAAAATTATGAGGGGCATCGATAGGTTAGATAGGAAGAAACTTTTTCCCTTAGCGGAGGGGTCAATAACCAGGGGGCATAGATTTAAGATAAGGGGCAGGAGATTTAGAGGGGATTTGAAGAAAAATGTTTTCACCCAGAAGGTGGTTGGAAACTGGAGCGCACTCCCTGCAGGGCTGATAGAGGCAGGAACACTCACAACATTTAATAAGTATTTAGGTGAGCACTTGAAGCGCCATAGCATACAAGACTACGGGCCAAGTCCTGGAAAATGGGATTAGAATAGTTAGTTGTTTGATGGCCAGCATGGACACGATGGGCTGAAGGGCCTGTTTCTGTGCTGTATGACTCTATGACTCTAACTCTGAACACAGATAACACAAAGGCTGCTGCCCCTTGATGCTTGAAACACAATGTTTTATAGCTATGGTGCGTGACCAAGTGACAGTCGGTTCCACCAATGAAAGGCCGCCCCACCGCATGATTGCTTGTGTCTGCTGTGCCCATCCCCGCACTGTTCATTTACATACAGCATTGTGTGGCATACTGGAAAAATGGCGGAGGCGGATTATACCAAAACCCCGGCACATATGTCTCCAGTAGGAGACTGGGGAGAACCTCCAGAGAATTTTGTCGTGTTGGTTTTATAAATTACCAGCCATTCTCCCTTTGTAAATATCTCCAGTTGTGTTCCCTTCTTTCCCATATGGTCCACTTTTTCCACCTATCATGTCACCATTTTCCCAATTGTTTGTTCCACAAGACTTGGATCTGCTAATTATTTTTTTAAATGGACTTTGTTCTGATTCCCTGTTCTTAAAAAAAATTCATGAACAATACCACTAGAGTTTGATTCTTTGTCTCAGATCGCTCAGAAGTGAAATTTTTAACTGAATTTCAACACATGCTGTACCTAAAAAAAAAACTTCTGCTTGATTTTCAAATAGTCAAATAAGAAACCCAATCACACATGCTTCAATTCATGTGCTCCTCTTTGCAAACATTGTTGATTATAAATAAAAGTAAACATATTCCAATCTTATTCAAAATCTAAGCTTTGACAATTTGATCTTTAATTTCTTTCAAAGCCTTTTTGGGAAATATAGCAATGAGACTCACAGATATTCACAGGATAAGAAGATGCACCTGTCTACCCTTCAGTCCTTTTATTGCACTAATTGAATGCAGGGACGGATAGACAGGTGAATAGGAAGGGAGGTACCACTGATGTAGCCACTCGATACTCAGTGCAAGACCAAAATTGCATTGGGGTAAACGTGTCTTTGGACTTGAATTTAAATATTATAATGATGCATTGTTCTGTTAATTAGTCAATCTTCGGCATTTTGTTCTGCCTTTGGACTTCTGCCTATTTCAAAGCGGCAGAGAGCTAGCTTCAGCTAACGACACACCTTTATAGATATTGGGCATTATAAATCTTTTAAGTCTTTGAGTTTGTCAGATATTAACCCATTCGGCCTTGAGAAGAATGGATCCTTTGGGGTTTATTTTCAGGGTACAGGCAGTTGAAAGTGCAACAGGGTTTCCAAAGCTTCAAGAATTTAAGGACATGTGTCACAGCATTGTGGCAATTGGGAGTCTGGGAACAAGAAAATTATCATCATATGTGTTGGTATTTTAAACACTTAAAGGAAACAACAAAAGGACATACATAATTTTAGTGGTTTTATGGATAAATAAAAATTTTAAAGTTTTATTTGAAAAGAATGAAATAAATTGATCTTAATGTTAAGTGATGAGCAGGTAGAGGAGCCACTGTCGAACTGAAAGGAATATCAATCTAAGTAATGCAAATTACAGAAACGGAAAACAAAAAGAGGGAAAATGTTCCCAAAGCTGCGAGTAATAGAGTCAGCGATATGGAGACCGCTGGACTATGAAAGGGCAGGTATGGTTGGTGACACTAGGAGAGGCAACAAGATGTTTTGTTGCAAGTAATTTCCAGCTCAAGGGGTAGGCAGCCATGTGTGCAACAATAAAGATCAGGAACTACGCTGCTCAAGTAGCAGGAAGAGCAGAATGCCAGGCATCTGGGTGACGTTGCGAGGAAGGCATGGCCTTTAATCGCATAGATAGTACTGCGAGGTATCTCTAACAGACCCCAGACCAAAAGAATGCACTGGAGTGCTGACGTACAGCTGCATTAGAGTGCTAAAGTGGGAGTTTTCTGACTGAGGGTAATTAAGGGTTAGTTTTATCTAAAGTCTAGTCTTTCTTTTATTTAGCAAATTAACTTAACAGTTGATGTTTGGTTGGAGAAGGTGAGTTTTAAACCAGCTTTAAACAGAGTTCACTCAGGCTCTGCTTGCAGCTGCACCTTGTTAATTAGATAACTGGCTTAAACCAGTTTTCAGGGGCTAGAGTCAGTCAGTATAAAAGTGGGCCATCTAACAGTGCTGACTTCATTTGCCCTGGAGTGCTGACTTGGGGCTGCATTAGAGTGCTAAAGTGGGAGTTTTGTGACTGAGGGAGTTCGGTGAGGAGGGAGCGAGGAGCTCCTTTCATTTCCTACCTGTCCTCAAAGAGCATGAGGGGAGACAAGAGTTTCCAAATAGCACAACTGACTGGTGAGTAAGTCCTGATGGGTATTTTTCAAACTGGATTGAATTGTAAGTCATTGTTTTAGCAATACTGAGTTGATTTATTTCTTTATTATAATAGCCTTCTAAAGTTTTAAATTTAAAGGGTTTAGTCTAGGCAGGAGAGCTTAAAGCCGTGGTTTGCTCGCTCCTCTTGCTGCATGTGGGAATCCGGGATCATTTCCTGTCCCTGGGACCAGCATGTGTGCAGGAAGTGTGTCCAGCTGCAGCTCCTGCAAGCTCGGTTTTCAGAGCTGGAAAAGCAGCTGGAAACACTGTGGAGCATCCGCGAGTCTGAGTGCATCGTGGAGAGCACATTTAGAGAGGTGGTCACACCGCAGCTGCAGGGACTTGAGGAAGGAAGGGAATGGGTGACCACCAGGCAGTCCAAGAGAAACAGGCAGGTAATTCAGGAGTCCCCTGGGGTCCCGCTTGCAAATTGGTATTCCATTTTGGAGGCTGACGAGGCTGGTTCCTCCAGGGAGTGCGGACAGAGCCAAGCTTCTGGCACCACAAGCAGCCTGTCTGCACAGGGAGGGGGAAAAAGAGGAAGAGCAATAGTAATAGGGGATTCTATAGTCAGGGGAACAGATAGGCACTACTGTGGCCATCAACGTGACTCCAGGATGGTGTGTTGCCTCCCTGGTGCCAGGGTCCAGGATGTCACTGAACGGCTGCAGGGCATCCTGAAGGGGCAGGGTGATAAGGCAGAGGTCATGGTACATGTTGGTACCAATGACATAGGTAGAAAGAGGGATGAGGTCTTGCATCAAGAATTCAGGGAGTGAGGCAGTAGACTAAAAAGCAGGACCTCTCGGGTTGTAATCTCTGGATTACTCCCAGTGCCACGTGCTAGCGAGTATAGTAATAAGAGAAGAGCACAGATGAATGCGTGGCTTAAGAGTTGGTGCAGGAGGGAGGGTTTTAGATTCCTGGACCACTGGGACCGTTTCTGGGGAAGGTGGGACCTTTACAAGTGGAACAGTCTACATCTGAACCAGAGGGGGACTAACATCCCTGCTGGCAGGTTTGCTAGTGCTGTTGGGAGGAGTTTAAACTAATTTGGCAGGGGGAGGGGACGCAGACTCCTAGCAGAATAGCGACAAAACCAAACACAGGAAATCAAACAAGTCAGAGGGAATACAGCGGAAGTAAGTTTCAAGGGAATAAGACCAGAATGGATGGCCTCTACTTTAATGCCAGGAGTACTACAGGTAAAACAGACGAGTTAAAGGCAAGGATTGACACATGGAATTGTGATATAGTAGCCATCGCGGAGACATGGTTGAGGGAGGGGCAGGATTGGCAGCTCAATATCCCGGGATACAGAATCTTCAGGCGAGACAGAGGAGGGAGTAAAAGAGGAGGGGGCATAGCAATATTTGTTAAGGAGTCAGTTACTGCAGTAAGGAGAGATGATATCTTGGAGGGGGCATCAAATGAAGCTTTCTGGGTAGAGTTTAGGAATAAAAAAGGGACAGCCACATTGCTCGGTGTTTATTATAGACCCCCAGATAGTCAGCGGGAAATTGAGGAGCAAATATGTGCACAATTTGCAGAGGTGTGTAAAAATAATAATAGGGTAATTATATCAGGTGATTTCAACTTTCCCAACATTAATTGGGATAGTCATCGTGTTAAGGGCTCAGATGGAGTGGAGTTCTTAAAATGTATACAGGAGAACTTTTTAGCTCAATATGTAAAGGATCCAACAAGGGAGGATGCAGTGCTGGACCTAATTCTGGGGAATGAAGCCGGACAGGTGGTTGATGGGTTGGTGGGGGTGCATTTTGGTGATAGCGATACAACATGGTACAATTTAAGCTTGTTATGGAGAAAGAAATAGACAAGTTGCAAAAAAAGGTTTTGGATTGGGGGAGAGCGAATTTTAGTAAAATAAGGCAGGATCTGGCCAAGGAAGCCTGGAAAGAGTTAATTGTTGGGAAATCTACAGAAGAGCTATGGGGGGCATTCATAAAGGAAATGGGGAGGGTTCAGGCCCAACATGTTCCCTCCAGGGTAATAGGTAGGAGCAACAAGCCCAGAGAACCTTGGATGACCAGAAACATTCAGGGTACGATGAAAAGGAAAAGAGAGTCTTTTAGCAAATACGAGGAGAGCAAATCAATGGAAGCATAAGTGGAGTACAGAAAGTGTAGGATGGAGCTTAAGAAAGCAATTAGGAGAGAAAAGAGGGGATATGAGAAAACTCTGGCTGCTAAATGTAGGGAAAATCCCAAGATATTCTATAAGTATATCAATGGGAAGAGGATAACCAGGGGAAGAGTAGGACCCATTAGGGACCAAGGGGGAAATCTGTGGGTGGAGCCAGAGGACATTGGTAGGGTGTTGAATGAATACTTCACATCTGTCTTCACCCAAGAGATTGAGGATGTAGATATGAAACTCAGAGAGAGACTGTGAAGTTCTTGAGCAAATTGTCACAGGGTGTGACAAGGTATTGGAGATTTTGGCAGGCTTTAAACCCAAGAAAGCCTATTTGTTCTGGTTTCTTTGCCTTATAATTGGAAAGCGATGGACAAGGATTTACCAAGGTGGAACTAAAAACACTGTGTGTTTAAAAATAAAACCCTGTTACAGTAAGAATGGTGAAGGCTGGAAGAGAACCCTAGACCTCTTTCTCACCTGGTCATAACAGTACACAGGGTCCTGTTCTTTGTCGACAGATGAACACGTACACACACATTGAGTCTGTTTCAGCTAAACAAAATAAGTGACAGCCAATCACTTGTTCATTCCTCAGATCAATGTCTTGACCAGAGTCAAGCAGCCTGCTTTAAATTTCAAACAAAGCTTGGCAGTTAATTGCCAGTCACCATAAACTGGTGCATTCTCCATGGCAACGCATCTACCAATCAGAGTCCTCTTGCCAATCAATCAGCACTCTCTTCTCATACAGTATATATTTGTTGTTTCCCTTATATTGGTATTCTTGCGAATTGTCCTGATCAGTGCAAGATGAAAAGGTCGACAAAATGTCTCTATTTTTAGCAATACTCAAGTTCTCTACTGCCAAAGACATTTTTATTTAGTTTAATATTTTATGCACACTTGTAAATCATTTATTTTGTTTCATTTGAAAAGGAAAATCTTTATTGGAGGGGTATGGCACGAACGCATTGATACGCACTGCAATGCATTTCATGAAGTGTCCAGTGTCCATTTTTCATATTGATTTTAGCCTTCAGTCCTCAATGATGGCTATTTGTCAGTTGCAAATTTTTCAGTTTTTTCACCACCAACACGCCTTACGTTTGTAGTTCTGCAGTCACCCCCTTACCGTTCTTGCATTGCTGTGTTCTCAGTTCCATCGTAACCCAGAGAATTCTTTGACCTGCCAGTCACGTCAAAATGTTGCAATGTTGTAGCTTCCTATGTGTGCGGGTTAAAGCCTTGATCTGGCAAATGGTTCCAATGGAGACACAAGTTGCTTTTATTGAAGTTGATAGCATACAGATCAAAGCTCTGCAGTCAAGCCACATCCACTTGTGAATGGTGGTGGACAAATAAACAACTAACAGGAGGAAAACGCTCCACAAATATCCCCTTCCTCAATGTTGGGGCAGCCCAGAACATCAGCGCAAAAGAAAAGGCTGAAGCATTTGCGATCATATTCAGCCAGAAGTGCCGAGTGGATGATCCATCTCGGCCTCCTCCTCCTCCTGAAGTCCCCAGCATCGTAGATGCCAGTCTTCAGCCAGTTCAGTTTGCTCCAAATGATATCAAGAAATGGCTGAAGGCACTAGATACTGCAAAGTCTATGGGCCCTGACAACATTCTGGCAATAGTACTGAAAACCTGTACTCCAGAACTTGCTGCTCCCTTAGCCAAGCTGTTCCAGTACAGCTACAACATTGGCATCTACTTAACAATGTGAAAAATTGCCCAGGTACATCCTGTACACAAAAAGCAGGACAAATCCAACCCAGCCAATTACCGCTCCATCAGTCTACTCTCAATCATCAGCTAAGTGATGGAAGGTGTCATGGACAGTGCTATCAAGTGGCACTTGCTCAGCAAGAACTTGCTCAGTGACGCTCAGTTTGGGTTCTGCCAGGGTCACTCAGCTCCTGACCTCATTACAGCCTTGGTCTAAACATAGACAAAAGAGCTGAACTCCAGAGGTGAGGTGAGAGTGAGTGCCCTTGACATCAAGGCAGCATTTGTCCAAGTATGGCATCAAGGAGCCCTAGCAAAACTGGATTCAATGGGAATCGGGGAAAACTTTCCACTGGTTGACGTCATACCGAGCACAAAGGCAGATGGGTTTGATTGTTGGAGGTCAATCATCTCAGTCCCAGGACATCAGTGCAGAAGTTCCTTAGGGTAGTATCCTAGGCCCAACCATTTCCGCTGCTTCATCAATGACCTTCCCGCCATCATAAGGATGTTTTCTGATGATTGCACAATGTTCAGCACCATTTACGACTCTTCAGATACTGAGGCAGTCCGTGTCCATATGCAGCAAGATCAGGACAACAGTCTGGTTTGGGATGATAAATGGAAAGCTACATCCGCGCCACACAAGTGCCAGGCAATGAGCATCTCAAACATGAGAGAATCTAACCATCTCCCCTTGCTCGTCAATGGCATTACCATCATTGAATCCCCCACTATCAACATCCTGGGGGTTACCATTGATCAGACACTGAACTGGACCAGCCAGCAAGGTGGATGCAAAATTGGCTCAGTGGCAGGAAACAAAGTGTAATTGTTGACAATTACTTTTGTGACTGGAGGGCTGTTTAAGTGGCATTCCACATGGCTCAGTACTGGGTTCCTGCTTTTTGTGATATATATTCATGATTTGGACGTAAAGGTAGGGGCCATGATCAAGAAGTTTGCCGACAACACAAAGATTGGCCAAGTGGTAGATAGTGAGGAGGATTTCTGTAGGCTGCAGGAAGATATTGATGGTCTGGTCGGATGGGCAGAAAAATGGCAAACGGAATTCAACACAGAGAAGTGTCAGGTGATGTGTTTGGGGAAGTCAAACAAGGCAAATGTTTACATGATTAATAGCAAAGTGCTTAGAGATGTAGAGGAAGTGAGGGACTTTGGAGTGAAAGTCCACATATCCCTGAAGGTAGCAGGACAGGTTGATAAGGTGGTTAAGAATGCATATGGAATCCGAACCTTTATTAGCCAAGGTATAGAATATAAGGTAGAGAATAGATTTCCCCCCACTGTGGTTGACAGGGCCCTCAACCGTGTCCGACCCATTCCCCGCACCTCTACCCTCACCCCTTCCCCTCCCTCCCAGAACCGTGACAGGGTTCCCCTTGTCCTCACTTTTCATCCCACCAGCCTCCACATCCAAAGGATCATCCTCCACCATTTTCGCCACCTCCAGCGTGATGCCACTACCAGTCGCATCTTCCCATCCCCTCCCCTGTCAGCATTCCGAAGGGATCGTTCCCTCCGCGACACCCTGGTCCACTCCTCCATTACCCCCACCACCTCGTCCCCGTCCCAGGGCACCTTCCCCTGCAATCGCAGGAGGTGTAATACCTGCCCATTTACCTCCTCTCTCCTCACTATCCCAGGCCCCAAACACCCCTTTCAGGTGAAGCAGCGATTTACTTGTACTTCTTTCAATGTAGTATACTGTATTGGCTGCTCACAGTGTGGTCTCCTCTACATTGGGGAGACCAAGCGTAGACTGGGTGACCGCTTTGCGGAACATCTCCGCTCAGTCCGCAAGCAGGACCCTGAGCTTCCGGTTGCTTGCCCTTTCAACACTCCCCCTTGCTCTCATGCTCACATCTCTGTCCTGGGATTGCTGCAGTGTTCCAGTGAACATCAACGCAAGCTCGAGGAACAGCATCTCATCTACTGATTAGGCACACTACAGCCTGCCGGACTGAACATTGCGTTCAATAATTTCAGAACATGACAGCCCCCCATTTTACTTTCATTTTTAGTTATTTTTTCTTCCTTTTTTTTACATTCTTTTTTACATTTTTTACAATCTTTTTTTGCATTTATTTCATTTCATCTTAGTTTGTTCAGTTTGCTTACCCACTGTTTTTTTCAGGGTTTTTTTCAGATTTGCACTTGCTGCTGTTCAATATTCAGTGTATTTACACCTAATCTGTACTAATGCTTTGTCTTTCAACACACCATTAACATATTGTTTGCCTTTGCTCCGTGACCTTTTGGTCAGCTATGTGGCCTGGTCCAATCTGCACCTTCTCCTTTGTTATCTCTTGCCCCTCCCCCACCTCACTTGCTTGTAATCTGTGACTTTTCTAATATTTGTCAGTTCCGAAGAAGGGTCACTGACCCGAAATGTTAACTCTGCTTCTCTTTCCACAGATGCTGCCAGACCTGCCGAGTGATTCCAGCATTTCTTGTTTTTGTTATAGAATATAAGAGCAGGGAGGTTATGCTGGAACTGTATAACTCATTGGTTAGGCCACAACTTAAGTGCTGTATGCAGTTCTGATCACCTCATTACAGAAAGGATGTAATTTCACGAGAGAGAGTACAGAGGAGATTTACGAGGATGTTGCCAGGATTGGAAAATGCAGCTATGATGAACGATTGGATAGGCTGGGCTTGAAACAGAGAAGGCTGAGGAGAGATCTGATTGAAATGTACAAAATTTTGAGGGAGCTGGATAGAGTGGATGTGAAGGGCCTATTCACCTTAGCAGAGAGGTGCATATCCAGACTCCTTTTGAATGAGTGGAGGGTTTCTGCTTCAACTACTCTTTCAGGCACTGAGTTCCAGACCCCCACCACCCTCTGGCCCATCATGTCTGTGCCAGCCGAAAAATAATCCACTCATTCTAATCTGACCTTTGGCTGGCACAGACATGATGGGCCAAGCGGCCTCTTTCTGTGTCATAAATTTTCTATGATTCTATATAAATACTGTGGCTACAAGAGTAGGCCAAAGGCTGGGAATTCTGCAGCGAGTTACTCACCTCCTGACTCCCCAAAGGCAGTCCACCAACCACAAGGCACAAGTTAAGAGTGTGATGGAATACTCTGTACTTGCCTGGATGAGTGCAGCTCCAACAACACTCAGGAAGCTCCACACCATCCAAGACAAAGCAGCCTGCTTGATTGGCACCCCATCTACCACCTTCAACATTCACTCCCTCCACCACCGACACACAGTGGCAGCAGTGTGTACCATCTATAAATTGGAATGCAGCAGCTCACCAAGGCTCCTACGACAGCACCTTCCAAACCCTTGAACAGGCAGCAGATGCATAGGAACACCATTACCTGTAGGTTCCCCTCCAAGCCACACACCTTGACTTTGAACTATATCGCCATTCCTCTACTGTCATTGGGTCAAAATCCTGGAACTCCCTTCCTAACAGCAATGTGGGTGTACATACATCAGATGGACTGCAGCGGTTCAAGAAGACAGCTCACCACCGGCAATTAGAGATAGGCAATAAATGCTGGCCTAGCCAGCAACTCCCACAACCCGTGAAAGAATAAACTAGAGTTGTGAAACTAGAATAAAGCATTAATGCAAATGTTGAAAGGATGTGACTAAAACACTTTGATTCATTCTGGATAAATTAGAATCCCTGGAGAGTACTACTGGTAGAAGAAACTATAGAGATTTCATCAGTGCAGGGAGAGACTCAACAAAATGTGAAGCCTGAAGTGAATGATATCAATGATGGTATTGGACACTGGAAAATCAGTGCTACTTTATAATTTTCAAGGAATTTTGTCATGGTCTCAGCCATTGATTAGCAGCATTTTCAGAATTTAGAAGGAACAAGAAGTGTATGATGATTACTTTAAAAACCATTGGGGTAGATTTTAACCTTAATCGTCAGACAGTAAGATGCTTATAGCGGATTCTTCTTCTTTGGCCTACTTATCTCTAGAGACAATGGGTAAGCATCTGGAGGTGGTCAGTGGTATGTGGAGCAGCGCCTGGAGTGGTTATAAAGGCCAATTCTAGAGTGACAGGCTCTTCCACAGGAGCTGCAGAAAAATTTATGTGTCTGGGCTTTTACATAGTTGGCTCTCCCCTTGCGCCTCTGTCTTTTTTCCTGATACTGCTCAGTCTCTTCGACTCGCCACACTTTAGCCCCGCCTTTATGGCTGTCCGCCAGCTCTGGCGATCATGGGCAACTGACTCCCACGACTTGTGACCAATGTCACAGGACTTCATGTCGCATTTGCAGACGTCTTTAAAGCGGAGACATGGACGGCCGGTGGGTCTGATACCAGTGACGGGCTCACTGGACAATGTGTCCTTGGGGATCCTGCCATCTTCCATGCGGCTCACATGGCCAAGCCATCTCAAGCGCCGCTGACTCAGTAGTGTGTATAAGCTGGGGATGTTGGCCGCCTCGAGGACTTCTGTGTTGGAGATACGGTCCTGCCACCTGATGCCAAGTATTCTCCGGAGGCAGCGAAGATGGAATGAATTGAGACGTCGCTCTTGGCTGACATACGTTGTCCAGGCCTCGCTGCCGTAGAGCAAGGTACTGAGGACACAGGCTTGATACACTCGGACTTTTGTGTTCCGTGTCAGTGCGTCATTTTCCCACATTCTCTTGGCCAGTCTGGACATAGCAGTGGAAGCCTTTCCCATGCGCTTGTTGATTTCTGCATCTAGAGACAGGTTACTGGTGATAGTTGAGCCTAGGTAGGTGAACTCTTGAAGCACTTCCAGAGCGTGGTCGCCAATATTGATGGGTGGAGCATTTCTGACATCCTGTCCCATGATGTTCGTTTTCTTGAGGCTGATGGTTAGGCCAAATTCATTGCAGGCAGCCGCAAACCTGTCGATGAGACTCTGCAGGCACTCTTCAGTGTGAGATGTTAAAGCAGCATCGTCAGCAAAGAGGAGTTCCCTGATGAGGACTTTCCGTACTTTGGACTTCGCTCTTATAGCGGATTAACCACCCAGTATACACCCTGTCTGATTTTCCACTCCATTAAAGCCAAAAGTTGACAATTTACTTCAATTGGTCTTGAACTTTGCGGAAATAACAAATAAAATAGCCTTTATCAATATCTTTGGCAGTCGTCATCATTTCTTAATATCTCTCATTAACCAAATCGAAGTAGATCCAATAGAATTTCAGTGAAAGGGAGACACGAAAGGAGCAGCAAAATTTAACAAGTTACATGTTGCTGCCGATTGGTCCATCCTGAGTTGCAATGTTGTTTGTCAGAGTTAAAGAAGAAAACTCTCCCTCGAGCAGAAAACTGAGGTTAGTGAAAAAAAAACAACTGAGGCAGAAAAAGTAGAAGTGGGACTTCATAAAAAAGAACACGACTGGGGTTACTGACAAAGGGAACACAACTCCACAACAAAGGGATAAAAACAAGAAATGCTGGAACCACTCAGCAGGTCTGGCAGCATCTGTGGAAAGAGAAGCAGAGTTAACGTTTCGGGTCAGTGACCCTTCATCGGAACTGACAAATATTAGAAAAGTCACAGGTTATAAGCAAGTGAGGTGGGGGTGGGGCAAGTGATAACAAAGGAGGTCTAGATTGGACCAGGACTGGTTTTAGGCTGTTTCTGCTGGAGTTACATCAAGAAATCAGGAGATTCCCCAGTAGAATTTAAATCGTCCAGTAGTATCCGGAAGTTGAAATAAAAATTGCACAATCAGGTTATCGATAAAGGAACGAAACAGGGTTTCTTTTTTCAAAAAAGCATGAAGAGATGACTTCTACAAATAAATTTGTTTAATAAACACATGCAAGAAGCACATTCAAAACATACATGTAGTCCTCAAAGTAGAAAAGGCACCCAGTCCAGATGGGATGCTTCCTATGTTATTGAGTTTTGGAAATTGTGGAGGCTCTGTGCAAAAACTTTTTTTAATCCTCCTTTTATGTGGGGATTGTACCAAAAGATTGGAGGATTTCAAATGTTATACCCTTTTTAAAAATGGGGAAAGAGATAATCCTGGCAACTGCAGGCCATTCAACCTACCGTCAGTGTTGTGGAAAATTTTAGAGACAGTAAATAGGGACAAAATTAATTGACATCTGGAAAAGTGAAGGCTCATCAAATGAAAGTTCGCATGGATTCATTAAAGGCAAAACATGTTTGACAAACTTGATTACGGAGAGGGTGCAGGATATTCTGCAGGGGGAAGGGAGTGAGCCAGAAGGTGGGTACACGATGGTACCAACGACATAGCAAGGGCAGGTATTGAGGTCCGACATTCAGATATTGAGGAGCTCGGGAGGAAGTTAAAGAGAAGGACTTCGAAGGTAGTAATCTCTGGATTATTCTCAGTGCCACGCGCTAGGAAGAGCAGAAATAGGAATATAGGAAGGATCAATGTGTGGCTTGAAGCATGGTGCAGGAGGGAGGGTTTCTGATACTTGGGGCTTTGGGACCAGTTCTGGGGCTGAAAGCACTGATTCAAATGGGAAGGTTGCACCTCAACAGGACTGGGACCAATGTCCTCGCGGGGAGGTTCACTAGTGTGGTTGCGGACGGTTTAAACTAAATTGGCAGGGGGATGGGCACCAGCATATACAAGTAGAAAAGAGGAATAAGGTGAACAATGTGAGAATATTAGACAGTACTAGAGAAGGGACTAATTCTATATTATATAGGAGTGGACTGAGAAGGACCACGAGGAATGCAAAGACAGGATTACAGTGCATATGTGTAAACACACAATGTGGTGAATAAGGTCGGTGAGCTACAAGCACATATAACCGTGTGGAAATATGACGTAGTGGCAATAGCGTAAACGTGGCTTAAAATTAGGCCTGAGACACGGCAGCACTCATGACATGGTTGGACTCCTCCATCATCCACTCATGTCTGCGCATGGCCTCTGGCATCTCCACCAGATGTTACTGTTCACTAATATTATATGTTACTGGTTATTAAAAGAATATTTCTAGATAGACAAATTGTCTCCCTTGCCTTTGCTCTGGTTTTCATCCTCCTTCGCTGCACATAGCGCCTGTATGAACGGCAAGCTAGTATGCCCCATATTATGGCCAGTATTAACTGTATTTTACTATGGAGGCACCGGTATTGAATCCGGTAGCAACATCATTAACTATCCCCCTCCTTGTCCTATAAAGTTGATTCTGACCTCGAAATCTGACGGCACCCATGGCATCGGCAGCCTGCTGCATTACAATCTTACTTAATACACTATACATATTTCTTGCCTGTTCCGTACAATATCCCGGCATTTGCACCCCTGAGATATTGACCAGGACAGTCACAATTTCATGTTTAACATTATCATACAACGCTTCCCTTGGGCTCGATGTACCCACACACATCCATGTTCCTTTCAACTTTCCTTATCATCTGTTGCCCAATGGGAGGGGCACAAATAATTCCAAAGACACAGCTCTCAGTTACCCCTTCCCCTTTCTGTCTGGTCACGCAGTTAGCACGGTCATCTGTGGAACACCGTACACACTTCCCATCCAACATGTTGTACAATGCCCCATAGTTCATATAGTCCATATTAATACTCCTTTCATTAATCCGTTGTGCATCCATTACCAGGTCTTTGTTCTTCCTCTCCGGATATTAGCATCAGGCCCCACAGCCACTGCAGTCCGGTTCTTTCCCATTCGCCACTAGTGGTTATATCTGTAATTTAAACACACTGCCCTGGTGGTCACCAGGTGTTAGTACTTGTCCATGTTGTGAGTATCCCCTGATGAGGGATACATGTCTACCTGTGGGGACCGAACATGTCCTGGGGAATCCAGGAGTTAATTTATATTCTTATCATCTCTACTCTTTTGAAATTATCTATATGGTCCCGTTGTGCTCGGGTTTCGTTCCCCACAATCCTTGCCCAGTTAGTAACCCATCTAATAATAATCCAAATGCCTATCAATACTACCATTATTCCCTTGATTATATTTTTTCAGTTGGGACCATGTATTTCTATCGGCCCTTCCCTTTACCATTACTTTGTCTCCCACAACAGGCACCTTTGTCTGTTCCTCTGTCATGTTTCTATAGAACCTCCTGCCTCACCTTGTGCAGTTGTCTGCACAGCTCCTTCACAAATCTTTAACCCTTTCTCTTGCGGGTCCTATTTCCTCACTACCTGCTACGACATACCTTGGCAGTCGCATCACCCTTCCTGTCACCGTATTCATCAAGTCCTTTCCTACTTTAGCTGCACCACTCTGTCCTTTTTGTTCCTTTTTCAAAATATCCTTTACTAGCTGACTAAGAGTTCTCACATTCTGGTCCACATTTTCCAAATCTATAGTATTGACAATTGAAGTTCCCGTATTAAGGACTGTGGCTGCGTCATTCACTAAACTATGTTTATGTCTTTTTCCCTTTATTATTCCCTCATTACCAAATTCCTGTCTCAGCAATTGTTACAGTAATACCTTGTACAACTCTCGGGTCTTAGGGCACCAGCCAGGTAGCTGGATATCTGAGATATTCAATATTACCGGTACCAACTCAAGCTTTATGTTATCATATACAATTTTATTAGTTTTTATTATCGCAAGTCCATTTTCTGGTCCTGTAGTCAAGGCCGGGCAAGGGAGACCAGTCACTTGTGGCTGTTGGGTCGTAAGCTTACTTGTTAGTAATTAAAATGTGGGGGTAATCGTGGTGATTGGAGCTTGTTGTCCGTTTGATAAATTTTGAATGCTGGATTGATTGTTGGCTCTTTCCCTTGTACACCCCCCCAATGATTTTGACACAAAAGGCCCCTTGAGGGCCTTTGCTGTCAAAATCTGACACACCTGGTAGATTAAATTGTCCACTAAAATAAAAGCAAAATACTGCAGATGCTGAAAATTGTTTCATTGATAAAGATGCTGTGATATTTGATGTCTGCAATTAAGGTCTTAAATTCTCAAAGCTGCTGGATCTCTCGCTGTTGGATTAATTCTCACATGGCCTGCCGTCACCTGCTTAAAAAAAAACCCCACAAAGAATCCACTGTGGCTCTGCCCCTAAGCAGTTAATTTTTTCACTTCTATCTGTCAATTTAGAAATTTAAGGTTTAATAATGTCTATTATATATAAATTTTACTCTCAGCAATGCAAAATTGTGTGGTGGGTTAAATGGAAAAACAGCAGCTGCAGCGGGGGTTTTTTTAAGGGGCGGAGCAAAATCATCTCAGCTGCGTCACTTTACAAAACCTTTTTCTTCTCTGATCGGGAAAAAAAAACCCACACTCCATTTTAATCTATTTTTTAAAAATCCTTTTGGTATCCTTAGGGTTGCTCGCCTTTGAAGTTGAAAATGCCACGAATGCTTCTGTTACTTTCCAAATAACAAATCCCATCTGCACACTTACACTGGTATCCCACTGTCATGCCACATATTCTGAACTCTCAGGTGATGTTATCAAAAGATCAAATATCAGCGGTGAGGAAAAGGGGGGGTGCTGGTGGTGTCTATCTGAGATCTTTGCTTACCTCCCCCTGCAGGGTCCTGATGTTTCAGGTTATGGTTCCAAGAGAAAACTATCAATTGCTAGTCTTATCTACACTTTCCTGACTTTCACTGGAAAATTCGAGGCTTCTTGGAAATTAGCTGTTTATTTCACTATTTGTTTATCCCCAGAATTCCTTTATTAGCGCTTGCATCAGCCAGATCTGATTGCCAATTCCCATTAATTATAATTCTATTTCATTTTGAGCCCTGGGGAACCTTTACAATTAATATTCATAATTCCTTAAAACAGAAATCAAACATTTCCATTTGATTCCAGACATTAGTGTATATTGTTTGCTTTTTTTTTACCTTAAGTGACATTTTAATTCCTTAAATAACTTGCCAAATTAAACTGGATTTTTGGCATCTCATATTCCAAATTCAAATAACAGTAGATTTCCCTTTGAATGCTTTAAATAACCACTCATATCAATTAAATTTTGTTTATTGATTCCAATTTCTTATGCCCAGACTTGGTTGTACTTTTTGTACGTTAAAAACAGAAGTGCTTGCAACTATCTCTCCTTCTCAAGCACTTTGTCTCATTGATAAGGATGGTTGCAGCAGGGTTAATTTCTTGCTTGTCTCCAAGGGGGCGGAGCAAAGCATTCTCCGCTGCATCGCTTTACGTAACCTTTTTTTCTGATCGAAACGAACTACTCCATTTTAAACTTTTTTTGGTATCCTTAGGATTTTCAAACAACAAAATCTTTAATAACATTATCAACTTCAAGAAAGGATTATCAACTCCATCAGGAAAGACAGCATTTTAGATTAAACTCTAATTGTTTCCAAACTTATTTTTTCATCTTTTATAAGAGGTTTCTAATCCAAGGATTCTTAATTTTTTTTTTAACAAAGATGACTCCAAATTCCAATTCACTGCAATAATATTTAAAAATCAAAACTGCCAAAGTTATATGAGTGAGTCCTCTGTCCGGAACTGAAGACTCCTCCAAAACTTGACATGCTAAACTTGAAAGTTCATTGTGGTTGCAAATGACATTTCCAGTTTTTTTTATAATTCAACATGTCAATTAACCTTAACAGTATTAATTTAATTCAGACTTATTAATTTATAATACTTATTAACTACACACAGAACAGAATAGCACGTGCTTATTTTTAAAGATAGGTAAATTACGTCATTTTTCTTGTTCTTTCTTCAGGCGCCTTTTCAAATGACTGTAATAAAACCAAAGACTAAAGAAAAAGTTATTTAACATTCTTAAAACAAAAGATTTAACACCAGCTTCTTAAACAAACTTTAAACAGACAGAATCTTTCCTATATCTCCTTTGTTTATCCTTCTCTCCCTTAAACCAATATCCAATTCCTGACATTTGCTACTTAAAACAGTCAGTAAAACATGTCTTTAATTTAAACTCCAAAAAAAATTAGAACAGATTTTAAACTGGAACTCCAACTAAAGCAGGAGTTGTAAACTTCAAATTGGATTTCTGCCAAACATCTTCAGACCTTCAAGGCTGAAGCTTATCTCTTACAAAATTGTTCCTTGCCTTTTCACAGTTGCAAAACCAGCTTTTAAAATCAAAATAAAATTTTAACTTAAAATATAATTCAATTTTATATCCCATTCCTGGGTGCACAACACTAAATCGAAATGAACACACTCAACAATCACTTTTCACACTCATTCAATTCCAAACAACTTCGAAAATTGATTTCTGTAATGGGTTACGATTTCAAAATACCAAATCTCTTTCAAAATTCCCTGTCCCAATGTCAAGGAACACACACAGGTTCAACTAATTCACAACCAAAACATGACTCAAGGTTTCCACAAAATATACACTTGTAAAAATAGAAAAAGTAACAGACTCATTCTTTCAAAATTAAGGCCAGACAACAAAGAGTTAACGACAGTCAGTTTTACAGAACACAAGTTGTACATCCCAGACATTCAATTCATTCGCGGAAGCTTCCAACATTCTCACATTCAAATCAAAGACACAGTAACTTGTTTTTACTCGAAAACATACCTATCTTTAAAACACATTTTTACCGTGGCGCTTCTGCGTCTTCCTCGAGTGGGCAAATGGACGTGGGTCGCCTTTCTCCAGAGGACATGATTTACTTGTCCCCGGGGGCGACCCTTCCTCTACAAGCCGTCAAGTCCATTCTTCCTTCTACTTTGTCAAACCCTAGTTCTTTTCTATGAATCAAGCAGCATTAAAACGAAAGAAAACAAACAAGACACAAGAAAACGAATAGACACAGTAACACAAACAAAGGACGAACCACACACAAGGAGACGAACAGGCGCAGTCAATGTTGGGATCAACAGAATTTTTAGAGTCTTTTGGTTTCCCCCTTCACTAATCGGTATTCTTAATTTGAGGGCGTTTTCTTGCCAACTTGATAGGAGGATCCTATTTTTTTTCCCCTGACAATATTGTATCCATAATCCAATTAATTCTTTGGCCCTATTGCCTTTATTTTGTTTCCAGATTTTTTTTTTCTTGGGTTTTTTTTTTAGTCACTTCCAAATCTTTTGTCCCCCCTCAGGGCCATTGGTCTCCTAATTTCTTATTTAAGGCTGCTGATAATTGTCTGAAGTCTTTCCCTTTATCCGGATATTTATCACACAGTACTTGTAATGGATAGGATGGATCACTTGTATTATTTAAACAGTTTCCCATATTCACAACTATTATCACAAACTATAATTACAAACTATTATTACAAACTATTATTACTTACAAATTATCTAAACAGTTACTCACAATAAAAAATAAAACCTTAATCTCAGTCATTCTAAAACAACCTCACATAACCTTCAGTCGCGACCTACTTTAACCTTCAGTCGTAGTCAATACGACCTACTTTAATTCTACCTCAGTCCCCCATCAGCCGTCCTCTAAAGAAACAGACTGAACCTGAGTGTCAGCCGTTCTAAAACGACCGACTCCAACCTTCAGCCGTAGCTTAATACGACCTACTTTAACCTTAACCTCAGTTGTACCTATTTCGACTTACCCTTATCTTTTCTAATCCGCCAGACTGATCATTGATCTCGTCCAGACGATCTTACCTGACCATCAGCGAGTGATCAAACTTTTATCGGACTACGAGACAGGGGAAAACCGGCGTGGTCACACATCAACTACTCACGTCGGGGGCCCATTTCCTCTCTCTCCGTCCTCTACTAGTCTGATTCTGATTTCGCTGATGATCGGCGGTCGTCTGTTGAGATCCCACTTCTGACACCAAAATGTAAATCTGAGTTCTTTTTTTCCTTCAGTCTGTTTCAGTAAATATATCGAGTCAGATGTGTAGGTAAAATCAATTACTTTATTTGCGCATTTAGCCGGCTGACTTACTCCAATACAACGACACTGACTCCACCCAGAGTCTGTCTGGTCCACCAGAGTAAGTGTTGTTCGTGATACAGATACTACTGTTTATACATTAAGATTCATGCTACACCCCCTTGTTTAACCAATCAGTGCAGTACAATTTAAATTTCAACCAGGTGATAACGTGGAGTACATTTGTTACTGAGGTTAACAATACCCTCTATTCTCAATACATACTTGTTACTAACATAATATTGTTTTGCATCAGCAAGATAAAAGAAAACAGACAAGCAAGATAATTAGCAAAAGCAGAGGTATGAGAAACAACATTCTGGTTTCGCTTCCCACAATTGTCATGAGTCCTGTGATCCTGTTATCTTTATCAAGTTGCAGCCTGCAGTAACACCAAGCAGTAGTCGTATCATATACGAGGGGCCCTATATTCCTTATCATCACTCACACAGGGATGGACAGCATGTTTCACAGGAGTCCATTTGTTTCAAACCACAGGGAGTCACACAATCAGGCCATAAAAGAACCGATGTCCTTGCAATTACCAGTGTCGGCTAGTCTTTACAATCTCACACTCTCTGCCTTTACTTTTAACTATTTCATTGTGGTTTCTGTCACTTAAAATCAAAGCTTAGCAAAGCTACTATTCCTAACTTGGCTATATTTCCCATTAAGCATAGGGCCATGCCTTTCTGCTCACTTCCACAGCTGCAGATCCCTGCGAATGGCTACCGACATGAGCGAACACAAACATGTGTGGGTTAGGCTGTGCAGATCTCCTAAAGCCAACCAAGCATAATGTGGGTCTCCAACATTAATGCGCACGCCGATGGAAAACAATTCTCGCTCTCTTGAGCAGGGACTCTAATCTCCCCATCTGATATTGTGTGGCCACTCCTGGGTGCCCGCCAGCTCCAAGGCATCTTCGTTGGCGGAGGTGAGTGGACATACATCTGAGAGTCCTCCGCCTTTTCTGGGCCTTCTTTGTCCTGCTAGAGGACGGATGGAAATGGTAGAGAATGGCACAGATCAACATGACAGTTCTGATCATTTCAGCCTCTCATCCCCTATTGGAGAATCTGATGTCTCTCACACCGACACTTGCTGTCAGAGGAGTTAAAGGTTGGTGAACTATGAAGGAAGGTGGCCTGAGTCTGAGAGACAGCTATGCAGCTGTCCAGAAGAGACAGAACCCTAGCCACTCATCCAATGCTACCCTCCTCATGTTGTGCTGCCTCTCACGTAGACACATGTAATTCTCAGCAAGGTGATTGGTATGGAGCACGCATGTTGGCAGATGGCAGGAAGTCATTGATCCTCTTCCTGCACTGGACCCAGTTGCACTGGGTGACCCCATGGCTGCGATCTTCACCCAGGTTTGCTTGGTCAGGTGGGAGGACCTGTTTTTGCCATCAGTGGGGAAGAAGAACCTCCTATCTTTCTCTTGCAGCCTGGAGAATCAGCAGGGAGGCAACACTGAACTGTGGGCCACCCTGTGGCTGGAATTTTACAGCATCCCAGCGAGCCAGATTGTGGCATGGGGGTGGCGTAAAATTCAGTGGGAGGCTCTGGGAGGCCTTCCCGAGCTGCTCCCGCCTCCTTTTCAGGAGCTCGGTCGTAGGGGGAGGGGGGCGGCGAGTGGCGAGAAACGATCTGCCTGCCCCATGGAAAGCGGGCATGCTGGGGATGTGAAAGGCCACCCAGTGAGACCTGCCCGCCTTTCCGCGCCCCGATGGTTGCCCTGACAATTGGGCACAGAGTTGAGGGACGCCCCCCGCCTCCCAACCCACCCCCAGGACCCATGACACACCCCCCTCCCCCAAATGAATACTTTTGCCCCACCTGGGCTCGACCGATCACCCTGGTAAGGCATCCAAAACCTACGGTGGATCCTGGCTCCATGATATCCTCCTTGGTCGCTTTGGCTGCGGTCCCAGTATTGGCCATCGCTCCTGGTGGCGCTGCTGGGACTAGGAGCGGCTGGCCCGATGATTGGCCAGCAGCTCAATGAGGCAGGACTTCCTCCCTCAAGCGGGTTGAATTCCCGCCTCAAGACAATTAAAGCCCTGAGACCCGTAAGATGCGGGACGGATCCCTGGGCTAGGCGAAAGTGAGTTTGCCACCAACTTTTACATTGGTGACGAACTCCTGTCTGGCTAACGTAAAATTCCGGCCTGTGTCTTTGCTCGGACATCGTCTTCTGCCCCGACCCAAACCTAAACAGACCCGACGACATGCGTCAGGTTCGGGTCGGGTCGGGTCTGTCTTCTGGGTTCAGCATTGGGGTTCGGATTAGCTCAGCTGGACATGGAGAGTGCTGCCTTGCTCCGGAAAGTAACCTTCAGATGAACATTCAGGGGGTCTGGATGGGAAATGTGCAGTGCTCTGAAATCTTCCCTATTCTTCCTGTTTGAAAACATATCTCGGTAGCCTGCAGATGGCAGCTGTGGTCTTATTACTGAGGCCCTCACACGAATATCGAGGTGTGAAATGCTCCACCGCACTTACCCCAGCAGCTCAGAGCACACCGGCCTCACAAGTCTTTCACTAGATGTTTCATTTATCCAGTTTTAGTTCATGTGTGTGTGTGTTTTTTTAAAAATAGAGTGGTTCTCTGTCCTTTTAAAGCCAGCGAGAGTGCAAAATCGTGGAAAAATGACTCAGTGCCTGAGAGACAGCGAGAAGGCAAAGTCTGGAGCCTACTTCTGGTTTGACAGCAAGGAAAGAGAGAGAGAGAAAGACTGAGATCAGGAAAAACAGAAATCAGAGGTGAGAAGAATGGGAGGGAAAGAAGCAGCTACAAGTTCTGACATAAAGCACCCGAGTGAAATTAACCCAACCCTTTACATTCTGAAATCTATCCAGTCCGGGAGAAACTGGCAAGCCCGGGGAAGATACCAGTAACTGCAGTAAGTACAGAATCATTAACTGAGCTCTTGCTTTAATCTATACTTGGCCCAAGGATTTAAAATTATCTGGAAATAGGGACATTAAACTTCCCAACCTGAGATCTCCGGGGAGATTTTTCTTTGTTAATGACATCGGAACTTGATACAGTTCAGAAGCTTGTTTGTTACATTGCATGATTTCCTGAAGTGGATTTTTTTCCCTGTGAGTGCTCAGGGTCGCGGTGCCTTCACCTGTTTGAGATCAGTGTTTGTTATTTTTTTTTAAACTTTATGATATTAATTGAACACAGGTACATCAACAACTGGCACCTGGTCTAAAGCCTGGCTACCTGACCAAACCCAAATACCTGTCAGGTTCGGGTCGGGTCGGGCATTTAAAAAAAAAGGACTCGGACTCGGGTCAGGTTCAGGTTGGCTGTTGTCGGGTTGTGCCTGGGTCGTGTTTTAATTTTATACCTGAGCCAGGCTTTAGCGTGGGGGGGTCCAGGACCCAGTCAGACAACATTGTGGGCTGCACTACTGTCATAATTGTGGCGATGGTGGCTGAGGTCAATTCCCCATATCAGTTATTGAAATTATACCCATGCTGTATTCAGCAGCTTTTTTTTGCCATTTTTTCACCAGTAGGAGATAGTTACAGCAGTGTATGAATGGCTGGGTGTTCTAAAGATGGGAAACACATTTTATTGTGTGCAAATTCTTGATTAAGGTGCTGTAAAGTAAATGTATCAGATGGGATTGTCTGTCAAATGTCTGCCTCATTTTGCTTTTACATTTTGCCTTATTCTGCCAATAATATGCGGACGTTTTAGCTTCTGGAATTGCCTGTCTGAAATGTCACTATGGTCTCAAAAGTGGAAAATAACTTCCTTTTAGTTATACCTGTTTGGCCCTTGAGCTGACATCATTTTTAAGGCAGAACTTCCTGATGTTGTCATATCTTTCGTTTAGTGCTATATGTAAAAGAAACAATTCCTACACCAGCTGTCCTTACACACAGCTGGATCACTGGTATATCTCAGCAGGTGGGTAATGGTGACTTTTAAAACCTTTCCTTTGTAACATTAAGATTTTCTTGTCATATTGGAAATGGTCTTTGCTCTGTCACATCCCATTGTTTCCTTTTACACGCTTACCCAATGAGCAGTATTTAGATTAATATAAAATAGACATTTTCAGCACAGGGGAAAACGGATCTGCAGCCTCACTCCTGTTCCTCAAACTCGTTCATTCAGTGTTTCTCAGATATAAATAGTGAAGCTATCAGATATGTCAACACTAGTCATAAAATAATATTTTATGCTGAAGCCAGTAAATGTTTGATTTGGTGTGTTGCAAAGAAGAGTAACAGGGAGGGTTCAATATGATTCTGTTTAAAACTAAAACAACTGGTTCATCATTGAGGCTGCTCTGCAGGTTCAAACAGTGGACAGTTGAGTCAGACAGAACAGGAAGGAATGGCCCTTACTAGGAGCACCTGTTGGGAAACTACAGGCTGCCAGATCGTGATATGTACTTTCTCCTTGCCTTTGTGGGGTAAAGAAAGAAAGAAGGAAATTGCATTTAAATAGCAAATTTCACAATTTCAAGATGTCCCCAATTACAGCCAATGAAGTACTTTTGAAGTATAGTCACTGTCATAATGTAAGAAAATGCATCAGTTTGCAGACAACAAGGTTCCACAAAGTACAATGAGATAATGATCAGTTAATGTGTTCTCATGATGTTTGTTGAGGGATAATATTGGCTGCTACACTGGCAGTGTTCTTCATGGGATCGGCTTGGCATTTCTTGGCGGATGAAGATTTTGGTAAGGCTGTAACCATTGGTGTCATGAGATCATTTACATTTCAACCACCTGGCAGTTCAGAAGGGTTCCTCAATTTCACATCACATCTGAAAGATGACATCTCCAACAGTGCAGCAGTCCCTCAGTTCTGCAGTGAAGTGACAGCCTGCATTATGTGCTTATAGTATCTTGAAGTGGGGCTTGAAGGCACAACCTTCTAACTCAGATGTGAGAGATCTAAAGCACTGAGCAAAGGCTGACATATCAGCAACTTGAGACAAACCAACAATTGTTATACAAGTAGCAATGTGATTCCTTTGTTGACTCGAAACTGAATTTGAAATCCTTGCTTTGAATTTTTTTATGGTTTGAAACAGTTCTGGCCAATTAAAGTGTGGTTGTTGAATGACTGGTTCCAAAGTCACTCCCTCTGCTGCATTCCACTGAAGGTCATCAATCAACATAGTTGTAGAAAATTATGAGGGGCCGAGATAGACTAGACGGGTAGGACCTGTTTCCCCTAGTGGAGGGGTCAATTACCGGGGGCACAGATTTAAGGTGATTGGTAGAAGTATTAGAGGGGACATGGGGAGAAACCTTCACCCAGAGAGTGGTGAGTGTCTGGATTCACTGCCAGGAATGGTGATGGAGCCAGAAACGCTCAATTCTTTTAAAAGGTACCTGGACATGTACCTGAAGTGCTGTATCCGGCAAGGCTATGGACCAGGTGCTGGAAAGTGGGATTAGATTGGGCGGCTAGTTTTTTCAGCCAGTGTGGACACAACAGGCTGAATGGCCTCCTTCTGTGCTGTAATTTTTCGATGGTGCTTTTCTAACCCTGTGCACTTACTTTGATTTGGGTTGTAAAAGATTGGCATGTAGATAATGATTAACAGTTTATACGTTAACTATCCCTGGCAGTGCTTGTATTAAATGTACAGGTGCAGAAAGCAGAGAGCTGTAAGGGAGTGCTGCCTGTATACATCCTGTTAGAGAAACTGCCAAGCTTGTTTGTCATGAAGACTGTTTATTGCTTGTCACAGAGTTTACTTCTCCACTCCAAACACCCAGCTGGAGCTGGCTGGCTCTTTATATCTCAATCGGAGTACAGTTAACTAATCAACACTCAACACCTGTTCACCCTATTACCTTCAACTACTAAGTATTTAACATCCATTAACAGAACTGATTAGACACGAAGATCCCCTTCTTTTCTTTTCATTAAATACATTTTTATATATGTTTATATATAAAAACAAGAGATAAAATAATGATACATTTTTCTTTATCTTACATTTTACCATCAATGTTCAACAGCAGTCATTAAAATACAGTATATTCCCTTTTAAAAAAAAACTTGTTTAAAGAATTACAAAGCGTTCTAAAATTTAAAAAATTCCACATTTTCCTAACTCATCATTAAAAGACAGCCCTCTTCGAGGACATCCAACAATTTCTTTGAACAAGCACCTCTTTGTAAAACAATCGGACATCTGATGACTTGCGTCGACCCATTTTATTTTGGAAATTTCTTTTCTTTCCAACATTTTTTATACTTGTGAGATTAATCCTCAACCTCTTTTCTGTGACACTTTGTTGAACAGACATTGTCCCAGAGAGAATGGTTATCTATGTAGCATTCTATAGGAAAGTTTTTCTCTGATTGCCCCTTATATGAGTTCCTTTAAAATACTCGCTAAATACATACCCATATCTTTCCTTTTCCATAACTATCTTGAAGCTAATAGAGTGTTGGTCACTTGTCCCAAAGGGTTCCCCCGCTGACACATCAACCACCTGCCCAGCCTCATTTCCGAAGAGGAGGTCGAGTGTAGCCCCTTCCCTAGTCGGGCCATCCACATACTGCTTCAGAAAACTATCCTGGACACACTTAACAAATTCTTCCCCCTCTGATCTCTTAACACTAAGGCAGTCCCAGTCTCAGTCCCAGGGATGGGGAATTTTAGTTGCAGGGTTAGTATGGAAAAACAAGGAGATTGAGGGGAGATTTCATAGAAATGTACAAGATTATGACAGGCTTAGATAAGTTAGACAAAGAAAAGCTGTTCTTATTAACTAATGGTACAAGGACTAGGGGACACAGATGGAAGGTTTCAGGCAAGAGATGCAGGGTGAATGTGAGGAAGAACTTTCTCCCCCAGCGGGTGGTAATGATCTGGAAGTAACTGCCCACAAGGGTGGTGGAAGCAGAGACAACCAATGAGTTTGAAAGGAAATAGATTTGCAGGGCTACGGGAATCGAGTGTGGGAGTGACTGAATAGCTCCATGAAAAGCTGGTATAGACTCGATGGGTTGAATGGCCTCCTTCTATGCTGTAAATGACTCTCCATGACTCTTTCTATGAGTTCAATTTATCACTGTTTCCTTTCACACATGCTGCCATTTTTAGTTCCCAACTGCCATATTAATTATTCTCACCCAACCTCTATTTCATAAGAACACAGGAAAAGATGAGGTTATTCAGCCCCTCAAACCTGCTCCGCCATTTAACTAGATCGTGACTGATATATATCTCAACCCAGCTGAGCTGCTTTAGCTCCATATCCCATGACACCCTTACCGAACAGAAGTCTGTCAATCTCAGTCTTGAAAGCTATCATGATGCAACATGCACAGTCTTTTGGTGGACAGAGTTCCAGATTTCCACCATCAAAAAGTTCTTACTGATTTCCTTCCTAAATGGCCTCGCCCTAATTTTAAGATTATATCTCCTCGTTCTTGCTTTCCCCATCAAATTCTCCACGATCAGATCACCCCTTAATTTTCTATATTCAAAAGAATACAAGGCAACTTTATGCAACTTGTAGCCATAATTTAACTCTCTAAGCCCTGTTATCATTCTGATGAACCCCTCCAAGGGCAATATATATCTCCTGAAGTGCGTTGCCCAAAGCAGAACACAGTATTCAAGATGGGATGTGACAAGGCTTTTGTTTTTGTATTAAAAACTTAGAATGCTGTGTGTTTTTAAAAAACTGAAATAGGATTTTCCAGGGGTCATAGACACCTGAAAATAAAAGACATTTTGGCATGTTTTGAAAGGAAGTTGACTTTGTATATAAGGACAGGAAAGCAGGCAATTTCAAGGAAACTAGCAAAAGGTATGACCACCTCAGACCAACTCTTTGAATAACAAGGGTGACTCTATGTCTGGACCTGTGACCAGTTTAGGAAGATTTTGCTTTCACTTTGGACCCTTTAAAAAGCCAGTGAGTTGGACAATGAGCAGGCATTTGAAATTTGGCTTTGGTCTGCATGGAGATCAAAGAGGAAGACCCAGAAAAAGTGTTACCTCTCTCTGTAAAGGAATCCTGCATCTGTTGAGTAAAAATCCTGTATTTCAATGGTGGCAGATTCCTATTGTCTCCTATCTCGGAAAGATCCCTGCATCTTGTGTGGTTCCTGTTGCTTGCTGTGTTTTAAAAAGTCCTGAAATCTGAAGAAATCTTTTACTGCTATCCTGCTGCTGTAAAACCTCAGAAGATCTGTTGCTGCACCCATGATGAAAGACCTATGTGAAGCCTGCTGCAGGTGAATTGCTTTGAATGCCGACCCATCACAGACTGTTCATCAACCTCACCTGGAGAGACTTTGAGTGGCATCCGACCTTTCGACTCTGGGACACCTCACCAAACCAAAGAACTTCCCAACAGAACATGACAAACTGAATTATTTTATTATTCCTTCTATTCCAATGAAACAACTGCAAACTGAAAATCCTTTTTCTCTGATTAACCAGTTTTTTTATGCATAATTATGTGTGCATGAGGGCCAATCAAATAAGGAGCTTTTTGTATAGAGATTTATCTCACTATTGGTTAAGACTTGTTTTTATCATAAATAGTTAATTTTGTTGTTGATTAAAGAAACCTGGTTGGCGTGCTTTATTCTGGGGGACAGATACAGTATGTAATTGGCTGTTTTTTCGGTAGGTGGGAAAATATATTGATATGCTGTGACCTGTGGAGAAGTGGGACTGAATTAACAGTGCACTTCTCCTGCCTCAGTCGTAACATATTAATTGGGGATTCTTGCTGGGATCAAATCCATGCAGATAATGTTAATTGTCAGGGGAGTATCAAAAATTGAAAGAGAAAAAAAGAGAAAAATAAAAGAAACAGGCTTCTTGTGTATTAGGGTAAAGTCTACACCACTGGAATGGCATTAGCAGTTGCTGCAGCTTTTCTGGGAAAGGAGAATATATCCCACAGTTACTTGAAAACTTTAAATAAGGTTAAACTAAAAGATTTTGCAGCACAATTGGGGCTAGAATTGAAATAGATGCTAAAAAAACAGAGATAATTGAAGTAATAGCCCAACATTTGAAACTGAAAGAAGAAGAAGGAAATAGCAGGTCAGAGGGTGATGCAGTTGAGTTAGCTAAAATTCAGTTACAACTGAAAAAACTTGAGCAGGATCAAGAAATGGGAAAACTTAGGCTTCAACAGGAAAAATAAATAGCAATAAAATTGAAAAAGCTTGAGGCAGAAAATGAATTGACAATGAAAAAACTTGAATTTGAAGAAGAGGAAAGGGAGAAAGAGAGAGCATTTCAGAGAGAAAGTGAAAAAGAAGATAGGGAAGTCAAGAGAGATGGAACTAAGACAAAAGTGTAGTCTTGACCCCAAGGAAAATTATGGTCAGGAAGAATCTGAATTCAGCCCAGGACCCAGCAAAAAGCTGTTTAAATTTATACAAGCTTTCCCGAAGTTTGAGGAAAGGCACGGAGAGGCATTTTTCATTTTCTTTAAAAAAAAGCCAAAAAATGAAATGGCCAAAGGAAAGCTTGACACTGCTTATGCAAAGCAGGTTGATGGGCAGAGTTCATGAGGTTTATGCCATGCTTTCTGAAGAGTCTTCTGCAGATTATGAGATGGCAAAATGGCTATTTTCGATGAATATGAGTTAGCCTCTGAAGTTTACTGACCAAAGTTTCAGAAACTCCAGAGAGTGGCTGAGCAGACTTAGGCAGAATTTGAGAGGGTAAAGCAAATTAATTTTGATCATTAGATACGGGCAGTAAAGTTGGAAGCCACATATGAGAACCTGAGAGAACTGATTCTCTTGGAAGAGTTTTAAAATTCAATCCTTCCAGTCGTGTGAACTCATGTAGAGAACCAAAAAGTTTCAAAAGCCAGACAAGCAGTGGAAATCACTGATCACTTTGAGCATATAATGAACAGCGAGGCCTTATTTAGGGGGAAGCTAGCATCAACCCTCAGCCAGCTTTCTGTCAAGGTCATTATGTTGATACAATCATCCACAATAAATTTATGGAAGGCAAATGTCTTGTTCACCAGTGAAATGACATTCTGGAAGGAGTTACAGACAGAGGCGTTGAGATCTAATCCACTGGTAAAGTCCACAAAGAGTGCAGTGGAAGGGGTGAATTGAGCGGGAAGGAGATTGGCAAAATTAGCTCCCAGCGGATGCACTGGGTGGGAAGATTGGCAAGAGAGTAGGATGGGGCACTTGGGGTTGTTGCTTTTAATGAAGCAGAGCAGAGTGCCTCAATGGCCCTTCGGAGGATGCCAAGAGAGGCAAAGAGGGAATCTGTAAGCTTGTCCAAGAAGGAATCAAACCTGGGACGGTAGTAAGAGATCAGGAAGGTTGCTGAGTATTGAAGAGGTTTGGGGTAGGGATTTGGGAAGCTGAGAGTCCAGAGTGACAGCTAAAATGCGCACAAGAATGGACACAAGGAAAATTGGAGTTACATCGGTTTGGTTACATAGCAATTATTAGTATATATAAAATTCTGATAGTAAATGGGACATAGATAGGACACAATAGGATGGTGTCCGGAGTGAAAGGCAGAAATCCTATGGCGGGATAACATTGATGTAGATAGGGTGGAGTCAGCATAAGGCATCGACGAACTGTTGTTCAAGTTCAGAAACAGGCATAGTAAGTGAGGTACAGAAACTGCTTGACGATAGAGTATCAGAGGGCGAACTGATGGAGGTAATTCTGTAGGAATGAAGATCCAGGAGATGTACAGAATCAGTTGCAGGACACAAAGACATTGGTGAAGTTGGAGATCATCATAAAATCCAGAAGCAGTGCAGGTTTGTACTTTGGCTGAGGCAAGTGAGTTTCTGTCCAGGAAGAGACTGTAGCTGATCATGAAAAACCTAGCACAGCCAATGGCCAGTCACAGAGTCAGCAGAGAATTGAATTCTTTCAGTTATAGCAGTGATGGGAAAAGGACTGTAAACTGATCAAAGTTAATTTAAAATGTTAGCAACAGAGCAGCAGATCAGAGACAAAAACTGAATCTTACAGTGTCGTCCGATGCAGTCCAATGCAGAAGTGCGGTCTTGAAGATCCAGATCTTTTCCAGAGCTCACAAACAAAGAGCAGGCATGGTCAGGGGATGGGGTTTAAACTAGCAGACAGAGACCACTTAAACTAGTAGTTAACTTGAAGTTTGGGCAAAAATGCATCCACTATTACAGTCAGAGAACTTGAAGAGTGGAAGACAGGAGATTGGGTGAGAAAGGACAAAGGATGACAGCAAAGGCCCCATAATCGGCATGCAAAGTGAAGAGTTCTCTCAGGAATTGACCACCTAGTAACCATTTTTCTCTTTTTATGAGGAATAAGTGAGGACTGAACACTGTAATGTAAGTTTCTGAGAGACTTGCGTAGCAGTGATGTTACTGGACTAATAATCCAGAGGCCTGGACTAACGCCTTGGAGACGAGAGTTCAAATTGCACCACAGCAGCTGGGAGAATTTCAATTCATTTAATGAATAAACCTTGAATGAAATGCTAGTCTCATTAATAATGATCACGAAACTACCGGATTGTTGTAAAAATCCATCTGGGTTCACCAATGTCCTTCAGGGGAGTACATCTGCCATCCTTACCCAGTCTGGCCGACATGTGACTCCAGACCTACACCAATGTGGTTCAGTTTTAACTACCCTCTGAAATGGCCGAGCAAGCCATTAAGTTGGAGGTGGCTCACAATACCTGCTCAAGAGCAATTAGGGATGGACAATAAACGCTGACCATGCCAGCGATGCTTACATCCCAAGAATGAAGGAAAAAAACTTCCTGACAGCAGTAAAGATGTGGCAGAAAATATTAGCTCAGAGATTAGGGGTGCCTATTGCAAAATCTTATGTAACCAAGATGTGGGCAGGCCATAATAGATTTAAGAATGAGTAATGGTCCAGACATAGTTAATAATCTAAGAGTAAGGGAATACTTATCAAACATAGAACACTGAGAATAAGCAACTGAAAGAAATCACTGGTGGGAGTCGTCTATAGACCCCCTGACAGTAGCTACACTGCAGAACAGAGTACAAATTAAGAAATAATGGGGCTTGTAAGAAAGGGACTACAAAAATTGTGAGTGACTTCAACCTTCATATGGCTCAAAGACTGGTGAGGTAGAAGTGGGCTCCAGTTTGTGGGGCACTGGCACCAGTATTGGGGAAAATGGTGGCTGTACCGTTGGGATGGCCCACACCTGAACGATGCTGGTGCCGGTGTTCTAGCGAGCTGCATAACTAAGGAAGTAACGAGGATTTAAACTGAATAGTGGGGGCAAGGGTTCAAGTTTGGTAAGATAAGGTAAATCAAGGATTAGAGACAAGGCAAGAGAGAAAAGTATTAATATGGGAAATGATAGACTGTGACAGGAAGCGACAGAGCGTACAAATCTAAGAGTAAATGAACAGATAAGGCTAGAGGTTACAAAAATAATAAAAGGACAAAACTAAAGGCTCTGTATCTGAATGAACATAGCATTCAAAACAAAACAGATGAACTGAGAGCTCAAATAGAAATAAATAAGTACGATCTGATAGCCATTACAGAGACATGGCTGCAGGATGACATAGATTGGGACCTGAATATTGAAGGGTACATGGCATTTAGGAAGGACAGGAAGCTAGGAAAATGTGCAGGGGTTGCTCTGTTAATTAATGATGGTATTAGCGCAATAGAGAGGGATGACCTAAGTTCAGGAAACCAGGATGTAGAAGCAGTTTGGGTAGAGATGAGAAATCATAAAGGCAAGAAGTCACTTGTGGGAATGGTGTACAGGCCACCTAACAACCACACTGTCGGACGGGGTATAAAGGAAGAAATAATGGCAGCTTGTCAGATAGGTACAGTGATAATTATGGGGGATTTTAACCTACATATAGACTGGAAAAATCAGATGAACAGAGGTCGCCTAGATGAGGAGTGCTTAGAATGTTTGCGGGATAATTTCTTGGAACAATACGTTCTGGAGCCAACCAGAGAGCAGGCTATACTAGACCTGATAGTGTGCAACAAGATAGGATTAATTAATGACCTCATAGTTAAGGTGCCCCGAGGTAGCAGCGATCATAATATGGATGAATTCTACATTCACTTTGGGGAGAGTGGAGTGGGTCCAAGATTAGCATTTTAAACTTAAATAAGGGCAATGATGAGGGCATGAAAGCAGATCTAGCTAAAGTGAACTGGCAAATTAGATTACGGGATAGGTCAATAAAGATGCAGGGGCAGACATTTAAGGGGCTATTTCAGAATACACAGAATAGCTACATTTCATAGAGAAAGAAAAATTCCAAGGGTGGGACCCGCCATCCGTGGTTAACAAAAAGAGTTAAAGATAGTATCAAACTTAAAGAAAAAGCCTATAACTGCACATAGATGGGTGGCAGGTCAGTAGATTGGACAGAATAATAAAAACAGCAAAGAATGACTAAAAGATTGATAAGGAAGGTTAAATTAGAGTACGAGAGAAAGCTAGCTAGAAATATAAAGACAGATAGGAAGAGTTTCTGTAGATATTTTAAAAAGAAAAGAGTTAAGAAAGTGAGTTTTGGTCCTATAGAAAGTGAGTCTGGGGAATTAATAATGGATAATAAGGACATGGCAGATAAATTGAACAGGTATTTTGCATTGGTCTTCACTAATGAGGATACAAGTAACATCCCAGTTTTAGCTGTAAGTCAGGAAATGGAAGGGAGGGAGGAACTCAAGGAAATTACGATCATCAGGGAAGTGGTCCTGACAAACTGTTGGAGCTCTGGGCAAACTCGTGCCCAGGTCCTGATGGATTTCATCCCAGGGTGTTAAAAGAAGTGGCTAGTGAGATAATTGATGCGTTAGTTTTAATTTTCCAAAATTCCTTAGATTCGGGAAAGGTTCTATGAGATTGGAAAACAGTGAATGTAACTCCTTTATTCAAAAAGGAAGGGAGACAGAAAGCAAGAAACTATAGGCCATTTAGCTTAACATTTGTCTCAGGGAAAATGTTAGAAGTTATTATGAAAGACGTTATAGCAGGGCATTTAGAAAAATTCAAGGGAATCAGGCAGAGTCAACACGGTTTTGTGAAAGGGAAATCACTTTTCACCAATTTATTGAAGTTCTTTGAGGGAGTTACATGTGCTGTGGATAAAGGAGAACCAGTGGATGTATTGTACTTAGATTTCCAGAAGGCATTTGATAAGGTACCACATCAAAGGTTATTGCAGAAGATAAAAGCTCATGGTGTAGGGGGTAACATATTGGCATGGACAGAAGATTGGATAGCTAACAGGATACAGAGTAGGCATAAATGGGTCATTTTCTGTTTGGCAAGACGTAACAAATGGTGTGCGACAGGGATCTGTGCTGGGGCCTCAACTTTTTACAATTTATATAAATAACTTAGATGAAGGGACCGAAGGTATGGTTGCTAAATTTGCTGATGACACAAAGATAGATAGGAAAGTAAGTTGTGAAGATGACATAAGGGGGCTACAAAGGGATATAGATTGGTTAAGTGAGTGGGAAAAGACCTGGCAAATGGAGTATAATGTGGGAAAGTGGGAAATTGTCCACTTTGGGCAGGAAGAATAAAAAGAAACATATTATCCAAATGGTGAGAGATTGCAGAGCTCTGAGATGCAGAGGAATCTGGGTGTCCTAGTGCATGAATCACAAAAGGTTAGTATGCAGGTAGAGCACGTAATTAGGAAAGCTAATAGAATGTTATTTTATGAATAGTTAATCATGACGGGAATTTTATACAAAAGTAGGGAGGTTATGCTTTAGTTATACAGGGCATTGGTGAGACCACATCTGGAGTACAGTATACAGTATTGGCCTCCTTATTTAAGGAAGGATGTAAATGTGTTGGAGGCAGTACAGAGAAGGTTTACTAGACTAATACCTGGAATGGGTGGGCTGTCTTACGTGGAAAGATTGGACAGGCTAGGCTTGTACCTGCTGGAATTTAGAAGTAACTTGACTAAAACGTATAAGATCCTGAGGGGTCTTGACAGGGTGCAGGTGGAAAGGATGTTTCCCCTTGTGAGACAATCTAAAACTAGGGGTCACTGTTTAAAAATAAGGGGTCACCCATTTAAGACAGAGATGAGGAAAAAATTTTTCTCTCAGAGGGTCGTGAGTCTTTGGAATTCTCTTCCTAAAATGGCGGTGGAAGCAGAGTCTCTGAATATTTTTAAGGCAGAGGTAAATAGATTCTTGATAAGCAAGGGGTGGAAGGTTATCGGGGGTAGGTGGAAATGTGGAGTAATCAGTTCAGCCATGAACTTATTGAATGATGGAGCAGGCTCGAGGGGTCGAGTGGCCTACTCCTGCTCCTAATTCATATGTTCATACGTAAGTAGAGAAATCAAATTGGCAAAGGAAGACTTGAGGAGGTGTTCATAGAGGGTATTCAGGGCAGTTTCTTCTAACAATACATTGTGGAACCAACCAGGGAACAGGCTATTTTAGATCCAGTACTGTGTAATGAGACAGGATTAATAAATAATCTCAGTAGAACAATACTTAAGACCTTTGCTCCAGAACTTGCCGCGCCCCTAGCCAAGCTGTTCCAGTAGAGCTACATCACTGGCATCTACCTGACAATGTAGAAAATTGCCCAGGTATGTCCTGTACACAAAAAGCAGGACAAATCCAACCCAGCCAATTACCGCCCCATCAGTCTACTCTTGATCATCAGAAAAGTGATTGAAGGTGTCGTCGACAGTGCTATCAAGCGGCACTTGGTTAGCATTAACCTGCTTAGTGATGCTCAGTTTGGTTCCGCCAGGGCCACTCAGCTCCTGACCTCGTTACAGCCTTGGTTCAAACATGGACAAAAGAGACACAAGAGGTGAGGTGACTGCCCTTGACATCAAGGCAACACTTTGACCGAGTATGGCATCAAGGATCCCTAGCTAAACTGGAGTCAATGGGAATCGAGGGAAACCTCTCTGCTAGTTGGAGTCATACCTGGCACAAAGGAAGATGGCTGTTGTTGTCGGAGGTCAGTCATCTCAGCTCCAGGTCATCACTGCAGGAGTTCCTCAGGGTAGTGTCCTAGGCCCAACCATCTTCAGCTTCTTCATCAATGACCTTCCTTCAATCATGAGGTCAGAATTGGATATGTTCACTGATGATTGCACAATGTCAGCATCATTCGTGACTCCTCAGATACTGAAGCAGTCTGCGTAGAAATGCAGCAAGACCTGGGCAATAGCTAAGCTTGGGCTGATAAGTGGCAAGTAACATTCAAGTAGGAGAGTTTCTAACCATCTTCCCTTGACATTCATCGGCATTACAATCTCTGAATCCCCCACTATCTACATCCTGGGGGTTACCATTGACCAGAAACTGAGCTGGAGTAATCATATAAATACGGTGGCTACAACAGCAGGTCACAGGCTAGGAATCCTGCGGCAAGTAAGTCACCTCCAACTCCGCAAACCCAGTCCACCATTTACAAGGCACAAGTCAAGAGTGTGATGGAATACTCTCCACTTGCCTGGATGGGTGCAGCTCCAATAACACTCAAGGAGCTTGACACCATCTACAAGATGCACTGCAGCAATGCACCAATGCTCCTTAGATAGCACCTTCCAAACCCACGAACTCTGCCACCTAGAAGTACAAGGGCAGCAGTTACATGGGAACACCACCACCTGCGTGTCCCCCTCCAAATTACACACCATCCTGAACTGGAACTATTTCGCCATTCCTTCACTGTCAGTGGGTCAAAATCCTTTCCTAACAACACTGTGGGTTTACCTACCCCACATGGACTGCAGCAATTCAAGAAGGTGGCTCACCACCACCTTCTCAAGGGCAATTAGGGATGGGTAATAAATGTTGTCCTAGCCAGCGACTTCCACATCCATGAACGAATAAAAACAAATGTTCCCCAGGGAACAGCAATCATAACATGATAGAGTTCCACATTTGGTTTGAGTGTGAGAAACTTGGGTCTGAAACTAGTGTCTTAAATAAAAGCAATTCAAAAGATATGAAGACAGAGCTGGCTAAGTGGACTGGGAAATAGATTAAAAGGTAAGAGGGATGATAACCAATGGCAGACATTTAAGGAGATATTTTATTATTCTCAACAAAGATATATTCCATTGAGAAAGAAAAACTCGACAAGAAGGAAGAACCATCCACGGTTAACTAAGGAAGTTAAGGATGATATCAAATTGAAAGAAGAGATATGTGGCAAAATTAGTAGTAGGCCAAAAGATTGGGAAATTTTAGAAACCAGCAAAGGGAGAAAGTAGTATATAAGGATGACAGTAGCTGAAGTAAACATAATTCCCTCAGTGGATGAGACTGGGGAATTAATAATGGAAACACGGAAATGGCAGAGACTTTGAACAAATATTTTCTATCTGTCTTCGCAGTCACAATAATCTGTCTTCGCAGTAGAAGACACAAAAAGCATCACAATAACAGTAGAAAATCAGGGGGTAAAAGGGAGGGAGGAATTGAAAGCAATCATTATCTTCAGAGAAAAAATACCAGGCAAGCAAATAGGACTAAAAATTGACTGCCCTTGACATCAAGGCAGCATTTGACTGAGTATGGCACCAAGGAGCCTGAGCAACACTGAAGTCAATGGGAATCGGGCAAAACTCTCCACTGGTTGGATTCATACCTTGCACAAAGGAAGATGGTTGTGGTTGTTGGAGTCCAAATATCTAAGCCCCAGAGCAATGCTGCATGAGTTCCTCAGGGTAATGTCCTAGATCCAACCATCTTCAGCTGTTTCATCAATAACCTTTCTCCATCTTCAGGTCAGAAGTGAGGATGTTCGCTGATGATTGGACAGTGTTCAGAGCTATTCGTGACTCCTCAGATACTGAAGCAGTCTGCGTCCATAAGCAGCAAGACCTGGATAACATTCAGACTTGTGCTGATAAGTGGAAAGTAACAGTCGCACCACACAAGTGCCAGGCAATGACCATCTCCAACAAGAGAGAACCGAACCATCTCCACTTGGCATTTAATGGCATCTCTGAATCCTCTACCGTCAACATCCTGGGGGTTACCTTGACCAGAAACTAAACTGCACCAGCCGTATAAATACTCTGGCTACAAGAGCAGCTCAAAGGCTAGGAATTCTTTTTTTCTACTCGTTCCAGGGATGTGGGCGTCACTGTCTCGGCCAGCATTTATTACCCATTCCTAATTGCCCTTCAGAAGGTGATGGTGAGCAGCCTTCTTGAACTGCTGCAGTCCATGTGGGGTAGGTACACCCACAGTGCTGTTAGGAAGGGAGTTCCAGGATTTTGACCCAGTGACAGTGAAGGAACAGTGATATAGTTCCAAGTCAGGATGGTGTGTGGCTTGGAGGGGAATTTGTAGTTGGTGTCGATCCCCTGCAGCTGCTGCCCTTGTCCTTCTGGGTGGTAGAGGTAGCAGGTTTGGACAGTGGAATGAATATTTAAGGTGGCGGATGGGGTGCCAATCAAGTGGGCTGCTTTGTCTTGAATGGTGTCGAGCTTCTTCAGCGTTGTTGGAGCTGCACTCATCCAGGCAAAGTATTACATCATACTCCAGGTTTGTGCCTTGTGGACAGCTTTGGAGAGTCAGGATGTGTGTTACTCGCCACAGAATCAATCTTCAGCCAGAAGTGCAGAGTTAGTGATCCATCTTGGAATCCTCCTGAAGTCCCCAGCTTCACAGATGCCAGTCTTCAGCCAATTCGATTCACTCGCGTGATATCAAGAAACGACTGAAGGCATTCGATACTGCAAAGACTATGGCCCTGACAAAATTCCGACAATAGTACTGAAGACCTGTGCTCCAGAACTAGCTGCACCCTTGGCCAAGCTGTTCCAGTAAAGCTACAACACTGGCATCTACCCAGCAATGTGGAAAATTGCCCAGGTATGTCCTGTACACAAAAAGCAGAACAGGTTCAACCCGGCATATTACTGCTCCATCAGTCTACTTTCAATCATCAGTAAAGTAATGGAAGGTGTCATCGACAGTACTATCAAGCAGCACTTGCTTAGCAATAACCTGCTCAGTGACGCTCAGTTTGAGTTCCACCAGGGCCACTCAGCTCCTGACCTCGTTACAGCCTTGGTTCAAACATGGACAAAAGAGCTGAACTCAAGAGATGAGGTGCGAGTGACTGCCCTTGACATCAAGGCAGCATTTGACCGAGTATGGCATCAAGGAGCCCTCGCAAAACTGGAGTCAATGGGAATCA
Organism: Heterodontus francisci; assembly: GCF_036365525.1. NCBI lineage: Eukaryota > Metazoa > Chordata > Chondrichthyes > Heterodontiformes > Heterodontidae > Heterodontus > Heterodontus francisci. The sequence goes on along the minus strand of NC_090381.1, from coordinate 28,735,111 downwards.
GGAGGAAAAGTCTCCACTGATGGAGTCGTACCTCATGCAAAGGAAGATGGTTGCGGTTGTTGGAGGTCAATCATCTCAGCTCCAGGACATCACTACAGGATTTCCTCAGGGTAGGTTCAAGGTCTAACCATCTTCAGCTGCTTCATCAATGAGCTTCCTTCAATCATAAGGTCAGAGCTGGGGATGTTCGTGGATGATTGCAGAATGTTCAGCACTATTTGCGACTCCTCCGATACCGAAACAGTCCGTGTAGAAACGTAGCAAGACCTACACAATATCCAGGCTTGGGCTGATAAGTGGAAAGTAACATTCGCACCATACAAGTGCCAGGCAATGACCATCTCCAACAAGAGAGACTCTAACCATCTCCCCTTGACATTCAACGGCATTACCATCACCAACATCCTGGGGGTTACCATTGACCAGAAACTGAACTGAAGTAGCCATATAAATACTGTGGCTACAAGAGCAGGTCAGAGGCTAAGAATCCTGCGGCGAGTAACTCACCACCTGACTCCCCAAAGCCTGTCCACCATCTCCAAGGCACAAGTCAGGAATGTGATGGAATACTCTCCACTTGCCTGAATGGGTACAGCTCCAACAACAGTCAAGCAGCTCGACACACACCCAGCACTGGGAGAGATATAAACAACAGTAAAAGGAAGACAAAAATATGGTACGAGATGTGAAAGGAACTACAACAAGAAACGTGTGAGGGTATCATGATTAACACAAAAGGAAATTATATTAGAGGAAAATGATAGTCAAGTGGAAAGTGAGCTCTTTGAAAACAGATGGGGTTTATATTGCAAATGGAAATTAGAAAATGGCAGACATAGTGAATGATTTGTGTCAGTCTTCAAGTGAAGGAAGAGAATAATATTCCTGACATTCCAGGGAAATTATTAATGGCCGGGATTTTCAATCAGCTCTGGGGGAGATAATGGGAGCAGGCACGCTTTGAAAATAGCGTTCCCAGATGGTGTGTCAGTGTTCTGACTTTTCCGGGATGCACTGCTGTTTTCAAAGCAATGATGGGGGTGGGTGAGGTGGCAACCCACATGCCTCCAATTAACTGACTGTTAAGCTCCTAGAGGAGTTTGTTATTGGTCTGGGGACGGCCAGAAGGCAATGTTCAAGTTGCAGTTAGCTGAATCCGAAGGCTGGATTTTCGTGACGGAGACAGGAAGCAAGAACTAGGGGCCGGAGTTTCAAAGTGGTGGTGGAAACAGGACCCTGGTCTGGTTTTTGGTCTGAAACCTGCCACCTCTGGGAAGCTGATTCAGATTGTAATTTTCTAGTGGGAAAGCCTGAATTGGTGTGGAGACGGGTTTTCTGTCCTCTTAGAACCGGGCGATTGAAAAGGGCAGTGGGTCTGATCAAGTGCAGGGCTCATGTAGATTTCCACGGCAGCTATCATTGAGGCTACTGGTTGTCCTGAGGGAGAGATCTGCCTTCCACAGCACCAGAGGGAAGTGAGATGTTACAGGGGAGCTGGAGGCCTGGCACTCGGGGCAGGGCAGACCCTCACTTGATCGATGCCGATCTGGATCTAATGCTGGAGGCAGTGAGGGAGAGGAGCGAGGTCTTCTAACTGAAGGGTGGCAGGAGGATGACACCTTGTCGTGCAGCAGTGGTACCTCTCTGTTGTGTTAAATTCAGGGCACCTGAGAACTTGACGGCTGCAGGAAGGGGACTGCCATGGGGGCAGTGAGGCCTCAGGTCATTGGGGGTCAGAGCATGCAGCATCGAGATCATCGGCCTGGACGGGTGTAGACTCCTACGGCACTGGTGCTTTGTCATTTAAAGCTGACTCTTGGGCTCTGCACCTAATCTCTTGGTCATACCTTCCTCCCCTTGCAGTCCCTCACTATGCTTCTCTGACCTCCAGCTGTCCACAAGGTTGCAACTACTTTAGCTCAATCTGGTTGATCAGTCCAATGTCAGTGTAGCCTGTTCCCATACCAACTCTCTCAACTCGTCTTTGTGCATTCACCAGCTCTTCCCCTGCCACCTCCAGGTGCCTCGGGGATGCCAGCAGCCTCTTGTCCCTCTCCAGATTCTTGTCACCAGCCACTGAGAAAAGCAAGTCTTTCAGATCCAGCAATGTCCAGGCTGTGGTGCATTTGGAGCAGCTGAGCTTTATTTATGCCTTTGCATTATTTTAATCTTAGCCTTCACGGCCCCCGCAGTGTTCATGACTTGTACACCCTGTCGTGTTCCAGACATGGTGTTCTCTCCATTTCCCTCCTTTAAAAATTGAAAACTGCTGCGAACAATCCTGTTAATGAGCTCAACAATAAGCTCCACAGGCTCTTAATTGGAGGTATGCAGGGTTGCTGTTCCCTCCCACCCATCGTCCCTTTCAAAATATCTTTGCTTTCTGGTGGTGGTGGGACCCAGTGTTGGCCTCCAAGAATGCAATCTTTAAATTGCAATTGCACCCGTTCCTGCACGCAGCAGGCTTTAAAAATCCGGCCCGAACAGTCTGGTGCACATTAGTGCACAGTTTTCAGGTGCAATGCGGGAAGCCATCAAGCAAGAATGAAAATGTTTTGGCACGAAGGGTTTTTGTCTCAGATTCAGTTCAATACCTTTTAGTTTCCCAATGGGCTACTTCTCTACTGGACCCTTCGAAATTCTGCCTCCTCTATTCTGCAAGGCAGCAGCAGACTGCAGTATGGCTGCCATCTGCCTTTGACGATCATGCTCAGCAGGCAGCTCCTGCCTCCTGGCAGAGCTCGGCGCCACTAATTGGGCTCAATTAGTGCATCTGGAAATGATGATCGCGTCACATGAATGATGCAGACACGATGTGAGTCAGGACCCGCAAATTATCTGGGCATTGAGTTCCCGACCCCGGATTGAAAATCAAGCTCAATGAATCGAGGACTGGAACACACTAAAGTTAACATAAGAAAGGAAAGATATTGAAAAACAGTTAGTATTAGAAAAAAATAATGGCATGTCTGATAAATCTTCGGGATTTTCAAGGAAGTAGGACAGAAAATTGCATATATTTTAACCATAATCTTCCAAAGCTCTTTCAATTCAGGAATTGCATCTTTAAATTTGAAAATTGCAGATGTAACTCGATGATTTAAGAAAGGTGTGAGAGAAAAACAAACAAATTACAGACCTGTTAGTCTAACAGCTGTTGTGGGGATATTACTGGAACCTATAATTAAGGACAGAGTCACTGAGCACTTAGAGAAATTTGAGATGATTAGAGAGAAACAAGATGGATTTGTAAAGAATTGGTCATGTTGAACAAACCTCATTGAAATTTTTGAGGAAGTAACCAAAGTAGTGGACAGGCAAACAACTATGGACGAGATATGGACTTAAAAATATATTTTGATATAGTCTCTTGTGTGGAACTGTCAGCTAAAATTAAAGCTCATGGAATTGAAGGCAAACTATTCATCTGGTTAGGAAATTATTTATGCAGTAGGTGAAAAAGAGTAGGAGAAATGGATATGTGCTCAAAGTGCAAGTGACTGGAATTGTCCCTCAAGGATCTGCAAAGCAGATGTTAAGCTAACAGGTCTATAATTTACTGGTTTCTCTCTCTTATGTGCTGGAAGAACATGATTTTTCAGCATTTTTGCAGCGATCAATAACATGATAGCTATATGTATTTGACAAAACTAGATCAACCCTAATTCACATCTGTACAAGCATTAATGGTGAAGTCATTCACTACTAAAACATTCTTCATCTTTATGTTTCACAGGAGCTTTTGAAGAAACATCCCAGCTCGACACCATGGTTTCTGCATATAAATCGGGTCTGCTCATCCTCACATTTACAATTTGTGGTGTGCTGTACAGATTGTGTAACATGGACACCTATCAGTATGTTAAAAACAACATCTTGGAAGCACCCCAGATGAGAAATAAAGCTGACCCAAATCTTTCAAACATAACCATTAAAACTGGGATTCTGTTTTTGGAGACAACTGACAAAGTGGAGCCGGCACCATTGGTGGTGTGTTCAGTGGAGGCTGCAGCTCGTTTAAACCCAGATAAACCTATCTATTACCTCATGAAGGGATTCAGTGGCAACTTAACACAGTATCCACAGCCTGACTATGCTGGTATCCCTTTGCTTTCCTCGATAAGTAATGTTGTCCTTCTACCTTTGAAACCCACTGAACTGTTTGAAGGCACTCCTCTGAATGGCTGGTATCAAAAGGTAACCAATGAGTAGAAATAATTTTAATGAGTAAATCATTTGTACCTTAATTTTTAAATATAGCAGCTACCATACAATATAAATATGGAAATGATGAGAATTGTAGATATTTCCTGTTAACCCTGTGAGACTCGACTTAAACAAGATACTGAGACGAGTGATAAAATTAACCACAGACACAGAGTAATTTCCTTTCTGTTCACTTTATTGAAAGAAAAATGATTTCACAAGTCCTCGTAACTAAATTTACTATAAGATTCAGTAGCCAAATACATACAGATTCCTCTGCACATGCCATCTTCTTCCTCATAGACAGTTTCTTTGACTCCACTATTGGCTAGCAACACAGGCGAGCCCAAGGGCCTCCTTATATCCACTTTGATGCCGCATGTTTCTTGGTTTTCCTGCATTGTTGTTCAAGTCTGCTAATTCCACTCTGTCTCCAGGTGTGCCTTCTCTTCTCATTGGTGACACAGCCTCAGCCAGTGGTGCTTCAGGGGTCCTTTAATATCAGTCTTTTCTTTCTCCACTTTTCATTGTTAAGTCTGTTTCTTGTTTCATCATATTTTTCTTTATCAGTTTATCCTGTTGGTTCAGCACTTCTTTACACAACAAAGCAGCATATTCTGTGCCAGAGGTGCCTTTAATCAGGCATCTGCCCCTTAAGGATATGTAGGTCCATCACACTTTGTGTTCTTTTTCTTTGTTTATGGGATGTGAGCATTGCTGACAAGGTCAGCATTTATTGCCCATCCCCAATTGCAGCTGAGAATGTGGTGGTGAGCTGCACACCTTTACGACATGCATTGTCACTAACACGTCACATCCCAATATCCTTTGTATTTCTGTCTTGCCTTAAATCCCCACAGAATAGCTGGAAGACAAAGTTACTCTTGGATCTCAAAGAATATCTCTTGTGCAACATGGTTCAGTAAAACATAGCCTAGTATCCCGTGATGCACCAGCATTCTGTTGTTCAACATTTCCAGTCTTATTCGATCTATCTCTCTGGAATATTCTCTGAGAAGTGAAAGTGGTTTTGTTGCTTACTTTTTCTAAACTGTATGGTGGATATATCTGTTTCTAACTGAATGAGTAGTGCTGACTATTGGATTTGCTTGAACAATGCTGTTTATAGTTGGTTTTTGAGTCGCAATTTACATTATTTGAAAATTAAAATGTAAAGTTGAAGATCAAAGATGCCAATTGTTCTCACGCTGTTCATTATGTGACCAGAATATAACAGAATTTTACATCAAGTTTGAAAGTGATGTAGCTCAATCTGAAACTAGGGTCTTCAATTGAAACAAAGGAAACTACGAAGGTATGAAGGCAAATTGGCTGTAATAGATTGGGAAACTACATGAAAAGGTATGATGGTAGATAGTCAATGGCGAGCATTTAAAGAATTAATACATGGTTTACAACAAATTTACATTACTTTGAAGCACAAAAACCCAGCAGGAAAGGTGATCAAACCATGTCTAACAAAAGAAGTTAAAGACTATATTAGATCAAAGGAAGAGGCTTATAAAGTTGTCAAAAAAGTAATAAGCCTGAGGATTGGGAGCATTTTAGAATGCAGCAAAGGAGGACCAAGAAACTGATAAAGTAAGAGAAAATAGAATATGAAACTAAAGCAGCAAGAAACACAAAAACAGACTGTGAAAGCTTCTATAGATATGTGAAAAGGGAAAGATTATCAAGGACAAATGTGGGCTCACTACAGGCAGAGACAGCGGAATTCATAATGGGGAATAAGGCAATGGCAGAGAAGCTAAACAAATACTTTGTGTCTGTCTAAACAGATGAAGATACAAAAAATCTCCCAGGAATACTATAGAACCAAGGGATTAGCAAGAATGAGGAACTGAAAGAAATCAGTATTTGTAAAAAAAAAAGTAGTACTGGAGACATTAATGGGACTGAAAGTTAATAAATCCCCTGGATCTGATGATGTCCATCCAGAGTGTTGAAAGAGGTGGTTGTAGAGATAATAAATGCATTGGTGGTCATCTTCCAAAATTCTGTCGATTCTGGAATGGTTCCTGCAGATTGGAAGATTGTAAATGTAACCCCACTATTTAAGGAAGGAGGGAGAGAGAAAATGGGGAACTACAGACCTGTAAGCCTGACATCAGTAGCAGGGAAAATGCTAGAATCTATTATAAAGTATGTGGTAACTGGACATTTAGAAAATATTGGTAGGATTGGGCAGAGTCAAACTGGATTTATGAAAGGGAAATTGTGTTTGACTGAGGATGTAACCATCAGAATAGATAATGGGGAACTAGTAGTGTATTTGGATTTTCAGAAGGCTTTCGCTAAGGCCCCAGACAGGTTAGTAAGCAATATTAGAGCACTTGGGATCACAGGGATTGGGGGTAATATACTGGCATGGATTGAGAGTTCGTTAACAGACAGAAAACAGAGAGTAGGAATAAACGAGGCATTCTCAGGTTGGCAGGTTTTGACTAATGGGGTACTGCAAGGATCAGTGCTTGGACCCCCTCGCGATTAAAATCTATATCAATGATTTGGATGTGGGGACCAAATGTAATATTTCCAAGTTTGCTGATGACACAAAACTAAGTGGGAATGTGAGTTGTGAAGAGAATGCAAAGAGGCTTCAAGGGGATTTAGACAGGCTGAGAATGGGCAAGAACATGGCAGGTGAAATGTAATGTGGAAAAATGTGAAGTTGTCCATTTTGATCGGAAAAACAGAAATGCAGAATATGTATTAAATGGTGAGAGATTGGGAAGTGTTGATGTCCAAAGGGACCTGGGTGTCCTTGTTCATAAGTCACTAAAAGCTAACATGCAAGTGCAGCAAGCAATTAGGAAGGCAAATGGTATGTTGGCCTTTATTGCAAGAGGATTTCAGTACAGGAGTAAAGAAGTCTTGCTGCCTTGGTGAGACCGCAGCTGAAGTATTGTGTACAGTTTTGGTCTCCTTACCTGAGGAAGGATATACTTGCCATACAGGGAGTGCAACGAGGTTCACCAGACTGATCCCTGGGATGGCAGGATTGTCCTATGAGGAGAGATTAAGGAGACTGGGCCTGTATTCTATAGAGTTAGAAGAATGAGAGGTGATCTTATTGAAGCATACAAAGCTCTTCTAGGGCTCGTCAGGGTAGATGCAGGAAGGATGTTTCCCCTGGCTGGGGAATCTAGAACCAGTGGGCACAGTCTCAAAATAAGGGGTAGGCGATTGAGGACTGAGATAGAGTCATAGATAGATAAAGCACTGAAACAGGCCCTTTGGCCCACTGAGTCTGTGCTGACCAACAACCACCCATTTATACTAATCCTATATTCCCTACCACATCCCCACCATTCTCCTATCTGCACTTGGGGCAATTTACAATGGCCAATTTAGCTATCAACCTGCAAGTCTTTGGCTGTGGGAGGAAACCGGAGTCCCAGGCAGAAACCCACACGGTCACAGGGAGAACTTGCAAACTCTGCACAGGCAGTACCCAGAACTGAACATGGGTCACTGGAGCTGTGAGGCTGTGGTGCTAACCACTGAGCCACAGTGCCACCCGAAGATGAATTGCTTCACTCAGAGGGTGGCAAACCTTTGGAATTCTCTACCCGTGGCCGTGGAACTCAGTCATTGAGTATATTCAGGACAGAGATTGATAGATTTCTCGGTATTAAATATATAAACCGATATGGGGATAGTGCGGGAGTTTGGGTGGCTCCTGTATCCCTAAGTATAACTATAGGTTTACCTGCCTCACTTGATGGATATGAAGTTACTTTTCTTTTAGACAAGAATTCCTTATAACTCTCAGGTATCTTGTTCATGACACCTGCACTCACAGTGGTATTTGTATTTAGCCTTACACCTGCAGTCAGTGCTACAGCCTGATCTGTTGTACTCTCATTCAGGACCCCTTTCTCTGCATTGGCTTTGTGTACCCTATACGTTCCATGGGTTTACACCACAATTTCCAGCATTCTGCATGAAGGTGTCACACCTTGTGACAATGGTAACACTTAGGCTTGCACTTCCAGCCTCAGCATCTTCCTTTCTAGCCTGAGGAGAAGATCCTGGGGCATTCCCTTCCTGTCCCCAGCTACTTGCCTTCCTATACCCTCCCATCTTCTATTGTTTTTGGGTTTGTGGGGGTGACGAACAAAGGGTTTAGGCTTATAAACAAGCTTGTAATTCTCAGCAATTTCCGCTGCCTGTCTGACTGTTGAAACCTTCTGGTTCTCTATATGGGTTCTTACGAATGGAGGGAGTGAATTTTCCAAGAAAATTAGTTCCCTAAGGTTCTCATATGTGGCCTCTACCTTTAGTTCCCATATGTAATGATCAAAATTAATTTGCTTTACCCTCTCAAATTCTATATAAGTCTTTACAGACAATCTCTGGAGGTTCCAAAATGTCTGCCAGGAAGTGAGAATAACATTTTTTTGCCATCTCATAATTTACAGAAGCCTCCTCAAAAAGCATGGAATAAACACCATGTGCTCTGCCCAGCAACCTTTTTTACATAAGCAGTGTCCAATTTTCATTTGGCCACTTCATCTGTTGATTATCTTTTCAAAGGAAATGAAAAATGCCTCTACGTCCCTTTCCTCAAAGTTAGGGAGAGCTTGTATAAATTTAAACGACTCTCCATTGGTTCCTCACTGGGGTCAGATCTTTCCCCACCAAAACCTTCACTGGAGTCAAGACCACCCCTTTGTCTTAGTTCCATCTTTTTTAATTCGAATTCCTTTCCTTCTCGTTCTCTTTCCTTTTCCTCAAGTTCAAGTTTCTTCATTGTCAATTCTCGTTCAAGTTCTTTCAATTCTATTGCTCTTTCTTTTTCCTGTTGAAGCTTACGTTTTTTCCATTCCTCTGCTATTAATTCTCTTATTTCTCTTAATAGCCTGGGATATATTTCGTCCAGACCTGAACAAAATTATAACCAGCCCATTTTGGAAAGAAATCAGGAAGAACTATTTTTACCACATTCTCACTCCCATCTCAACTCATTTACAACTGGGAACATATTGGAAACACACACAAAATCGGAGAATAGAACTTATCCCCCTGCTGTCATCACACTTACTGTCAGTTTGATACCCAGCCATGGCTCCCACTGAAAACAGGTGGGATCCTCACAATACAATGCAAATTCTGGTCCTATGTATTAATAGGATCCCAATGCAATTTTCAAGTACCAATGTGCAGAACACACACTGCATGTGCTTCACATACATACACACGCACACACATTTGCTCAGACTATACCACCATATTCGTGTTACAGAGCTTGTGTGACTGGGTAAATGTGATGAAGTAGTAAGTGTTCTAAATGGGTAAAGCCCTATTGCCACAACACCTACTGATGTCACAGGTAATTACAAAGGTAACAGGTATGAGTGCAATTAACACTGAAAATGCAATAAGAATGGGTTTACAAGTGGCAAGACGTACTGATTTTAATTATAACTATATAATAAATAGGGGAAAAGCTCATTAAGGCCCATTTTTTCCTGCTGGAATCACAATGCATGATCGCCCTGCACCTGGTTCCATTGTGGCAGACCACATACCAACTTTGTGCTGCCTCCTCACCTAACTAATTAGTGTGAAGCCCAGCATGGTCTGAAGCCCTGCTGACTGACTGTACAATCAACAGGCACCTGGCAATGCAGGACTAGCCTGCCCCTCTTATGGAGCGCAGCACATTGCATGGAAGCTTCTGCAGACTGTGGAAGAATTGAAGAGAAAGAAAAGTAGAGGAAATGGGGAATCAGGCAAAAGACAGGTCTCCCAGGTTTTCTGATGCTGTGCAGGAGGCATTTGTTCAGGAAGTGTAAAGGAGAGAGATGCCATGTTTCTGCAGGGGTCGGGGGCCCTCAAAGTTCCTTAAGAAAGGAATAGGAGCAGCTGGCACCGTGGACCTGGTGGCAGTGCCGGAAGAAGTTCAATGACGTCACATGGGTTGTCAAGGTCAGTGAATGCATCTTCAAATGACCCACTACACACACTCAATGCACCACACGCCTATCACTCACCCACCAACAAACTCCAGTGTTAAGCTGTTCATTGTGTGATTATATGCAGGTGGAGGGTGTTAATTGGGTTCTAACTTGTGCAATTATAAGCAGACACATCCTGAAACTGGTGGAGGGTTTTGAGTGTACAAGAGGGTGCCCACCGAGTGGTCCAGGCAGGGGTTTGCTCCACGACGTTCCTTGTTGCTGCCTGGCTCTCATTATAGGTGCGCTGCCCTCACGTGATCGGGTGACTGAGGGGATCATTAGCCAAGTGTATAGTGGCTATCCCTTCTCAACCAGCAGCCTGCTTCTCGTTCAAAGTGTTGGCCCAAATATGAGGCTGAATTTTATGCTGCCCGAGCAGGTCACATGGTGGTGTGGGGGCAGCGTAGAATTGAGCGGGAGGCTCCGGGATGACTTCATACCCCACTCCCGCCTCCGGTCAACTTTACAGCGGTCAGGCGGTGGCGTGGGGGTGGGGGGGGGGGGTGGGTAAAAGGGCCCGCCCACCCAAGGCCAGTCAAGGCTCTTAAGTGGCTCTCTCCTGCCTCCACGGGTATTTTACCAGTGGCAAGCGGGTGTGCTGGGGATGTGAAAAGCCGCCCAGCGATACCAGCCGGCCTTTCTGTGTGCTACGGGGCGGGGGTGGGTGCCATGGCCGTCAGGCACAGGGTGCCCGATTAAGGGCCGCACTCGCCTCCCAACCCACCCCAGCGTCCGAAGACGCTCTCCCCTCCCCCCAAATAACTACCATTGCCTCACCGCCACGACCGATCACCCCATCCCTGGTGAGGCAAGCACAACTTACCTGAAGTCCTGGCTCCATGTCATTGGCTGGGCTGCAGACCCAGCAGTGGCCACCGTTCCTGGTGGCACTGCTGGGACTTGGAGCTGCCGGCCCACTGATTAGCTGGTAGCTCACTGAGGTGGGACCTCCTCCCTCAAGTGGGTGGAAGTCCTGCCTCGGGACACTTAATGCCCGGGGGCCTGTAAAATGCGAGTCAGATCCCCGGGCTAGGCGGAAGCAGGTTTGCCACCAACATTTACGTCGGTGGCGAAGCCCCATCCGTCTTCGGTAAAATGCAGCCCATGGTGGGCATGATTAACTGCCCTTTAAATAGCAATAGGTGAAATTCTTTGCGCAGCTGAACACTTGTTCAGCTTGGAGTGACTAGGAGAGGATGTCAAACAGTCCTGTGCAGTCTAAAATGGCAGATTGTGTGCCAAATCAGCTTTAGACTCTGTTTGACACCACGATCCTCACACTCTGCATGCTTCCAGTGCAGGCACAGCACATGCACACGAGCTCCCTGCTGATCTGGACGACAATGTTGGCCCTGCAGGAAGTGGTCAGAAGCGTTCTGGCTGATTATTTTTCAACTGTTGCTGTTAAGGAAGTTTGCCCAATGCCACTACACAGCATCTTACAGCACATGACTGCACGGACATGCAGCCAAGTTTCAGGCAACAGCTGACTGTTTATGTCCCTGCAGATTTGCAAGTGCTCTGCAGCAATTCTGCAGGTATCCTTACAACAGACATAGAGAATGGCCTTTACCTCTCTGCTAACATGGATCCTGAGAAGATTGGACCCCATATCATTTCCAGATGCAGTTGCCAGGCCTCACTAAACAGTTGTTGGCATCTTGACAAGTGCAGAGAAATAGGTAACACTGACTCTCCATCACCCGCCATGCTTCTTTCATGCAGTGCCTTGTAAAGTACAACATGCTTTAATCATTGTTCTTTAGCTCTTTAGTTCATGTTTGGATCAAGGCTGTAATGAAGTCTGGTCCGAGTAGCCCTGGTGAAAACATCTGGACGAGAAATGAGGAAGAAAGTTTAGAATTGTTTCCCGAGGAGCGGAACTGATGGTCAATTTCCTTTAAAGATATGGTGCTAGGGTTTCATAAGATGGTTCATTGTCAATATCAGGAGAAGCAGAATGACTTCAGCCAGCACGTGTCCTTCTTTTTCCCCATTTCCAGCATCCTCTCAGTAGCAAAGTTCTTTATTTCTAGCCTTCCTCACAAACACTTTTTGTACTATATATTGTGCCATGTCGTGGAAAGGTGCTGGTTTATGCCCATAATTCTGCAGGGAGAGACTATTGGGGATCAAAGCAATCGCACACTCTTTACAATCTTGGTTAGAGAGTAGCTTTGGGTGATACCTGAATCCCCAGCAAAATGGGTTTTGTAGCTGCAAATAGTTTTAGTTTAAGGAGGAGCCACAAAGACTGGAGATGAAATAGGTTTAAATATGCTGAAACTGAACATTATGGATTGCACTTGACTCTGTACATTAATCCATAGGTAAATCCAAATTTGGAAAGATATTGGAATCATGTACTTGCTGATGGCTGCAGGTTAGCTCTGCTATGGAAATACGGTGGCATCTACCTGGATACTGATATTATATCAATGAAGACTTTGCCATTTGCCAATTTTACCTGTTCACAAGGCGGAAAATCTTTCAATAATGCAGCAATAGGATTTCATGTAAACCACCATCCTTTTATGTTAGACTGCATGGAAGATTTTGTGGCCCATTATATTGGACACGCCTGGGGTCAACAAGGCCCTAAACTGATAACCCGTGTGTTGAAGCGATGGTGCAAGTCCAATGATCTGGAGAAAGTCACTGGAAAGGAATGCAATGGAATCTCTTTATGGATCTCGAGGCGGTTCTATCCAATCCCATATCAAAGCTGGGAAAAGTACTATGTTCCATGGAAAAGGGAGGACATCGAGAGCTTCTTCTCAGGTACATATGGAGTCCATATCTGGAACTATATGAATTCCAAAAAGAGAAAAGTTGTTTCTGGAAGTGGTTCATTAATAGAATATCTTTTTCAGATGTATTGTCCAACTACATACAGAAATTTAATTCAATCTAGAAATAGTTCAGAGTCACTTAGCGCCTGAAATTTCTGAAACTAGTGAGGACAATAAATGTATAGATTGTCCAAAATGGGGGCACACTTTGGGACAGAACCTGGAAATTCCAACATTACAACTTCATTTTGCTCAACAGAAATCTCACCAGTTGTGAACTGAATTGAGTTCTGTTGTAAATGCTCCAAGAGAGCACTACAATGCCCATTTGCTCCATGAGGAACATTTGAAAATCTCTACAGCATGGTGTTGGGTTTCTATTATGGCAGAGTTACTTTGAACTATTTCTGCTGAATTTGGGTTTTTAAGGTATAATATTGTGATTCTGTTTTGATAATGTTATTTTGTATGTTATTCAATATTATCTGGGATGGTTTAATGCTCATCTAATACTGAGGGCTAAAAATGAAAACATGTTTTAATCCCAAACACAGATTCCCTTCTATTTATGAGTATGGAACTCATGAAAAAAGTTTGTAAACACATTAAATTATAGACACAAACTGATTTGAGTATAAACCCATTAAGCAGAATGGCAATTGTTGTGTATTTCACGAATTACCAGCCGGAGACTCGGAAGTCAGGTTTTCACACATCTTTATTATACAACATGCATGAGGGAGGTCACAGCGACAGAGCAAACACCATGACTAAGTCCTCCCGAGAAATAGATATATTCGCTTTTATTGGTTTTGTTTGCGTCACACTATTTAGTTTCTTTTGAGCAAACAACATCTGTAGTTTGTGACTGATTGCTCATGTTCCAACCACAAAATGTTCCAGCTTTCATTCCAGTGCATACCTGCATCCTGCCTTATTGAGTCCTGACCTGCTTCTGCTAGTAATGCAACCCAATATTCTCGACTCTACATACCTTACTTCATACAGTCTATTTAGTAATCACGGGGATGGCTAGAACGAGCTCAAGTATTACATTGTTTTTCACATCACATCCCACTACTGCAGGGGTGACTTGCCTCAGGGCCCAGATCTGGCATCGCATTCATCCCCTCCTGTTGGGCATTCACAGTTAAATTGACATTTGTAATCTAAGATGGTACTTCTCCCTCATGTATCTGCCGAAAGTTCTCCCTCATTTGTTCTCTAAGCCACCCTTCCCATATGGTGCATACTTGGCCCGACCCGTTCTGTCATCAGAGAGTTGGAGGTCCTTAATTACCTCATTAATGGTTTTGCCATGTGTTTCTAGGATGCCCACTATATCTAGGTCTCCTTGCACTAACTCCTGATCGTTAACCAACTGATCATTCCATTGCATGCTGTTGTTCCCTGAGAATGTTCTTTCCCTGGTGGGTTCTCGTCCTGACCTTGTCATCCAGGAAGGCCAAATCTAGGGTATTAACTATGCCAGTTACTGTATAAAATACTGTGGATACATCATTGAGAAGATGTCTTCAGAATCACCAGCCTCTCTGGGGTTGTTTTTCAACCCTTCCAGACGGCGTGTTTGATGGAGCACCTGCTTTATCAGTATACGATGCAATCCCCTTATTGCACCTGACCACTATTCAGGTAGCCCCAGAGCAGATACATTCAGGATTATACTCAGAAGTTTGTGTGGTACATTCTCAGGAACTTTCTTCCCCTCATCAATTAATACCACTCCATTTGCTGATCCTGTTTATTGGGTAGGGCATTCCGGCTCTGCCTCAATAGCTTTTGTGGCCGTCACTGCCACAGTAGCAGAATTTGATTCTCATGTAATGTTATTTCACTCACAGTTTCTTGGTGCTGGCATATTGAGTCAAAGAATCTCCCCAGGCTAGTTAACCCTTGGGTATAGTCCCCGCTGAGTCGTATGTTATCTTCTTTGTCTTGACTGTTCTTGACCACCAGGTGGGACACCAGAGCATCACGATCGTGCTGGGGCCCATCTATATTTACCTGCAACGAGATAATTAATACGGAAGTGTCTGTCCCCTCATCCTGTGGATAAATCACATGAGCGGTTAAATGGTTTAACTTGTGACCAGTGCTTCCATTTGCGCTTAACTCGCTCATCAACCGCAACGCATGTGTCACTGATCAATACTACTTCATACAGTCCATTCCACCTGGGTTGCCACCCTGGTTTCTCAGGGAGTACGTTGACCGTCATCTTATCCCCTACACCCGGTAACGTGGGGTCCTGCTTCCCTATTTCCTCCCGGACTCTGTCCTCCCTCTCTCTGCCAGCAATCGGGCTTTTTGTGTCTTCTTTTACCACATTGATCACATTCAATGCGACCTCCTGATTTTCTCTTGCGGCAATCTATTGTCATGTGATCTGGTTTGCCACATTCAGAGCAACTCTGTCCTCATGGTATCATTGTTGTCACAGAAGGTGGAGATGCTTTGGTATTACTCGCACATTGATCTACCTCACTTGTCCAAGAGATGATTTGACTGAATGCATCCCCGACTGATAATCTTAGCACTGAGACATTCCTTAAGCATCTTAAGAAAGACACTATCATCTCTGTCCGGGTCCTCTACCCCTCCGTATTCAACATAAGCATTATACTTCCTCTCTGCATATTCAATACATGGTTCTCCCAGCTTCTGCATTATTCCTGCAACTGCACCCCAGTTACTCTGGCTTTCTCCCAACGCCTCTCTAACTCTTTTTTTCAATCTTTGTACTGTCGTAAATCATTGCCTGTCCAACTCCCAGTCCTGTATTCGGTTGGGAGTTTCTGTCATGCCCCCTTTGGCATCTTAGCTTGTATTAGAGCGTGATGATCATTCTTATGTGCATCGTGTATCTCGCTTGCTTCTTCTAGATTTTTCCAAAATTCTAAGTTATTTTGCTTTTATTTTAGGAACCTAAATCTTTCAAGATCATCTGTTTTTCCACTGGTGTAAAGGGTCTGTAAACCTGTCTCATTATGGTCTTGAAGCCCGAGATCCCTTCCTGTATCGATATTCCCTCCATTTCATTGTTGTATCTCTGTCCCTTTTTATCACGTATTGTCCTTTCATAAGTTTCCCCTTCATAGGTAATTAGTATATTCACTGTGAATTGGAGCCATTGGCAACGATGGATATGACGGGGATGCGGACGGTCCTGGTGATTTCTTTACACATATATTGGTCCCGTGAGGGGATGGGTCAGTCTCCCAGTCTTCACCCCACCCGTACTCAGCCGCCTCTTTTACCAGGTTATTCCAGTTGGGTTCATCGTCTGCATTTCGTTTCATCTGTCTATTAATACTAATATGTCTTATTCTTACGCCACAGTCTTTGCATCGTCATTCGTACAATGTGCACAAAATGAATACTCCTTTGTCTTCTTTGTCCTTTTTATGTGTTGTCCACATTGTCCGTTTTCTCCCCACTCTTCACTCCAACCTTCCATCTTCATCATCCCTTCCAGTTTCTTGTATTTCTCTTTCAAATAATCGACAAAATTTAAACTTTCCCTTTCGTCTTCACCACCACCTCCTGACATCTCACTTCCTTTCCTTGGCATACTTAATCTGTTTGATTTCATCAAGACTTTCCTATTGTCTTTTACTCACCTACGGATTACCCTCCTGGTTAATGCCCCGCTCGCGCCCGCCTCTTTCTCCCAGAGGCTCGTTCATGTCACCCTAAGTGAGCACCCGCCAGTCGCTACCTACTTGCCCTGGTATCTTGTTCAAATCCAACCAGGTCGGTATCATCCTCCCTAAATCATGTTACGGACTACGGTAAAATAATTACCTGTCTGCCCAGATAATAGGAATGCTGCCTGTCGTGTTGTGTCCTTCCAACTACGCCAATTGTTGTGGTGTATTTCACGAATTACCACCCGGAGACTCGGAAGTCAGGTTTTCACACATCTTTATTATGCAACATGCATGAGAGAGGTCACAGCTACAAAGCAAACTCCATTACTGAGTCCTCCCGAGAAACAGATACATTCTCTTTTTTATAGGCTTTGGTTGCGTCACACTATCTGATTTCTTTTGAGGCAAACAAGATCAGTAGTTGTGACTGATTGCACATGTTCCGGCAACAAAATAGAGTCATAGAGTTTTACAGCATAGAAACAGGCCCTTCGGCCCAACGCACCTGCGCCGACCATCAAGCACCCGTCCAAAACTAATCCCACTTCCTTGCAGTTGGCCCGTAGCCTTGTATGTTATGGCGTTTCAATTGCTCATCTAAATACTTCTTAAATGTTGTGAGTGTTCCTGCCTCTACCACCCCTTGAGGCAGTGTGTTCCACATTCCAATCACCCTCTGGGTGAAAGAATTTTTCCTCAACTCCCCTCTAAACCTCCTGCCCCTTACCTTACATCTATGCCCCCAAGTTATTGACCAAAAATGCTCTCGGCTTTCTTCTAGCACACACCTGCTTCTTGCCTAATCGAGTCCTGACCTGTTTTTGCTAGTAACGTAACTTCTTTATCTAATAAATGTTGTAATTGTGGCTGGCTTAAGCTTCCGACATGACATTTAGTCACAGATGCATTATTCAGTATTTTTGCAAAGCTTAGCATATTAAGTTAACCTTTTTGTTCTCACATCAGCAATCTATATGCCATTCACTATAATACCTGATTTTTAGTGCTGACGATCAAGCTGCCCTCTGCTTCACTAGTGGGTTTTTTACTTCAGCATCTAATACAAAGTAGAGAGAAGGTAAGCACCAGTCAAGATATGGTGACAGGGGAACCTTTGGGATTATCAAGGAGTGGGTTTTGGGGGCATTTAGTAAATGTGGAGTTTTACTGCTTTGAGGTTCAGTAGGCTGGGGTATTATTGTAGTGTTTTGAGTCAAAATATGAAGGTTATTTGTTATGCATCTGAAAGAACAACAAAATGCAACATCTTCTGGCCTTGTTGCGAGAACACCGCAAGAAATTACCAATCGCACAGTCAGGAAAGTGTCCATGATTGAGATTCAGCAACCGAGGCTATGTCATTCAAGCCAGAATTTATTTGTACAATCATAAAAGATTCCCAATGAAATGAAATTATGTTTCCAAGCAAACACAAGAAAGTATCAATCCCAACAGAAATAGTGATTCGACAAAAATAAGAACAAATCAGAGTCTTACTGTTTCATTGAAACAATTTCAAAGTATCAATACAACAGCAGTTGAGTGCAGTTGGGTTACAATCCTGTGCTTGATTCCCCATAGACTAAGAGAACCCAAATACAAACAGCTAAGTCAGAAAGTCTTTTGGCCCTAATTCATAATTTTGCTCAGTTAGAATATTTCAGGAAATAGAGGAATTGGAATAATTCTGTTATCTGGGAAAGATACCTGACAGTTAATGGGTATCACGTTCATGAGTTTGACCCATTTACTTTTGGATAGCCTGTGCCTGTGGATAGTGTTCTGGGGTAGAAATTACTGTTGGTGAAAGTGAGGAAAATTGGTTGGAAAGGAGTTGGAAAATGAAGAATTAGAGTTCTCACTGGTTTGCAGCCTGCTTCACAAGTCTTGCAAAACCCCTGACCTAGTTTCCACTGATAATTGTCACACAGAAGGTCACTGTGAGGTCATGAGGCACCAAAAGTTAATTAAGACAAACATAATGAAGCACCCCATGATGTCAGTGTTCTCCTGCCCATTGCAGAACAATCAGAAATGGGAGGTAAAGTCTGCAATGTTATCACCTGCTGGGGAGGAATCTCTTGAAGGTGCAGTAACAATTAGGCATTGCATGCATTGCTTCTCATCACAGGATTTCATGTAAGAGGTAAAAGACAAAGCAGGCATGCCTGGAAGATCAATGGCGCCAGAATTGGTCTGTTCAACCCATAATTTACAGGCCCAGGCACATCAACCTCTTGTCTGTGAGAGAGAACATGTCTTACAATGGTCATAGAGCTCTGCTACATGCTGCAAGGTGACCTTCAGTCAACATCCACTATTGAGACTTAAATACAAGTGGCAGCCAAAGTCACTTCCACTCTCTACTTTTATTCTTGCACTGACTTCCAGGTTAACATAGCTTTTGCGTTTTTACACAAGATATTTTTTCAGGACCCATGTCACCAGTCATTGGACCTTACATCCTATATATCTGGAGTATACCTTTTGGCTCAATATATAGATAATTCATAGCATGGCCCATGTATCATACAAGAGCACTCTTAACCTGTATAACTGTTAATGACTGATGATTAACACTGAAAAACAAATCAAACTGATGCAATTCTAAGGTTTGTAAAGATTTATAATACCCTTGAAAGCCATTTAGCCATTTAGAAGCTTCACAGGCCTGGCTGTGAAACCAGAATAAAGCGTTGATGCAAATGTTTAAAGGACATGATTAACAACATTTTGATTAATTCTGCAGAAATTAGAATCCCTGATGAAGAAGGTACTTATCAAAGAAACTATAAAAGAATATTCAGAAAATATGCAAAGCCTAAAGTAAATGAAATCAATGATGGTATTGTAAACGAGAAAATTATAATCTTGAAGACATTTTTCAATTGGAACCATTGGTTCAGAGCATTTACATAAATTTTGAAAATACAGAAAGTTTAAGATGATTGGTAGATTTTAACCTTTATCACCCTGTGGTAAACTGTCTGGAGTGGATCATCCACCCATTATACACCATGCCTGATTTTCCACTCCATTGAAGTCAAAAAGTTTGAAATCGACCCCCTGTCTTCTTGAACTTTGGAGAAGTAGCAAATAAAATAGTCTTTATTGATAACCTTTTGTCAGTTGTCATCATTTGTGTACATCTTTCATTAACCAAGAGGAGAATGGTGTTAAACGAATGCTGCACTTTATTCATGAAGAATGGCGTCTTAATTAACATGGACTGAATTGCTTTATATTGGGAAATTTGAATGAAGATAATTAGTGCATCTGCTAATAAACCCTAGACATAAATAAATCCTGATGTATACATCCTGCAAAATAGCAGTTTTATTGTGGGATTTCAGAGACAATATTTTTTACTGTCTATTAAATAATATTTCTGATTTAACTGTCATTTGTTGGATCCTTATCAATCTTTTTCAGTGTTACTCCTTTCATTCTGATTATTCTGCACGTTGATGAAATCTCACATAATTTGCAAGTTTAAATGCTTTTTTTTAACTCCCTTTACTCATATCCATTGTAACTATTAATATTAACAGAATCCCAGAATCATCAATTGACCTCAGCTTTTCAAGAGGAATGATAAGTGAGAAGTACTCTCCCATTATTTATCTAAATTTTTAACTCATTTTCTATTTGACCTGGACAGCTTGCAGTTCAGCTGCAAATCTTATGATAAGTATTTCATCAAATGTGTTTGAAAAATTAAAACATCACTTACATCATCCTCCAATCATGGTAAATCTTTAAAAATAACTACAACAGATTTGTTACCCATGCCATCACTACAGGTTGGTCAGGAGTATGCTTCTTACAACTTCTTACGACTTCTTTGTAACAGGCAACGGAGCCAAAATTACTCAGCCTTTCTGGCTCATTCCCACCACAACTCCAGTGGAATGTGGATACGAGGGCCAGATGGGGCTCGAATATGCCAGGTTCCGGTTTATACAGTGAGTTCGACTGCTCAGGAGTCATAGGAATATATGAACAGGATTATACCATCTCGCCCCTAAGCATCTGCCACTGTTCAATGAGTTCAGAGCTGATCTGCAACCTAACTCCACATACCCACCTATACCCCATCTCCCCTCATACCTTTGAATAACAAATATCTATCAATCTCAGATTTAAAATTTACAATTGAACTAGCATCAATTACTGATTGCAGAAGAGAGTTCCAAACATCTACCACCCTTTTTTGCATCAAAGTGTTTCCTAATGATCGTATTGAACAATGGAGCAGGCTCGAGGGGCCATATGGTCTACTCCTGCTCCTACGTCTTACATTCTTATGCTCTTAATTTCATTCCCGATAGGTCTGGCTCGAATTTTTAGACCATGCCCCAAGTACTAGACTCTCCAACCAGCAGCTATTGTTTCTCTGCATCTACTCTATCTGCCCACCTTAATATCTGAAGAACTTCAATCAAATCACCCCTTAACTGTCTAGTTTTCAGGGAATACCAATCCTAGTTTGTATAATCCTACCTCATAATTTAACCCTTGGAGTCCAGGTACCATTCTAGTAAACCAATTCTGCACACCCTCCAAGGCCAATATATCCTTCAAAGGTGCAGTGCCCAGAACGGAACACAGTGCTCCAGCTGAACTACAAGCTCTCCAGATCAAATAGAAAATGGGTGAAAGGGACAGTACTCCTAATTCATCATTGTGGTTGAAAGGCTGAGATCAGTTGATGGTTCTGCAATTCTGTTAATATTAATAGTTACAATGGATATGCGTAAAGAGAACAACAAGGGTTTTGTATAGCTGAAGCATGGGGCTGTCAGGCACTCGAGATATACCCAAAGTGCATGTAAGCTGCTCCTCAACCCCCCCACCACCAACAAACCTGTGGGATTCAGCAGTATCAGCACCAGGGGCTGTCAGTGGGTACGGTCTGATGCAGTGGTTGGGATCAAAACCTATGTAATTTCAAGGCCAATTTCGTCTATTTATTATTGTGCTCTGAGTTATATGGGCAAGGTCACATTTTTTTCCCATCTCAAGGTGCCCAGAAGAGGCAGTGCTGGATTTTCTCCTATAAATATTGCAGTCCTTCTGGTGATGAGGCACCTACATTGGTGTCATGTTGGGAATTCCAAGGTATCGACCCATTGACAGTAAAGGAATGGTCATATATATTGAAATCATAATGCTGTGTAACTTGGAGATGCTGGCGTTCCCATAACATTTCTGCTGTCGTCTTTCTCCATAGCTGAGTTGGAATTGCTTCTCCAACTGAGTCTGAAGGCTGTAGGTTCATTTTCCACTCCAGGACTTGAGCACAAATATCAAGGCTGACACTCCAGTGCCATACTGAGGGAATGCTGCAATGCCGGAGCTGCCGTCTTTCAGATGCAGCGTTCTCCTCGAGTGGGTGTAAAAGATCTCATAGTACTATTTTGAAGACTACTGTTCTGGACAATACTTATCCTTCAGTCAACATCACAGAAATAGATTTTCTGGTCATATCACATTGCTGTTTATCGGACCTTGCTGTGTGCAAATTGGTCACCGCATTTCCTACATTGCAACACTTCAGAAGTACTTCAGTGGCTGCAAGCACCTTTGTGAATGAATTGTCCTTCATGTCTCCTGCTAGTTTGGGGCCTGGTGTAGACGTTCATAGCACGAAATCTGCAGATTACTTTTTTCTTTTGCTCGGAATACAAAAGGCGAAGAATCAAACGAAACACTGCAGTTTTTTTAAGTTTAGAGAATTTAATTACATTAAAATAACAGTTTTTTTCCAGAAGGAAAGGATTCACTTCTCATACAATCTTTATTCTAGCGAGAACAACTCAAGACAAGGAATTGATCAAATTCTGTGTCATGGTACAAATGCAGGTTCCTCTCCTACGCCTCCATATCTGGACTTTGCATTGTTGTTATCCTGAAAATGCCTTGCAGAATGGGCTGTTTTATATTGTTTCTTTCCTAAATCTGCTGTTTCATTATCATACCTTGCACAGGGTGTTTTAAATATCACAACATCTCTTTTCAGCTTGCGTGTCTTACTGCCATATCTCTGCAAATTACAGCATTGTTTCCTTATCTGTTATTCAGGTTTTATATTTAGAAGCTTCCCTTCTATCTTCCTGACAAACACGTTTCTCTCTCCAAACTTCTTGTGCAATAAGCAAAGACCATCATGCATTCTGTTATTGGTCAAGCTGACAATTTAGTTTTTTTTAACCAATAAATCAAGGGGTTCAGTTTATTATTTCACACTTCTTTAAAACACGCTTCAAAAGTCCGTAATGAAGAGTGCATAATTATCACTAGGTGACCAGAACAACACACCCAAAACAGGGCTGTCTTGTGTGCCAGCCTTGCGTGCTTACCCTGCCCTCCTTGTCCTCCCTGTCTAGTCCCCCTGCCCACGCATCGAATTTCTTTTATATTGAATGTAATTCCATTTTCATTGCAATTTCAGTTAAAATTTTCTCTTCAAAAAAGAACAACTGAGGTTATTTAAAAAAAGGAAACATAACAGGGGCTATTTACAAAGAAATCATGGCTGATAGTTTAAAAAAGCAGCACCCTGAAATCCTGTGGATATTCTCCCCAGTCTCCTATTGGAAACCAGTATGCTGGATGCTCACTGATTCTTGGGGGTTTCTACTGGCTTTACAGCAAGGAAGTGGGAGATCATCTGGCCTAGCAGCACAATGCAGTTCCTGTTTTCATTTCAGAGTTACAATAATTGCTCTCTTTTTTTCTTTTAGTAATTCATTGTTAAAGTAGTCTAAAGCTCATTCCACAGGCCTGGGTAGTCCAATATTGTGGCTATAAGAGCAGATTAGAAGCAGGGTATTTTGTGCCAAGTGACTCAGCTGCTGACTCCCCAAAGCGTCCACCATCTGCAAGGCACAAATTAGGAGTGTGATGCAGAATGCTGCAGCTCCAACAACACTCAAGAAGCTCAACACCATCCATGAGAAACAGCCCACTTGATCGGCATCCCAAACATCACCTGAAACATTCACTCCCCATGCCACTGGCACAATGTGGCAGCAGTGTATACTATCTACAAGATTCAGTGCAGAAACCCACAAAGGCTTCTTTGACTACACCTCTTCAACCCACAACATCTATTACCTAGAAGGACAAGGGCAGCAGGAGCATAGGAACACCACCACCTCCAGTTCCCCTCCAAGTCACACAGCATCCTGACTTTGAACTGTATCAACATCTTGGATATGTTTTGAAACAACATGTAATGAAGAAAGAATCATAGAATTTTACAGCACAGAAAACAAGTTAATTTGGCCTATTGTGCCTGTGCCACCTCTTTGAGCGAGCTCTGCAATTAGTCCCATTTCCCTGCTCTTTCTGCACAGCCCTAATTATTTTTCCTTTTCAATCCCTTTTGAAAGTTGCTATTGAATCTACTTCCACCAACATTTCAGGCAGTGTATTCCAGATCATTACAATCTGATGCTTAAAAGAAAAATTCAATTTCCCCTTGGTTCTTTTGTCAAATATCTAAAATCTGTCTACATTGGTTACCACTAGTGGAAACAGTTTCTCCCTTTCTACTCTATCACAACCTGTTGTAATTTTGAAGATCTCTATTACAGCTCCCCTTAACCTTCTCTGCTCTTCGGAGAACAACCTCATCTTGTCAAGTCTCCCCACATCATTGAAGTCCCTCATCCCTGGTGCCATTCTGGTAAATCTCCTCTGCACCCTCTCCAAGGCCTTGACATCTCTCCGAAAGTATGCTGCCCAAACTTTGACACAATCGTCAAGCTGAGGCATAACCAGTGATTTATAAAGTTTAGCATAAATTCCTGACTTTTAGAGAGCATCTTATCATATCAAATTGCTTCATATATAATGAATTATCTTGAAGTGCAGTCAATGTTGTGATGTGGCAGCCAGAAAGGCTGCACTTAGTGATCAGAACTCCCATGACTCAAGATATTACATTGCAAAATTGCTCACATCCACCTCATAAATTAACTTTAATGGATGGGAAATCAGCTCCTAGCATGTTGAAAGAAGGAGAGCAGTTGGAATTTGTATATAAAAGTAAAATGGTGCAGATGTTGGAAATCTGAAATAAAAACAAGAAATCTGGATATACTCAGCAGGTCAGGCAATATTTGTAGAGAGAAATGCAGAGTTAACAGGAGAAATGGATCACAGTCTCCAGCTTCTCCTCAGTGCGCTCGCTTGGTGAACTCATGGAGATCCTGATGTCCCTGGAGCTGCCGTGCAGGCAGTTAGTATCTCGGTGCCAACTCCAGCACCTCCGGGAATGGCTTTGGTGGTGCGGGGGGTGGGGGGTGGTTGTTTAGGGGAGGAGATGCCTGGGGGAATGGGTTTTGGGAAGGGGGGTATTGCTGCTGGCTGGGCCGGTGATGGTGGAGGTAGGAGAGTGACAGGGAGTGTCAGAGAGTGTCTGAGAGTGTCAGAGAGTGCCAGAGATTGTCTGAGAGAGTCTGAGAGTGTCTGAGTGTGACATTGAGTGTCAGAGAGTGACAGAAAGTGTCAGAGAGAGTCTGAGGGTGTCAGAGAGTGTCACAGAGTCTCTGAGAGTGTCTGAGAGTGTCAAAGAGTGACAGAGATTGTCAGAGGGTGTCAGAGGGAGTCAGAGAGTGACAGAGAGTGTTAGAGATTGTCAGAGAGTGTCTGAGAGTTGCATTGAGTGTCAGAGAGTGACAGAGAGTGACAGTGTCTGAGAGTGACAGAGAGTGTCTGAGAGTGTCTGAGAGTTGCATTGAGTGTCAGAGAGTGACAGAGAGTGTCAGAGAGTGTCAGAGAGTGTCAGAGCGTGTCAGAGAGTGTCTGAGAGTGTCTGAGATGGTCAGAGGGTGTCAGAGTGTGTCAGAGAGTGACAGAGAGTGTCAGAGAGTGTCTGAGAGTGTCAGAGGGTGTCACAGGGTGTCAGAGGGTGTCAGAGAGTGTCAGAGAGTGACAAAGAGTGTCTGAGAGTATCAGAGGGTGTCAGAGGGTGTCAGAGAGTGACAGAGAGTGTCAGAGAGTGTCTGAGGGTGTCAGAGAGTGTCTGAGGGTGTCAGAGAGTGGCAGAGAGTGTCAGATTGTGTCTGAGAGTGTCAGAGGGTGTCAGAGAGAGTCAGAGAATGACAGAGAGTGTCAGAGGGTCAGAGGGTGTCAGAGAGTGTCTGAGGGTGTCAGAGGTTGTCAGAGAGTGTCAGAGAGTGTCAGAGGGTGTCAGAGGGTGTCAGAGGGTGTCAGAGAGTGTCTGAGAGTGTCAGAGAGTGTCTGAGAGCATCTGAGAGTGACAGAGAGTGTCAGAGGGTGTCAGAGAGTGACAGAGAGTGTCAGAGGGTCAGAGGGTGTCAGAGAGTGTCTGAGGGTGTCAGAGGTTGTCAGAGAGTGTCAGAGAGTGTCAGAGGGTGTCAGAGGGTGTCAGAGGGTGTCAGAGGGTGTCAGAGAGTGTCAGAGAGTGTCTGAGAGTGTCAGAGAGTGTCTGAGAGCATCTGAGAGTGACAGAGAGTGTCAGAGGGTGTCAGAGAGTGACAGGGAGTGTCAGAGAGTGACAGAGAGTGTCAGAGAGTGTCAGAGAGTGTCAGAGAGTGTCTGAGAGTGTCAGAGAGTGTCAGAGAGTGTCTGAAAGCGTCTGAGAGTGTCTGAGAGTGACTTTCAGTGTCAGAGAGGGTCATAAATTGACAGAGAGTGTCTGAGAGTGTCAGAGGGTGTCAGAGAGTGTCAGAGAGTGTCAGAGAGTATCTGAGAGTGTCAGAGAGTGTCAGAGAGTGTCTGAGAGCGTCTGAGAGCGTCTGAGAGTGTCAGAGAGTGACAGAGTGTCAGAGGGTGTCACAGAGTGTCAGAGAGTGACAGAGCGTGTCAGAGTATCTGAGTGTCTGAGATGGTCAGAGGGTGTCAGAGGGTGTCAGAGTGTGTCAGAGTGTGTAAGAGAGTGACAGAGAGTGTCAGAGAGTGTCTGAGAGTGTCAAAGGGTGTCACAGGGTGTCAGAGGGTGTCAGAGAGTGTCAGAGAGTGACAGAGAGTGACAGAGAGTGACAGAGAGTGTCTGAGAGTATCAGAGGGTGTCAGAGGGTGTCAGAGAGTGACAGAGAGTGTCAGAGAGTGTCTGAGAGTGTCTGAGAGTGTCAGAGGGTGTCAGAGGGTGTCAGAGAGTGTCAGAGAGTGACAGAGTGTCAGATAGTGACAGAGAGTCTCAGAGGGAGTCAGAGGGAGTCAGAGGGTGTCAGAGGGTGTCAGAGGGTGTCTGAGGGTGTCTGAGGGTGTCAGAGGGTGTCAGAGGGTGTCAGAGGGAGTCAGAGAGTCTCAGAGGGAGTCAGAGGGTGTCAAAGGGTGTCAGAGGGTGTCAGAGAGTGTCTGAGGGTGTCAGAGGGAGTCAGAGAGTGTTAGAGAGTGTCAGAGAGTCTCAGAGGGAGTCAGAGAGTGTCACTGCTGCTGGGTGGGGGAGGTGCGGGGGAGTGAGATTTGGGGGGAGGCGGTTGCCACTGGTTGGGATTGGGGGGAGTCGGTTGCCGCTAGATGGGATGGGCGGGGGGATTGCCGCTGGTTGGGAATGTGGGGGATTGCCGCTGGTTGGGTTGAAGGGGGATGGTGGTTGCCACTGTTTGGGATTGGGGGGGGGGGGCGGCGGTTACCGCTGGTTGGAGTTGGGGGGTTGGTTGCCACTGGTTGGGGTTGGGGGGGGGCACGGATGCCGCTGGTTGGGAATGGGGGGGGCGGTTGCCGCTGGTTGGGAATGCGGGGGTATTGCGGTTGCCACTGGTTGGGATTGGGGGGGGCACGGTTGCCGCTGGTTGGGATTGTGGGGGGGTGCGGTTGTCGCTGGTCGGGGTTGGGAGCGGTGCAGGTGCCGCTGGTTGGGTTTGTGGGGAGGGCGGTTGCCGCTGGTTGGGATTGTTGCGGGGGGGGGCGGTTGCCGCTGGTTGGGATTGTGGGGGGTGGGTTGCCGCTGTTTGGGATTGTGGGAGGGGGCAGTTGCGGCTGGTCGGGGTTGGGGGGTAGGCGGTTGCGGCTGGTCGGGGTTGGGGGTGTGGGGCGGTTGCCGCTGGTTGGGATTGTGGGGGGGGGCAGTTGCCGCTGGTTGGGGTTTGGGGGGGGGGGAGTTGCCGCTGGTTGGGATTGTGGTGTGGGGAGGGGGGCGGTTGCTGCTGGTTTGGATTGGGGGGGCGCGGATGCTGCTGGTTGGGATTGGGGGGGGTGGTGCGGTTACTGCTGGTTGGGAATGGGGGGGGGGCGGTTGCCGCTGGTTGGGATTGTGGGGGGGCGGTTGCCGCTGGTTGGGATTGTGGGGGGGCGGTTGCCGCTGGTTGGGATTGTGGGGGGGCAGTTGCCGCTGGTTGGGATTGGAGTGGGGGGGGAGCGGTTACTGTTGGTTTGGATTGGGGGGGCGCGGATGCTGCTGGTTGGGATTGGGGGGGTGGTGCGGTTACTGTTGGTTGGGAATGGGGGGTGCGGTTGCCGCTGGTTGGGATTGTGGGGGGGCAGTTGCCGCTGGTTGGGATTGGAGTGGGGGGGGGGGGCGGTTGCCGCTGGTTGGGATTGTGGGGGGGCAGTTGCCGCTGGTTGGGATTGGGGGGGGGGGGGCGGTTGCCGCTGGTTGGGATTGGAGTGGGGGGGGGGGGGCGGTTGCCGCTGGTTGGGATTGTGGGGGGGCAGTTGCCGCTGGTTGGGGGGGGGGGGTGCGGTTGCCGCTGGTTGTTCCCGGCCACTCTGCGCTGCACTCGGTCAGCTTTAAGTCCCGGCTCTGACAGTCAATGGAAGCAGGTTTCCCCCTGTTCCTCTGAACTCTTCCGGCGCTGGTTGCTGTGGAAATGGAACACCGAGCTTGCATTGCCCTGGAAACGGGACGCTGAGAAAAGGTCGTTGCCTAGAGACGGGGATGCTTTGGAAAGCTGCGGCTGGAGGGAGAGTGCAGGAGAGAGGGCATCAAGACTGGCGGGATCCGGGAAGCTCGGAGCGGGATCAGCAGCAGCAAGACACAGGACAACAACATTAGAGGCAGAATAAAGGGGGAAGAAACAAGAGAAACATTGTATGGGTTAAAATATCAATAATCTGCATTGAAGTGGCTGCAGAATGAGGTTAAAGAATCACCTCAGGTTTAACTGCCATTGGCACCCCTGACAATGCAGCACCCTCTCAGAACTGCACTGAAGTGTCAACCTCGGTTATATACTAAATAGCTGGAGTATGTAGGGCTCGAGCTCACATCCTTCTAAGAGGTTGCCTGAGGATGTAACATTTAATTTGTAAGTAAGTGGTGATCCACATTTGCTTGTAAGGACACGTGCACACAATTGTTGGTTTAGTCAGGCAGTTTGTTCAGTTTGCTTTCCCACTTTGTTTTTCATGTTTTTACTTGGGGCTGTTCAATTTTCCAGTCGGTTAACACCCTATCTGTACTAATGCTGTCTTTCAACACACCATTAACATATTGTTTCCCTTTGCTCCAGGACCTTCCGTTCAGCAATTCTGTGACCTTGTCCTATCGACACCTTCTCCTTTGTTATCTCTTGCCCCACCCCCGCTTTACTTGCTTATAACTTTTTACATTTCTTATATTTGCCAGTTCTGAAGAAGGGTCACTGACCTGAAACGTTAATTCTGCTTCTCTGTCCACAGATGCTGCCAGACTTGCTGAGTATTTCCAGCATTTCTTGTTTTTATTTCAGTGTAAACAGGGCTGGCTGTCTAAAACCTGAGCAACAACAACCAGTCTGAAATTTAAGGGGTTCAAATTCCAAAAATAAAAGTTCTGACGAAGTTATCAACCTGAAATATGAATCTGTTTCTCTCTCCAGAGATGTTGCCTAACGTGCTGAGTATTTCCAGCATTTCAGTTTTCCAGCAATCATGATATTTTACTTTTGTATGAAAAATTCCACCTGCCCTCCTCCCCCCTTCTCACAATCAATGTTCATTCAGGGCTGTGTGGCTGCCGAAGGTTTCCGTCCAGGCCCTGCACAAGTTGACCCTTTGAAGTTATCGCGTGTGTACGGCCATGCAAAACCATTAAACGGGGTGCACACTTATCTGCCCTGCACTCTTTAAACAAAATGAAGGTATATTGTTCACAATATGTAGGAGTTGATTTCCGGTTCATTAAATTTAATTTATGAGGTAGAAGTGAGCAATTTTGCAATGTGATATCTTGAGGCTTGACGAGGATCAGCACACGGAAGTTCTGACCACGAAGTGCAGCTTTTGTGGCTACCACATCAGAACAGTGACTGCCCTTCAGAGTAATTCATTGTATGTGAAATGATTTGATATGTACCTAAGTGAAGTGATAAAATGCTCCCCTAAAGTGAGGAAGTTATGCCAAACCTTGACAAATCACTGGTTAGGCCTCAGCTTGACCATTGTGTCAATATTTGGGCACTGCCGCTTTAGGAGACCTTGGATCGGGTGCAGAGGAGATTTACCAGAATGGTATCAGGGATGAGAAACTTCAGTGAGGTGGGGAGACTTGAGAAGGTGGGGTTGTTCTCTTAAGAACAGACAACGTTTAGGGGAGATATACTAGAGGTCATCTAAATTATGGTGGGTTGTGATAAGGTAGAAAGGGAGAAATTGTTTCCACTAGCAGGAGGCTCAGTAATCAGAGTACACAGATTTAAGATAATTGGCAAAAGAACCAAGGAGAAAATGAGAACTTTTTTTAAGCAGCAAGTTGCTGTGATCTGGAATGCACTGCTTGAAATAATGATGGAAGTAGCATCAAGAATAACTTTAGAAAGGAATGAGATATATACTTAAAAAGGAAAAATAGTTAGGGATGTGCGAAAAAAGCAGGGGAATGGGACTAATTGCATGGCTCTGTCAAAGAGGCTGACACAATAGGCTGAATGAACTTGTATTTTTGTGCTGTAAAGTTCTATGAGGCAGTGGCATAGCGGTATTGTCACTTGGACGAGTAACCCAGAGACCCAGGGTATTGCTCTGGGGACATGGGTTCAAATCCAACCACAGCAGAAGGTGGAATTTGAATTCAATTAATAAATCTGGAATTAAAGCTGGTCTAATGATGGCCATGAAACCATTGTCGATTGTTGTAAAAAACCCATCTGGTTCACTAATGTCCTTGAGGGAAGGAAATCTGCTGTCCTTACCTGGTCTGGCCTACATGTGACTCCAGACCCACAGCAATGTGGTTGACTCTTACTTGCCCTCTGAAATGGCCTAGCAGGCCACTCAGTTAGGGCAATTAGGGATGGGCAATAAATGCTGGCCTGGCCAGCGACACCCACATCCCATGAATGAATTTTAAAAAAAATGTCCAAGAATGTCAGGAATCCCTCCCTCTCGCTCCAGGTATTTTTACACCAGGTTTGAC
Source organism: Heterodontus francisci (assembly GCF_036365525.1). Lineage (NCBI taxonomy): Eukaryota > Metazoa > Chordata > Chondrichthyes > Heterodontiformes > Heterodontidae > Heterodontus > Heterodontus francisci. Next base: position 28,704,144 of record NC_090381.1, on the reverse strand, counting down.
ATTTTACTGGTTTTAAAATCCACCGGTGTCAAACAGACGTGGTGACAAGCCGAACCCTTTGCTTGTGGATGTTGCAGGCAAGGCCAGCATTTATTGCTGTTCCTAATTGCCCATTAGAAGGTGATGGTGAGCTGCCTTCTTGAATCGCTGCAGACCATGTAGTGTTGGTACACCCATAGAGTTCCAGGATTTTGGCCCAGCGACAGTGAAGGAACAACAATATAGTTCCAAGTCAGGGTGGTGTGTGGGTTGGAGGGGAACTTGCCCTTATCCTTCATGGTGGTAGAGGTTGCAGGTTAGGAAGGTGCTGTCAAAGAAGGCTTGGTGCGTTGCTGCAGTGCATCTTGTTTATGGTACACACTGTTACCACTCTGTGTCGGTGGTGGAGGGAGAGAATGTTGAAGGTGGTAGATGGGGGTGCCGATCAAGTGAGCCACTTTGTTCTGGATGGTGTAGTTCTTCTTAAGTCTTGTTGGAGCTGCACAGTGGAGAGTAAGTGGACAGTATTCAATTAGCATCCTGATTGTGCCTTTTAGATAATAGACAAGCTTTGGGGAGTTAGAAGGTGAGTTACTTGCCGCAAAATTCCCAGCCTCTGACCTCCTTTTGTAGCCACAGTATTTATATGGCTATTCCAGTTAAGTGTCTGTTCAATGGTATCCCTCAGGATCTTGATGGTGGGGGAATTCAGTGATGGTAATGCCGTTGAACGTCGCAGGGAGATGGTTAGATTCTCTCTCGTTGGAGATGGTCATTCCCTAGCACTTGTGTGATGCAGAAGTTATTTTCCTCTTATCAGCCCAAGCCAGAAAGTTGTCCAGGTCTTGCTGCATGCAGGCACAGGTGGCTTTATTATCTGAGGAATTGTGAGTGGTACTGAACACTGTACAATCATCAGCAAACCTCCCCACCTCTGACCTTTTTTATTTATTTTTTCATTCATTGGATGTGAGCATTGCTGGCAGGGCCAACATTTATTGCCCATTACTAATTGCCACCATCATGAGCCACTTCAGTCCATGTAGTGTAGGTACACCTACAGTGCTGTCAGGAAGGGAGTTTCAGGATTTTGACCCAGTAACAGTGAAGGAACGGTGATATAGTTATGTCAGATGGTGTGCGAGCTGGAGGGGAACTTGCAAGTGGTGGTGTTCCTATGTGCCTACTGCTCTTGTTCTTCTAGGTGGTAGAAGTCATGGCTTGCAAGGTTCTGTCAAAGGAGCCTTGAGAAGTTGCACCATGTACATGGTGCGCACTGCTGCCATTGTGCACCAGTGGTGGAAGAACTGAATGTTTAATGTGGTGGATGGGATGCCAATCAAGCAGGCTAATAATTGTTAACAACTGCATGTGGTAGGTTGGCAGAGCTTTGATCTGTTCTTTTGGTTGCTAAAGATGCTGGTTGGCCACAGTGCCAACACTAAAATTGTTCAAGTGAATTTTATGAGCTGTGCAGCAACACACACCCCACCCATCAGGAGTGTCTATCAGGAAATTGTGGGCAAGTTGTCAAGGTTTTCTCGGGACTTTGGGGAGCTGCCTAGGAGCTGCCTAGCAGCTGGTGAAGCTCTACCCGAGCAGTGCATCATTAAATTAGGTGGTTGTGCAAACACATCCAGCTCCTGCTTCACCATGTTTATGTGTTACAGCTGTACTTTGCATTCGAGGCGGAAATCAAAGTAGGAAATAGAAAGGTATTGGGTGACAAATCCAGTACTGCTGCTGCCTCATGTCTTAGCCTTGTAGCCCAAGTAAGATCACTGCAAGGTGAAGTTTGGTGATCAGACTCTTGTTACGACCGACCGCTCCTGTCAAAGCCCCCAATCAAGATATACGATTCTGATTGTGGTGGGACCAACGCACTGTTAATTCAATCCCGTCGCTCCTCAGATCGGCTAACATATCATTTAATACTTTCCAAATTAGAGAAAGACCCAGCCAAATTGTACCATCAATTCACCCCTGAATGAGGCAAACCAAACCAGGTGTCTTTAAATCAACAAATTAACTCTTTAATTAGAAGAACTAAATTCTTATGATAAACAACATTTAAAATAGAAAAATTAGAGTCTTGCAAATTTACAGTCCAATGTTCCTTGAAGTCCTCAGGGAATGTTGCTTGAAGTCCTCCCAGAATGTTGCTTTCCTTCTCCAGCGAATTTCAAAAATTAACAACTTGCAAACTCTTTCAATGGAATCAAGCTGACTTTAGAGTTTTTGAGGGATAAAAGATTGTCACAGTCTAACTTCCCTTTATTCAATTTAAATTACCAGAGATCTCTGTTTTGGCTTGACCTTTTCTTAGAATTTTAAAAGATAACAATAAACAAACTAAAACCCTATTCCTTCAGTTCAGGTGTGCTAATCACAGCTGTGTTCTCTGTGCCTGGGTTCGATTGGAACAAACTGTCTTCAACTAAAAGCCAGTTCAAAACTGAATTGGAACAAATGTATCGCTGGAGACTCACTCCCACTATGATAACAAGATTGCACCCTTTGAATTGCTGTCTCCAAATGGCTGTTTCTAAGGCAACGAAAATGCACCTTCCTGCAATTCCTAAGGCTTGCCGGCTCGGAAAGCAATACTGATCCCTTGCAAGCCTTAAAGACAAACCGCATATTCCGAATAAAACTACAGGATGATGACACTCTTATTAGCTGTTCAGGAACTGCTCTAAACAAAACATCTGATTCAACAATAGTGGATATCTGGAAATAGATTACTGTCAGGATCACATTCATTCCCTCATTGGATACCTGCAGCCTTAAAATTAACATAAAGTGTTTATCTTGTAGGATGTTTCCCTGGTTTAAAGAGAATGCAGTGCTTTTAAATGAGAAGCAAAATACATCAGGTGCTGGAAATCTGTAACAAAACCCAGTTCCAGTGAACTGTTCTGGAACTGAAATTTTAACTACGGCCTGAATTTCACGAGGAGCCGGTGGCCCCGCCTTTGCCAGCCCTGGACAACTCAACTGTATTTAAAGATCCTCAGGCAATTAACTGCCTGAAGTTGTGGCTTCTGCCCCTCTGAGGCAGAATGTCCTAATTGGCTGGCAGCTCTTCAGGCCCTGCAGCTCCACTGGGAGCAGTGGCCACTGCTGGGACTGTAACAGTCCCCAGACCCAGCCAATGACAGAGACTCGAGAAGAAGGTAAGTGGGGTCAGAGCTCACCGGGACAAATCAGCCAGGCCGTGCCAAGGGATGGTGGGGGGGTGGGGGTTCAATCGTGGGGAGGTGTTCCAGTGGGGGCAGCCCCTGCCTGATCAGGAGGGCCTCGCCAGCCCACAATGTGGCTGCCAGGTTTAACTGGGTGGCCTCCCTCAGTGGTGAAGAGACCATCCGCCACTGGTAAAACACCAGCAGTAGTGGGAAGAGACCCCTAAGTGGCTGCTAATTATCCACTTAAGGGCCTCAGTTTGCCTAAGGACAGGCAGGCTGCCTGCCACCTTGCCCACCACTGGAAAAATACCAGCAAGGGGCAGGTAGCAACGAGCACGGCATCCCTCCCACCTCGCCATCACCCCCGATTTTACACCCCACCCCCCGCCTCCAAGCCCACTCCCAGAGAGGGCATTAAATCCTGGCCTCTCTTTCTCTCTCCATAGATGTCACCTGACCTGCTGTATATTTCCATTATTTTCTGGTTTTACATCAATATTTTAACTTAGTCAGTTTTTAGTCAGGTATTTTCAAATCAATATTTCAAAATTTCAGTGACTCATCAATTTCTCCCCTCAATTTTTAACTTGTGAAAAGTAACCTGTATGAGTGCTGCTTATCTGTGTTCATTTTGAGAAGCTAAGAAAATATTCTTTGCCACAAGAGGGAACGCTCCCTCTGTATTGACAAACCCATCTCAAGCGAGCCAGACCCTCAGACGTTTCACCATCCAGTCTGCGCTCCTGGTCTCATCTGTTGCTACCAGTGTCCATTGTACATTATCTAGTATTCATTGCATTAACTTGGGAAAAGGTCAATCACCTGAATACCATTCATATTTTTAAATAAAAGCAAAATACTGCGGATGCTGGAAATCTGAAATAAAGACAAGAAATGCTGGAAATACTCAACTGGCAGCATCTGTGGGGAGAGAAGCAGAGATAACATTTCAGGTCAGTGACCCTTCTTCAGAACTGGCAAATATTAGAAATGTAAAAGGTTATAAGCAAGTAAAGCGGGGGTGGGGCAAGAGATAACAAAGGAGAAGGTGTAGATAGGACAAGGTCACAGAATTGCTGAACAGAAGGTCGTGGAGCAAAGGGAAACAATATGTTAATGGTGTGTTCAAAAACAAAGTATTAGTACAGATAGGGTGTGAATGGACTGAAAATTGAACAGCTGCAAGTATAAACGTGAAAAAGACAGTGGGTAAGCAAACTGAACAAACTTAGATGAAGTAAAATAAAATATATACAAAAAAAATTTTTAACAAGGAAATGAAAAAATAACTAAAAATAAAAGTAAAATGGGGAGCCCGTCATGCTCTGAAATTATTGAACTCAATGCTCAGTCCGGCAGGCTGTAGTGTGCCTGAACCTCTGAACCTCTCTCTCCAGCAGCGCTTCCTCACCTTATCTCAAAGCTGTTCTACTCCGCAGTTTAATTTCATCCTTCATCTCATCCGACGCATTAACAAAAAATCTTTTTTTCTTCCTTTCAGGCATCAAGGAACGCAAGCTCCAGCAGCTGATGGGGACTAATGCCCCTCCAGAACCTTTCTTCCCCTTCACTTCCCTCTGACCCCACCCCTTCTGATCTGACCCCTTGCTGTGTATTCACTATACCCTCTGACCTCCCCCTCTCTGATGCTGAACGTTCTGTACTCAGCAAAGGTCTTAGTTTTATCCCCTGACGCCTCCAACTCAATGAATTTCACGCTCGGCATGAAGTTGAGCTCTTGTTCCGTCGCCGCTACCTCCGGGCTCACTTCTTTGACCAGGAGCCCTTCCCCCGATCAGCAGACCCATTAAACCGCCTCCAGCGTTCTCCCTCTACCTGGACCTCTCTCCCTGGCCTCTTACCCGCCCTTGGATCTTTTCATTGAAAACTGTTGGCAAGACATTGGTCATCTCAATCTCTCTGCCCACCTCACTCACTCTAACCTGTCCCCCATGAACTTGAGGCACTCCGTTCTCGCAGGTCTAACCCCGACATGGTCATCAAGCCTGCAGACCAGGGTGGTGCTGTTGTAGTACGGCGTACCGACATCTACCTTGCAGAGGCTCAGCGCCAACTCTCAGACCCTACCTCCCTCTGGACCATGATCCCACCACTGAACATCAAACTACTGTCCACAGGACTGTCACTGACCTCATCTCCTCTGGAGATCTTCCTTCTACAGCTTCCAACCTCATAGTCCCACAATCCCAGACAACCCGCTTCTACCTCCTTCCCAAAATCCACAAACAGGACTGTCCCGGCAGACCCATTATGTCAGCCTGCTCCTGCCCCACTGAACTTATTTCTTCCTATCTTGACTCCCTTTTCTCCGCTGCTCCAGTCTCTTCCCACCTACATCCGTGACTCTTCTGACACACTGCATCATTTTGACAATTTCCAGTTTTCTGGCCCCAACCGCCTCCTCTTCACTATGGATGTTCAGTCTCTCTGCACCGCCATCCCCCACCAGGATGGTTTGAGGGATCTCCGCTTCTTCCTTGAACAGAGGCCCAACCAGTCCCCATCCACCACCACCCTCCTTCGCCTGGCTGAACTTGTTCTCACATTGAACAACTTCTCCTCCAACTCCACTCACTTCCTTCAAGTAAAAAGTGTTGCTATGGGTACCCGCATGGGTCCTAGTTATGCCTGTCTTTTTGTGGGATATGTCGAACATTTCTTGTTCCAGTCCTCCTCAGGCCCCCTCCCCCAACTCTTTTTCAGATGCATTGATTTTCAGGTACATTGATGACCGTTATTTCCTCCTGCCCCGAACTGGAAAACTTTATCAACTTTGCTTCCAATTTCTACCCTTCTCTCACCTTTACATGGTCCATCTCCGACACTTCCCTTCCCTTCCTCGACTTCTCGGTCTCCATCTCTGGGGATAGGCTGTCTCCTAATATCCATTATAAGCCCACCAACTCCCACAGTGTCTTCGACGACACTTCTTCACACCCTGCCTCCTGTAAGCACTCCATTCCATTCTCCCAGTTTCTCCTTCACTGACGCATCTGCTCTGATGATGCTACCTTCCAAGACAGCGCTTCTGATATGTCTTCCTTTTTCCTCAACCGAGGATGCCCCGCCACTGTGGTTGACAGGGCCCTCAACCGTTTCCAGCTCATTTCCCACACCTCTACCTTCACCCCTTCCCCTTCTTCCCAGAACCGTGACAGGGTACCCCTTGTCCTCACTTTCCACCCCATCAGCCTCCATATCCAAAGGATCATCCTCCGTCATTTTCGCCACCTCCAGTGTGATGCCACTACCAAAAGCATCTTCCCCTATCAGCATTCCGAAGGGATCGTTCCCTTCGTAACACCCTGGTCCACTCCTCCATTACCGCCACCACCTCGTCCCCTTCCCATGGCAGCTTCCCCTGCAATCGCAGGAGGTGTAATACCTGCTCATTTACCTTTTGTCTCATCACTATCCCAGGCCCCAAACACTCCTTTCAGGTGAAGCAGCGATTTACCTGTACTTCTTTCAATGTAGTATACTGTATTCGCTGCTCACTATGTGGTCTCCTCTACATTGGGGAGACCAAACGCAGACTGGATGACCGCTTTGCGGAACACCTCTGCTCAGTCCGCAAGCAGGACCTCAAGCTTCCGGTTGCTGGCCATTTCAACACTCCCCCCCCTGCTCTCATGCTCACATCTCTGTCCTGGGATTGCTGCAGTGTTGAGGTGCTGCAGCATCTCATTTACCGATTAGGCACACTACAGCCTGCCGGACCGAACACGGAGTTCAATAATTTCAGCGCATGACAGGCCCCCCAGTTTACTTTTATTTTTAGCTCTTTATTTCTTTTTCCTTTCTTTTGTGTTTATTTTATTTTACTTCATCTTAGTTTGCTCACCCACTGCTTTTTTCATGTGTGTACTTGCGGCTGTTCATTTCCAGTCCGTTGACACCCTATCTGTACTAATGCTTTGTTTTTCTACACACCATTAACATATTGTTTCCTTTTGCTCCATGACCATCTGGTCAGCTATTCTGTGACCTTGTCCTATCTACACCTTCTCCTTTGTTATCTCTTGCCCCACCCCTGCTTTACTTGCTTATAACCTTTTACATTTCTAATATTTGCCAGTTCTGAAGAAGGGTCACTGACCTGAAACGTTAACTCTGCTTCTCTCTCCACAGAGGCTGCCAGACCTGCTGAGTATTTCCAGCATTTCTTGTTTTTATTTCAGATTTTTAAATAAATGTATTATTCATTTTTACATTAATTTTAAAGTACATTTTTATTCATTTATACATTTAGCCTGCAAGAAGGCTGTGTTCTGGGAGCCTTTGCCATCCGGCCACCGCGGGTAAAATTCCAGTCGTGGTGGGAGGAGGCCCTTAAGTGGCAGTTAATTGGCCACTTAAGGGCCTTGATTGACCTGGGGCAGGGGGGCCGTTTCTCGCCACCGCACCCCGCGTAACATTTCAGTGGGCACAGGAAGGTGTTGGAAACAGCCCCTCCCCCACCTCCCACTCAATTTTACAACCCCCCCCCCCCCCCCACCACCACCAGCCCACTCATTGGGGGTGTCCTAAAATCCCGACCCATATCTTTGCTCTATGCCGTTCTGGTCATCTTTCTACAGTACTCCAGCTATGGCCTGACTAGTGTTTGATACAGTTCCAGCATAACCTCCCAGCTCTTACATTCTATATCTCAGCTAATAAAGACAAGGATCCCATTTGCTTTCCTGACCACCTTATCTACCTGTTCAATCACCTTTTGGGATCTGTGGACATGCACTCCAAGTTCCCTCTGTTCCTCTACACTTCTCAGTATCCTACTATTTATTTGTATTCCTTTGCCTTGTTTGCCTTCTTCAAATGCACGAGCTCACACTCTGTGGATTGAACTCCTCAGAAACAAAATTGATATCACTGAGAAACTAGACTACCCTTTGGAATGAACTTTACACTATTTTCGCAAAAACTTATTAAAAGAGAAAAAGAGGACAATTGTTGTAACTCGAAAAATGAAAACAGGAAGTGGCAGAAGCACAGTGCTGCTGGGCTATTTAAATGCTCCAGATGATCTCCCACTTCCTTGCTGCAATGCCAGCAGAACCCCCCAAGAATGAGCGGGCATCCAACAAACTAGTTTCCCATAGGAAACCGGGGAGAATATCCACAGGATTACAGGGGGCTGCTTTTTAAAATCATCAGCCATGTTTTCTTTGTAAATAGCCCCTGTTACGTTTCTTTTTTAAAATAGCCTCAGTTGTTCTTTTTGAAGAGAAAATTTGAACTGAAATTGCAATGGAATCAAGAACAACCCACTCTGTGTAAAAGAAACTATGAGCAGGGGGACTGGATAGGGAGGGGCACTAGGCAGGGAGGGCAAGGAGGGCAGGGTAAGCATGCAGAGCAGTTCTGTTTTGGATAGGTGGTACTGGTCACCTAATGAAGAATTATGCACTCTTCATTATAGACTTTCAAATGTATTTTAAAGAAGAGTGAAATAATAAACTGAACCCCTTGATTTCTTGGTTGAAAAAAAAACAAATTGTCAGTTTGACCAATAACAGAATGCATGATGGTCTTTGCTTATTGCACAAGCAGTTTGGAGAGAGAAACGTGTTTGTCAGGAAGACAGAAGGGAATCTTCTTAAAATATAAAACCTGAATAACAGATAAGGAAACAATGGTGACATTTGCAGAGATATGGCAGTACGCCCTGCAAATTGAAAAGAGATGTTTTGATATTGAACCACGCTATGCAAGGTATGATAATTGAACAGAAGATTTCGGGAAGAAACAATATAAAACAGCCTATTCTGCAAGGGTTTTCACGATAACAATACATGATCCCAGACAGGGGGGCATGGGAGAGGAACCTGCAAATGTACCAAGACACAGAATTTGATCAATTCTTTGTCTTGAGTTGTTCTCGCCAGAACAAAGATTGTATGAGAAGTGAATCCTTTCTTTCTGGTGAAAACCTGTTATTTTAATGTAATTAAATTCTCTAAACGTAAAAAAACTGCAGTGCCCCACTTGATTCTTTGCCTTTTACGTTGTCAGCAAGAAAGAAAAGTAATCCTGCAGATTTGGTGCTGTGCATTGAGTACAAAAGTGTTCATTCAACTGAGATTTAAGTCGGATTTACTTTGCATCAGCTCAGTCCTAGGAAAATCGAGACCAACGCCCAAACTAGCTGGAACATTCACAAAGATTTGATAGCTAGCCAAGTTGAGGGATCAGAATGGGATTATCACACCCTAGTACACCTGGTTTAGAATGTTAACTAATACTCTGGGAGTTTATTCCAGATGATAGCATACCGTGTGCATTGTAGTTCATGATGCAGAATCCCAAGAGTGTAAGCATTAAATGGTGATCTTAAGTCTTTATGTAGGTGTAAAATTCGGCTTGGCAAGAAAGAAACTCCATTACACCAGATAAAGGGGGTCTGGCTATTAGCAGTTTTGTTTAGAGTTGAGGAAAAACAAAGGGCTGGAAATGCACTTTTACCTGACAGATTTGATGTTGTGATATGGATCCTGAATTAGTGGTACCACTCATTATGGGAGAGTTTGATGGAATGTATGGTACAGCTGTTTGTCGATGGAATTCTCTTCCCCGGAGAGCAGTGGTGGCAGTCATTGAATATTTTTAAGGCTGAGGCAGATAGATTCTTGATTGACAAGGGAATCAAAGGTTATAGTGGGTAGACAGGAAAGTAGAGTTGAGGCCACAATCAGAGCAGCAATGATCTTATCAAATGGCGGAGCAGGTTTGAGGGGCCGAATGGCCTATTCATGCTACTAATTCGTATGTTCATATGGAATAAGTATCTCGGGGTTCTCTGGCTGGTGAAAAAATGGAAGACTTAGCTAGGTGACAAATTAAAATACTCTTGTGTCTCTCTTTCTCGAATCAGTGGTTCATACAGGTCAAACTAATGATAAAGAACTGACTAAATAACTAGAGCAGATTTAGACTGTTATTTTACATAAAATCTAAAGTCGACCGAGCACCTAGCTAAATTTATAAAGAAAGTGTTGCAGTAGCCACAATATTGCATATTAGTTGGTATCAGATGGAAGAGGAAATCCAGAAATATATGGAGACGAATTTGCCAAAGTGAAAGGAGAAATGTGCAAAAGTATGCATGAGTGAAGTCACAATTCTCACTTGTACAATAGTGATGTCATAGTTAAAAGATAAATGAGTCTATAAAGAGAAGCAGCAGATAGCTCAGGAAACTGCACTAAATTGAGGCCCACTCCAGAATCAAATTGTCTGGGCCTTGGGTGGCACGTTAACGATGGATTATTTTTTGTATTTAATATATTTCTCCCACTACCACCCTGTTAACACTGAGAAACTAGGCAATAGTGAGATGAAAATCACCTCCACCTGCCCCTCTCCCCACTGAAACATGCTCTTGAGTAGGATTAGCTTTACCTGCAACCCTCTCTGACACTCTTTGAATAAGTTTTTCACTGATTCTATATTTTTGCTTTTTGTTTCTTGTAAAGTGAACTGGATCCAATAAAATTTTGAGGAAGGTGAACATGAAAGGTCAACAAAATTTAACATGTTGCACATTACTGTGAACTGATCTATCCTGAGTTCCAGTACTGTTTAAATATGAATAATCATCTGTGTCTTCCTGAAAACAACCAAGTTATAATATTTTCAGAAACCTGGAGCAGCTGAATATTGCTTATCAATTGGACTGGTAAAATGGACCCGAGCATACAGAAAGAAATTGCAGTAGCAATAGTGGCAGCAGTAAGTATAATTTTTCATTTCTGACGGAGGGGACAAAGGTGGCATCTAAACACAGGAAAGCAATTGTCATGAAAACCCTGTATGTCAGAAGGGAAATATTAATTTCATCGGCTGGAACCTTGCAATTTTACTGGAAAATCTGACAAGTAATTTTTTTTTTTTTAAAGTGGCTGCCAAGATGGCCACTGCAACTTGCATTTGAAACACCAAAAGATCAAACTGGAGACGACAGGTCTCATTCAACGTAGCCAGAATGATGGGGTGTTTGCAAAGATTAAATTCCCTCGAATGGCCTTATCAACACGGTCATCAGGGCCAGCTACACCCATTGACTTTGAAAGAGCCAACCCCTTCCAAGTGTGACTGGCCATCTTGAGGTGTAGCACCTTGAATCTCAGAGAATATTCCAGAAAAACCTCATTAAAAGAACAAAGGGGCTTGATAGTGTCATATGACTGCCTGCACAGCTCTGGAGAAACTGTAAGCTTTGTCACAGAGACAGAAGAGATGGAGAAACTGAAAAGCCACCAATCATAGAAATCATAGACCATTTAAGGAACAGAAAGAGGCCACATGGCCCATCATGTCTATGCCAGCTGAAAAATGATCCATCTATTCTAATTCCCCCTTCCAGCATTTGGTTCATAGCCCTGTAGATTACAGCACTTCAGGTGGATAACCAGACTCCTTTTGAATGAGTTGAGGGTTTCTGCCTCTACTATCCTTTCAGGCAGTGAGTTCCAGACCCCCACTACCCTCTGGGTGAAAAAGTTTTTCCTCATCTGCCCTCTAATTTTTCTACCAAGCACTTTAAATCTATGCCCCCAAGTCACTGACCTCTCTGCCAAGGTGAATAGGCCCTTCACCTCCACTCTATCCAGGCCCCTCACAATTTTGTACATTTCAATCAGATCCCCTCAGCCTTCTGTGTTCCAAGGAGAACAAGCCCAGCCTATCCAATCTTTCCTCATCGCTGCATTTTTCCAGTCCTGGCATCATCTTCGTAAATCTCCTCTGTACTCTCACTCGTGCAATTACATTCTTTATGTAATGAGGTGATCAGAACTGCACACAGTACTCAAGTTGTGGCCTAACCAATGTTTTTTACAGTTCCAGCATAACCTCCCTGCTCTTATCTTCTGTACCTTGGCTAATAAAGGAAAAGATTCCATATGCCTTCTCAACCACCTTATCGACCAGTCCTGCTACCTTCATGGATCTGTCTACATTTACTTCAAGGTCTTACTCCCTCTACACGTCTCAGTATTTTCCCTGCAGACAAGGGTGATACTGTTGTTATCTGGAGTACCGTCTTCCACCTTGCAGAGGCTCAGCGCCAACTCTCAGACACTTCTTCCTACTTCCCCGTGGACCATGACCCCACATCGAACATCAAGCCACTGTCCACAGGACTGTCACTGACCTCATCTCCTCTGGAGATCTTCCCTCTATAGCTTCCAACTTCATAGTCCCGCAACCCCACTCAGCCCGCTCCTACCTCCTTCCCAAAATCCTCAAACAGGACTGTCCTAGCAGACTCATTGTTTCAGCCTGTTCTTGCCTCACTGAACTTATTTCTTCCTATCTTGACTCTATCTTTTCTCCCCCGGTCCAGTCTCTTCCCACCTACATCCATGACTCTCCTGATGCCCTACATCATTTTGACAATTTCCAGTTTTCCGGCCCGAACCACCACCTCTTCACTATGGACATCCAAACTCTCTATACCTCCATTCCCCACCAGGACAGTCAGAGGGCTCTCCACTTCTTCCTTGAACGGAGGTCCAACCAGTCCCCATCTACCACCACCCTCCTCCACCTGGCTGAACTTGTTCTCACATTGAACAACTTCCCTTTCCGCTCCATTCACTTCCTTCAAGTAAAGGGTGTTGCTATGGGTACTCACATGGAGCCTAGTTATGCCTGTTTTGTTGTGGGATATTTCGAACATTCCTTGTTCCAGTCCTATTCAAGCCTTGTCCCACACCTCTTTTTCCAGTACAGTGATGACTGTATCGTTGCCATTTCCTGCTCCCGCTCCGAACTGGAAAACTTTATCAACTTTGCTTCCAATTTCCACCCTTCTCTCACCTTTACATGGTCCATCTTCGACACTTTCCTTCCCTTCCTCGACTTCTCTGTCTCCATCTCTGGGGATAGGCTGTCCACTAATATTCATTATAAGCCCACCGACTCCCACAGCGTCTTCGACTACACTTCTTCCCACCCTGCCTCCTGTAAGGACTGCATTCCATTCTCCCAATTTCTTCGTCTCCGATGCATCTGTTCTGATGATGCAATCTTCCATGACAGCACTTCTGATATGTCTTCCTTTTTCCACAACCGAGGATTCCCCCCCACCCCAACTGTGGTTCTCAGGGCCCTCAACCGTGTCCTGCCCATTTCCCGCGCCTCTGCCCTCACCCCTTCCCCTCCTTCCCAGAACCGCGACAGGGTCCCCCTTGTCCCCACTTTTCACCCCATCAGCCTCCACATCCAAAGGATCATCCTCCGCCATTTCTGCCACGTCCAGCGTGATGCCACTACCAAATGCATCTTCCCCTCCCTTCCACTGTCAACGTTCTGAAGGGATCGTTCCATCCGCGACACCCTGGTCCACTCCTCCATTATCCCCAACACCTCGTCCCCTTCCCATGGCACTTTTACCTCCTCTCTCCTCACTATCCAAGGCCCCAAACACTCCTTTCAGGTGAAGCAGCGATTTACTTGTACTTCCTTCAATTTAATATACTGTATTCTCTACTCACAATGTGGTGTCCTCTACATTAGGGAGACCAAACGCAGAATGGGTGACCGCTTTGCGGAACACCTCCACTCAGAACAAAAGCATGAACCCTAGCCTCCGGTTGCTAGCCATTTAAACACAGCCCGTCGCTCTCATGCCCACATATCTGCCCTGGGCATGCTGCAGTGTTCCAGTGAACATCAAAGCAAGCTCAAGGAACAGCATCTCATTTACCGATTAGGCATGCTGCAGCCTGCCGGACTGAACATTGAGTTCAGTAATTTCAGAGCATGATGGGCCCCCCATCTATTTTTGTCATTTTTTTTCTTTTTTCGTTTTTATTTGTTTATTTTAATTTAGTTTGTTTCATCATTCATTTTTTTACCATGTGCCTACCCACTGTTTTTTCATGTTTGTGCTTTGGGCTAGGGCTGTTCATTTTTCTATCAGTTCACACCCTTTCTGTCCTAATGCTTTCAGCACACCATTAGCATACTGTTTGCCTTTGCTCCATGACTTTCTGGTCACTTATTCTCTGTGACACTCTGTTCTGTCAACACCTTCCCTTTTGTTACTTCTTGCCCCACCCCCGCTTTATTTGCTTAAAATCTATTACATTTCTAACACTTGCCAGTTCTGATGAAGGGTCACTGACCTGAAATGTTAACTCTGCTTCTCTCTCCACAGATGCTGCCAGACCTGCTGAGTATTTCCAGCATTTCTTGTTTTTATTTCAGATTCCCAGCATCTTCAGTATTTTGCTTTTATTTAGCAATGTAAGTACTCCCCATAGCATCACACAAAGTGATATCATTCATCATGTGATCAGTTGGTTCGAGTTGAGCAAAACACTAATCATATGTGTAGGTCAGGTCTATTGTAAATGTGTTTGTACAAAAGTAAAGAACCCACTGTTTATGACCACTCAACATAAGATTGTTTGGTACCTTATTGCCACATAAAAGCAATAATGCAACATCACTCAGCCAATTTCATATCCAGGCTGCCACTTCCATGTGCTCTAACTATGCTGACAAGCCTGCTGTGTCACACTTTATCAAATGCCTTTTGGAAGTCCATGTACACCACATCCACCACATTACCCTCATCAACCCTCTCTGTTACCTCATCAAAAAAATGAAAGCAATTTAGTTAAACATCATTTGTCCTGAACAATCCTTGCTGGCTTTCCTTAATTAATCCACATTTGTCCAAGTGACTGTTAATTTTTTCCCGCATTTTTGTTTCTCGAAGCTTTCCCACCACTGAGGTTAAACTGACTGGCTTGTAGTTGTTGAGCTTATCCTTACATTCTTTTTTGAACAAGAGTGTAACATTTGCAATTCTCCAGTCCTCTGGCCACACCCCTGTATCTAAGGAGCTTAGGAATTTATGGCTAGTGCCTCCATAATTTCCACCCTTACTTCCCTCAATGTACTTGGATGCATCTCATCCGGTCCTGATGACCTATGAACTTTAAGTACAGGCAGCCTATCTCCTCTTCCTCCTCTTTATCCACTTTTAGCCCATCCAGTGTCTCAACTATCTCTTTGTTCACCATGACCTGGGCAGCATCTTCTTCCTTGGCAAAGACAGATGTAAAATACTCATTTAGTACCTCATCCATGCCCCCTGCTTCCATGTGTAAATTCCCATTAAGTCCCTAATTGGTCCCACTCCTTCTTTGAACACTCTTTTACTATTTATATGCCGATAGAAGATTTTTGGATTCCCTTTTATGTTAGCTGTCAGTCTCTTCTCATACTCTCTCTATGCTTCTGTTATTTGTTTTTACTTTCCCTCTGAACCTTCTATATTTAGGCTGGTTCCCAATTGTATTATCCACCTGATATCTGTCAAATGCACCCTTTTGCTGCTTCATCTTAATCTCTATCCCTTTCAACATCCAGGGATTTCTGGGTTTGTTTTCCCTACCTTTCCCTCAAATGGGAATGTACTATAACTGTACCAGAACTACCTCCTCTTTAAAGGCAGCCCATTTTTCTGTTACAGTTTTGCTACCAATCTTTGATTCCAATTTAGCTAAGCCATATTCGTACCCACCCCATTGAAGCTGGCCATCTCCCAATTAACCTCATTCTCCAGAACCAGATCTGGCAATGCCTCCTTTGTCATTGGACTGCTAACATACTTCTGTACAAAGTTCACCTGAACGCACTTTAAAAACACTTTCCCCTCTGCCCTTACACTATTACTAACCCTGTCTATATTAGGATAATTAAAGTTCCCCATTATTAATTACTCTGTAATCCTTGCACCTCTTTGTAATTTGCTGGCAAATTTGTTCTTTTATATCTTCCCAACCAGTGGCAGCAGGTGTGTACCATCTACAAGATGCACTGCAGTGACTCACCAAGACTCCTTCAACAGCACCTTCCAAATCCGCAACCTCGACTACCTGGAAGGACAAGGACAGCAGATGCATGGGAACACCATCACGTGCAAGTTCCCCTCCAAGCCACACACCATCCTGACTTGGAACTACATCGTGATTCTTTCACTGTCACTGGGTCAAAATCCTGGAACTCTCTTTTTCACAGCACTGTTGGTGTACTCCCACCCCAAGGAATGCAGTGGTTCAAGAAGGCAGCACAACACCATCTTCTCAAGGGTAATTAGGGATGGGCAATAAATGTTGGTATTGCCAGCAATTCGCACATCCCCCAAACAAATTTTAAAAAGTTTGGGGCCTATAGAATACACCCAGCAAATGTTGTGGTACCTTTATTGTTTCTTAGCTCTAACCAAATAGATTTTGTCCTTGACCCCTCAAGGACATCCTCTCTCTCCAGCACTATAATGTTCTCTTTAATCAATACAACCAACCATCCTCCTTTCTTTACTTCCCTATCATTCCTGAACACCTTGTATCCAGGAATATTTAATACCCACTATTGTCCTTTTTTGAGTCAGGTCTCCGTTATCACGACAACATCAAATTTCCATGTGACTATCTGTGCCTGCAGCCCACCAACAACACTTCACACATTCACATACATGCACAATAAATCTAGTTTCAACCTTATTGCATTCCCTCTTACTCTGACCCTCACCTAATACCTCAGTATTTCCTGCTCTAGCACCTTCTATCTTTCCCAATTATCTGTGCACCTTGGTTTTCCACTCTAATATTATTCTCTGATTCCCACACATCTGCCAAATTAATTTAAATCCTCCCCAATAGCACGAGCAAATCGTCCGACAAGGACGTTTGTCCTGGCTTTGTTCAGGTGCAACCATCCAGGCCTGTACAGGCCTTATCTCCCCCAGAACCAGTCCCCTCCCTCCTGCACTATCTCTCCACCCACGCATTCATCTGCTCTATCCTATTTCTATATTCACTAGCATGTAGCACTGAAATAAATCCTGAGATTACTACCTTTGAGGCCATGCTTTCTAGTCTCTTGCCTAGCTCCCTAAAGTCATCCCCATTTCTACCCATGTCTTGGTACCGATATAGACCACCAGCACTGGCTGTTCACCCTTGCCCCTCAGAGCAGCCACTCAGTGACATCCTTGACTCTGGCACCAGCAAGGCAACAAACCATCCCAGATTCATGGCTACACCGCAGAAATGCCTGTCTGTTCCCTGTCTGAACTATTGATTCCCCGATCACTATTGCTATTTTAATCTTCCTTCTGCACCACCCCACCACCCCCCTGATTGCTGAGCCAGCCGTGGTGCCATGGACTAGGCTCTGGCTGCACACCCTAGAGTATCCATCATTCTCACTATTATTCAGTACTGAATACTGTTTGGAGAATGAGATACACTCAGGGGACTCCTACACCACCTGTCTGGTCCTCCTTGACTGTCTGATGGTCACCCATTCCCTCTCTGCCAGCATACTCTTAAACTGTGAGGTAACCATATCTATAAACATGCTATCCACAAAACTCTTATTCTCATGGATGCACCGGAGTGATGCCAACTACTGCTCAAGCTCCAAAACCCAGAGCTGGAGCTCTTCCAGCTGACAACATTTCTTGCAATTATGGTTATCCAGGACAGGAGAAGAGTCCTGGAGTTCCCACATGGAACAGGATGTGCTCTCCATGGGTCCAAGCTGCCTTTCCATGCCTCTAATTATTAGACTATTAAACCTACCACTTAAATAAATACTCAGCACCTACTCACCAATCAGCTGCTTCACCTGTGCTGACGTCACTTTATTTTATAGGGAGGTTAGCGGAAATGTTATTACTTAATTCTTGTTATCTAAAAACCTTAGATTTTAATTTACTTAAAGTTCAGACATCTTTACTTTTACCATTCCCTATTATTTAATTTTATCCTAAACTGATTGATTAATTGAACTGATTTTAATTATATAAATCATCAAATGGTTTTAGTTTTTATACCAATTAATCAATCAAGTCTTACTTTATATTTGATTACCAGTGTGCTCACAACAATGACTCCTTGTCCTGTGATATCACTTCACAATTGTTTACTCCTCCCCTGTTCAGTTTAGTCTCACACTATACAGCCCCATCCACTCTGATCCTGGTCTCTGAAGGACATCAGTGAACTGGATATGAGTTTTTTTGCTGTAATCTTGTTTCTTATATGTTTTATTCTAGCTTAATTGAATTTAAACTCCTCATTTGTTGTGGTGGGATTTGAGCTCCTAACTCTTCAGTATTAATCCAAGCCCCTAAATTGCAAGTCTTGTAACATAACTGTGATGCTACCATTCCTGACAACATGGGAAAAATAGCAAGTTTTTTTTAGTTGTTTGAAGTCTCAGTTTCACAAAATAGGCTGAATGTAATAATTCAAAAGTGAAACAGGAAATGCCGAGAACCCTCCACAGGTCAGGCAGCTTTTACAGTCATTGTTTCAGGTCGTTCCATTCTTATCTATCTAATCCGAACCAGAGAATCATTTGGAATGATTTCTCTTCCTGCTCCTGCACTGTTACCTCTGGTGTCCCCCAAGGATCTTTCCTTGGTCTCCTCCAGTTCTTGTCTACATGCTGGCTCTTGGTGACATCATCTGAAAGCATAGCGTTGTTTTAACATATACGCTGATGACACCCAGCTCTACCTCACCACCACCTCTATCGACCACTCCACTGTTGATAAACTATTCGACTGTTTATCTGCCATCAAGTACTGGAAGAGAAGAAATTTCCTCCATTTGAATATTGGGAAGACTGAAGCCATTGCTTTAGGTTTCTGCTCCAAACTCCGAACCCTGTGTGCGGACTACATCCCTCTCCCTGGCAACAGTCTGAGATTAAGCCAGACTGTTCATAACTTTCGTGTCACATTTGACCCCGAGATGAGCTTCTGATCTCATATTCACACCATCACTAAGACCACCCATTTCCAACTCCCTATCACTGCCCAACTTCATTTCTGTGTCAGCTCATCTGCTGCTGAAACCCTCACCAATGCCTTTGCTGCCTCTAGACTTAACTATACCAATGCACTGCAGGATGATCTCCCACATTCGACCTTCCATAAACTTGAGGTAATCCAAACCTCTGCTGCACATGCCCTAACTCGCACCAAGTCCGATTCACCTTTCACCTGTTTGTTTGCTGACCTACATTGGCTCCCGGTCAAGCAGGGTAGGCGGTGGCGTAGTGGTATTATCACTGGACTAGTAACTCAGAGACCCAGGGTATTTCTCTGGGGACATGGGTTCGAATCCCACAACAACAGAAGTTGGAATTTGAATTTAATTAATAAATCTGGAATTAAAAACAGCTAGTCTAATGATGGCCATGAAACCATTGCCGATTGTTGTAAAAACCCATCTAGTTCACTAATGTCCTTTAGGGAAGGAAATCTGCTGTCCTTACCTGGTCTGGCCTACATGTGACTCCAGAGCCACAACAATGTGGTTAACTCTTACATGCCCTCTGAAATGGCCTAGCAAGCCACTCAGTTGTATCTGACCGCCACAAAGTCTATAAAAAGGAATGAAACCGGACGGACCACCCGGCATCGACCTAGGCACCGGAAACGACAACGGCAAACCCAGCCCTGTCGACCCTGCAAAGTCCTCCTTACTAACATCTGGGGGCTTGTGCCAAAGTTGAGAGAGCTGTCCCACAGACTAGTCAAGCAACAGCCTGACATAGTCAAGCTCATGGAATCATACCTTACAGACAATGTCCCAGATACTGCCATCACCATCCCCGGGTATGTGTTGTCCCACCGGCAGGACAGACCCACCAGAGGTGGTGGCACAGTGGTATACAGTAGGGAGTGAGTTGCCCTGGGAGTCCTCAACATCGACTCCAGACCCATGAAGTCTCATGGCATCAGGTCAAACATGGGCAAGGTAACCTCCTACTGATTACCACCTCCCGCCCTCCCTCAGCTGATGACTCAGTACTCCTCCATGTGGAACACCACTTGGAGGAAGCACTGAGGGTGGCAAGGGCACAAAATGTACTCTGGGTGGGGGACTTCAATGCCCCTCACCAAGAGTGGCTTTGGAGCACCACTACTGACCGAGCTGGCCGAGTCCTAAAGGACATAGCTGCTAGACTGGGTTGGCGGCAAGTGGTGGGGAACCAACACGAGGGAAAAACATACTTGACCTCGTCCTCACCAATCTGCCTGCCGCAGATGCTTCTGCCCATGATAGTATTGGTAGGAGCGACCACCGCACAGTACTTGTGGAGATGAGGTCCCGCCTTCACATTGAGGATACCATCCATCGTGTTGTGTGGCACTATCACCGAGCTAAATGGGATAGATTTCGAACAGATCTAGCAAAGCAAAACTGGGCATCCATGAGCCGCTGTGGGCCATCAGCAGCAGCAGAATTGTACTCATCCACAATCTGTAACCTCATGGCCCGGCATATCCCCCACTCTACCATTATCATCAAGCAAGGAGACCAACCCTGGTTCAATGAAGAGTGCAGGAGGGCATGCCTGGAGCAGCACCAGGCATACCTCAAAATGAGGTGTCAATCTGGTGAAGCTACAACACAGGACTATCTGCATGTCAAACTGCGTAAGCAGCATGCGATAGACAGAGCTAAGCGATCCCATAACCAACGGATCAGATCTAAGCTCTGCAATCCTGCCAAATCCAGCCGTGAATGGTGGTGGGCAATTAAACAACTAACTGGAGGGGGTGGCTCCACAAATATCCCCATCCTCAATGATGGGGGAGCCCAGCACATCAGTGCGAAAGATAAGGCTGAAGCATTTGCAACAATCTTCAGGCAGAAGTGCCGAGTTGATGATCCATCTCGGCCTCCTCCCGAAGTCCCCAGCATCACAGATGCCAGACTTCAGCCAACTCGATTCACTCCATGTGATATCAAGAAATGACTGAAGGCACTGGATACTGCAAAGGCTATGGGCCCTGACAATATTCCGGCAATAGTACTGAAGGCCTGTGCTCCAGAACTTGCCACGCCCCGAGCCAAGCTGTTCCAGTACAGCGACAACACTGGCACCTACCCTGCAATATGGAAAATTGCCGAGGTATGTCCTGTACACAAAAAGCAGGATAAGACCAACCCGGCCAATTACCGCCCCATCAGCCGACTCTCAATGATCAGTAAAGTGATGGAAGGTGTCATCAACAGTGCCATCAAGCGACACTTGCTTAGCAATAACCTGCTCAGTGACGCTCAGTTTGGGTTCCGCAAGGGCCACGCAGCTCCTGACCTCATTACAGCCTTGGTTCAAACATGGACAAAACGGCTGAACTCAAGACGTGAGGTGAGAGTGACTGCCCTTGACATCAAGGCAGCATTTGACCGAGTATGGCATCAAGGAGCCCCAGCAAAACTGAGGTCAATGGGAATCAGGGGTAAAACCCTCCACTGGCTGGAGTCATACCTAGCGCAAAGGAAGATGATTGTGGTTGTTGGAGGTCAATCATCTGAGCTCCAGGACATCACTGCAGGAGTTCCTCAGGGTCGTGTCCTCGGCCCAACCATCTTCAGTTGCTTCATCAATGACCTTCCTTCAATCATAAGATCAGAAGTGGGGAAGTTCGCTGATGATTGCACAATGTTCAGCACCATTTGTGACTTTTCAGATAATGAAGCAGTCCGTGTAGAAATGCAGCAAGACCTGGACAATATCCAGGTTTGGGCTGATAAGTGGCAAGTAACATTCACGCCACACAAGTGCCAGGCAATGGCCATCTCCAATGAGAGAGAATCTAACCACCTCCCCTTGACATTCAATGGCATTACCATCGCTGAATCCACCACTATCAACATCCTAGGGGCTACCATTGACCAGAAACTGAACTGGAGTAGCCATATAAATACCGTGGCTACAAGAGCAGGTCAGAGGCTAGGAATCCTGAGGCGAGTAATTCACCTCCTGACCCCCCAAAGCCTGTCCACCATCGACAAGGCACAAGTCAGGAGTGTGATGGAATACTCTCCACTTGCCTAGATGGGTGCAGCTCCAACAACACTCAAGAAGCTCGACACCATCCAGGATTGAGCAGCCCACTTGATTGGCATACCATCTACAAACATTCACTCCCTCCACTACCGATGCACAGTGGCAGCAGTGTGTACCATCTACAAGATGCACTGCAGCAATGCACCAAGGCTCCTTAGACAGCACCTTCCAAACCCGCGACCTCTACCAACTAGAAGGACAAGGGCAGCAAATACATGGGAACACCACCACCTGCAAGTTCCCCTCCAAGTCACACACCATCCTGACTTGGAACTATATCGCCATTCCTTCACTGTCGCTGGGTCAAAATCCTGGAACTCCCTTCCTAACAGCACTGTGGGTCTACCTACCCCAAATGGACTGCAGCGGTTCAAGAAGGTAGCTCACCACCACCTTCTCAAGGGCAATTAGGGATGGGCAATAAATCCTGGCATCGCCAGTGATGCCCACATCCCAAGAATGAATAAAAAAAAATGCAACATTTTGATTTACAAATTCTCATCCTTTTTCAAATCCCTCCATGGCCTTGCCGCTCCCTATCTCTGTAATCTGCTCGAGCCCCACAACCGTCTAAGATATCGGTCCTATTCTAATTCTAATTCTGACCTCTTGAGCATCCCTGATTTTTATCGCTCTACCATTGGTGGCTGTGACTTCAGTTTCTTGGGTCCTAAGCTCTGGAATATCTTCCCTATACCTCTCCGCCCCTCTACCTTGTTTTCCTCCTTTAAGACACTCCTTACAATCTCATTGGATCAAGTTTTTGGTCATCTGACCTAATATCTCTATTTGTAATTCGGTGTCATATATTGTTTTTTATTGCTTCTGTTAAGCTCCTTGTGACATTTTATGATGTGAAAGGTGCCAGACAAATATAAGTTGTTGTTGTTGTATGGTGCTTCTGGAAGCTGGAAGACGTTACAGATAAACAGCTGATAAGAAGAAACAGCAAACGAAAGGGTGTATGTGATGGACCACATGCAGAAAAATGGAAAAGGATGACTCAACAGAATTCTCAGCAGCCAAGAGCTGAGCTGAGGTTTGTTGTAAATGCTCAAGACAGCACTGACTGCTTTAGGAGCATTTCAAAATCTCTACAGCATGTTATTGGGCTACTAACGTGGTAGAATTGCTTTAAATGATATTTTCTGTGGTTGGGTTTTTAAGGCCTTTTGTTGGGGTTCTGTTGTGGTTATGTTACCTTATATGGTATCAATCTTACCAGGAAATGTTTGATAACCTTATACTCAGGGATAACAGTGGAAACATGTCATAGTCTCAAGCACAGATTCCCTTTATGAGCACAAAGCTCATGAAATAATTTTCTTCATTTTTTTTACTCATTATAAACAATGTAAAATAGGAAATGAACACAATCTTATTTGAGTATAAGCCCATTAAGCTTCCCCAGGGAAGGCGGTGGCGTAGTGGTATTGTCACTGGACTAGTAACCCAGAGACCCAGGGGTATTGCTCTGGGAACATGGGTTCAAATCCCACCACAGCAGAAGGTGGAATTTGAAATCAATTAATAAATTTGGAATTAAAGCCAGTGTAATGATGGCCATGAAACCATTGTCGATTGTTGTAAAAACCCATCTGGTTCACTAATGTCCTTTAGGGAAGGAAATCTGCTGTCCTTACATGGTCTGGCCTACATGTGACTATAGACCCACAGCAATGTGGTTGACTCTTACATGTCCTCTGAAATGGCCTAGCAAGTCACTCAGTTGTATCTGCTGTGGTTCAAGAAGGCAGCTCGCCACCACCTTCTCAAGGGATGGACAATAAATGCTGGCTGAGCCAGTGATGCCCAAATCCCATGAATGAATAAAAATAAAGCACAATATTCTGCAATCAATTCGCTAACATCGCTGATTTTTTGCCCTTACAATCAGGATACACTCTGCTTCACTTGCTGACATTTTACTATAGCATCAATACCAAGTAGTGCTGCTGGGTGGAGTGCATCTTGACAATAAGAGCAGTTAGTTAATGTAGCTGCTGGCAGCTGCTCCACAGTCAACTTAGTGGGGAGAAGGAAAGCACTAGCCCTTTATATGTGGTCTTGATTCAAGTGAAGTTGTAGTGATGGGAAAATTGTTACAGCTCTGAGGTTCAGAAGTGTTATGTTAGTATATTTTATGAAGGTTAAAGATGATTTATATTGTATTTGAAAGAACAACAATATACAACCTGTTCAGGATTGATGTGATACACAGTGAGGAATTACCAATCACACTGTCAGGAAGGTGTGCATGACAGAGATTCAGTAACCAAGGCGATGTAATTCAAGCCAGGATTTATTTAAGAAACAATAAAAAAGTCCTCTTCTTCCCCTTGCAGCTCCTCGATTTGGCCAGCAGCTCGTAGAGGCGGTCCAGAGGCTGCCACTAGTAAACATACAAACATATGAAATAGGAGCAGCAGTAGGCCATTGGGGCCTTGGAGCTGCTCCGCCATTCAACAAGATCATGGCTGATCTGATTGTAACCTCAACTTCACATTCTCACCTACCCCAATAACCTTTCATCCCCTTGCTTATCAAGCATCTATCTACCTCTGCCTTAAAAATATTCAAAGACTCTTGCCTTTTGAGGAAGAGAGTTCCAAAGACTCACAACCCTCTGAGAGAAAATAATTCTCCTTACCTCTGTCCTATTATTTTTAAACAGTGGCCTCTAGTTCTAGATTCTAGCATAAGAGGAAACATCTTTTCCACATCCACCCTGTCAAAACTCCTCAGGATCTTAAATGTTTCAATCAAGTCACCTCTTACTTTTCTAAACTCCAGCTGACATAAGCCTAGCCTGTCTAACTTTTCCTCATAAGACTACCTGCCCATTCCAGGTATTAGTCAGTAAACCTTCTCTGAACTGCTTCCAACATATTTCCATCCTTCCTTAAATAAAGAAACCAATATTGTACACAGTGCTCCAGATGTGGTCTCACCAATGCCCTGTATAACTGTAGCATAAGCTCGCTAATTTTGTATTCAATTCGCCTCGCAATAAACAAGAACATTCTATTAGCTTTCCTGATTATTTGCTGTACCTGCACACCATCATGCAGGCTCCCACCTGCCAAGAATGAGGCATATTAATTTTGCCCCTTGGACATTAAATTTCGAATTGTTGCTGGGAAGAAGAGAAGGCCTGTTACAAGGCCTGCCAGACCTTGTCTGGAAAAACACATTTACATACCAACAGACAGTGAAGGCAGGGAAGCGGATTCCATTACCTGCTCAGATGATACAATGCACAGAGCCAAGACATGGTCTGACCAGTTAGTCACATTAATAACCTGCTTGGCAACTTGGGGGTTTCTGAATTGTACAGTTTGAAACGAGAGCCTGTGGAAAGCAGAATGCTGCTGGACTGAAGAAGACCGCCTGTTTCATACCTGCTCCCATCTCTTTCTCACAAACCTCTAATTCCACTGAAGACACATGAACCCCAAGAGGAAAAAGATCTCCTACAGCGAACAAGGTTTAAGAAGAATATTGGGCCTCAACGAAAAGCAAGATCTACCCACAATCAAGGACTCTACAGTGAGCTCCAAGAACCGTAACAACAATTCTTCAGATGTTGCCTCAAACCTTTCCACTTTATTTTTCTTCTGTTTTCTGTCTCTATCTGCATGTGTGTATCGCATATGCATGCTAGATTGGGCATGTCGTGTATCCATAGGCATTAACTGAATTACAGTTTACATTCGAAAAATTTCAACCTTGCTTCTTTAACCCTGTATTTAAACCTAAGAAAGCCTGTTTTGTGCTGGAGTCTTACCTGGCAATTGGAAAATGGTGAACAAGGATTCACCAAGGGGGAGTTAAAACACGGTGTGTTTAAAGTTAAACCTTGTTACAGCAAGACCAGGTGAAGGCTGAAAGGGAATCTCTTTCTCACCAGGTCGTAACAGAAATTTGGGTGCAAGCTCCCAGAATTGACCCACAGACAAATGAGAGAAATTGGAAGTGGGAAGCCAAATTATTCCCAAGCAAAAAAAGAGCAAGCTTTCAATACAGGTTGTCTTGTGGTTGTGTGTGATTGAATACTCATGTCTGCAACTGAAGCTGGTCCCTCTCCAAGCCAGGGTGAAGTAACTTGGGATAAGTTAAAAGCACTGTCTATGGAGGAGTTGAGGAAAATGGCTGAACAGCGTGGGATCACTGTACGTGGCAAGGCTAGGAAGTCTGAACTCCTAAGACTAGTGGCCAACCATTTTTCCCTTGAATCTGAAGGATCTGAAACAGGGTTCAAAGCAGACCCTGACAGGGTACTGCTGGTAACTGCTGGATAGGTTTGTCCCGATGAGGCAGGGAAGGGATGGTAGGGTGAAGGAACCTTGGATGACAAGAGATGTGGAACAGCTAGTCAAGAGAAAGAAGGAAACTTACTTAAGGAAAGTTCCTCAACCTAAGGTTGAGGAAGCAATGATCAGACAGGGCTCTAGAGGGTTACAAGGTAGCCAGGAAGGAACTGAAGAATGGACTTAGGAGAGATAGAAGGGGACATGAAAAAGTCTTGGCGGGTAGGATTAAGGAAAATCCCAAGGCGTTCTACACTTATGTGAGGAACAAGAGGATGGCCAGAGTGAGGGTAGGGCCGATCAGGGATAGTGGAGGGAACTTGTGCCTGGAGTCGGAGGAGGTAGGGGAGGTCCTAAATGAATACTTTGCTTCAGTATTCACTAGTGAGAGGGACCTGGTCGTTTGTGAGGACAGCGTGGAACAGGCTGATATGCTCGAACAGGTTGAGGTTAAGAAGGAGGATGTGCTGGAAATTTTGAATGATATGAGGACAGAAAAGAAAGCTAATCAAACTTATCTGGACTTTGAAAGAAGTAACCAGCTGGCTTTTAACCAGTGGCTGAGGACTCTAGAAGTACAGCTCAGCTATGAGAATCTCAGAGAAGTAATTCAGTTAGAGGAATTTAAACACTCTCTCCCACTCTCCATAAAGACGCATGTAGAGGAGCAGCGGCTTCAGAGAGCCCTGCAAGCAGCTGTCCTGGCCAATGAGTTTGCTTTAATTTATAAGTGGTTTCCCAGGGGAGAACCTTTCCTAATCACCCCCACAAATCAGTAAAGGACAAATAGTGGGAAGGTGATAGCAGCCCAAGCAGTCCTGGGAGAGAAAGGAAAGCAGGAGACACAAGGGGCCATCCTCCAGCCAAGAAGGAAGGTGCTATGAGCGGGAGTGAGACCCGGAGAGCTGTGTGCTTCCATTGTAACAGGGCATTTAAAAGCTGCCTGCTGGAAACTAAAGGGAAAACTGGTCGGGTTAATCAGGGCACACACACTTAGTGAAGAAGTGACCCTGATGGAAAGCACAGCAGAACAAGCTGTGGCTTTAACTGCAGTAAGAGTAAGACCCAGGAAGCTTATGGCTGCAAGTGCAAGAAAATTTAATAGGATTCCTGAAGGTTATCGGGTTTTGCGTCTGAAGGGAAAGTAACCCCATAGCCCTCAAGTGGGACAAGCAAGCCCATCGTGATTCTCAGGGGCCACTAGATCCCTTTTACTGGGAAAAGGCCTGACCTTTCCCCCAGAAAGTGCAGTGAACACCAAAGTGGTGGTGAATGGTATTGGAGGGCATTGTATGCCTGTCCACGTACACCAGGTGCACCTAGAGTGCGACCTAGCTTCGGGACCGGTGACCGTAGGGATTCTCCCTAGCTTTCCTGTGGAAAGGACTGACCTGTTCCAAGGTAGTGATCCGGTGGGGGTGAAGGTGGTCACCTCCCCAGTCATGAAAGAAAGACTGCAGCAGGTCAGAGAGACAGACCCTTGCAGTTTCCCTGAATGTGCAGTGGATCAGGCCATGATCAAACCAGCTCCCCCAGAGGAGACTTCCGGCTGATGACCATGAGGTCTGCCTGTCTGAGACATTCTTTGGAAAGTTAGGAGACCCAGGGAACGAATTAAATGGATTTTCCCTCGCTGAGGCTCAGCAAACCAACCCAGTATTGCAAGAGATAGCACAGGCTGCCCAGTCTGAAAGTGAAGCAGAAGGAGTTCCTGATTACTACAAGAATGAGGTACTGACGAGGAAATGGAGTTCTCCTCACAGATCTGAGAGCAAGGGGTGGACAGTAGTTCACCACTTAGTGGTGCCACAGAGGTACTGGAGAGAAGTATTAAGAAGGGCCCACGAGACTACAGTGGCTGTACATGCTGGTATACGAAAGACCAAAGCCCGCAAAAGACAGCAGTTTGACTGACCAAAACTCCACAAAGATGTGATGGAGTACTGCAGGAGGTACCAGTGTTTAGGAGGACCCAAGTAAACTGCAAGGAACCCCTGCTGAGAACAAAAAGGTACAGGTAGGCACTAGGCTGGCACAAGGCTAGACAGAGAAGGGGAAAAGTTGTCCAAGAAGGCAGGATAAAGGAAGACCGGGAGGAATCCCAGATGAAAACCCCTACTGTCAGTCAGTCAACCCCGAAAAACGTGAAAAGTTAGACCCCACATCATCCCACATAACTGCACACACTAGAAGCATCCCACCCGAGTTGCCAACAGCATTTACAGAAAGCTGCAGAGACAAAGAAAGACCTCTAGGGGACAGAGAAACCATGAGGGTGATGCCTCACCTGGGCGAAGTACCACAGGGGAGTGCAGTAGAGTCTGCACAAATACCTGCATGCAGGAGTGTCCCAGAGAACAAAGGGGAGATTAGCAAAGAATCCTCTCCCACAGTCTGAAAAAAAGCGAACGACCCATCCCCAAAGTCAAAAGCCTTTGCATGACTCAGCAAAGTACTGAGAGTGAGTTCAGGATAGCCCATCCCACGAGTTACTCTTTTAATAAACAATTACATCAGCAGGGAAGAGATGCTAGGCAGCCATGGAAATGGGCAAACGAAAGCGAAACTTCCCAAAAAGAAGGACCACATTTATTGGGATGCCAAAAGGGGGGCAATTAAAGCAGCACTGGTACCAAGAGAAGACAGGCAATTTTAATAAGCTTTAGGATTGATGAATGAATGAAAATGAATGAGAGAAATGCATGGTTTTTGTTTCTTTATCTTATATATTTTCTCTCAACCCTTTTAGTGAAATGTGCTTTACTCAAATCGCATTTCATGCAACTGATTGTGGAGGTGTCATACGGGTCCTCACCTGTCAAGAATGAGACATACTAATTTCGTCACATGAACATTAAATATCAAATTGTTGCTCGGAAGAAGAGAAGGCCTGTTACAAGGACTGCCAGACCTTGGCTAGAAAAAAAACATTTACATACTAACAGACATTGAAGGCAGGGAAGCATGTTCCATTTCCTGCTAAGATGACACAATACACAGAACCAAGATGTGGTCAGACCAGTTAGTCACATGACTAACCTGCTTGGCAACCCGGGGGTTTCTGAATTGTACAGTTTGAACTGAGAGCCTGCAAAAAGCAGAATGCTCCTGGACTGAAGAAGACCTCCTGTTTCATGTCTGCTCCCATCACTTTCTCACAAGCCTCTGAATCCATTGAAGACACATGAACCCCAAAAGAGAAGTCTCCTACAGCGAACAAGGTTTAAGAAGAATACTGGGCCCCAACAAAAAGCAAGATCTACCTATAATCAAGGACTCTACAGTGAGCTCAAAGAACCGCAGCAAAAACTCTTCAGATATTGCCCCAAACTCTTCCACTTTATTTTTCTTCTGCTCTTTTCTATCTCTATTTGCAAGTGTGTATCGCATATGCATGCTACTGTGAGTGTGTCATGTATCCATAGGTGCTAGCCAAATTACAGTTCAAGTTGAAAAAATTTCAACCTTCAAACCTAAGAAATCCTGTTTCTGCTGAATTCTTTGCCTTATAATTGGAAAGCGGTGAACAAGGATTCACCAAGGGGGAGCTAAAACATGGTGTGTTTAAAATTAAACCCTGTTACAGCAAGACTAGGTGAAGGCTGAAAGGGAACCCTAGACTTTTTTCTCACTTTGTCATAACAATGCTAACTTTTTGCGATTCATACACAAGGACACTCAGATCCCGCTGCATCTCAGAGCTCTGCAATCTATCACCATTTAGATAATTAGAATTAGAATTAGAATTAGAATATTACAGCGCAGTACAGGCCCTTCGGCCCTCGATGTTGCGCCGATCATCTGACCTACACTATTCCATTTACATCCATATGTCTATCCAATGACCACTTAAATGCCCTTAAAGTTGGCGAGTCTACTACTGTTGCAGGCAGGGCGTTCCACGCCCCTACTACTCTCTGCGTAAAGAAACTACCTCGGACATCTGTCCTATATCTTTCACCCCTCAACTTAAAGCTATGTCCCCTCGTGTTTGCCATCCTCATCCGAGGAAAAAGACTCTCACTAGCCACCCTATCTAACCCTCTGATTATCTTGTATGTCTCTATTAAGTCACCTCTCCTCCTCCTTCTCTCTAACGAAAACAACCCCAAGTCCCTCAGCCTTT
The DNA here is from genome assembly GCF_036365525.1 of Heterodontus francisci. Lineage (NCBI taxonomy): Eukaryota > Metazoa > Chordata > Chondrichthyes > Heterodontiformes > Heterodontidae > Heterodontus > Heterodontus francisci. The sequence goes on along the minus strand of NC_090381.1, from coordinate 28,673,623 downwards.
CCTCGTAAGACCTTCCTTCCATACCAGGCAACATCCTAGTAAATCTCCTCTGCACCCTTTCCAAAGCTTCCACATCCTTCCTATAATGCGGTGACCAGAACTGCACGCAATACTCAAGGTGCGGCCTCACCAGAGTTTTGTACAGCTGCATCATAATATGCTTCTTTTTTTATTCTTCCTGCCAAAATGGACAATTTCACATTTTTCCACATTATTCTCCATTTGCCTGAACTTTGCCCATTCACTTAACCTATCGATAATTCCTTTGCAGCCCCCTTCTGTCCACATCACAACTTACTTTCCTACCTATCTTTGTATCATCAGCATATTTAGCAATCATACCTTCGGTCTCATCATCCAAGTCATTTATATAAATTGTGATATAACATTTTCCCAATAGGTATCAAAACTAAACCATTCACAGAATCACAGAATAGTACAGTGCAGAAGAGGCCCTTCAGCCCGTCGAGTCTGCACCGATGCACTGAAGACACCTGACCTGTCTACCTAATTCCATTTGCCAGCACTTGGCCCATAGCCTTGAATGTTATGAAGTGCCAAGTGCTCATCCAGGTACTTTTTAAAGGATGTGAGGCAACCCACCTCTACCACCCTCCCAGGCAGTGCATTCCAGACCGTCACCACCCTCTGGGTAAAAAAGTTCTTCCTCAAATCCCCCTTAAACCTCCTGCCCCCCATGTTAAAGTTGTGTCCCCTCGTAACTGACCCCTCAACTAAGGGGAACAGCTGCTCCCTCTCCACGCCCCTCATAATCTTGTACACCTCGATCAGGTCACCCCTCAGTCTTCTCTGCTCCAGCGAAAACAACCCAAGCCTATCCAACCTCTCTTCATAGCTTAAATCCCAGGCAACATCCTGGTGAATCGCCTCTGCACCCTCTCCAGTGCAATCACATCCTTCCCATAATGTGGTGACCAGAATTGCACACAGTGCACCAGCAGTGGCCTTACCAAACTTCTGTACAACTCCAACATGACCGCCCTGCTTTTGTAATCTTTGCCTCACTTGATAAAGGCAAGTGTCCCATATGCCTTTTACACCACCCTATTAACCTGCCTTTCTGCCTTCAGAGATCTATGGACAAACATGCCAAGTTCCCTTTGTTCTTCGGAACTTCCCAGTGTCAGGCCATTCATTAAATATTTCTGTGTCACATTACTCCTTCCAAAGGGTATCACCTCACACTTTTCAGGGTTAAATTCCATCTGCCACTTTTCTGCCCATTTGATCTTCCCGTCTATATCTTCCTGTAACCCAAGACACTCAACCTCATTGTTAACCACTCAGCCAATCTTTGTGTCATTCGCGAACTTACTGATCCTACCCCCCACATAGTCATCTATGTCATTTACATGAATGACAAACAATAGGGGACCCAGCACAGATCCCTGTGGTACGCCACTGGATACTGGCTTCCAGTCACTAAAACAGCCGTCTGTCATCACTCTCTGTCTCCTACAGCGAAGCCAATTTTTAATCCACCTTAGCAAGTTACCTTGTATCCCATGTACATTTGCTTTCTTGATAAGTCTCCCATGTGGGACCTTGTCAAAGGTTTTGCTGAAATCCATGTAAACTACATCAACTGCACTACCCTCATCTACACACCTGGTCACATGCTCAAAAAATTCAATCAAATTTGTTAGGTATGACCTCCCTCTGACAAAACCATGCTGACTATTCCTAATCAAATTTTGCCTCTTCAAGTGGAGATAGATTCTTTCCTTCAGAATGTTCTACAATAGTTTCCCTACCACTGACGTGAGACTCACTGGTCTGTACTTCCCTGGCTTATCTATACAACCTTTCTTCAATAGTGGGACCACATTAGCTGTTCTCCAGTCCTCTGGCACCTCCCCCGTGGCCAGAGAGGAAATAAAAATCAGAGTCAGAGCCCCTGCAATCTCCATCCTCGGACACAAACTGTCCGGACCTGGAGATTAGTCCTCCTTTAAGCCTGTCACAACCTCCAATACCCTTGTCACTCCCTGTGACAATTTGCTCAAGAACCTCACAGTCTCTCTCTCTGAGTTCCATATCTACATCCTCATTCTCTTGGGTGAAGACAGATGTGAAGTATTCGTTCAACACCCTACCAATGTCCTCTGGCTCCACCCACAGATTTCCCCCTTGGTCCCTAATGGGTCCTACTCTGTCCCTGGTTATCCTCCTCCCATTGATATATTTATAGAATATCTTGGGATTTTCCCTACTTTTACCAGCCAGAGCCTTCTCATATCCCCTCTTTGCTCTCCTAATTGCTTTCTTAAGCTCCATCCTACACTTTCTGTACTCCACTTATGCTTCCATTGATTTGCTCTCCTCGTATTTGCTAAAAGCCTCTCTTTTCCTTTTCATCGTACCCTGAATGTTTCTGGTCATCCATGGTTCTCTGGGATTGTTGCTCCTACCTATTACCCTCGAGGAAACATGTTGGGCCTGTACCTTCCCCATTTCCTTCATGAATGCCCGCCAATACTCTTCTGTAGATTTCCCGACAATTAACTCTTTCCAGGCTACCTTGGCCAGATCCTGCCTTATTTTACTAAAATTCGCTCTCCCACAATCCAAAACCTTTTTTTGCAACTTGTCTATTTCTTTCTCCATAACAAGCTTAAATTGTACCATGTTGTGGTCGCTATCACCAAAATGCACCCCCACCAACCCATCAACCACCTGTCCGGCTTCATTCCCCAGAATTAGGTCCAGCACTGCACCCTCCCTTGTTGGATCCTTAACATATTGAGCTAAAAAGTTCACCTGTATACATTTTAAGAACTCCACTCCATCCAAGCCCTTAACACGATGACTATCCCAATTAATGTTGGGAAAGTTGAAATCATCCAATCTAATTACCCCACTATTATTTTTACACACCTCTGCGAATTGTGCACATATTTGCTCCTCAATTTCCCGCTGACTATCTGGGGGTCTATAATAAACACCGAGCAATGTGGCTGTCCCTTTTTCATTCCTAAACTCTACCCATAAAGCTTCATTTGATGCCCCCTCCAAGATATCATCTCTCCTTACTGCAGTAACTGACTCCCTAACAAATATTGCAATGCCCCCTCCTCTTTTACCCCCTCCTCTGTCTCGCCTGAAGATTCTATATCCCAGGATATTGAGCTGCCAATCCTGCCCCTCCCTCAACCATGTCTCCGTGATGGCTACTATATCACAATTCCATGTGTCAATCCTTGTCCTTAACTCATTTGTTTTACCTGTAATACTCCTGGCATTAAAGTAGAGGCCATCCATCCTGGTCTTATTCCCTTGAAACTTACTTCCGTTGTATTCCCTCTGACTTGTTTGCTTTCCTGTGTCTAGCTGTGTCCCTATTCTGCTAGGAGTCTGCATCCCCTCCCCCTGCCAAATTAGTTTAAACTCCTCCCAACAGCACTAGCAAACCTGCCAGCAGGGATGTTAGTCCCCCTCTGGTTCAGATGTAGACCGTTCCACTTGTACAGGTCCCACCTTCCCCAGAAACGGTCCTAGTGGTCCAGGAATCTAAAACCCTCCCTCCTGCACCAACTCTTAAGCCACGCATTCATCTGTGCTATTCTCCTATTTCTATATTTGCTAGCACGTGGCACTGGGAGTAATCCAGAGATCACAACCCGAGAGGTCCTGCTTTTTAGTCTACTGCCTAACTCCCTGAATTCTTGATGCAAGACCTCATCCCTCTTTCTACCTACGTCATTGGTACCAACATGTACCATGAGCTCTGCCTTATCACCCTCCCCCTTCAGGATGCCCTGCAGCTGTTCATTGACATCCTAGACCCTGGCACCAGGGAGGCAACACACCATCCTGGAGTCACGTTGATGGCCACAGTAGCGCCTATCTGTTCCCCTGACTACAGAATCCCCCATTACTATTGCTCCTCCTCTTTTTGCCCATTCCTCTCTAAACCCACGATGCTCTCAGACCTGCGGATGCTCCACAATGTTTCCAGCTGGTGTTCCAGCTCTGAAAACCTAGCTTCCAGGAGCTGCAGCTGGACAAACTTCCTGCACACATGCTGGTCCCAGGGACTGGAAATGATCCCGGATTTCCACATGCAGCAAGAGGAGCAAACCAGGGCTTTAAGCTCTCCTGCCATGACGAAACCCTTTAAATTTAAAACTTTAGAAGACTATTATAATAAAGAAATAAATCAACTAAGTCTTGCTAAAACAATGACTTACAATTCAATCCAGTTTGAAAAATACCCACCAGGACTTACTCACCAGTCAGCTGTGCTCTCGGCTCCCCTCACGCTCTTTGAGGACAGATAGGAAATGAAAGGAGCTCCTCACTCCCTCCTCACTGAACTTCCTCAGTCACAAAACTCCCACTTTAGCACTCTAATGCAGCCCCAAGTCAGCACTCCAGGGCAAACGAAGTCAGCACTGTAAGATGTCCCACTTTTATACTGTCTGACTCTAGCCCCTGAAAACTGGTTTAAGCCAGTTATCTAATTAACAAGGTGCAGCTGCAAGCAGAGCCTGAGTGAACTCTGTTTAAAGCTGGTTTAAAAGTCACCTTCTCCAACCCAAACAGCAACTGTTAAGTAAATTTGCTAAATAAAAGAAAGACTAGACTTCAGATAAAACTAACCATTAATTACCCTTAGTCACAAAACTCCCACTTTAGCACTCTATTGCAGCTCCAAGTCAGCACTCCAGTGCATTCTTTTGGTCTGGGGTCTGTTAGAGATACCTCGCAGTACTATCTATGCGATTAAAGGCTATGCCTTCCTAGCAATGTCACCCGGATGCCTGGCACTCTGCTCATCCTGCTACTTGTGAAGCATAGTTCCTGATCTTTATTGCTGCACACATGGCTGCCTACCCCTTGAGCTGGAAATTACTTGAAACAAATCATCTTGTTGTCTCTCCTAGTGTCACCAACCATACCTGCCCTTTCATAGTCCAGCGGTCTCCATATCGCTGACTCTATTACTCGCAGCTTTGGGAACATTTTCCCTCTTTTTGTTTTCCGTTTCTGTAATTTGCATTACTTAGATTGATATTCCTTTCAGTTCGACAGTGGCTCCTCTACCTGCTCATCACTTAACATTAAGATCAATTTATTTCATTCTTTTCAAATAAAACTTTAAAATTTTTATTTATCCATAAAACCACTAAAATTATGTATGTCCTTTTGTTGTTTCCTTTAAATGTTTAAAATACCAACACATATGATGATAATTTTCTTGTTCTCAGACTCCCAATTGCCACAATGCTGTGACACATGTCCTTAAATTCTTGAAGCTTTGGAAACCCTGTTGCACGTTCAACTGCCTGTACCCTGAAAATAAACCCCAAAGGATCCATTCTTCTCAAGGCCGAATGGGTTAATATCTGACAAACTCAAAGACTTAAAAGATTTATAATGCCCAATATCTATAAAGGTGTGTCGTTAGCTTAAGCTAGCTCTCTGCTGCTTTGAAATAGGCAGAAGTCCAAAGGCAGAACAAAATGCCGAAGATTGACTAATTAACAGAACAATGTAGCCAGAGTGCGGAAGAAGTTTTGCCGTGCTTGCTAATTATTGCTTAACTTTGTAGAAACAGAAAAACAGGACGCAGCTTGTAGCTAACCTAACCAACGGTCATGAAATGTAGACAGAGCAACTGACCACAATCAACTGTCTTAGGAAGAGACAGAGCTCATGATGGATTTTGGGGAAGTGAACGCAGACTGTTCGTTGCTGACTCTTCCGCTTTTTTCATGTTTGTGCAACCTAGCCAGAAGTAACGGCCAGATATAGTATCTGGAGTGTGTACGTTGAATAGGGAACAATAGCTTGTTATGCTCGAACTAACGCTTTACTGACCTCGGACTTTGCAAAGGGCACAGAGCTGTAGGCGGTCTTGTGGTTGTCTTGTGGGTGCTTATCTAATTGTGAAACTGTTAGCTCTGCCTCTTTTATACCATATAAGTCCACGGCGATCTGTAGCTTTTTGGAGTAGCACTGGACTGCCTTTAGGTAAGGTGTGCATCCCATGATATCATGCAATAAAGTGTTTATTCTCAACATCTGAGTCTGGAGAATTTGTTCAACAATTGGGCATAATCTGGATTTTCTCCAACACAGAGAGGATTTGAAAATCTGTGTCAGAGCCCCTGCTATCTCCTCCCTTGCCTCACATAACATACATCTCATCTGGGCCTCGGGATTTATCCACTTTTAAGCCCGCAAAAACAGCTAATACTTCCTCCCTTTCAATGCTAATATGTTCAAGTATATCACAATCCCCCTCCCTGATCTCTACACCTGCATCGTCCTTCTCCATAGTGAACACAGATGCAAAGTAATCATTTACAACCTCACTTATGTCCTCCGGCTCCACACACAGATTGCCACTTTGGTCCCTAATGGGCCCTACTCTTTCCCTGGTTATCCTCTTGCCCTTAATATACTTATAAAATGCCTTAGGATTTTTCTTTATCTTACCCGCCAGTGTTTTTCATGTCCTCTCTTCGTTCTCCTAATTACTTTTTTTAGTACCCCATATACTTTCTGTACTCCTCTTGTGCCTCTGCTGTTTTCAGCACTCCGAATCTGCAATTAACCTCCTTTTTTTTCCTGATCCAATCCGCTATATCCCTTGACATCCACGGTTCCCTGGACTTGTTGGTCCTAACCTTCACCTTAACGGGTACGTGTTGGCTCTGAACCCTCACTATTTCCTCTTTGAATGACTCCCACTGGCCTGATGTAAACTTCCCCACAAGTAGCTGCTCCCGGTCTACTTTGGCCAGATCCTGTTTTATCATACTGAAATCGGCCTTCCCCCAATTCTGTACCTTTATTTCCGGCCCGTCCTTGTCCTTTTCCATAAACACATTAAATCTTAAAGAGTTATGGTCACTGTCCCGAAATGCTCCCCCAACTGACACTTCTACCACTTGTCCAGCTTCATTCCCAAGGATTACGTCCAGTACTGCCCCTTCTCTTGTTGGACTTTCTATGTACTGACTCAAAAAGCTCTCCTGTATGCATTTTAAGAATTCCGCCCCCTTTAAGCATTTTACACTAAGACTATCCCAGTTGGTATTAGGTAAGTTGAAATCCCCTACTATTACTACCCTATTATTTTTACACCTCTCTGAGATTTGCCTACATATCTGCTTCTCTATCTCTCACTGACTGTTTAGAGGCATATATTACGCTCGCAGCCAAGTGATTGCCTCCTTTTTGTTTTTAAGTTCTACCCAGCACCGCAGCCTCACAGCTCCAGCGACCCGGGTTCAATTCTGGGTACTGCCTGTGTGGAGTTTGCAAGTTCTCCCTGTGTTTGCGTGGGTTTCCTCCCAGTGCTCCGGTTTCTTCCCACATGCCAAAGACTTGCAGGTTGATAGGTAAATTGGCCATTAGCAATTGCCCCTAGTGTAGGTAGGTAGTAGGAAAATATAGGGACAGGTGGGGATGTGGTGGGAATATGGGATTAGTGTAGCATTAGTATAAATGGGTGGTTGATGGTCGGCACAGACTCGGTGGGCCGAAGGGCCTGTTTCAGTGCTGTATCTCTAAACTAAACTAAATATCATCCCTCCTTACTGCAGTAATTGACTCCTTGATCAAAAGTGCAATGCCACCTCTTCTTTTATCCCCTCCCCTGTCACGCCTGAAGAATCTGTACCCTGGAATATTGAGCTGCCAGTCTTGCCCCTCCCTCAACCATGTCTCTGTGATAATCACAATGTCATAATCCCATGTGCTAATCAATGCCCTCAATTCATCTGTCTTACTAATAAGACTCCTTGCTGAAATTAAGTTACTGAAATTATATCCTTTACTTATTCGTAACTGCTTTTTCCTTCCTTAATTTGTTATACATAGCACCAACATCCCATTAATTGTTTTTCCTCTGCAGCATAAGCAAATAAAATGCCAGCCAGCAGGCAGCATCCTGCCCCACTATCCAGTAATGCTTTCCTGCAGATTCTCCTGCAAGTTGTCAGGGAAAGGCAGGAAGTCTTCATCCCTGCAAATGGAGTCAGAAGACCCTCCCGCCTGACTAAGGCGACTTAGATGGAGGTAGCAGAAGAGGTTTCGAACTGTAGGGTGATGCGCAGAAACTGGTATCAGTGTCGGAAACGCCTCAATGACTTGCTCAGATTGGCGAGGGTAAGTGGGCTTGGCAAAGCTGTTCTATTGTTTATCGCCCTGGCTTCGTGTCTTTCAGACAGAGGGTAGACAAGGCACGCAGTGGAATGCGTGAGCCTTGGTGACATACACTAAATGGTTGGCAACAGGCAAGGTACAGGCCATAGCCAACCAGCCCGTGCTTGAAAAACTCAAAACACAGCGTCACACATTAGATTTGATTCTGCAATTGAGTGACATTTGCTAAATAATCCTCAGTGTGCTAAGAATTACACTGACAACCAATTAGTACTGTCATGCAGGCCCCCACCTGCGAAGAATGAGGCATATTAATTTCACCACATGGACATTAAATTTCAAATTGTTGCTGGGAAAAGAGAGGGCCTGTTACAAGGACTGCCAGACCTTGTCTGGAAAAAAGGATGTTTGCATATTACCAGACAGTGACTGAAAGGTCAAAGGGGTTATTTGCTGCTCCAATGTAACCCACAATGGACCTTTGATCATTAGGTATTGTGTGTAGAGGAGATATTCCAGGGTTTGCGAGGACAAGACAATCCACAAAGCCAGAAGTGGTTATGCCAGCTGGTCACATGACTAACTGGCTGTTGCAGGGTTTTTTTTTAACCTGCCACAACAGTTTGAACTGAGACCCTGCAGAAAGCAGTTTGCTCCTGGACTGAAGAAGACCGCCTGCCTGCTCCCATCTCTTTCTCAAGGAACTCCAAAACCATTGAAGGCACATGAACCCCAAGAGAGAAAAGTCTTCTACAGCGAACAAGGTTTAAGAAGAATACTGGGCCCCAATGAAAAGCAAGATCTACCTACAATCAAGGACTTTACAGTGAGCTCGAAGCACAGTAACAAAAAACCTCTTCAGAGATTGCTTCAAACTTTTCCACTTTATTTTTCTTCTGCTCTTTTCTGTCCCGATCTGCATGTGTGTATCACGTATGCATGCTAGTGTGGGCACATCATGTGTCCGTAGGCATTAACTGAATTAGAGTTTAAGTTGAATAAATTTCAATCTTTCTTCTTTAAACCTAAGAAAGCCTATTTGTTCTGGTCTCTTTGCCTTATAATTGGAAAGTGATGGACAAGGATTTACCAAGAGGGAGCTAAAAACACAGTGTGTTTAAAACTAAAACCCTGTTGCAGTAAGACTAGGTGAAGGCTGAAATAGAACCAGAGACCTCTTTCTCACCTGGTCGTAAGAGTACACAGGGTCCTGTTCTTTGTAGACAGATGAACACGTACACACATTGAGCCTGTTTCAGTGAAACAAAATAAGTGACAGCCATTCGCTTGTTCATTCCTCAGGGCAATGTCTTGACCAATCAGAGTCAAGCGGCCTGCTTTAAATTTCAAACAAAGCTTGGCAGTTAATTGTCAGTCACCATAAACTGGTGCATTCTCCATGGCAACGCATCTACCAGTCAGAGTCCTCTTGCCAATCAATCAGCACTCTCTTCTCATACAGTATATATTTGTTGTTTCCCTTATATTGGTATTCTTGCGAATTGTCCTGATCAGTGCAAGATGAAAAGCATCGACCAAATGCTTCTATTTTCAGAAATACTCAAGTTCTGTACTACCAAAAGACATTTTTATTCTGTTTAATATTTTATGCACACTTGTAAATTATTTATTTTGTTTCTTTTGAAAAGGAAAATGTTTATTGGAGGAGTATGGCACCAAAGCATTGATACGCACTGCAATGCATTTCATGAAGTGTCCAGTGTCCATTTTTCATATTGATTTTAGCCTTCAGTCCTCAATGATGGCTATTTGTCAGTTGCAAATTTCAGTTTTTTCACCACTAACATGCCTTACGTTTGTAGTTCTGCAGTCACCCCCTTACCGTTCTTGCATTGCTGTGTTCTCAGTTCCATCGTAGCCCAGAGAATTCTTTGATCTGCCGGTCACATCAAAATGTTGCAATGTTGTAGCTTCGTATGTGTGCGGGTTAATGCCTTGATCCGGCAAATGGTTCCAATGGAGACACAGGTTGCTTTTATTGAAGTTGATAGCATACAGATCAAAGCTCTGCAGTCAAGCCACATCCACTTGTGAATGGTGGTGGACAAATAAACAACTAACAGGAGGAAAACGCTCCACAAATATCCCCTTCCTCAATGTTGGGGCAGCTCAGAACATCAGTGCAAAAGAAAAGGCTGAAGCATTTGCAATCATCTTCAGCCAGAAGTGCCGAGTGGATGATCCATCTCGGCCTCCTCCTCCTCCTGAAGTCCCCAGCATCGCAGATGCCAGTCTTCAGTCAATTCAGTTTGCTCCAAATGATATCAAGAAATGGCTGAAGGCACTAGATACTGCAAAGTCTATGAGCCCAGACAACATTCTGGCAACAGTACTGAAAACCTGTGCTCCAGAACTTGCTGCTCCCTTAGCCAAGCTGTTCCAGTACAGCTACAACATTGGCATCTACCTAACAATGTGAAAAATTGCCCAGGTACGTCCTGTACACAAAAAGCAGGACAAATCCAACCCGGCCAATTACCGCTCCATCAGTCTACTCTCGATCATCAGCTAAGTGATGGAAGGTGTCATGGACAGTGCTATCAATTGGCACTTGCTCAACAAGAACTTGCTCAGTGACGCTCAGTTTGGGTTCTGCCAGGGTCACTCAGCTCCTGACCTCATTACAGCTTTGGTCGAAACATAGACAAAAGAGCTGAACTCCAGAGGTGAGGTGAGAGTGAATGCCCTTGACATCAAGGCAGCATTTGTCCGAGTATGGCATCAAGGAGCCCTAGCAAAACTGGATTCAATGGGAATCGGGGAAAACTTTCCACTGGTTGAAGTCATACCCAGCACAAAGGCAGATGGGTTTGATTGTTGGAGGTCAATCATCTCAGTCCCAGGACATCAGTGCAGAAGTTCCTTCGGGTAGTATCCTAGGCCCAACCATTTCCGCTGCTTTATCAATGACCTTCCCGCCATCATAAGGACAGAGGTAGGGATATTTTCTGACGATTGCACAATGTTCAGCAGCATTTATGACTCTTCAGATACTGAGGCAGTTCGTGTCCATCCGGAATTCAACACAGAGAAGTGTCAGGTGATACATTTGGGGAAGTCAAACAAGGCAATATATGATTGATGGCAAAATGCTTAGAGATGTAGAGGAAGTGAGGGACTTTGGAGTGAATGTCCACATATCCCTGAAGGTAACAGGACAGGTTGATAAGGTGGTTAAGAATGCATATGGAATACGAACCTTTATTAGCCGAGGTATAGAATATAAGGGCAGGGAGGTTATGCTGGAACTTTATAACTCATTGGTTAGGCCACAACTTGAGTGCTGTATGCAGTTCTGATCACCTCATTACAGAAAGGATGTAATTTCACGAGAGAAAGTACAGAGGAGATTTACGCGGATGTTGCCAGTATTGGAAAAATGCAGCTATGAGAAAAGATTGGATAGGTTGGGGTTGTTATCCTTGAAACAGAGAAGGCTGAGGGGAGATCTGATTGAAATGTACAAAATTTTGAGGGGGCTGGATAGAGTGGAGGTGAAGGGCCTATTCACCTTAGCAGAGAGGTCAGTGACTAGTGGGCATGGATTTAAAGTGATTGGCAGAAAAATTAGAGGGGAGATGAGGAAAAACCTTTTCACCCAGAGGGTGGTGGGGGTCTGGAACTCACTGTCTGAAAGGGTAGTTGAGGCAGAAACCCTCAACTCATTCAAAAGGAGTCTGGATATGCACCTCAAGTGCCGTAATCTGCAGGGCTACGGACCAAATGCTGGAAGGTCGGATTAGAATGGGTGGATTATTTTTCGGCTGACCCAAGTGGCCTCTTTCTGTGCCATAAATTTTCTATGATTCTATATAAATACTGTGGCTACAAGAGTAGGCCAAAGGCTGGGAATTCTGCAGTGAATTACTCACCTCCTGAGTCCCCAAAGGCAGTCCACCAACCATAAGGCACAAGTTAAGAGTGTGATGGAATACTCTGTACTTGCCTGGATGAGTGCAGCTCCAACAACACTCAGGAAGCTCCACACCATCCAAGACAAAGCAGCCTGCTTGATTGGCACCCCATCTACCACCTTCAACATTCACTCCCTCCACCACCGACACACAGTGGCAGCAGTGCGTACCATCTATAAATTGGAATGCAGCAACTCACCAAGGCTCCTACGACAGCACCTTCCAAATCCTTGAACAGGCAGCAGATGCATAGGAACACCATTACCTGCAAGTTCCCCTCCAAGCCACACACCTTGACTTTGAACTATATCGCCATTCCTCGACTGTCATTGAGTCAAAATCCTGGAACTCCCTTCCTAACAGCAATGTGGGTGTACATACATCAGATGGACTGCAGCGGTTCAAGAAGACAGCTCACCACCGGCAATTAGAGATAGGCAATAAATGCTGGCCTAGCCAGCAACTCCCACAACCCGTGAAAGAATAAACTAGAGTTGTGAAACTAGAATAAAGCATTAATGCAAATGTTGAAAGGATGTGACTAAAACACTTTGATTCATTCTGGATAAATTAGAATCCCTGGAGAGTACTACTGGTAGAAGAAACTATAGAGATTTCATCAGTGCAGGGAAAGACTCAACAAAATGTGAAGCCTGAAGTGAATGATATCAATGATGGTATTGTACACTGGAACATCAGTCTTCCTTTGATGTGGGGATTGTACCAGAAGATTGGAGGATTTCAAATGTTATACCCTTTTTAAAAATGGGGAAAGAGATAATCCTGGCAACTGCAGGCCATTCAACCTACCGTCAGTGTTGTGGAAAATTTTAGAGACAGTAAATAGGGACAAAATTAATTGACATCTGGAAAAGTGTAGACTTATCAAATGAAAGTTCGCATGGATTCATTAAAGGCAAAACATGTTTGACAAACTTGATTACGGAGAGGGTGCAGGATATTCTGCAGGGGGAAGGGAGTGAGCCAGAAGGTGGGTACACGATGGTACCAACGACATAGCAAGGGCAGGTATTGAGGTCCGACATTCAGATATTGAGGAGCTCGGGAGGAAGTTAAAGAGAAGCACTTCGAAGGTAGTAATCTCTGGATTATTCTCAGTGCCACGCGCTAGGAAGAGTAGAAATAGGAATATAGGAAGGATCAATGTGTGGCTTGAAGCATGGTGCAGGAGGGAGGGTTTCTGATACTTGGGGCTTTGGGACCAGTTCTGGGGCTGAAAGCACTGATTCAAATGGGACGGTTGCACCTCAACAGGACTGGGACCAATGTCCTCGCGGGGAGGTTCACTAGTGTGTTTGGGGAGGGTTTAAACTAAATTGGCAGGGGGATGGGCACCAGCATATACAAGTAGAAAAGAGGAATAAGGTGACTAATGTGAGAATATTAGACAGTACTGGAGAAGGGACTAATTCTATATTATACTGGAGTGGACTGAGAAAGACTACGAGGAATGCAAAGACAGGATTACAGTGCATATGTGAAAACACACAAAGTGTGGTGAATAAGGTCGGTGAGCTACAAGCACATATAACCGTGTGGAAATATTACATAGTGGCAATAACGGAAATGTGGCTTAAAATTAGGCCTGAGACACGGCAGCACTCATGGCATGGATGGACCTCTCCATCATCCACTCATGGCTGCGCATGACCTCTGGCATCTCCACCAGATGTTGCTTTACCTCTTTCTGCAACTCCAGCATGCCCTGTGCTGTTGACACCAGAGGCTCATCATCATCCTGGGGCTCGGCCTGGGCTTGGCCACCCACCTCCTCCGACTGGCAGAGGCCTCAGCTGTCACAGCCTCAGCCAACTGCTCAGGCATGCTTTTGGTGCTCTCGCCAGCTTGTGGCCCTGATTCTAAAGCTGAGCGGATACCCACCGAGGTGAAAGTATCTGCACTGGTGGAGGGTGCACGGGATAGTGGTCCTCCTCCTCAGAGGTGGACGGCTGTCCCTCTGTGGTTGCAGATCCCTGTGAATGACTACCGACATGAGCGAACACAAACATGTGCGGGTTAGGCTGTGCAGATCTCCTAAAGCCAACCAAGCATAATGTGGGTCTCCAACATTAATGCGCACGCCGACGGAAAACAATTCTCGCTCTCTTGAGCAGGGACTCTAATCTCCCCATCTGATATTGTGCGGCCACTCCTGTTTGCCCGCCAGCTCCAAGGCCTCTTCATCGGCGGAGGTGAGTGGACATACATCTGAGAGTCCTCCGCCTTTTCTGGGCCCTCTTTGTCCTGCTAGAGGACGGATGGAAGTGGTAGAGAACGGCACAGATCAACATGACAGTTCTGATCATTTCAGCCTCTCATCCCCTATTGGAGAATCTGATGTCTCTCACACCGACACTTGCTATCAGAGGAGTTAAAGATTGGTGAACTATGAAGGAAGGTGGCCTGAGTCTGAGAGACAGCTATGCAGCTGTCCAGAAGAGACAGAACCCTAGCCACTCATCCAATGCTACCCTCCTCATGTTGTGCTGCCTCTCACGTAGACACATGCAATTCTCAGCAAGGCGATTGGTATGGAGCACGCATGTTGGCAGATGGCAGGAAGTCATTGATCCTCTTCCTGCACTGGACCCAGTTGCACTGGGTGACCCCATGGCTGCGATCTTCACCCAGGCTTGCTTGGTCAGGTGGGAGGACCTGTTTTTGCCATCAGTGGGGAAGAAGAACCTCCCATCTTTCTCTTGCAGCCTGGAGAATCTGCAGGCAGGCAACACTGAACTGTGGGCCACCCTGTGGCTGGAATTTTACACCATCCCTGTGAGCCAAATGGTGGCATGGGGGTGGCGTAAAATTGAGTGGGAGGCTCTGGGAGGCCTTCCCGAGCTGCTCCCACCTCCCCCACTTAATGGCCACTTAAGGGCCCTTGCCCACCTCCATAGATATTTCACCCATGGAAAGAGGGCATGCTGGGGAGGTGAAAGGCCACCCAGTGAGACCTGCCGGCCTTTCTGCGCCCCGGTGGTTGCCCTGACAATTGGGCACAGGGTTGAGGGCCGCCCCCGCCTCCCAACCCACTCCGGGACCCAAGACGCACCCCCCCCCAGCCAAATGAATACCCTTGCCTCACCTGGGCTCGACCGATCACCCTGGTAAGGCATCCAAAACCTACCTTGGATCCCGGCTCCAGGCTAACTTACTTGGTCGGTTGGGTTGCAGTCGCAGTAGTGGCCACCGCTCCAGGTGGCGCTGCTGGGACTAAGAGCTGCCAGACCGATGAATGGCCAGCAGCTCAATGAGGCGAGACTTCCTCCTTCCAGCGGGTGGAAGTCCCCCCTCAGGACAATGAAAACCGGGGGGCCCTTAAGATGCGGGATGGATCCCTGGGCTAGGCGGAAGTGGGTTGGCCACCGACTTTTTATTTATTCATTTTTATTTATTTATTTAGAGATACAGCACTGAAACAGGCCCTTCGGCCCACCGAGTCTGTGCCGACCAACAACCACCCATTTATACAAATCCTACATTAATCCCATATTCTCTACCACATCCCCACCATTCTCCTACCACTTACCTACACTAGGGGCAATTTACAATGGCCAATTTACCTATCAACCTGCAAGACTTTTGGATGTGGGAGGAAACCGGAGCACCCGGCGGAAACCCACGCAGACACAGAGAGAACTTGTAGCTCTGCACAGGCAGTACCCAGAACTGAACCCAGGTCACTGGATCTATGAGGCTGAGGTGCTAACCACTGTGCCGCCCCCACTGCGTTGGTGGTGAACTCCCGTCCGCCGAAGGGAAAATTCCGGCCTATGTCTTTGCTCGGACATCGTCTTCTGCCCCGACCCGAACCCAACCAGACCTGACGACATGCATCAGGTTCGGTTCAGGTCGGGTCAGTCGCTTCCGGGTTCAGCATTGGGGCTCGGATCAGCCCGGGCTGGACATGGAGAGTGCTGCCTTGCTCCGGGAAGTAACCTTCAGATGAACATTCAGGGGGTCTGGATGGGAAATGTGCAGTGCTCTGAAATCTTCCCTATTCTTCCTGTTTGAAAACATATCTCGGTAGCCTGCAGATGGCAGCTGTGGTCTTATTACTGACGCCCTCACACGAATATCGAGGTGTGAAATGCTCCACCGCACTTACCCCAGCAGCTCAGAGCACACCGGCCTCACAAGTCTTTCACTAGATGTTTCATTTATCCAGTTTTAGTTCATGTGTTTTTTTTTAAATAGAGCAGTTCTCTGTCCTTTTAAAGCCAGCGAGAGAGTGCAAAATCGTGGAAAAATGACTCAGTGCCTGAGAGACAGCGAGAAGGCAAAGTCTGGAGCCTACTTCTGGTTTTACAGCAAGGAAAGAGAGAGAAAGAAAGACTGAGATCAGGAAAAACAGAAATCAGAGGTGAGAAGAATGGGAGGGAAAGAAGCAGCTACAAGTTCTGACATAAAGCACCCGAGTGAAATTAACCCAACCCTTTACATTCTGAAATCTATCAAGTCTGGGAGAAACTGGCAAGCCCGGGGAAGATACCAATAACTGCAGTAAGTACAGAATCATTAACTGAGCTCTTGCTTTAATCTATACTTGGCCCAAGGATTTAAAATTATCTGGAAATAGGGACATTAAACTTCCCAACCTGAGATCTCCGGGGAGATTTTTCTTTGTTAATGACATCGGAACTTGATACAGTTCAGAAGCTTGTTTGTTACATTGCATGATTTGCTGAAGTGGATTTTTTTCCCTGTGAGTGCTCAGGGTCGCGGCGCCTTCGCCTGTTTGAAATCAGTGTTTGTTATTTTTTTTTAAACTTTATGATATTAATTGAACACAGGTACATCAACAACTGGCACCTGGTCTAAAGCCTGGCTACCTGACCAAACCCAAATACCTGTCAGGTTCGGGTCGGGTCGGGCATTTAAAAAAATTAAAGGACTCGGACTCGGGTCAGGTTCCGGTTGGCTGTTGTCGGGTTGTGCCTGGGTCGTGTTTTAATTTTATACCTGAGCCAGGCTTTAGCGTGGGGGGGTCCAGGACCCAGTCAGACAACATTGTGGGCTGCACTACTGTCATAATTGTGGCGATGGTGGCTGAGGTCAATTCCCCATATCAGTTATTGAAATTATACCTATGCTGTATTCAGCAGCTTTTTTTTGCCATTTTTTCACCAGTAGGAGATAGTTACAGCAGTGTGTGAATGACTGGGTGTTCTAAAGATGGGAAACACATTTTATTGTGTACAAATTCTTGATTAAGGTGCTGTAAAGTAAATGTATCAGATGGGATTGTCTGTCAAATGTCTGCCTCATTTTGCTTTTACATTCTGCCTTATTCTGCTAATAATATGCGGACGTTTTAGCTTCTGGAATTGCCTGTCTGAAATGTCACTATGGTCTCAAAAGTGGAAAATAACTTCCTTTTAGTTATACCTGTTTGGCCCTTGAGCTGACATCATTTTTAAGGCAGAGCTTCCTGGTGTTGTCATATCTGATATTGATCTTTCGTTTAGTGCTCTATGTAAAACAAACAACTCTTACACCAGCTGTCCTTACACACAGCTGGATCACTGGTATATCTCAGCAGGTGGGTAATGGTGACTTTTAAAATCTTTCCTTTGTAATATTAAGATTTTCTTGTCATATTGGAAATGGTCTTTGCTCTGTCACATCCCATTGTTTCCTTTTACACGCTTACCCGATGAGCAGTATTTAGATTAATATAAAATAGACATTTTCAGCACAGGGGAAAACGGATCTGCAGCCTCACTCCTGTTCCTCAAACTCGTTCGTTAAGTGTTTCTCAGATATAAAATAGTGAAACTATCAGATATGTCAACACAGGCGCGTATCCATTGTCTCTCGAGACAAGGAGGCCCAAAAGAAGAAAGAAGAAGAAGTCATAAAATAATATTTTATGCTGAAGCCAGTAAATGTTTGATTTGGTGTGTTGCAACGTAGAGTAACAGGGAGGGTTCAATATGATTCTGTTTAAAACTAAATAACTAGTTCATCATTGAGGCTGCTCTGAAGTTCAAACAGTGAACAGTTGAGTCAGACAGAACAGGAAGGAATGGCCCTTACTAGGAGCACCTGTTGGGAAACTACAGGCTGCCAGCTAGTGATCTGTACTTTCTCCTTGCTTGTGGGGTAAAGAAAGAAGGAAATTGCATTTAAATAGCAAATTTCACAATTTCAAGATGTCCCCAATCACAGCCAATGAAGTACTTTTGAAGTATAGTCACTGTTATAATGTAAGAAAATGCATCGTTTGCAGACAAGGTTCTACAAAGAACAATGAGATAATGATCAGTTAATGTGTTCTCATGATGTTTGTTGAGGGATAATATCGGCTGCTACACTGGCAGTGTTCTTCATGGGATCGGCTTGGCATTTCTTCGCGGATGAAGATTTTGGGAAGGATGTAACCATTGGTGTCATGAGATCATTTACATTACAACCACCTGGCAGTTCAGAAGGGTTCCTCAATTTCACATCACATCTGAAAGATGACATCTCCAACAGTGCAGCAGTCCCTCAGTTCTGCAGTGAAGTGACAGCCTGCATTATGTGCTTATAGTATCTTGAAGTGGGGCTTGAAGGCACAACCTTCTAACTCAGATGTGAGAGATCTAAGCACTGAGCAAAGGCTGACATATCAGCAACTTGAGACAAACCAACAATTGTTATACAAGTAGCAATGTGATTCCTTCGTTGACTCGAAACTGAATTTGAAATCCTTGCTTTGAATTTTTTTATGGTTTGAAACAGTTCTGGCCTATTAAAGTGTGGTTGTTGAATGACTGGTTCCAAAGTCACTCCCTCTGCTGCATTCCGCCGAAGGTCATCAATCAACATAGTTGTAGAAAATTATGAGGGGCCGAGATAGACTAGACGGGTAGGACCTGTTTCCCCTAGTGGAGAGGTCAATTACCGGGGGCACAGATTTAAGGTGATTGGTAGAAGGATTAGAGGGGACATGGGGAGAAACCTTCACCGAGAGAGTGGTGGGTGTCTGGCTTCACTGCCAGGAATGGTGGCAGAGGCAGAAACCCTCAATTCTTTTAAACGGCACCTGGACATGTACCTGAAGTGCTGTATCCGGCAAGGCTATGGGCCAGGTGCTGGAAAGTGGGATTAGATTGGGCGGCTAGTTTTTTCAGCCAGTGTGGACACAACAGGCTGAATGGCCTCCTTCTGTGCTGTAATATTTCTATGGTTCTTTTCGAATGCTGTTCCCTTATTTTGAATTGGGTTGTAAAAGATTGGCATATAGCTCATGATAAACAGTTTATACATGCACTAGTATTGGCAGTGCTTGTATTAAATGTACAGGTGCAGAAAGCAGAGAGCTGTAAGGGAGTGTTGCCTGTCTCCATCCTGTTAGAGAAACTTCCAAGCTTGTTTATCATGAAGACAGAGACGAAGATGCTTTGGTAGAGACTATTTATTGCTTGTCGGAGTTTACTTCTCCACTCCGAACACCCAGCCAGAGCTGGCTGGCTCTTTATATATACATCTGAGTACAGTTAACTGATCAACATTCAACACCTGTTCACCCTAATACCTTCAACTACCAAGTATTTAACATCCATTAACAGAACTGATTAGACACCAAGATCCCCTTCTTTTCTTTACATTAAATACATTTTTATATATGTTTACATATTAAAAAAAACAAAAAAAAAGATAAAATAATGATACATTTTTTTAGCTTACATTATACCATCAATGTTCAACAGCAGTCATTAACATACAGTATATTCCCTTTAAAAAAAAAACTTGTTTAAAGAATTACAAAGCGATCTAAAATTTAAAAAATTCCACATTTTCCTAACTCATCATTAAAAGACAGCCCTCTTCGAGGAAATCCAACAATTTCCTTTAACAAGCACCTCTTTGTAAAACAATCGGACATCTGATGACTTGCGTCGACCCATTTTATTTTGGAAATTTCTTTTCTTTCCAACATTTTTTATACTTGTGAGATTAATCCTCAACCTCTTTTCTGTGACACTGTTGAACAGACATTGTCCCAGAGAGAATGGTTATCTATGTAGCATTCTATAGGAAAGTTTTTCTCTGATTGCCCCTTATATGAGTTCCTTTAAAATACTCGCTAAATACATACCCATATCTATTGCTTCTATCAATGCAAGCAGCTAAAGTACTTTTAACTATGTATTTTCTTCGATTCCCAAGCTAATGGACATTTATCATTTCTTCCCATCAAAAATATAATGAACTCTGCTCTGCTCAAATAACCATTCAGGAAGATTTGCATGTGAGGCGTCACTAAATATGAGTAATTTCATTTCTTCTGGGTCACCCAGTGCTGTACATTTGTCTAAACTCAATTTCTTCAATGTCTTATTTGCTTTCAGCACTTCCCTAACAGTAATGTTTCAGCATGGTGCTCAATTGCAATACATCACAACAAACATCTAGCCTAGTTTGTGTGCACAACCTGTGCCCAATTAAGCTCCTTAATTGGTCTGCTTCCTCCTTCGTTGGAGTCTTCCTTTTGTGAGGATCTGGCCAGATTTATTGGGACCCTATAAACATTCTCTAAGTAAGACTGTTGATTTCGTGTTATCTCCCAACTTTGTCTAATATTCAACCCTATATATTTAAAAAGCTCCAGAAACCAGACTTCCAATTTTAAATTCCTGTAGAACTTGATCTAACATATTTCTCATGCCGCAGATCCTCCACAGAAAATTACCTCTGTGTATCATGAAAATGCCTGCTAGTTTTTCTTCATAGTACCAATGAAACATTGCTGGATCTGCTTTTAGCTGAATACGACCAGCTTTTCGTCGGACAGACCAAACTGATAAATACCACACCCTGGATGCATCATTTAGCCCATACACTCACTTGTTTAGCTTCCATAATTTCCCTTCTATATCTCCAGCTTCCTTTGGTGGCTTTAAAAATACTTCCCTTTGAAATTTCTCTCATTGCAAAAATGCTGTTTTGATGTCAATGGACTTACATTCCCATGAGTGTCACTAAAAGGGGTAGGAAAATCCTCAAACTTACTTTTCCTGCTGTTGGGGAGTCTATTCTAACTTCCTGGTCACCTAATCATTCCTCAAATCCCTGAGCTACAAGTCTGGCCTGAGTTTTATATGTAGCATCGGAAAGTAGTTTCTCTGTACAGATCCATCTGCGAGACATGCTTGTTATCCTCTATCTGGCACCTCCCTGTGTACACCAAACTCTCTCCAACTGTCAAGCTCTTTTTGTTTTGCCTCCTTTACCAACTTACCATCTAACTTGTTGGTAGCCAATAGAGCTTCTCTATTGCAAGGGCTTCTACTTCCTGTGGTGCTCCTCGTCTGGTCTCTGGTCCTTGCTGTTGTGAACCCACATTCCCTATTTCATTTCCTATCCTTTTCTGGACTGCTACCACTCAACCTGTCCCTCCTAGGACCAGACTTCCTTTCACAAGTTCATGACCCTTTCCTTGGCCTTTGATCATCTTCAGGCCCACTGTCTGAACTGACACTACTTTTTATGGCCTTCCACAGTTTCACTTCCTTCTGCCAATCTATAGGTCTGATATCTTGGTCTTTTATTTTATTTTTTATTTATTTAGCGATACAGCACTGAAACAGGCCCTTCGGCCCAGAGTCTGTGCCGACCATCAACCACCCAGTTATACTAATCCCATATTCCTACCACATCCCCACCTTCCCCTACCTATACTAGGGGCAATTTATAATTGCCAATTTACTTATCAACCTGCAAGTCTTTGGCTGTGGGAGGAAACCGGAGCACCCAGCAAAAACCCACACGGTCACAGAGAAATTGCAAACTCTGCATAGGCAGTACTCAGAATTGAATGTGGGTCGCTGGAGCTGTGAGTCTGCAGTGCTAACCACTGCACCACCCTTGTCTTGCACATTCAACCAATGTTTGTATTTCCCCGTGGCCTTTCCTGCCCTTCCTATAATGGCGGCTTCCCTCCATTCATTTGTCCCTTCTGGCATACAAGTTACTCGAGTCACAATTTTCCACAGTTGACCTTTGGGATAAATGGCCTTGTCTGGATCTTCACTATCACTTGGTCCACTCTCAGTCAGCCCATTATCTGCCACAATCTGTTGCTCATAAACGTCAGACATATCCGCATGTGAAGTTCATGGTGCATCATCAGTGTCTGTCATTTGTTCAGATTCTGGCAATGTATAATCAGTTCCAATAAGCCGTGAGGAATGTACTCTGTTTGGTTACCATGTTGCAAAATTACTGTTTCGCCATCGGTGCCTATAACTTTTCCTGGGCCTCTCCATTCTTTCTGCCCTTCTCTTTTGTAATACACCCTGTGCCCGGTATTAAAATTCTTTTCTGATGGTCTGATCAGATACCTCTAAGCTGTCCTGATTTTTTTCTGGAACCTCTGCCTTAATAAATGCTCTTCTCCCTGTAAGCACGGCATTCAAATGTTCTGCATAAATTGAACTAATCTAAAGCCAGAGGGTGATTCCACATTACCGAAGGTACTTTCGGATTCATGCTGTAAAATAATTGATAGGGGCTGTAGCCCCTAACCATTTAAAGCATGTTTTTCATATGTACTGCCCAAGCCAGAGCAGTTGTCTACTTACAATTTGGTTGGTCGGCTAAAACTTTTTCGGAGCACTTGGTCAATCACAGCATGATTTCTCACAAATCCCATTACTGAAAGGACTTTCTACTGCTGTGTGCATCACTACAATATTCATATTTTCACATATATTACTGAACTCATCATTGGCAAATTCTCTTCCATTGTCAGTTAGAAATCTAGCCAGTGCTCCCAGACCCATTTCTATCCACCTTTCCATTATCTCATCAACTATTACTTTTGTCTTTACTATAAATTACCATTGACAGACTGAATCGAGTCACTATGTCTACACTATAAAGTGTAGAAGAAAAATGTTTGTCTTTATCCCATACCTTCAAGTCCATTGCCAAGGTTTCATTAAAGTCCCTTGCTAATGGGATATTGATTACATGTCATGGAGTCCTCCTGTATTTTTACGATCTCATTTTTTACTGATATCCTTGATAACTTTAGTGCAGTCATCATCTATTACCCCTGCATCTTTGAACAGAATCTTCAACCTATGACAAGATGGATGTGCAAACTGTCGATGTACTTTTGGAATCATTTGCATTTTCTTTAAATCCCTGCCCCTGGATGCCATTTATCCCTCTTTAACATCCTGCTTAGAGATATTAGGTCTCATTAAAAGGAATACAATAATGTCCTGACAAAGCTACAGATTTCCCAAAGACAATCACCTTATCATGTTCCATATCAAATTTCAGCTGAGCCTGTTTCATAGTTGGTTGACTTAACAGCTAAGGTATTTCACTGGATACCACATCCATACTAATAAAATGGTTTACCCCTGCTATTTTACATGGAATTACCACTCTTTTTAGTATTTCAATGTGTTATCATCCCCAAACCTGAAACAGATAGAACTGTCATATTCCTTGACCTTAATTGGGTCTTCCTTACTTCAAAGAATCCATGTAACACCTTAATCAGTCCACTCCAGATACTGTGAATGTACACCCACTGTCCAGTTTTCCACAATTAAACAAATCTGCAACCAGAACACTCAGTACTGGACTGAAGCTTCTCATGACCAGTACAATTCCTTCTGATTGATCAGTAACATCATCCTCGCCTTCCGAACCTTCCATGTCATGTGTCGTCTCAAAAACCCTGTTATTCCCTTTTGGACAATGCAACATATAATGATACTGAGTCACATCAGAAACACCTGTTGACCACCTCTTGGTTATTTCTGGGGTTCATCCTTCTGTCATAATTGCCCAATTCCTGCCATCTGTTATAGCTGCTAAAAGGGTTTCTATCCTCATTCATTTTGAGAGAGATTTTCCTTTCATACTGATGTATGTGCCCCATATTTGAATGGCCTCAGAATGTTGCGAACATTGTATCCTTCAGTGGTGACACTGCTGAAGAGCCCATTTGCACCATGAAAGCAGCCAGAAAGGAATGTTTTCAGGATGTCAGACATATGATCAAATAGTATATCTTGCTTTGAATCTAACTCCGGTTAATATCAAGAGCCTATCCATGTTCAATATCCTAGTACAATCCAACAATTTGAAGGAAAGCACAGACTGACCGCCATCTTTGGTGAAGCAGACCGCAGTTCACTAACCAGGGAGAGGGGATTTGTGCCTTAGGCTTGAGTACAGATAATTACACCAATGAATAGATTAATTTTAGTAGCTAATTGTTTATTTACCATCAGATTTCTCCTCATACATAAATATCACTTCAGGTGTCTTATGTCAACAAAAGGCAGGATTGTAACAGAACAGTTTATGTACAACAATACAGCCAAACAATATATAAGCTCATCTACAGCCAGTCCATTGTCTGCTAAGCAAGCAGTTACTGATCATCTCCTTCTAAGGTTTCATCTGCTTCAAAGGGTTCGTCTCCCCAGAGGTTTGGTTTAGTTCTTTGGCCTCCTTGTCTCGAGATACAATGGGTAAGCACCTGGAGGTGGTCAGTGGTTTGTGAAGCAGCGCCTGGAGTGGCTATAAAGGCCAATTCTAGATTGACAGACTCTTCCACAGGTGCTGCAGAAAAAATTGGTTGTTGGGGCTGTTCACAGTTGGTTCTCTCCTTGCGCTTCTGTCTTTTTTCCTGCCAACTGCTAAGTCTCTTCGACTCGCCACTCTTTAGCCCCGCCTTTATGGTTGCCCGCCAGCTCTGGCGATCACTGGCAACTGACTCCCACGACTTGTGATCAATGTCACAGGACTTCATGTCGCGTTTGCAGACGTCTTTAAAGTGGAGCCATGGACGGCCGGTGGGTCTGGTACCAGTGATGAGCTCGCAGTTCAATGTGTCCTTGGGGATCCTGCCATCTTCCATGTGGCTCACATGGCCAAGCCATCTCAGGCGCCGCTGGCTCAGTAGGGTGTATATGCTGGGGATGTTGGCCGCCTCGAGGACTTCTGTGTTGGAGATACGGTCCTGCCACCTGAAGCCAAGGATTCTCCGGAGGCAGCGAAGATGGAATGAATTGAGACGTCGCTCTTGGCTGACGTACGTTGTCCAGGCCTCGCTGCCGTAGAGCAAGGTACTGAGGACACAGGCTTGATACACTTGGACTTTTGTGTTCTGTGTCAGTGCGCCATTTTCCCACACTCTCTTGGCCAGTCTGGACATAGCAGAGGAAGCCTTTCCCATGCTCTTGTTTAATTCTGCATCTAGAGACAGGTTAATGGTGATAGTTGAGCCTAGGTAGGTGAATTCTTGAACCACTTCCAGAGTGTGGTCGCCAATATTGATAGATGGGGCATTTCTGACGTCCTGTCCCATGATGTTCGTTTTCTTGAGGCTGATGGTCAGGTCAAATTCATTGCAGGCAGCTGCAAACCTGTCGATGAGACTCTGCAGGCACTCTTCAGTGTGAGATGTTAAAGCAGCATCGTCAGCAAAGAGGAGTTCCCTGATGAGGACTTTCCGTACTTTGGTCTTCGCTTTTAGACGGGCAAGGTTGAACAACCTGCCACCTGATCTTGTGTGGAGGAAAATTCCTTCTTCTGAAGACTTAAATGCATGTGAGAGCAGCCATGAGAAGAAGATCCCAAACAGTGTAGGAGCGAGAACACAGCCCTGTTTCACACCGCTCAGGATTGGAAAGGGGTCTGATGAGGCGCCGCTATGCTGAATTGTGCCTTTCATATTGTTATGGAATGATGTGATGATACTTAGTAGCTTTGGTGGGCATCCAATCTTTTCTCGTCGTCTGAAGAGACGACTTCTGCTGACGAGGTCAAAGGCTTTGGTGAGATCAATGAAAGCAACACAGAGGGGCATCTGTTGTTCACGGCATTTCTCCTGTAGCTGGCGAAGGGAGAACAGCATGTCAATGGTGGATCTCTCTGCTCGAAAGCCACACTGTGCCTCAGGATAGACACACTCAGCCAGCTTCTGGAGCCTTTTTAAAGTGACACGAGCGAAGACTTTCCCCACTATGCTGAGCAGTGAGATTCCACGCTAGTTGTTGCAGTCACCGCGGTCACCCTTGTTCTTATAGAGGGTGATGGTGATGATATTGGCATTGTGCATGTCCTGTGGTACTGCTCCCTCATCCCAGCACAGACAAAGCAGTTCGTGCAGAGCTGAACGTATAGCAGGCTTGGCACTCTTGATGATTTCAGGGGTAATGCCGTCCTTCCCAGGGGCTTTTCCGCTGACTAGAGAATCAATGGCATCACTGAGTTCCGATTTTGTTGGCTGTACATCCAGCTCATCCATGACTAGCAGAGGCTGGATTGCATTGAGGGCGGTCTCAGTGACAACATTTTCCCTGGAGTACAGTTCTAGGTAGTGCTCCACCCAGCGGTCCATTTGCTTGCGTTGGTCAGTGATTGTGTCCCCTGATTTAGATTTGAGGGGGGCAATCTTCTTGACGGTTGGCCCAAAAGCTCTCTTAATGC